>NW_027363230.1:0-615000 GCF_046119375.1 Phyllobates terribilis
GAGACGGCTTTTCAAGAGATGAAACTGGCTCTGTGTAGGCAACCGGTCCTGGTTGCCCCGGACTTCAAGAAAGAGTTTATACTCCAGACAGATGCCTCAGATGTCGGTTTAGGAGCAGTCCTTTCCCAGGAGATACACGGGGAGGAGTACCCTGTCCTCTGAGTAGAAAGTGATCCTCCTGCGAGAAAAATTATTCGGTCATAGAGAAGGAATGCTTGGCCATATATTGGGCAGTGGACACTTTACGGTACTATCTGTTAGGTCAAAAATTTAGATTAGTATCCGACTATGCCCCACTCGGATGGATGAGGGCTCAACCTCTGGTTTTTAGCCCTACAGGACTTCTACTTCCATGTAGAACATAGAACATGGAAGCTACATGGTAATGCCCATGCCCTCTCGAGAATCCACTGTCTGGCAGTAGAAGATGCCAAGCCACACGGCTTTAGGCAAAGGGGGTAGATATGTAAGGTGGGTGGGTCCAGCTACCCACATACCTCACCTCTGCTCTGGGTGTGGTTAACAGCCTATAAAATGAAGGCTGTTGTTTGGCACATGGTCTGTGTGTTTGGAGGTAGACGGCCTCCTGTGTATGTTTGTCTTCAGACCAAGCCAGGACACTGGACACTACCCCAGCTTATGTGCCGCACAAGCCTGGCTGAGCAGAGACATGCTAAAGGCCCTGTCACACATAACGAGATCGCTAGCGAGATCGTTACTACGTCACGGTTTTGAGATCGCTGGAGAGATCGTTGGGGAGCCGTCAAACATGTAGAACTTGCCAACGATTTCGGCCGCCCCAGCGATCTAACTAACGATCTCGTTGGTCGCTGGGACGCTTTCACACAGCAGCTATTTCAACGATCCACACTCAACGATCCACACTTTGAAGGACTGCACTGTGTCAGAAAGGCGTGCATAAAATTACCTTTCCGCGCCCACTCATCTCCGATTGGTGGACGCTACTGCGTTCTGATTGGCGGCAGGTTTAAAAAAAGGCGACGTTGCGGCAATTCCGTTCCTTTGTTCCTATCTGTGCTCTGCTTTCGGATCGTAGCAGTGTTCTCCGGGCAAGATTCGTCCATCTGGGATTTGTTGAAGCCTTGTCAGCGTCCTGATTTTTGGATCCTAGTTGCGTTCTACTGCTGTGATTCCATTCATTTGTGGATTTTCTTCAGCTGTGACTCAACATCGATTTTTGGGTTCTTCAGGCAGCTGTATTGCTTTGTTTACGTGGTAAGTTATTTTAGTGGATTTTTGCCACACCATACAAGTATACATTTGCTTATACATTGGAGGCCATTTTTAAGGGAGTCAATAAATGGTGTGCAGTACTTTTTACTATGTTTTAAAATGTTTCATGTATGCTCACTGTATGCTATCCTTTTCAGATGGCTTTCAAAAGTGAAGAGTTTGTGAGGGAAATGATTGACCTCTACCGCTCCCTGCCGTGCCTTTGGCAAATAAAATCAACAGACTACTGCAATAGAGAGAAAAAGAGGGAGGCATACCAGCAATTGATTGCCCTCTTTAAAAGGCATGGCCCCAACGAGAAGGTGGATGAAGAGCTGGTGAAGAGAAAGATCCAGGGTCTACGCACCGTATATAAGAAAGAACTCAACCGGGTGGAGAAGTGAAAGAAGTCAGGTACCGGCACAGATGAGGTTTATGTGCCGACATTATGGTATTATGACTTGCTTGCCTTCACCCGTGACCAGGAGCTACCTCGGCGAATGGCGTGTACGATGCGGCCGACCCCGGAAGAAGACCCCGACATCCGGACTGACTCCCCTGTTGAAGATGTAAGTACCTTCTTTGCTTCCCTGTAAATAGCATTTATACTTTCAATGTACATGCCATAGTTTAGCCGCCCCTCATATTTGTTTTTTAGTGCACGTGTACCCATGCTGGTCATAACATACCTGATGGATGTTGTAACCAAATCTTAACTTTAATTTTGTGTTCCCACAGCACCATCGGCAAGATGACGGCATCTCGGCTACGGAACGTGGTATGGAGGAGGCGAGTGTGCTGTCAAGAAATGAGGAACCTATGGCATCGGCAAATGAAGACCCTATGGCCTCTACAAGTGAAGACCTTGTGCCTCGGCGACAAAGAAAATCAAGGAAAAGAAAGGCCAGCTTGCCGCCATCGCCAGATCTAATATCTCTGGCGAACAAGATTCTACTGCTGCAGACCCAGGCCAAGCGGGACAACTTTGCAACATTTGCTGGCGAGAGACTACAGAGGCTGGATGACCGACAGAGGGCGCACGCAGAAAGGGTCATGTTTGAGACTTTAAATAAAGCGGCAGCCGGTGAATTTAATGAAACTTCTACTGTACATACTCTGATCGACCCTGGCCATTTTCAACAACATTCTTGGACCCATATGCCGGACCCACTTCGCAGCACACCAGTGCAGAGGATCCGGCATCCACAAAGCCTTGCCCCCCCCCCCCCCACAGTATCTCATGTGTTCTGATTCTTTTGTTTCCCCCAGGCATGGATACACAAATACAGGTAATCGATATGAAGAACTGTAGTGATGCTTAATTTCAATTTTTGTTATCATTTTGTAAATATTGTTAATTTAATACTTATTTAAATTGTTAAAATTGTTCACATTTTTGTTTGTTTATAAAAAAAAAAATTTATTGTCCTCTTTTTTAACTTTACCCCTGCCCTCTGATCTCACCCTGATTGAAATAAAAAATTTTTTTTGTTGCCTTATTTTCTGCTTTACCTCTTCCCGAGGGTGGGACCCCTCTCCCCTGCCCACCGATCCCTTCCCAATCTCCGTTCCCTCCCGTTCCCTCCCCTCTATTCCCATCCCTGCTCTCCGCTGGTGATCACCTCCTCCCCTTCTCCTCTTCCGGCTCCAGGCTTTATCACCTGTCTTCTGTCTTCTCCCTGTGTCCTCTGGTCTTCTTCACAGCTGGTCTTCTTCCCCTCCTCTTCCTACTTCCCTTCTTTTAGTCTTTGGGGTCATAGTCATGGTGCACGGTTTGGCAATGATCTGCCATACCATGCACCATGAGTCTGACTCAGATTATAGGTTGTATATACTAGATTCTTGATAGGGCGTTGATCCAGGGAACTAGTCTGATTGCCGTATGTGGAGTCAGGAAGGAATTTTTTTCCCCAAAACGGAGCATGTTTTTTTTTTGCCTTCCTCTGGATCAACATGTTAGGTCTTCCTTCTAGTTTTCATACTATGTTCCTATTCTTTCCTCTTCTCTCTTCTTCTTGAATTAGCTGGCATCTGTGTAAGCCGACTTCAGACGGCTTTCCTGCCCCCACACAACTTCAGCTGATAACATCAATAAGCAGGAGGGTGTGAAAGTCGACTTTGGAGTGGGCTTTCCTGCCCCCGCACTGCTTGTCAGGCAGTATCACACAGGATAGGATTAGATACACAACTCTTCAGGCAGTATCACACAGGATAGGATTAGATACACAGCTCGTCAGGCAGTATCACACAGGATAGGATTAGATACACAACTCTTCAGGCAGTATCACACAGGATAGGATTAGATACACAACTCTTCAGGCAGTATCACACAGGATAGGATTAGATACATAGCTCGTCAGGCAGTATCACACAGGATAGGATTAGATACACAGCTCGTCAGGCAGTATCACACAGGATAGGATTAGATACACAACTTGTCAGGCAGTATCACACAGGATAGGATTAGATACACAACTCGTCAGGCAGTATCACACAGGATAGGATTAGATACACAACTCGTCAGGCAGTATCACACAGGATAGGATTAGATACACAACTCGTCAGGCAGTATCACACAGGATAGGATTAGATACACAACAAAGTGTAGACAATAGTGGATATAAACTTCAAATTTTTTTTATAAAAATCTAAAAAATATAACCAACCAAAAAATATCAACTACATAACAAAAAAAAATTTACTGGCTGCCGTGGCGCTCATGGGCTGCCACAAATCTTGCCAGCATCACTCCGTGCTGGTGGATCTCTTCACTCAGTCTCCGTTGTGACGCCAGGAGATCTTGTAGTGTTGGGATTTCTACGGAGGTAATAGTTAAACTTAAGTCCAATAATTCTATACATTCATCAAATTAAGGCTATGTGCCCACGATGCACCACACCCGGGTACCATCCACACATTAGAATGCGCTAATTACGCAAGTACAGATGCAGTATTGCGGAATTGGCGCATTATAATGCAAGTCAATGGCGGCGCAAAAAAACCCCTTCTGCAAAATAATTGGTAGTGCTGCGTTTTTTTCCGCTATGATAATCTGCAGGGGAAATTTCCGCAGCATGTGCACAGCACATGCGGATTATCATTGGGGAACATGGCAGGCCTTCTACCATGCGCTTTTAACGCGTTTCCACAGCAGCAAAAACGCTGCAGAAACGCCTTAAAAAACGCATCGTGGGCACACAGTCTATCAGGTACATGATTGGTATTTAACACTTACGGTTTTCGGGTTGCTCGGATGATGACGAGCTAATGGACCACCCGGATCCCCTGGCATCACCGGCTAGAGAAAGACACAACACTTCATAGTACATGACAGCCCTATACTTTCCAAGTTGTATGGACTGTATTTCATGTGAAAGCATTACCGTAAGATGAAGCTGCACCTATATCACGGAGTGATGCTGGCGAGCCGGTAGATGAGTGCTGCTGGGGCTCCAGGGCTGGAGGTGACTCCCTTGGGGGCTCTGGGGCTGCAGGTGCTGGAAAACAAATAACATTAGATACCTAAGGTAATTGCAGTTGTAACTAATGTGGTGCCATATATTGTGCTAACATATTTTAAAACCACTCACCACGACGGGCCAGGGTCTGTGACTGGATGCTGACGATACGGTCGGCAGACCTATATTTCAGGTCCGCCAGCTTTTTTCTGATTTGGGTAGCAGAGCGCTGCACCCCAAATCTCTGGACCAGGCCCCGACCGATCCTGTGCAGCACCGCCCGCTTATGGAGCACTGGATGCTCAGAGTGCACATGGCACTCATAATCCAGTGCATCCAGCTGCTCCACAAGGTAGCGCACCTCAGAATCACCCCAAGGAGATGCTCTCACCCTGGATGCCATAATGCTGCTAATAAGCTAGGCCGCAACTACGTCGTTAGACCCGCCCACGACGCATCAACGTCGGTAACCACGCCCACGACGCATCAACGTCGTCCATAGACCCTGCGGATTATTACAGAACGCTACTGCGACTTGAATTATTAGCATGTCAGACTAGAGACGCTGTATTGATAATGTGTCATCTGTAGAACGCAGCAGTGTCTCTAGTCTGACGGTCACACAGGAACACTGGTGTTTAGGTGGTTTTAAGTAGAAATATGTATCTATATTTTTATATAGGTATGCATACTTCTGTGTCTGTGAGTATCTGTGTGTATATCTAGTTATCTGTATATAAGTGTGGATATGGGTGTAGATTTTTATGTATCTGAATATGTATGTGTATACGGATGTATATGTATACATATGAGTATACATATGAGTACAACAGTGGCGTACCGCCATTGGTGGCAGGCCACATAACTGCTATGGGGCCCGTGGCCGTAGGGGGCCCGTGAGCCAGCGGACCCCATAGCAGTCTCCCCCATTCTGTACCCCACGCTCCGCTGTTTGATTGCCGCCGCCGCCCACTGCCACCGTGTTCAGACATGGCCACGCCTTTAATTGTGCTTGAGTCGGCCCTGCTGCGGCATTACTACAAGACACAGCCGCACAGCACACTACATGCAGCCATTACTGAGTACAGTGCCGGTGGGTGGCGGTTAATCAAACAGCGGCAACGCTGCTACGATGCACCACGCTGTGTCAGACAGTGGAGCTGCCAGCTGCTGTCGTGATGAGAGAGACGCGCTGCAGAGACTGAAGCAGCGGGGAATAAGGAGTGGTAAGTATGTATTTATATATTTTTGTAAATCAGTCAGTACTGATAATACTGGAGGACTGTGGCTGCCTTTTACCCTATGGGGGGCTGCATTATACTGTGTGCTCTCCCATCCTGGTATACAGGGCTGCGGAGTCGGTAAGCCAAACCGACTCCTCAATTTACATGACTCCGACTCCACCTCCCTCATACATGGCACATGTGATACATTAGGGTCATTACACTGTGCATGTGGAGGCTAAAAAGGAGGAATTCACCATCGGGGTATCATACTGTGTTAAGGGGGAGACTTTTGTTGGCATCAAATTTTTATGGGGCTATGAAAGAGGAATCTAGGAGTTCAGAAAGGAAGAAAGGCTGGAAGGTTGTGAGATCTGCTCTTCTGTGTCCCCAACAATTATTTACTTTTTTATTTTTTTTGTGGGGGGGTCCCAATTATAACTTCTGCTATGAGCTCCCATGATTCCTATGTCCGCCCCTGGAGTAGTACACGTATGTATATACGGGCCCTTACTACTGAAACAATGATAAACAAATCTTTTGCAAAGTTTAAACACAGTTTATTAAACACAGTTTATTACACAAATCAATACAAAACTGAAAGTAGTGTATAATTGTCAGTAGTTGCCCACTATAAGTTCTGATGTTGCCAAGTAACAGCACCAGGACCGTTAAAATACTGGCAGTAGTTGTCGCGGCTGGTCTTCGCATCATGGGTGTTTCTGCCATATCCCACTGGTTGAAAGCCTGCAATTGCAGGATCGTTTGAACGCCATTCTCCGAGCTCCACTTCCCCATCGGCTAGGTCCACAGAGTCCACGAAGCCAGGCGGACAGTACGTAATTGCATCACGTCGACGAAGAAAGTTGTGAAGCGTGCAACAGGCCAAAACAACAGAGTCTATTGATGTAAGCTTCATGTTAATTGGCGTGTGAAAAACTCTGAAGCGGTTGGCCATGATACCGAAGGCATTTTCGACAACACGACGTGCCCTTGACAAACGATAATTGAAAATTCTTCTTTCCTGGGTAAGACTTTTTTGGGGGAACGGTTTAATAAGATTGGGATGAAGTGGGAAGGCTTCATCGCCGACAAAAACAAAATTAAGGTTACCTGTAGTCTCTGAGTTGGGAGGCAAGTGTAGGTCACAGTTGTACAATCGCTCTCCAAAAAGTGTGTGCTCTAAAACACCACCATCAGAAACCCTGCTGTTCATGCCAACATCAACATTTATAAATTCGTAATTGGCGTTAACAAGGGCCATCATGATGATGCTGAAATAGCCCTTATAATTATAAAAATAGGATCCGCTATTTGGTGGCTGAGTGATTCGGACATGTTTCCCGTCCAAAGCCCCACCACAGTTAGGGAACTGCCACAGCTGCTCAAAATCAGAGGCAATCTTTTTCCATTCCTCCTCCGTGTTGGGAAACTGTATGTAACTACGTAGACTGTGGTAAATTGCATTACATGTCTCCGGGATTAGAACACTGAGCATGGGCCTTGAAATGGCTGCAGAAAAATGCAAGTCTTGGAGTGAGCGTCCGGTGGCCAGGAATCTCAGTGTGACTGCCAATCTTTCATCTGCCGGAATGGCAGCACGCATCGCTGTATCCTTCCGTTGAATACGTGGCGTAACTCGTTCCAGTAACTCTTTAAAAGATTCCTCTGACATCCTCAGATAGTTGCGGAAATCATGAGGATTCTTCTCCTGAAGCTCTCTTACAAGTTGCATGTGGGACAATTTAGACCTCTTCTGCAGCCACTCTCTGGTCCACATGCGACGCTTTCGTTTGGAACGCCTCTGTAGCTCTCGTGCCTCATCTTGACGCCGAGCTTCCTCAACCAGCAATGCAGCAACCACAATAGCACACTGCCCGTCGTCCATGATGTGCAAACTGCAAACATAACATGAAAAGATGAGAACACTTTCAACAAAACAATTAACACAAGTATTGAAACTGTATATAAAAAATATCATGGAAAACCATATTCCATTCGGTTAGTGAGCATGACAGAAAACGTGCTGTGTGGGTGCGTGTGCACGAGACCCCTAAAATATCTGCCCATGCAAAAGCATACATATATATACAGATAGAAGCCAAGCCCTCCCTCCCTGAAGAGCAAAGATAACAGATAATTGGTAAATGTGTGATAAAAGAATAAAAAATGGAAATGCATTTGAGACCTCAAACAATACCTACCTCACTAAAGATGCCTGATATGTTCAAAGCAGAGTCACAGCTGGAGAACGCTACAATGATCCGCAAAAATCAGCACTAGTCCAATGAACGGATATTAACAGCCCGGAGAACTCTGGTAAGATCTGCAATCAAGCACGAGGTCAGAAACAAAGGACGGAATCGCTATTCTGTTGCCTTCTTTATGCGCGGCCGGAAATGAGAACCCTGTAGCGACCACCAATCGGGGACGAGGGGCGCGGAAAAGTCCAATTTATGCACGCCTACGTGTCTCAGTTCTGAATCGCTGGACGAGGTCGTTGGCTAGGTGTCAAATACAGCGATGCACACTGCCCAGCGGGAGTGCAACGACCCAGGAATGGTCCAGGAAGCTTTGTAACGATCAACGATCTCACAGCAGGGGCCTGATCGTTGCTGTCAAACGTAGCGAGATCGCTAGCGATGTCTCTATTGCGTCACAAAACCCGTGACGTATGAACGATCTCGCTAGCGATATCGTTATGTGTGACAGGGCCTTAAGGACATTTACTATGTTTGCCTGATCTAAAGGCTGTTTGCTTTTCTGTTTGGCTTCTGGATTTATGAAGCAATAAACCCACATGAACTTTTAAAGGAACATGCCTCCTGTTTTCCTCCCGTTGTGCCCAAGTAAGTAAAATCCCTACAATATGTATAAAGAAAAGGGTATGGTACTCAGAGAATGTTTCAATTATCAGCCCCCAACAGGTTCATTAGGAGGCTTGATACAGGGATGATAATTCATGATGTTCAGCATAGTGTGCCTAATAGCCAGGAGTCCATATTTAAAATATCCCACTTCATCCAAAACCCCAGACTAGGAGGCCCATTCCAATTCCCAGAGGTGAATTGTCACAGGATATACTGTACTGCGCCTACGCTACGTCTCATGAGCAAGAGGTTCGATAATGTCCATCTCCTAGTGTGCATGTCTGGAAGTGACGTGCTTTACGCTGAAAAGCCAGATAAACTGATTGCCGCCGCGTCACTCGTACCCGTGACTGTGCATGCCCGTAGTTATCATTCCACGACAGAGCACATCTAGGATCATTGTCCACAAATGCGCATGCCCAGATGTCTGTGTTCCACACCGGAGTGCATATGGTATTGGATTGCATTCCACCAACAGAAAAATCCTCTCTCTGAGATCAGTATCATGGGAGACTAAAAACAAGTATTGCACATCCTCCCATCATGCAATAGGCATGTAGATCTACTTTATCAGTACAAAAAATATGGGATGGTGGCCCACGGTATATTCCTAAATGGTCATATTTGACCCCTATAGCATAATTAGAGAGATACACAGGGATCACCGCACTTGTTAGTTACTAAACAGTATACGTGGGATATAACTGATAAGAAATAATTCTGATATAGAAGCTCAGATATCTTGATGAGAACTGAATAGCAATGGGTAGAGTATAAAATCCAAAAATGTAATCCAGATTGGGGCTGTATTCATACAAAACAAGTATAGGAAATCTGCTCATTCAGTCCCTTAGGGGCTCTTGAATCCAGTTTGGAAATCCACTCACTTTCCTTTTTGAGGATACATCTATTGAGATCACCCCCTCTCACATTGGGTTTAACCACCTCAACGATGCAAAAGGAGATGTCTCTTGTTTCACCTCAATGTGCACTGTTCATGTGTCTCACTAATGGGGTGTCCCAACCATGGCGTATTTCGCCCAAATGCCACCCCACACTCCTCCTAGACTGCCTCTTGGTCGTGCATACATAATCTAGGAGGCAGGTGCATGTGGCCACATATACAAGTCCTGAGGTTTTACAGTTGTAATAATCCCTCTGGAAAAAGGTTTCACCTGTAGAGGAACTCGAGAAAGATTTATATGGTCTCATCCAATTACATGTACAACTTTCTCCACATCTAAAGAAACCACAGATTCTTCTATCTAGCCAAGTCCCTTTGGGTGCAGGTTTTTATAGAAACTATGCACTAAACGGTCCGTAATTGACCAACCCTTTCTGAAAGTTATTGTGGGAGTAGATCCCACAGCACCCTCAGGTCCAGGTTGGCCACAAGTACATCCTAGTGTTTTCTGAAGATATTAAAGATAAGGTCACTCTGATTGTCACAAGTTCCTATTACTTGTGTTATCCCATATTTTTCTTGGTGTCTTGGTTAGGTATGGAGGAGTGTCTGTCTCTCCTGTTTTTCTGTAAACAATCGCGCGGAATCCAAAATGTACTGTGGGTACTGTAAGGCAGCGGCTTGCTTGGCATTACTGTAATGGTCCAGGATGTGTTTTGGGCTGACCATGTACCTCCCCCTCAGGTGACAGGTCACATGACTGTGACAAAGCACAGGTCCTGCGCACACAGAATGTCTGATCACATAACTGTGACATCAGCACAGGTCCTGTGTGCGTTGTAAGATATATAAACCTTGGTGCTTTTGAGACATGGTGGGTAAGGCGTGAGGTCTGTTCCCGTGTGGGACACCGCTAGAGTGTGAGGCCTATTGAAGCCTGGTGAAGCCTGAAAGGCGGAGGCTGGATCCTTAGCTGTGTAAGCGATCCCAGTAGCTTTGGAGGGCCAGAGGCTTGGAAGGCAAGAGTCCTGGAAGGCAAAGGCTGGATGTGAGGTGAGACCACATACCAGTAGCCTTTGAAGGAACAAGGGCTGGAGACCCCCATCTGGGAAGCCGTAAAGCCACAGTGGTGGCAGAATAAACCTGAAGCAGCTAAAACCCAGCAAAGGTAAAAACACTGCGTTATATGGACATTTATGTTGTTGCCTAGCTGAGGGCTGTAACTGGAGCCAAGTGGACATGTCTGTCGCTGGAACGGCTCCCGAATGTTATGTGTGTAATATGTCGGTGAGCCACTAAGATGGACTGTGTGATAAGCAGTTATGAAGTGCAATAAACTGCTGAAGTGTGAAAACTGAAAAACGTGGCAGGAGCAGCGAGTATCCCCCAGTATGATGACTAGCGCTGCCTTACAGTACCTTTTTCCTTGAATCTGGTGTTTATGTCTATTGCCTCTTTATTAATATTTGTGACATTAGAGCAGTTTCTTCTCAACTGTAAAAATTAGCCCTTGGATATTGCTTTTTTTTTTTTTAGAAGGATGGGGTAGTTGCTATCCCACTTTAATAGTTTATGGTAGATGAGTGTCCCTAGGGTCCCATCCAGGGCTGTGGAGTTGGAGTCGTGGAGTCGGTGCCCATTTTGATGGAGTCGGAGTTGGAGTCGGTATAAAATGGACCGACTCCTAAAATAAATAAATTGGGTACAGTAGTTCAATGTAGTTTGTGAGGAATATTTTTTCATAAGAATTTGGGAAAGTTATGAAATGTCCTATAAATGTCTGTCTTATTCCTGATCTAAGGGTCTAGACTTTTAGCTGAGAAAAAAAACGTGTCCTACTGTAAATTTATGAGCCATGTATGAGGGAGTCGGTGTCATGGAAATTGAGGAGTAGGGGTCGAAGGTTTGGCTTACCGACTCCACAACCCTGGCTCCCATCCCGTACTTTCTTGATTAGTATATCCAGGAAAGGCAACTGGTAATAATTAAACTGATATAAATCTAAGGCCCCACTCTATGGATATTGAGTTCCCTGACAAATTCAAGAAATTGTTCACTCGTCCTTGACCAGATGATAAAAATGTTGTCAATATATCTATCCCATGCCCCAATATATGGTTGTCACCACTTATGATCATCCCTGAATATTGTGGTTTCCTCCCACCAGCCCAGGAATAGGTTAGCAGATGAGGAGGTACAGGGGCTCCCCATTGCAGTACCCCTGAGCTCGGGTAAGTACTTCCTGTCAAAAAGAAAGACGTTACGAGTAAGAGTGAATTTTAGAAGATCGTCCATGAAGTCATTATGTCAGCTACTCTATTGATCTTGATTTCAATAAACGTCTTACTCCTCTGATATCATCCTCATGCAGTATATTACTGTACAAAGCCTTGATATCTAGTAAGGCTTGCTCCCCTACATTCCTGTATACATGCTTGAGGGTATACATGTAGGGGAGCAGGCAAAGGGAAAACCACTGTCCGGAGGGAGTATTCCAACTGTAAAACCTCACGACTTATTCCAACTTCAGGACCTCAGGCGGTACTGTGGGAACATTATACTGTGTGTGGGGGGATAGTGGTACTGTAGGAACATTACACTGTGTGGGGGCATCATACATCCTGCATAATGGTATGTGACCCAGCTTTCCCATCTTGACTTCCATGCAGATTTCTCTATACCGCTCTGCTCCTATTTACTAATGAAATACTTGAAGAGAAAGAATACGACCATATCAACCCAAAGTTGTAATAAAAATTAACTTTTATTCATAAATAGTATAAAAAGTTACTACATAGTCAATATAAGGCACAGTACAGAAATACGAAAAGACATATAACATGTAGAAAAAACCGTCTCACTGAAGGGACGATGTGGTCCACAAATAACGAAGGGGGGGCCTCAGCACCACAGCAAAACATATATATATCTAGTCCTTCATCTGTAATGTCTATAAAGGAGGACTATCGGATAGCCACAGAGAAATACCCATAATAATATCCATATAGTAATGCATGTCACAGGCAGTATTAGAGTACTTGAAGATTTCCTCAGGGGGGACTCATAATCAGTACTATCTGAATGCCATATGTGGGCTACTAGACTGTGCTTTTCATCATATCAGATGCACAGTATGAAAATAGGTAGGTGTAGAGTTGAATAAAGGCAAGTACTGCATAATATCAAGAAGGTTACCTGGGCTACAAGCTGTAATGTCGGGGCTCCCCCACGTGGACCGCTCGCCCACCCCAACGCACGTTTCGGCGTTTGCCTTCTTCAGGGGGCGTCAACTTCCTCCGGGGGAGTATGGACTTAAATACCATGCTGGCCAATCAGATGGAGGGGGTGGACCCGTAGTGACGCGCGTAGCGTCCCCGCTGCTAAGCAACCAGTGACGCGGGCGTCATGCAAGGAATCACATGATGGTCACATGGACCCATGTGATGCAGGTCCTTGCATAAAGACGCCAGGCGGCACGGGGTACTCAGAAAGCGGCGACGCTCGCGCGTCAGGTCCTATTAGATTCACATAATTGGGGAACATACCGGAAGATATATACTATTCTTGCGCAATATAGTATATTTTTTCTCTTTCCCACTGCCACCACTTCAGTATATGGATGTATCATATAGTAACACTATGTCACAGTCCAGCAACTTAACATTATGACAATCAAATAATACATCATTACATCAATTATATATATCCCATCATACAGAGGGCTAGTATAAATCATTTGCAATCCCATAAGTATATAAGTAAATGTGTAAGGGCCATATTGTCACACCAGTAATATATACTAAGTGAGATTTTAAAAAATAGAGATAACATCACATATATCATCACAAGTTCACAGAGAATCATGTATAGTGTGGGGGTAGCGAACTTCCCTGATCCAGATTCTATCAAAACAACAGGGTATATAAAGATCATATAGCACAAGACAAAAAAATCCACAGTATATATATATATATACACACCGCAGTAGTTGTTCCCAGATGAGATGGATTATTCAATGTATTCATATTCACATATTGGTCCATATGGTATCAGCCATAATATACATATAACTCGTCGGAGGAAGTAAGGTGCAAACGGATGGTGAAACACACTAAAAATAAAAAAGTAGATTAAAATCATAAAAACCACAACAGAGATATGTGACAGGGGAGGAATCTAAAGAAAAGGAGCGAAGCTGAGATTCTCATTAAGTCCATTGGGATGTACGGTATTTAGTCGCCAAATCCATCTAGATTCGAGCTGAGCCAAACGTTGGCTCTGTCTACCTCCACGAATACCCATTCTCAACGCGTCTATCCCCCGAACCCTCAGGAGGGAACTGTCACAGTCATGATGCAATTTAAAATGTTTAGGTATGGTCCTGAGTGTGGAGGGATCCATGCAGTCGATTGCCGCCACGATCCCCAATATATGTTCTCTTATTCTAACTTTAAGTTGGCGCGTTGTTAGGCCAACATAAATGAGCCCACACGGGCAGGTGGCGTAGTAGATAACAAAACGTGAGGTACATGTAATACGACATTTTATATCATAAATTTTAGTACCAGCTGCATTAGAAAAAGTACTGATCCTGTCCATATTGGGGCAGGCGACACATCGACCGCACGGAAAACTCCCACAGTCAGGACCTGATGCACCAAAGATAGTAGACGTACCTGGTGCTGTTTGATAGTGACTGTGTACAAAATAGTCACGGAGATTCCTAGACCGGCGTACAGTGATGGGTGGGCGATCAGGAAGAATTTTTGACAATACCGGGTCTATCAAAAGGATGGGCCAAGCTTGAGTCAAACATTTCCTCATGCGCCCAAATTGTCCATGATAGTTTGTTATAAACCTTGGTTTGTCACTGATCTTAGGACTTCTTTGCAGATAGAGCAATTCGTGCCTATTTGAATATTTGGCACGATGATACGCTCTTTTCACCACTCGTTTACTGTAGCCTCTCTCATAGAATCTCTTCTTCATATCCATAGACTGTCTAGCAAAGTCTTCGTCACTGGAACAAAGTCTGCGAAGTCGCAGAAATTGTCCAGTGGGTACTGAACGAACCATCCACGGAGGATGGGAGGACGACGCGTGAAGCAGCGTATTCGTGGAGGTATCCTTTCTATAGATGTTTGTTTGTATCAGATTATTGTGGTCCCTCGTAAGGGTAACATCAAGAAAGTTAACTGTATCCATATCCCAATTGAAAGTAATATGAATATTCATATTATTGGTGTTGAGGAGTTGCACAAAAGTCTGCAAGTCCTCAACAGAGCCCTGCCAGATCAGCAGGATATCATCAATGTAGCGCGTCCAAAAGGGGACGCGCTCCATTGATGCCTGCAGATCCGGCAGGGAGAGGTCCCTCTCCCACAGCCCCAGGAACAAATTGGCGTAGGCTGGCGCAAAAGATGCACCCATAGCTGTACCCTGGAGCTGTAGGTAGAAGGACCCCTTGAAGGTGAAGAAACTGTGGGTGAGGGAAAATTCCAAGAGGCACATCACCAGGTCAACAATATCTCTTGGTAGATTAGAGGTGTTGAGAAAGAATGCACAGGCCCTAAGACCATCCACATGCTTAGTATTAGTATATAATGATTCCACATCTCCTGTCACAAGAATCATCTCTGGATCCAGGTACAATCCATCCACTTTCTTTAGTAGGTCGCCTGTATCTAGAAGGAATGATGGAAGGCTTTCTACTAGTGGTTGGAGTTTACTATCAATCCATCGGTTTACATTCTCTAGAAAGTTCCCTGTTCCAGAGATGATTGGACGCCCAGGTGGTAAGGACATATTCTTGTGGACTTTGGGCAACAAGTAGAATGTGGATATCGTTGGTTCATTAACCAATAGTGCCGAAGCCAGTCCGGCAGTGATGGTCCCATCGGCTACGGCTTTGTGGATAATTTTAGACAAATCGGATGAGAAAGAGGCCAAAGGATTGAATGTCAGACATTTATAACAGGTTTTATTGTGAAGCTGTCTGAAGGCCTCTCTCTCATACATGTCTTTTGGCCACAGCACGATGTTCCCACCCTTGTCGGCCGGCTTCAACACTATATTGGGGAGGTTCTGAAGAGCATGAAGGCGGTCCCGCTCCTGTGTGGTGAGATTGTCCTTCTCTATATAG
The DNA here is from genome assembly GCF_046119375.1 of Phyllobates terribilis. Taxonomy (NCBI): domain Eukaryota; kingdom Metazoa; phylum Chordata; class Amphibia; order Anura; family Dendrobatidae; genus Phyllobates; species Phyllobates terribilis. The sequence continues at coordinate 15,831 of NW_027363230.1, forward strand.
CGGGGCATACGTTCGAATTCTCTCGTGACCACCTGTACGAACAAGTCTATGTTGGCGCACGTGGACAGTGGGGGAAATTTCTTGGACCCTACTCTAATAGATGCAGGGATCTTACCTCCTTCATCCATATTGTGTTCCATGGAAAGTTCATCCAGCGTACGTAAGGCTACTTGTTCCTCTTCTGTTGGAAAGAGATTAAATTGTGTCTCATCAAAGAAGTGTTTTTTAAACATCAAGGACCTCGCAAACGTCTTACTCCTCTGATATCATCCTCATGCAGTATATTACTGTACAAAGCCTTGATATCTAGTAAGGCTTGCTCCCCTACATTCCTGTATACATGCTTGAGGGTATACATGTAGGGGAGCAGGCAAAGGGAAAACCACTGTCCGGAGGGAGTATTCCAACTGTAAAACCTCACGACTTATTCCAACTTCAGGACCTCAGGCGGTACTGTGGGAACATTATACTGTGTGTGGGGGGATAGTGGTACTGTAGGAACATTACACTGTGTGGGGGCATCATACATCCTGCATAATGGTATGTGACCCAGCTTTCCCATCTTGACTTCCATGCAGATTTCTCTATACCGCTCTGCTCCTATTTACTAATGGTATGTTCTTCAAGCTACACCAGCTACCCCCCACTTTCATATATGACCTTATTTACTTAGCCTTTGAGTATCCAGCATCTGGTTCAGCCTTAATCAGCTGATCAAGATGAGCACAGACCACTCCCCTCTGGTTCACAGCTGAATGCATTCTGTTACAAATATATTGTGGGCCAGGAGTCTATTAGACTTTAGTCTGTGTCCATAACCTTAAGTGTGTCCATTGCTTAAGTGTGAGTAATATGAATGAATTCTGAATTGAACCTGAAAGGGAACTGAAGGTAACTGGATACTAAGTCACAGTAAACAATGTTTGTCTTTGTTTTCACTCTCACTCCCTTAATCCTTCACCTTTTCCAACCACCCCTAATCCCTACACCTAGTAATGAACTCTTCATCTCTCACTCCATTCTCCCCACCCATCTCACCACCTCCTCAAAGCTACATAGTTACATAGTTTATAAGGCTGAAAAAACACAAGCGTCCATCCAGTTCAGCCTATTTCTTGTGCACTGCAGCTATTCCGTTATTCCTATACCATGCGGTATAGGCCAATTTACATCATTGAGGAAAAATTCACTTCCCGACACCAATCTGGCAGTCAGATTAAATCCCTGGATTAATTAACTAAGCAGTAATAAGATGTAATTTTATTGTTCTCAAGAAAGGCATCCAGGCCTCTCTTGAACTCATTAAGTGAGTTGGACATCACCACTTCCTCTCCCAGAGAGTTCCAGAGTCTCACGGCTCTGACCGTAAAGAATCCCCTTCTATGCTGGTGCAGGAACCTCCTTTCCTCCAGACGCATAGTGTGCCCCCTCGTCTTTGTCACCATCCTTGGTATAAACAGGTCATGGGAGAGATCTCTGTACTGCCCCCTGATGTATTTATACATGTTTATGAGGTCTCCCCTAAGCCTTCTCTTTTCCAATGTAAATAGGCCTAATTTTGACAACCTCTCTGGGTATTCTAGTCCCTCCATTCCCTTTATTACCTTAGTCGCCCTCCTTTGTACCCTCTCTAGCTCCAGTATGTCTTTCCTGAGCACCGGAGCCCAGAACTGTGCACAATATTCTAAGTGCGGCCTTACCAGCGCTTTATACAGAGGAAGAACAATGTTCTCATCATATGCTCCTATTCCTCTTCTGATGCATGCCATGACTCTATTTGCCTTCGCAGCTGCTGCCTGACACTGGGCACTCCAATTTAATTTGCTATTAACCAAGACGCCCAGGTCCTTCTCCATGTCAGATTTCCCCAACGGTTTTCCATTTAATATGTATGGATGACTGCTGTTTTTCTTTCCCATGTGCATGACCTTACATTTATCGGCATTGAACCCCATTTGCCATTTTTTTGGCCCAACTCCCCAATTTATCTAAATCCTCCTGTAGCTGTGCCCTATCCTCATCTGTATTAACTACTTTACAAAGTTTAGTATCATCTGCAAATATTGCTATTTTACTATGCAACCCTTCCACTAGATCATTAATAAATATATTAAATAATATAGGGCCCAAGACAGACCCTTGAGGCACCCCGCTAGTAACCCTGGCACACCCTGAGCTTACTCCATTGATAACCACCCTCTGCTTTCTATCACTCAGCCAGCTATTTACCCACTTGCACACATTATCCCCCAGACCAAGCATTCTCATTTTATATACCAACCTTTTGTGTGGCACAGTATCAAACGCTTTGGAGAAGTCAAGGTATACAACATCCACTGACTCTCCCCGGTCCAGCTGTGAGCTCACCTCCTCGTAGAAGGCCATCAGGTTTGTTTGGCAGGAGCGATCCCTCATGAATCCATGTTGATATGGAGTTAGACAGTTATTATCATTAAGATATTCTACAATAGCATCTCTAAGAAATCCTTCAAACAATTTACCCACAACAGACGTTAAGCTTACTGGTCTATAGTTCCCAGGGTCACTTTTAGACCCCTTTTTGAATATTGGTACCACATTTGCTTGGCGCCAGTCTAGTGGGACAGTCCCTGTCCATAAAGAGTGCTTGAATATAAGATACAGCGGCCTGTCTATCACATTACTTAATTCTTTTAGTACCCGGGGTGTATGTCATCTGGGCCTGGTGACTTGTCTATTTTGATATTATTTAGGCGTTTCTGAACTTCCTCCTGGGTTAGGTGGGTGATATTTAGCGGAGGGTTTACTTTATCACTCTGCATTTCCTCCGATAAATTGTTTTCTTTTGTGAAAACAGTGGAGAAGAAGCTATTGAGTAGGTTTGCTTTACCCTCATCGCCCTCTATGATTTTACCCAGGTTATTTTTCAATGGGCCAACGCCATCAGTTTTAATCCTTTTACTGTTTATATAGTTAAAGAACAGTTTGGGATTCGTTTTACTTTCCTTGGCTATTAGTCTCTCTGTCTCCTCTTTTGCTATTCTTATTTGTTTCTTACAGATTTTGTTTTTTTCCCTATAAGATATTAGCGCTTCCTCGCTGCCTTCTTGTTTAAGTTTACCGAAAGCCCTTTTTTTGTTTTTCATTGCCCTCTTGACTTCCTTATTTAGCCACATTGGCTTCCTCCTATTCCTCGCCCTTTTATTCCCATAAGGTATGTACCTTCTACAGTGACTATGTAGGACTGTTTTGAAAATTTCCCATTTTCTATCCGTGTTCCTATTACTGAAGATACTATCCCAGTCTATAAGGTGAAGGGCATCTCTTAGCTGATCAAACTTTGCCCTCCTGAAATTCAGTGTTTTTGTGACTCCCTTGCTGGGCACCCTACTGAAGCACATGTGGAATTGTATAATGTTGTGGTCACTATTTCCCAGGTGCCCCCCGACCTGCACCTCAGTTATTCTGTCTGGCCTGTTAGTTAATATTAAGTCTAAAAGGGCCGTCCCTCTAGTTGGTTCCTGCACAAGTTGTGACAAATAATTGTCTTTGATAATTGACAGAAACCTGTTTCCTTTCTGAGATCTACAGCTTTCGGTTTCCCAGTCTATATCGGGGTAGTTGAAGTCCCCCATAATAATCACTTCGTTATTTTTTGCTACTTCGTCTATTTGTCTCATTAATAGACTTTCCGTGGCTTCTGCTATATTTGGTGGTTTATAACAGACTCCTAGGATAATTTTGTTATTGTTTTTTGCCCCATGTATCTCCACCCATAAGGACTCGACCTCCTCATTTCCCTCCCATACATCCTCCCGTATTGTAGGCTTTAGACACGTCTTTACATATAGACAGACTCCACCCCCTTTCCGATTTCTTCGATCCCTTCTAAACAGACTGTAACCCTGTAAGTTAACTGCCCAGTCATAGCTTTCATCTAACCATGTCTCGGTTATTCCCACTATGTCATAGTTACCTGTAGATATTTCTGCTTCCAGTTCATCCATCTTGTTTGTCAGGCTCCTGGCATTTGCTAGCACGCAGTTTACACGATTAAGCTATTCCTCAACATACAATCCTTTGTCTCCAAACACAGACAGCCACCTCATGCCCTCTCCTGGTCCCGCCTAATAACGCTTTCTCTGCTCCTCCTTACTGCCGGCGACATCTCTCCACATCCCGGCCCTCCTTACCACATTCCCAGTCACTTCCACTTCCTACCCATAATCTATCCCAAACTCTCGTAACCTTTCTAACCTTATACCCATCTGCCCAGCCCCCCCGCTTCCCCAGTCCCCCTAACAGGAGCTCTATGGAACTCTCGCTCCGTCTGCAACAAACTTTCCTACATTCACGACCTCTTCATCACTACCAAGCTTTCCTTCCTCGGCATCACTGAAACCTGGCTCACCCCCTCCGACACGGCCTCTCCTGCTGCACTTTCGTACGGCGGATTCCACCCTCCCATACCCCCCGCCCCACCAGCAAACACGGTGGAGGAATAGGTTTCCTCCTCTCAGATAACTGCTCCTTCACCCATATCCCACTGCCACCCTCAATTACTCTGCCCTGTTTTGAAGTGCACTGCGTGTGCATCACCTCCCCCTCCAACCGGCTATCATCTACCGCCCCCCAGGATCAGCCACCACTTTCTTTGACCACTTCACCACTCGGCTACTTCATTTCCTCTCCAGTGACATCCCCACTATCCTCATGGGCGACTTCAACATCCCCATTGACACTTCCCTCTCAGCTGCCTCTAAGCTTCTATCCCTCACTTCCTCCTTCGGTCTTACTCAGTGGTCTTCCACACCCACCCACAAAGACGAACACACACTGGACCTCATCTTCACCCGCCTCTGTTCCCTATCTAACCTCTCTAACTCACCTCTCCCTCTCTCTGACCACAACCTACTTACATTCTCTACCCTCTCCTCTCCAGGACAACAATCCCCACTCCACAAACTTGCATACCCTCGCAGAAATCTCAAACACCTTGACCTACACTCAGTCTCTGAATCCCTTCTCCCTCTTACAGACATTAGTTCCTTACATGATGCAGATGTTGCTGCCACTTTATACAACACCACAACAGCTGCAGCTCTCGATTCAGTCGCCCCCCTCACACATACCAAAGCTCGCACAATCAACAGACAACCCTGGCACACCAGCCAAACTAAAGAACTGCGACGGGCCTCCAGGGTTGCTGAGCGTAGATGGAAAAGGTCCCACTCCAATGAGCACTCAAACAGTCCCTCACTACCTTCAAGTCCACACTCACTGCAGCAAAACAAACATACTTCTCATCTCTCATATCCTCCCTGCCTCACAACCCCAAACAACTATTCAACACCTTCAATACTCTCATCCGTCCCCCAGTGCCTCCTCCCTCTCCTCTTATTTCAGTCGAAGACTTTGCCTCATTCTTCAAACAGAAGATTGACACCATCAGACAAAGCTTTTGCCTAAAGCCCCACAGCCCCTCCCCACACCTACTCAACCCTCCTCCTCCAAAACCATATTCTCCACCATTACGGAAGATCAACTTTCCTCTTTACTCTCCAAATCACACCTCACCACCTGTAAACTTGACCCAATCCCGTCCCACCTCATCCCAAACCTTACCACTATCTTCATCCCAGCCCTAGCCCACCTCTTCAACTTGTCACTAACAACTGGTGTCTTCCCCTCATGCTTCAATCACACCAATCCTCAAGAAGCCCTCCCTTGACCCATCCTCTCTGTCTAGCTATTACTCCATATCACTTCTCCCCTATGCCTCAAAACTACTGGAACAAGTCCATTCCGAGCTGTCCTCCCACCTCTCCTCCTGCTCCCTCTTCGACCGCCTACAATCTGGTTTCCGACCGCACCATTCTACTGAAACGGCACTGACCAAAGTCACCAACAACCTACTAACCGCAAAATCTAAGCGACACTACTCTGTCCTCCTCCTCCTAGACCTGTCATCTGCCTTCGACACAGTGGACCATTCCCTCTTACTACAAACTCTCTCATCTGTCGGCATCACAGATTTGGCCCTATCCTGGATCTCTTCATACCTAACAGACAGGACATTCAGTGTCTTTCACTCACAGACCACCTCCTCATCTCGCCCCCTGTCAGTGTCCCCAAAGGTTCAGTTCTAGGACCCCTGCTCTCCTCCATCTACACCTTCGGCCTGGGACAGCTCATAGAGTCTCATGGCTTTCATTATATGCTGACGACACACAGATCTACCTCTCTGGACTCGATATCACCTCCTTACGAACCAAAATCCCACAATGTCTGTCTGCTATTTCATCCTTCTTCTCTGCTAGATTTCTAAAACTTAACATGGACATAACAGAATTCATCAGCTTTAAGCCATCTCATTCAACCCCCCCAACTGACCTATCCATCATAGTCAATGGCTGCCCACTCTCCCCAGTCCATCAAGCTCGCTGCCTTGGGGTAACCCTGGATTCTGAACTCTCCTTCAAACCACATATGCAAGCCCTTTCCACTTCCTGCTGACTCCAACTCAAAAATATCTCCCGGATCCGCACATTCCTCAACCATGAATCTGCAAAAACACTAGTGCACGCCCTCATCATCTCCCGCCTTGACTACTGCAACCTCCTGCTCTGTGGCCTCCCTTCCAACATTCTCGCACCCCTCCAATCCATCCTAAACTCTGCTGCCCGACTAATCCACCTGTCCCCCCGCTATTCCCCGGCCTCTTCTCTCTGTCAATCTCTTCACTGGCTCCCCATTGCCCAGAGACTCCAGTTCAAAACCCTAACCATTCAAAAACTAAAGAAAAGGATGCACAGCCCCTATCACAAATTTAGGGTGCGTCATGATGTACCCAAACATTTAAACCAAAACCAAGAGAAACAGGAAGGTACATATGTAGAAATGCGCACACCTCATTACATATTAAGTAAAAAAATATACAAGCTTTATTATACACTTTTAAAAACACAACACACATGATTAACAACACCCAAATACCACAATGCATGATTGGCAGTATACAGAGTATACATATAATAAATAATTTAAATTCATATAATAATCACATATCACAGTACTCCAATATTACTCAATATACACTGTAAGCCCTCATTATATATCAGCCTAAACCGTATATAGCAATTGCATGAATCTGTGTCCCTTAAGCATAGTCCAAATAAACAGTACCACAGTCAAATCAAATGCATATAAGTAATTATATCACTGCCCAATAACCAGATGAGGGTTGATTGGTAAAACCAATCATTGCATATACATAGCCATATCACCACTTATGGATCATGTGTGGATCGATTGATAAGCCCCACGCGTATCGCTGTGTAACACAGCTTCATCAGGGAGGTTATATGTGAGCCACTATATGCAGCAGTATATATAAGCCCATATAATTAGAACAATTCGTTACCTGTGATTGCACAGACATGTGGTGTGCACAGGAGAGTATTTTCAATAGGTGTCATGACAGACGCTCAGGCATGCCCATTCCATACAGGAAGTAACCTCACCTGGTCCCTGGCTATTCCCCAGCCTCTCCCCTCTGGCAATCCCTTCACTGGTTACCCATTACCCAGAGACTCCAGTATAAAATCCTAACCATGACATACAAAGCCATTCACAACCTGTTTCCTCCATATATCTCTGACCTAGTCTCCCGCTACATACCCGTACGCAACCTCCGATCCTCACAAGATCTCCTTCTCTACTCCCCTCTAATCTCCTCCTCCCATAATCGCATACAAGATTTCTCACGTGCTTCCCCCCTACTCTGGAACTCTCTACCCCAACACATCAGACTCATCGACCGTGGAAACCTTCAAAAGGAGCCTGAAGACCCACCTCTTCCGACAAGCGTACAACCTGCAGTAACCACCACTCCACAAATACCGCTGCACGACCAGTTCTACACTCACTTACTGTATCCTCACCCATCCCTTGTAGACTGTGAGCCCTCGCGGGCAGGGTCCTCTCTCCTCCTGTACCAGTCGCCGTCACATTGTGTTCAAGATTATTGTAATTGCTTGTGCTTTGTATACCCCTTTCACATGTAAAGCGCCATGGAATGAATGGTGCTATAATAATAATAATGGCATAATGGGGGCATTACACTGTGGCGGGGGCATCATACATCCTGCATAAGGGGCATAATGTGGGCATTACACTGTGTGGGGGCATCATACATCCTGCATAAGGGGCATAATGGGGGCATTACACTGTGTGGGGGCATCATACATCCTGCATAAGGGGCATAATGGGGGCATTACACTGTGTGGGGGCATCATACATCCTGCATAAGGGGCATAATGGGGGCATTACACTGTGTGGGGGCATCATACATCCTGCATAAGGGGCATAATGGGGGCATTACACTGTGTGGGGGCATCATACATCCTGCATAAGGGGCATAATGGGGGCATTACACTGTGTGGGGGCATTACACTGTGTGGGGGCATCATACATCCTGCATAAGGGGCATAATGGGGGCATTACACTGTGTGTGGGGATCATACATCCAGCATAATGGATATAAAGGGGGCACTACACTGTGGGGGGCATCATACATACTTCATAAGGGGCATAATGGGGGCATTACACTGTGTGGGGGGGATCATACATCCAGCATAAGGGGTATAATGGGGGCACTACACTGTGTGGAGGCATCATACATACTGCATAAGGGGCATAATGGGGGCATTACACTGTGTGGGGGGATCATACATCCAGCATAAGGGGTATAATGGGGGCACTACACTGTGGGGGGCATCATACATCCTGCATAAGGGGTATAATGGGGGCATTACACTGTGGGGGGGGGGATCATACATCCAGCATAAGGGGTATAATGGGGGCATTACACTGTGTGGGGGCATTATACATCCTGCATAAGGGGCATAATGGGGGCATTACACTGTGTGGGGGCATCATACATCCTGCATAAGGGGCATAATGGGGGCATTACACTGTGTGGGGCATCATACATATTGCATAAGGGGCATAATGGGGGCATTATACTGTGTGGGGGCATCATACATTCTGCATAAGGAGCATAATGGGGGCATTACACTGTGTGGGGGCATCATACATCCTGCATAAGGGGCATAATGGGGGCATTACACTGTGTGGGGCATCATACATATTGCATAAGGGGCATAATGGGGGCATTATACTGTGTGGGGGCATCATACATCCTGCATAAGGGGCATAATGGGGGCATTACACTGTGTGGGGCATCATACATATTGTATAAGGGGCATAATGGGGGCATTACACTGTGTGGGGGCATCATACATACTGCATAAGGGGCATAATGGGGGCATTACACTGTGTGGGGGGGGGTCATACATCCAGCATAAGGGGTATAATGGGGGCACTACACTGTGGGGGGCATCATACATCCTGCATAAGGGTTATAATGGGGGCATTACACTGTGAGGGGGATCATACATCCAGCATAAGGGGTATAATGGGGGCATTACACTGTGTGGGGGCATTATACATCCTGCATAAGGGGCATAATGGGGGCATTACACTGTGTGGGGGCATCATACATCCTGCATAAGGGGCATAATGGGGGCATTACACTGTGTGGGGACATCATACATCCTGCATAAGGGGCATAATGGGTGCATTACACTGTGTGGGGCATCATACATATTGCATAAGGGGCATAATGGGGGCATTACACTGTGTGGGGGCATCATACATCCTGCATAAGGGGCATAATGGGGGCATTACACTGTGGGGGCATCATACATACTGCATAAGGGGCATAATGGGGGCATTATACTGTGTGGGGGCATCATACATCCTGCATAAGGGGTATAATGGGGGCATTACACTGTGTGGTGGCATCATACATCCTGCATAAGGGGCATAATGGGGGCATTACACTGTGTGGGGGCATCATACATACTGTATAAGGGGCATAATGGGGGCATTACACTGTGGGGGCATCACACATACTGCATAAGGGGCATAATGGGGGCATTACACTGTGTGGGGGCATCATACATCCTGCATAAGGGGTATAATGGGGGCATTACACTGTGTGGTGGCATCATACATCCTGCATAAGGGGCATAATGGGGGCATTACACTGTGGGGGCATCATACATCCTGCATAAGGTGCATAATGGGGGCATTACACTGTGTGGGGGCATCATACATACTACATAAGGGGCATAATGGGGGCATTACACTGTGGGGGCATCACACATACTGCATAAGGGGCATAATGGGGGCATTACACTGTGTGGGGGCATCATACATACTGCATAAGGGGCATAATGGGGGCATTACACTCTGTGGGGGCATCATACATACTGCATAAGGGGCATAATGGGGGCATTACACTGTGGGGCCAGTAAAGGGGTCCTGTACTATGAGAACAATACGTCTCCTCCCTTCCTGTCTCCATAGTTGGGTCGTATGTATCTATTACAGGAAACAGAACAAAAACCTTATGATTCTTATAAAGGGGCAACACAAGACCCCAAAAGAGTCTCCGTGGTGAAGGGGTTAATGCCCCCTGCGCCCAGTAATGGGGGTCTCCACATACCTCCACCTGCAGAGCCGCCACCACATATATGGCTGCTCTGTGCGCACAGGAGCTGTGATGAGGTCACAGGAGGGGAGGAGTCAGGGGTCACATGATCAGGGCCTCAGTGGATGCAGGACTCTGCTGTGCTGGTTGTCATGGTGCTGGATGAGCTGAAGTTTATGTGTGGGGTCAGGAGGGGTTTACAGGGGGGATGTAGCAGAGCCGCGTGTGTACGAGGTGTACGGAGCAGAGCCGCGTGTGTACGAGGTGTACGGAGCAGAGCCGCGTGTGTACGAGGTGTACGGAGCGGAGCCGCGCGTGTACGAGGCGTACGGAGCGGAGCCGCGCGTGTACGAGGCGTACGGAGCGGAGCCGCGCGTGTACGAGGCGTACGGTGCGGAGCCGCGCGTGTACGAGGTGTACGGAGCGGAGCCGCGTACGAGGTGTACGGAGCGGAGCCGCGTACGAGGTGTACGGAGCGGAGCCGCGCGTGTACGAGGTGTATGGAGCGGAGCCGCGTGTGTATGAGGTGTACGGAGCAGAGCCGCGCGTATACGAGGCTTACAGAGCGGTGCTGCGTGTGTACGAGGCGTACAGAGCGGAGCCGCGTGTGTACGAGGTGTACGGAGCGGAGCCGCGTGTGTACGAGGTGTACGGAGCGGAGCCGCGTGTGTACGAGGTGTACGGAGCAGAGCCGCGCGTATACGAGGCATACAGAGCGGTGCTGCGTGTGTACGAGGCGTACGGAGCGGAGCCGCGTGTGTACGAGGTGTACGGAGCGGAGCCGCGGGTGTACGGAGCGGAGCCGCGTGTGTACGAGGTGTACGAAGCGGAGCCGCGTGTGTACGAGGTGTACGGAGCGGAGCCGCGTGTGTACGAGGTGTACGGAGCAGAGCCGTGTGTGTACGAGGTGTACGGAGCGGAGCCGCGTGTACGAGGCGTACGGAGCGGAGCCGCGTGTGTACGAGGTGTACGGAGCGGAGCCGCGTGTGTACGAGGTGTACGGAGCAGATCCGCGTGTGTACGAGGTGTACGGAGCGGAGCCGGGTGTGTACGAGGTGTACGGAGCGGAGCCGGGTGTGTACGAGGTGTACGGAGCGGAGCCGCGTGTGTACGAGGCGTACGGAGCGGAGCCGCGTGTTTTACGAGGCGTACTTAGCGGAGCCGCGCGTGTACGAGGCGTACGGAGCGGAGCCGCGCGTGTACGAGGCATACGGAGCGGAGCCGCGTGTTTTACGAGGCGTACGGAGCGGAGCCGCGCGTGTACCAGGTGTATGGAGTGGAGCCGCGCGTGTACGGAGCGGAGCCGCGCGTGTACGAGGCGTACGGAGCGGAGCCGCGCGTGTACGAGGCGTACGGAGCGGAGCCGCGCGTGTACGAGGCGTACGGAGCGGAGCCACGCGTGTACGAGGCGTACGGAGCGGAGCCACGCGTGTACGAGGCATACGAAGCGGAGCAGCGTGTTTAACAAGGCGTACGGAGCAGAGCCGCGTGTTTTACGAGGCGTACGGAGCAGAGCCGCGTGTTTTACGAGGCGTACGGAGCAGAGCCCCGTGTTTTTCGAGGCGTACGGAGCGGAAACGAGCGTGTATTAGGCGTACGGAGCGGAGCCGCGTGTTTTACGAGGCGTATGGAGCGGAGCCGCGCGTGTACGAGGCGTACGGAGCGGAGCCGTGCGTGTACGAGGCGTACGGAGCGGAGCCACGCGTGTACGAGGCGTACGGAGCGGAGCCACGCTTGTACGAGGCGTACGAAGCGGAGCAGCGTGTTTAACAAGGCTTACAGAGCAGAGCCGCGTGTGTATGAGGCATACGGAGCAGAGCCGCGTGTTTTTCGAGGCGTACGGAGCGGAAACGAGCGTGTATTAGGCGTACGGAGCGGAGTCGCGTGTTTTACGAGGCGTATGGAGCGGAGCCGCGCGTGTAAGAGGCGTACGGAGCGGAGCCACGCGTGTACGAGGCGTACGGAGCGGAGCCACGCGTGTACGAGGCGTACGAAGCGGAGCAGCGTGTTTAACAAGGCGTACGGAGCAGAGCCGCGTGTTTTACGAGGCGTACGGAGCAGAGCCGCGTGTTTTACGAGGCGTACGGAGCAGAGCCGCGTGTTTTACGAGGCGTACGGAGCAGAGCCGCGTGTTTTTCGAGGCGTACGGAGCGGAAACGAGCGTGTATTAGGCGTACGGAGCGGAGCCGCATGTTTTACGAGGCGTACGGAGCGGAGCCGTGCGTGTACGAGGCGTACGGAGCGGAGCCACGCGTGTACGAGGCGTACGGAGCGGAGCCACGCTTGTACGAGGCGTACGAAGCGGAGCAGCGTGTTTAACAAGGCTTACGGAGCAGAGCCGCGTGTGTATGAGGCATACGGAGCAGAGCCGCGTGTTTTTCGAGGCGTACGGAGCGGAAACGAGCGTGTATTAGGCGTACGGAGCGGAGTCGCGTGTTTTACGAGGCGTATGGAGCGGAGCCGCGGCGTGTAAGAGGCGTACGGAGCGGAGCCGCGCGTGTACAATGTGTGCGGAGTAGCGCATGTACGAGGCGTACGGATCGGAGCCGCGCGTGTACGAGGTGTGTGGAGCAGCACGTGTACGAGGCGTACGGAGCGGAGCCGCACGTGTACGAGGCGTACGGAGCGGAGCCACGCGTGTACGAGGCGTATGGAGCGGAGCCACGCGTGTACGAGGCGTACGAAGCGGAGCCACGCGTGTACGAGGCGTACGAAGCGGAGCCGCGTGTTTAACAAGGCGTACGGAGCTGAGCCGCGTGTGTATGAGGCGTACGGAGCAGAGCCGCGTGTTTTACGAGGCGTACTTAGCAGAGCCGCGTGTTTTACGAGGCGTACGGAGCGGAAACGAGCGTGTATTAAGCGTACGGAGCGGAGCCGCGTGTTTTACGAGGCGTATGGAGCGGAGCCGCGAGTATACGAGGCGTACGGAGCGGAGCCGCGCGTGTGCGATGTGTGCGGAGTAGCGCGTGTATGAGGCGTACGGATCGGAGCCGCGCGTGTACGAGGTGTGTGGAGCAGCGCGTGTACGAGGCGTACGGAGCGGAGCCGCACGTGTACGAGGCGTACGGAGCAGAGCCACGTGTGTACGGAGCAGAGCCGTGTGTGTACGAGGTGTACGGAGCGGACAGTAGCGCGTGTACGAGGCGTACGGATCGGACCCGCGCGTGTACGAGGTGTGTGGAGCAGCGCGTGTACGAGGCGTACGGAGCGGAGCCGCACGTGTACGAGGCGTACGGAGCAGAGCCACGTGTGTACGGAGCAGAGCCGTGTGTGTACGAGGTGTACGGAGCGGAGTCGGGCGTGTACGAGGTGTACGGAGCAGAGCCACGCGTGTACGAGGTGTACAGAGCGGAGCCGCGTGTGTACGAGGTGTACGGAGCGGAGCCGCGGGTGTACGGAGCGGAGCCGCGTGTGTACGAGGTGTACGAAGCGGAGCCGTGTGTGTACGAGGTGTACGGAGCGGAGCCGCGTGTGTACGAGGTGTACGGAGCAGAGCCGTGTGTGTACGAGGTGTACGGAGCGGAGCCGCGTGTACGAGGCGTACGGAGCGGAGCCGCGTGTGTACGAGGTGTACGGAGCGGAGCCGCGTGTGTACGAGGTGTACGGAGCAGATCCGCGTGTGTACGAGGTGTACGGAGCGGAGCCGGGTGTGTACGAGGTGTACGGAGCGGAGCCGGGTGTGTACGAGGTGTACGGAGCGGAGCCGCGTGTGTACGAGGCGTACGGAGCGGAGCCGCGTGTTTTACGAGGCGTACTTAGCGGAGCCGCGCGTGTACGAGGCGTACGGAGCGGAGCCGCGCGTGTACGAGGCATACGGAGCGGAGCCGCGTGTTTTACGAGGCGTACGGAGCGGAGCCGCGCGTGTACCAGGTGTATGGAGTGGAGCCGCGCGTGTACGGAGCGGAGCCGCGCGTGTACGAGGCGTACGGAGCGGAGCCGCGCGTGTACGAGGCGTACGGAGCGGAGCCGCGCGTGTACGAGGCGTACGGAGCGGAGCCGCGCGTGTACGAGGCGTACGGAGCGGAGCCGCGCGTGTACGAGGCGTACGGAGCGGAGCCGCGCGTGTACGAGGCGTACGGAGCGGAGCCACGCGTGTACGAGGCATACGAAGCGGAGCAGCGTGTTTAACAAGGCGTACGGAGCAGAGCCGCGTGTTTTACGAGGCGTACGGAGCAGAGCCGCGTGTTTTACGAGGCGTACGGAGCAGAGCCGCGTGTTTTTCGAGGCGTACGGAGCGGAAACGAGCGTGTATTAGGCGTACGGAGCGGAGCCGCGTGTTTTACGAGGCGTATGGAGCGGAGCCGCGCGTGTACGAGGCGTACGGAGCGGAGCCGTGCGTGTACGAGGCGTACGGAGCGGAGCCACGCGTGTACGAGGCGTACGGAGCGGAGCCACGCTTGTACGAGGCGTACGAAGCGGAGCAGCGTGTTTAACAAGGCTTACGGAGCAGAGCCGCGTGTGTATGAGGCATACGGAGCAGAGCCGCGTGTTTTTCGAGGCGTACGGAGCGGAAACGAGCGTGTATTAGGCGTACGGAGCGGAGTCGCGTGTTTTACGAGGCGTATGGAGCGAAGCCGCGCGTGTAAGAGGCGTACGGAGCGGAGCCACGCGTGTACGAGGCGTACGGAGCGGAGCCACGCGTGTACGAGGCGTACGAAGCGGAGCAGCGTGTTTAACAAGGCGTACGGAGCAGAGCCGCGTGTTTTACGAGGCGTACGGAGCAGAGCCGCGTGTTTTACGAGGCGTACGGAGCAGAGCCGCGTGTTTTTCGAGGCGTACGGAGCGGAAACGAGCGTGTATTAGGCGTACGGAGCGGAGCCGCGTGTTTTACGAGGCGTACGGAGCGGAGCCGTGCGTGTACGAGGCGTACGGAGCGGAGCCACGCGTGTACGAGGCGTACGGAGCGGAGCCACGCTTGTACGAGGCGTACGAAGCGGAGCAGCGTGTTTAACAAGGCTTACGGAGCAGAGCCGCGTGTGTATGAGGCATACGGAGCAGAGCCGCGTGTTTTTCGAGGCGTACGGAGCGGAAACGAGCGTGTATTAGGCGTACGGAGCGGAGTCGCGTGTTTTACGAGGCGTATGGAGCGGAGCCGCGGCGTGTAAGAGGCGTACGGAGCGGAGCCGCGCGTGTACAATGTGTGCGGAGTAGCGCATGTACGAGGCGTACGGATCGGAGCCGCGCGTGTACGAGGTGTGTGGAGCAGCACGTGTACGAGGCGTACGGAGCGGAGCCGCACGTGTACGAGGCGTACGGAGCGGAGCCACGCGTGTACGAGGCGTATGGAGCGGAGCCACGCGTGTACGAGGCGTACGAAGCGGAGCCACGCGTGTACGAGGCGTACGAAGCGGAGCCGCGTGTTTAACAAGGCGTACGGAGCTGAGCCGCGTGTGTATGAGGCGTACGGAGCAGAGCCGCGTGTTTTACGAGGCGTACTTAGCAGAGCCGCGTGTTTTACGAGGCGTACGGAGCGGAAACGAGCGTGTATTAAGCGTACGGAGCGGAGCCGCGTGTTTTACGAGGCGTATGGAGCGGAGCCGCGAGTATACGAGGCGTACGGAGCGGAGCCGCGCGTGTGCGATGTGTGCGGAGTAGCGCGTGTATGAGGCGTACGGATCGGAGCCGCGCGTGTACGAGGTGTGTGGAGCAGCGCGTGTACGAGGCGTACGGAGCGGAGCCGCACGTGTACGAGGCGTACGGAGCAGAGCCACGTGTGTACGGAGCAGAGCCGTGTGTGTACGAGGTGTACGGAGCGGACAGTAGCGCGTGTACGAGGCGTACGGATCGGACCCGCGCGTGTACGAGGTGTGTGGAGCAGCGCGTGTACGAGGCGTACGGAGCGGAGCCGCACGTGTACGAGGCGTACGGAGCAGAGCCACGTGTGTACGGAGCAGAGCCGTGTGTGTACGAGGTGTACGGAGCGGAGTCGGGCGTGTACGAGGTGTACGGAGCAGAGCCACGCGTGTACGAGGTGTACAGAGCGGAGCCGTGTGTGTACGAGGTGTACGGAGCGGACCCGTGTGTGTACGATGCGTACGGAGCGGAGCCGCGCGTGTACGAGGCGTACGAAGCGTAGCCGCGTGTTTTACGAGGCGTACGGAGCAGAGCCGCGCGTGCACGAGGCGTACAGAGCAGAGTCGCACGTGTACGAGGCGTACGGAGCGGAGCCGCGCGTATACGAGGCGTATAGAACGGAGCAGCACGTGTACGAGGTGTACGGAGCAGAGCCGCGTGTGTACGAGGCGTACGGCGCAGAGCCGCGTGTGTACGAGGCGTACGGAGCGGAGCCGCGTGTACGAGGTGTACGGAGCGGAGCCGCGTGTACGAGGTGTATGGAGCGGAGCAGTGTGTGTACGAGGTGTACGGAGCGGAGCCGCGTGTGTACGAGGTGTACGGAGCGGAGCCCCGTGTGTACGAGGTGTACGGAGCGGAGCCCCGTGTGTACGAGGTGTACAGAGCGGAGCTGCGTGTGTACGAGGTGTACGGAGCGGAACCCCGTGTGTACGAGGTGTACGGAGCGGAGCCGCGTGTACGAGGTGTATGGAGCGTAGCCGTAAGTGTACGAGGTGTACGGAGCGGAGCCGCGCATATACGAGGTGTACGGAGCAGAGCCGCGCGTGTACGGAGCGGAGCCGCGTGTTTTACGAGGCGTACGGAGCGGAGCCGCACGTGTACCAGGCGTACGGAGCGGAGCCGTTCGTGTACCAGGCGTGCGGAGCGGAGCCGCGCGTGTACCAGGCGTACGGAGCGGTGCCGCGCGTTTTACAAGGTGTACGGAGTTGCGTGTTTTACGAGGGGTACGGAGCGGAGCCGCGCGTGTACGAGGCGTACGGAGCGGAGCCGCACGTGTACGAGGTGTACGGAACAGAGCCACGCGTGTACGGAGCAGAACCGTGTGTGTACGAGGTGTACGGAGCGGAGTCGGGCGTGTACGAGGTGTACGGAGCAGAGCCACGCGTGTACGAGGTGTACGGAGCAGAGCCACGCATGTACGAGGTGTAAGGAGCAGAGCCACGCGTGTACGAGGTGTACGGAGCGGAGCCGTGTGTGTACGAGGTGTACGGAGCGGACCCGTGTGTGTACGATGCGTGCGGAGCGGAGCCGCGTGTTTAACAAGGCGTAGGAGCAGAGCCGCGTGTGTACGAGGCGTACGGAGCAGAGCCGAGTGTTTTACGAGGCTTACGGAGCAGAGCCGCGTGTTTTACGAGGCGTACGGAACAGAGACGCGTGTTTTACGAGGCGTACGGAGCGGAAACGAGCGTGTATGAGGCGTACGGAGCGGAGCCGCGCGTGTATGAGGCATACGGAGCGGAGCCGCGCGTGTACGAGGCGTACGGAGCGGAGCCGCGCGTGTACGAGGCGTACGGAGCGGAGCCGCGCGTGTACGATGTGTGCGGAGTAGCGCGTGTACGAGGCGTACGGAGCGGAGCCGCACGTGTATGAGGCGTACGGAGCAGAGCCACGCGTGTACGGAGCAGAGCCGTGTGTGTACGAGGTGTACGGCGCGGAGTCGGGCGTGTACGAGGTGTACGGAGCAGAGCCGGGCGTGTACGAGGTGTACGGAGCAGAGCCACGCGTGTACCAGGCGTACGGAGCGGAGCCACGCGTGTACCAGGCGTGCGGAGCGGAGCCGCGCGTGTACCAGGCGTACGGAGCGGAGCCGCGTGTTTTACAAGGCGTACGGAGCGGAGTTGCGTGTTTTACGAGGGGTACGGAGCGGAGCCGCGCGTGTACGAGGCATACGGAGCGGAGCCGCGCGTGTATGAGGCATACGGAGCGGAGCCGCGCGTGTACGAGGCGTACGGAGCGGAGCCGCGAGTATGAGGAGTGTGGAGCAGAGCCAAGCGTGTACGGAGCAGAGCCGCGTGTTTTATGAGGCGTACGGAGCGGAGCCGCGCGTGTACGAGGCGTACGGAACAGAGCCACGCGTGTACGGAGCAGAACCGTGTGTGTACGAGGTGTACGGAGAGGAGTCGGGCGTGTACGAGGTGTACGGAGCAGAGCCACGCGTGTACGAAGTGTACGGAGCAGAGCCACGCGTGTACGAGGTGTACGGAGCGGACCCGTGTGTGTACGATGCGTACGGAGCGGAGCCGCGTGTTTAACAAGGCGTACGGAGCAGAGCCGCGTGTGTACGAGGCGTACGGAGAAGAGCAGAGTGTTTTACAAGGCTTACGGAGCAGAGCCGCGTGTTTTACGAGGCGTACGGAGCAGAGACGCGTGTTTTACGAGGCGTACGGAGCGGAAACGAGCGTGTATGAGGCGTACGGAGCAGAGCCGCGCGTGTACGAGGCGTACGGAGCGGAGCCGCGCGTGTACGAGGCGTACGGAGCGGAGCCGCGCGTGTACGAGGCGTACGGAGCGGAACCGCGCGTGTACGAGGCGTACGGAGCGGAGCCGCATGTGTACGATGTGTGCGTAGTAGCGCGTGTACGAGGCGTACGGAGCGGAGCCGCACGTGTATGAGGCGTACGGAGCAGAGCCACGCGTGTACGAAGCAGAGCCGTGTGTGTATGAGGTGTACGGAGCGGAGTCGGGCGTGTACGAGGTGTACGGAGCAGAGCCGGGCGTGTACGAGGTGTACGGAGCAGAGCCACGCGTGTAAGAGGTGTACGGAGCAGAGCCAGGCGTGTACGAGGTGTACGGAGCAGAGCCGCGCATGTGCGAGGCGTGCGGAGCGGAGCCGCGCGTGTACCAGGCGTACGGAGCGGAGCCGCGTGTTTTACAAGGCGTACGGAGCGGAGTTGCGTGTTTTACGAGGGGTACGGAGCGGAGCCGCGCGTGTACGAGGCATACGGAGCGGAGCCGCGCGTGTATGAGGCATACGGAGCGGAGCCGCGCGTGTACGAGGCGTACGGAGCGGAGCCGCGAGTATGAGGAGTGTGGAGCAGAGCCAAGCGTGTACGGAGCAGAGCCGCGTGTTTTATGAGGCGTACGGAGCGGAGCCGCGCGTGTACGAGGCGTACGGAGCGGAGCCGCATGTGTACGAGGCGTACGGAACAGAGCCACGCGTGTACGGAGCAGAACCGTGTGTGTACGAGGTGTACGGAGAGGAGTCGGGCGTGTACGAGGTGTACGGAGCAGAGCCACGCGTGTACGAAGTGTACGGAGCAGAGCCACGCGTGTACGAGGTGTACGGAGCGGACCCGTGTGTGTACGATGCGTACGGAGCGGAGCCGCGTGTTTAACAAGGCGTACGGAGCAGAGCCGCGTGTGTACGAGGCGTACGGAGAAGAGCAGAGTGTTTTACAAGGCTTACGGAGCAGAGCCGCGTGTTTTACGAGGCGTACGGAGCAGAGACGCGTGTTTTACGAGGCGTACGGAGCGGAAACGAGCGTGTATGAGGCGTACGGAGCAGAGCCGCGCGTGTACGAGGCGTACGGAGCGGAGCCGCGCGTGTACGAGGCGTACGGAGCGGAGCCGCGCGTGTACGAGGCGTACGGAGCGGAACCGCGCGTGTACGAGGCGTACGGAGCGGAGCCGCATGTGTACGATGTGTGCGTAGTAGCGCGTGTACGAGGCGTACGGAGCGGAGCCGCACGTGTATGAGGCGTACGGAGCAGAGCCACGCGTGTACGAAGCAGAGCCGTGTGTGTATGAGGTGTACGGAGCGGAGTCGGGCGTGTACGAGGTGTACGGAGCAGAGCCGGGCGTGTACGAGGTGTACGGAGCAGAGCCACGCGTGTAAGAGGTGTACGGAGCAGAGCCAGGCGTGTACGAGGTGTACGGAGCAGAGCCGCGCATGTGCGAGGCGTACGGAGCGGAGCCGCACGTGTACGAGGCGTACGGAGCGGAGCCGCGCGTGTACGAGGTGTGTGGAGCAGCGAGTGTACGAGGCGTACTGAGCGGAGCCGCACGTGTATGAGGCGTACGGAGCAGAGCCATGCGTGTACGAGGTGTACGGAGCGCAGCCGTGTGTGTACGAGGGGTATGGAGCGGACCCGTGTGTGTACGATGCGTATGGAGCGGAGCCGCGCGTGTACGAGGCGTACGGAGCGTAGCCGCGTGTTTTACGAGGCGTACGGAGCAGAGCCGCGCGTGTACGAGGTGTACGGAGCGGAGCCGCGCGTGTACGAGGTGTATGGGGCGGAGCAGCGCGTGTACGAGGTGTACGGAGCAGAGCCGTGTGTGTACGAGGTGTACGGAGTGGAGCCGCGTGTGTACGAGGTGAACGGATCGGAGCCGCGTGTTTTACGAGGCGTACGGAGCAGAGCCGCGTCTGTACGAGGCATACGGAGCAGAGCCGCATCTGTACGAGGCGTACGGAGCAGAGCCGCGTGTGTACGAGGCGTACGGAGCTGAGCCGCGTGTACGAGGTGTAGGGAGCGGAGCCACGTGTACGAGGTGTATGGAGCGGAGCAGTGTGTGTACGAGGTGTACGGAGCAGAGCCGCATGTGTACGAGGTGTACGGAGAAGAGACGCGTGTTTTACGAGGCGTACGGAGCGGAAACGAGCGTGTATGAGGCGTACGGAGCAGAGCCGCGTGTGTGCGAGGCGTACGGAGCGGAGCCGCGCGTGTACGAGGCGTACGGAGCGGAGCCGCGCGTGTACGAGGTGTGTGGAGCAGCGAGTGTACGAGGCGTACTGAGCGGAGCCGCACGTGTATGAGGCGTACGGAGCACAGCCATGCGTGTACGAGGTGTACGGAGCGGAGTTGCGTGTGTACGAGGTGTACGAAGCGGAGCCGGGTGTGTACGAGGTGTACGGAGCGGAGCCGGGTGTGTACGAGGTGTACGGAGCGGAGCCGCGTGTGTACGAGGTGTACGGAGCGGAGCCGCTTGTTTTACGAGGCGTATGGAGCAGAGCCGCGTGTGTACGAGGCGTACGGAGCAGAGCCGCGTGTGTACGAGGCATACGGAGCGGAGCCACGTGTACGAGGCGTACGGAGCGGAGCCGCGTGTGTACGAGGTGAACGGATCGGAGCCGCGTGTTTTACGAGGCATACGGAGCAGAGCCGCATCTGTATGAGGCGTACGGAGCAGAGCCGCGTGTGTACGAGGCGTACGGAGCTGAGCCGCGTGTACGAGGTGTACGGAGCGGAGCCACGTGTACGAGGTGTATGGAGCGGAGCAGTGTGTGTACGAGGTGTACGGAGCAGAGCCGCATGTGTACGAGGTGTACGGAGCGGAGCCCCGTGTGTACGAGGTGTACGGAGCGGAGCCGCGTGTACGAGGTGTATGGAGCGGAGCCGTGTGTGTACGAGGTGTACGGAGCGGAGCCGCGTGTGTACGAGGTGTACGGAGCGGAGCCGCGTGTACGAGGTGTACTGAGCGGAGCCGCGTGTGTACGAGGTGTACGGAGCAGAGTCGCGTGTGTACGAGGCATACTTAGCGGAGCCGCGCGTGTACGAGGCGTACGGAGCGGAGTTGCGTGTGTACGAGGTGTACGGAGCGGAGCCGGGTGTGTACGAGGTGTACGGAGCGGAGCCGCGTGTGTACGAGGTGTACGGAGCGGAGCCGCTTGTTTTACGAGGCGTATGGAGCAGAGCCGCGTGTGTACGAGGCGTACGGAGCAGAGCCGCGTGTGTACGAGGCATACGGAGCGGAGCCACGTGTACGAGGCGTACGGAGCGGAGCCGCGTGTGTACGAGGTGTATGCAGCAGAGCCGCGTGTGTGCGAGGTGTATGGAGCGGAGCCGCGTGTGTACGAGGTGTACGGAGAGGAGCCGCGTGTTTTACGAGGCGTACGGAGCAGAGCCGCATGTGTACGAGGCGTACGGAGCAGAGCCGCGTGTGTACGAGGCGTACGGAGCAGAGCCGCGTGTGTATGAGGCGTACGGAGCAGAGCCGCGTGTGTATGAGGCATACGGAGCGGAGCCACGTGTACGAGGCGTACGGAGCGGAGCCGTGTGTGTACGAGGGGTACGGAGCGGACCCGTGTGTGTACGATGCGTATGGAGCGGAGCCGCGCGTGTATGAGGCGTACGGAGCGTAGCCGCTTGTTTTACGAGGCGTACGGAGCAGAGCCGCGCGTGTACGAGGTGTACGGAGCGTAGCCGCGTGTGTACGAGGCGTATGGGGCGGAGCAGCGCGTGTACGAGGTGTACGGAGCAGAGCCGCATGTGTACGAGGTGTACGGAGCGGAGCCCCGTGTGTACGAGGTGTACGGAGCGGAGCCGCGTGTACGAGGTGTATGGAGCGGAGCCGTGTGTGTACGAGGTGTACGGAGCGGAGCCGCGTGTGTACGAGGTGTACGGAGCGGAGCCGCGTGTACGAGGTGTACTGAGCGGAGCCGCGTGTGTACGAGGTGTACGGAGCAGAGTCGCGTGTGTACGAGGCATACTTAGCGGAGCCGCGCGTGTACGAGGCGTACGGAGCGGAGTTGCGTGTGTACGAGGTGTACGGAGCGGAGCCGGGTGTGTACGAGGTGTACGGAGCGGAGCCGCGTGTGTACGAGGTGTACGGAGCGGAGCCGCTTGTTTTACGAGGCGTATGGAGCAGAGCCGCGTGTGTACGAGGCGTACGGAGCAGAGCCGCGTGTGTACGAGGCATACGGAGCGGAGCCACGTGTACGAGGCGTACGGAGCGGAGCCGCGTGTGTACGAGGTGTATGCAGCGGAGCCGCGTGTGTGCGAGGTGTATGGAGCGGAGCCGCGTGTGTACGAGGTGTACGGAGAGGAGCCGCGTGTTTTACGAGGCGTACGGAGCAGAGCCGCGTGTGTACGAGGCGCACGGAGCAGAGCCGCGTGTGTATGAGGCGTACGGAGCAGAGCCGCGTGTGTATGAGGCATACGGAGCGGAGCCACGTGTACGAGGCGTACGGAGCGGAGCCGTGTGTGTACGAGGGGTACGGAGCGGACCCGTGTGTGTACGATGCGTATGGAGCGGAGCCGCGCGTGTATGAGGCGTACGGAGCGTAGCCGCTTGTTTTACGAGGCGTACGGAGCAGAGCCGCGCGTGTACGAGGTGTACGGAGCGTAGCCGCGTGTGTACGAGGCGTATGGGGCGGAGCAGCGCGTGTACGAGGTGTACGGAGCAGAGCCGTGTGTGTACGAGGTGTACGGAGTGGAGCCGCGTGTGTACGGAGCGGAACCGCGTGTGTACGAGGTGAACGGAGCGGATCCGCGTGTTTTACGAGGCGTACGGAGCAGAGCCGCATCTGTACGAGGCATACGGAGCAGAGCCGCATCTGTACGAGGCGTACGGAGCCGAGCCGCGTGTACGAGGTGTACGGAGCGGAGCCACGTGTACGAGGTGTATGGAGCGGAGCAGTGTGTGTACGAGGTATACGGAGCAGAGCCGCGTGTGTACGAGGTGTACGGAGCGGAGCCGCGTGTACGAGGTGTATGGAGCGGAGCCGTGTGTGTACGAGGTGTACGGAGCGGAGCCGCGTGTGTACGAGGTGTACGGAGCGGAGCCGCGTGTGTACGAGGTGTACGGAGCGGAGCCGCGTGTACGAGGTGTACGGAGCGGAGCCGCGTGTGTACGAGGTGTACGGAGCAGAGTCGCGTGTGTACGAGGCATACTTAGCGGAGCCGCGCGTGTACGAGGCGTACGGAGCGGAGTAGCATGTGTACGAGGCGTACGGAGCGGAGCCGGGTGTGTACGAGGTGTACGGAGCGGAGCCGCGTGTGTACGAGGTGTACGGAGCGGAGCCGCTTGTTTTACGAGGCGTATGGAGCAGAGCCGCGTGTGTACGAGGCGTACGGAGCAGAGCCGCGTGTGTACGAGGCGTACGGAGCGGAGCCACGTGTACGAGGCGTACGGAGCGGAGCCGCGTGTACGAGGCGTGCGGAGCGGAGCCGCGTGTGTACGAGGTGTACGCAGCGGAGCCGCGTGTGTGCGAGATGTACGGAGCGGAGCCGCGTGTGTACGAGGTGTACGGAGAGGAGCCGCGTGTTTTACGAGGCGTACGGAGCAGAGCAGCGTGTGTACGAGGCGTACGGAGCAGAACAGCGTGTGTACGAGGCATACGGAGCGGAGCCGCGTGTGTACGAGGTGTACGGAGCGGAGCCCCATGTGTACGGGGTGTACGGAGCGGAGCCCCGTGTGTACGAGGTGTACGGAGCGGAGCCGGGTGTGTACGAGGTGTACGGAGCAGAGCCGCGTGTGTACGAGGTGTACGGAGCGGAGCCCCGTGTGTACAAGGTGTACGGAGCGGAGCCCCGTGTGTACCAGGTTTACGGAGCGGAACCGCGTGTGTACGAGGTGTACGGAGCAGAGCCGCGTGTGTACGATGTGTACGGAGTGGAGCCGCGTGTACGAGGTGTATGGAGCGGAGCTGCATGTGTACGAGGCGTACGGAGCAGAGCCGTGTGTTTTACGAGGCGTACGGAGCAGAGCCACGCGTGTACAAAGCGGAGCCGCGTGTTTTACGAGGCTTACGGAGCGGAGCCGCGTGTTTTACGAGACGTACGGAGCGGAGCCGCGCGTGTACGAGGCGTACGGAGCGGAGCCGCGCGTGTACGAGGCGTACGGAGCGGAGCCGCGCGTGTACGAGGCGTATGGAGCGGAGCCGCGTGTTTAACAAGGCGTACGGAGCATAGCAGCGTGTGTATGAGGCGTACGAAGCAGAGCCGCGTGTTTTACGAGGCGTACGGAGCAGAGCCGCGTGTTTTACGAGGCGTACGGAGCGGAAACGAGCGTGTATTAGGCGTGCGGATCGGAGCCGCGTGTTTTACGAGGCGTACGGAGCGGAGCCGCGCGTGTACGAGGCGTATGGATCGGAGTCGTGCGTGTACGAGGCGTACGAAGCGGAGCCGCGCGTGTACGATGTGTGCGGAGTAGCGCGTGTACGAGGCGTACGGAGCGGAGCCGCGCGTGTACGAGGTGTGTGGAGCAGCGCGTGTACGAGGCGTACGGAGCGGAGCCGCACGTGTAAGAGGCGTACGGAGCAGAGCCACGCGTGTACGGAGCAGAGCCGTGTGTGTACGGAGCGGAGTCGGGCGTGTACGAGGCGTATGGAGCGGAGCCGCGTGTGTACGAGGTGTGCGGAGTAGCACATGTACGAGTCGTACGGAGCGGAGCCGCGCATGTACGAGGTGTGTGGAGCAGCGCGTGTACGAGGCGTACGGAGCGGAGCCGCACGTGTACGAGGCGTACCGAGTAGAGCCACGCGTGTACGGAGCAGAGCCGTGTGTGTACGAGGTGTACGGAGCGGAGTCGGGCGTGTATGAGGTGTACAGAGCAGAGCCGGGCGTGTACGAGGTGTACGGAGCAGAGCCACGCGTGTAAGAGGTGTACGGAGCAGAGCCACGCGTGTACGAGGTGTATGGAGCAGAGCCATGCGTGTACGAGGTTTACGGAGCGGAGCCGTGTGTGTACGAGGTGTACGGAGCGGACCCGTGTGTGTACGATGCGTACGGAGAGAAGCCGCGCGTGTACGAGGTGTACGGAGCGTAGCCGCGTGTTTTACGAGGCGTACGGAGCAGAGCCGCGCGTGTACGAGGCGTACGGAGCAGAGCCGCGCTTGTACGAGGCGTACGGAGCACAGCCGCGCGTGTACGAGGCCTATGGAGCGGAGCAGCGCGTGTGCGAGGTGTACGGAGCAGAGCCGTGTGTGTACGAGTTGTACGGAGCGGAGCCGCGTGTGTACGAGGTGTACGGAGCGGAGCCGCGTGTGTGCGAGGTGAACGGAGCGGAGCCGCGTGTTTTACGAGGCGTATGGAGCAGAGCCTCGTCTGTACGAGGCGTACGGAGCAGAGCCGCGTCTGTACGAGGCGTACGGAGCAGAGCCGCGTCTGTACGAGGCGTACGGAGCGGAGCTGCGTGTACGATGTGTACGGAACGGAGCCGCGTGTACGAGGTGTATAGAGCAGAGCAGTGTGTGTACGAGGTGTACGGAGGAGAGCCGCGTGTGTACGAGGTGTACGGAGCGGAGCCCCGTGTGTACGAGGTGTACGGAGCGGAGCCCCGTGTGTATGAGGTGTACGGAGCGGAGCCGTGTGTGTACGAGGTGTACGGAGCAGAGCCGCGTGTGTACGAGGTGTACGGAGCGGAGCCGCGTGTGTACGAGGTGTACGGAGCGGAGCCCCATGTGTACGAGGTGTACGGAGCGGAGCCGTGTGTGTACGAGGTGTACGGAGCGGAGCCGTGTGTGTACGAGGTGTACGGAGCGGAGCCGCGTGTGTACGAGGTGTACGGAGCGGAGCCGCGTGTACGAGGTGTATGGAGCGGAGCCGCGTGTGTACGAGGTGTACGGAGCAGAGCCGCGTGTGTACGAGGCATACTTAGCGGAGCCGCGCGTGTACGAGGCGTACGGAGCGTAGCCGCGCGTGTACGAGGCGTACGGAGCTGAGCCGCGCATGTACGAGGCGTACAGAGCGGAGCCGCGCGTGTACGAGGTGTACGGAGCGCAGCCGCGCGTGTATGAGGTGTGCGGAGCAGCGCGTGTACGAGGCGTACGGAGCAGAGCCACACGTGTACGAGGCGTACAGAGCGGAGCCGCGTGTTTTACGAGGCGTACGGAGCGGAGTCGCGTGTTTTACGAGGTGTACGGAGCGGAGCCGCGTGTATGAGGCGTGTGGAGCGGAGACGAGCGTGTACGGAGCAGAGCCGCGTGTTTTACGAGGCATACGGAGCGGAAACGAGCGTGTATGAGGCGTACGGAGCGGAGCCGCGTGTTTTACGAGCTGTACGGAGCGGAGCCGCGCGTGTACGAGGTGTACGGAGCAGAGCCACGCGTGTACGAGGTGTATGGAGCAGAGCCACGCGTGTACGAGGTGTACGGAGTTGAGTCGGGCGTGTACGAGGTGTACGGAGCAGAGCCGGGTGTGTACGAGGTGTACGGAGCAGAGCCACGCGTGTAAGAGGTGTACGGAGCAGAGCCACGCGTGTACGAGGTGTATGGAGCAGAGCCACGCGTGTACGAGGTGTACGGAGCGGAGCTGTGTGTGTACGGAGCGGACCCGGGTGTGTACGATGCGTACGGAGCGGAGCCGAGCGTGTACGGAGCAGAGCCGCGCGTGTACGGAGCAGAGCCGTGTGTGTACGAGGTGTACGGAGCGGAGTCAAGCGTGTACGAGGTGTACGGAGCAGAGCCGGGCGTGTACGAGGTGTACGGAGCAGAGCCACGCGTGTAAGAGGTGTACGGAGCAGAGCCACGCGTGTACGAGATGTACGGAGCAGAGCCACGCGTGTACGAGGTGTATGGAGCAGAGCCACGCGTGTACGAGGTGTACGGAGCGGAGCCGTGTGTGTACGGAGCGGACCCGTGTGTGTACGATGCGTACGGAGCCGAGCCGCGCGTGTACGGAGCCGAGCCGCGCGTGTACGAGGCTTACGGAGCGTAGCCGCGTGTTTTACGAGGCGTACGGAGCAGAGCCGCGCGTGTACGAGGCGTACGGAGCAGAGCCGCGCGTGTACGAGGCGTATGGAGCGGAGCCGTGCGTGTACGAGGCGTATGGAGCGGAGCAGCGCATGTACGAGGCGTACGGAGCGGAGCTGCGCGTGTACAAGGCGTTCGGAGCGGAGCCGCGCGTGTACGAGGCGTACGGAGCGAAGCCGCGCGTGTACGAGGCGTGCGGAGCCGCGTGGTTTACGAGGCGCACGGAGCAGAGCCACGTGTTTTACAAGGCGTACGGAGCAGAGCTGCGTGTGTACGAGGTGTACGGAGCAGAGCCGTGTGTTTTACGAGGCGTACGGAGCGAAGCCGCGCGTGTACGAGGCGTGCGGAGCCGCGTGGTCTACGAGGCGTACGGAGCAGAGCCACGTGTTTTACAAGGCGTACGGAGCAGAGCTGCGTGTGTACGAGGCGTACGGAGCAGAGCCACGCGTGTACGGAGCAGAGCCGTGTGTGTACGAGGTGTACGGAGCGGAGTCAAGCGTGTACGAGGTGTACGGAGCAGAGCCGGGTGTGTACGAGGTGTACGGAGCAGAGCCACGCGTGTAAGAGGTGTACGGAGCAGAGCCACGCGTGTACGAGATGTACGGAGCAGAGCCACGCGTGTACGAGGTGTACGGAGCGGAGCCGCGCGTGTACGAGGTGTACGGAGAGGAGCCGCACGTGTACGAGGCGTACGGAGCGGAGCCGCGCGTGTACAAGGCGTTCGGAGCGGAGCCGCGCGTGTACGAGGCGTACGGAGCGAAGCCGCGCGTGTACGAGGCGTGCGGAGCCGCGTGTTTTACGAGGTGTACGGAGCAGAGCCACGTGTTTTACAAGGCGTACGGAGCAGAGCTGCGTGTGTACGAGGCGTACGGAGCAGAGCCGCGTGTTTTACGAGGCGTACGGAGCGGAGCCACGCATGTACAGAGCGGTGCCGCTTGTTTTACGAGGCGTACGGAGCAGAGCCACGTGTTTTACAAGGTGTACGGAGCAGAGCCGTGTGTTTTTCGAGGCGTGCGGAGCCGCGCGTGTACCAGGCGTACGGAGCGGAGACGCGCGTGTACCATGCGTACGGAGCGGAGACGCGCGTGTACGAGGCGTACGGATCGGAGCCGCGCGTGTACCAGGCGTACGGAGCGGAGACGCGCGTGTACCATGCGTACGGAGCGGAGACGCGCATGTACGAGGCGTACGGAGCGGAGCCGCGTGTTTTATGAGGCGTATGGAGCGGAGTCGCGTGTTTTACGAGGTGTACGGAGCGGAGTCGCGTGTTTTACGAGGCGTACGGAGCGGAGCCGCGCGTGTACGAGGCGTATGGAGCGGAGCCGCGCGTGTACGGAGCAGAGCCACGTGTTTTACGAGGCGTACGGAGCGGAGCCGCGCGTGTACGACGCGTACGGAGTGGAGCCGCGCGTGTACGAGGCGTACAGAGCGGAGCCGCGCGTGTACGAGGCGTACGGAGCGGAACCGCGTGTTTAACAAGGTGTACGGAGCAGAGCCGCGTGTGTACGAGGCGTACGGAGCAGAGCCACGTGTTTTACGAGGCGTACGGAGCAGAGCCGCGTGTTTTACGAGGCGTACGGAGCAGAGCCGCGTGTTTTACGAGGCGTACGGAGCGGAACGAGTGTGGAGGAAGCGTACGGAGCAGAGCCACGTGTTTTACGAGGCGTACGGAGCGGAGCCGCGCGTGTACAAGGCGTACGGAGTGGAGCCGCGTGTGTACGAGGCGTACGGAGCGGAACCGCGTGTTTAACAAGGTGTACGGAGCAGAGCCGCGTGTGTACGAGGCGTACGGAGCAGAGCCACGTGTTTTACGAGGCGTACGGAGCAGAGCCGCGTGTTTTACGAGGCGTACGGAGCAGAGCCGCGTGTTTTACGAGGCGTACGGAGCGGAACGAGTGTGGAGGAAGCGTACGGAGCGGAGCCGCGTGTTTTACGAGGCGTACGGAGCGGAGCCACGCGTGTACGAGGCGTACGGAGCGGAGCCGCGCGTGTACGAGGCGTACGGAGCGGAGCCGCGCATGTACGAGGCGTACGGAGCGGAACCGCGTGTTTAACAAGGTGTACGGAGCAGAGCCGCGTGTGTACGAGGCGTACGGAGCAGAGCCACGTGTTTTACGAGGCGTACAGAGCAGAGCCGTGTGTTTTACGAGGCGTACGGAGCAGAGCCGCGTGTTTTACGAGGCGTACGGAGCGGAACGAGTGTGTATGAAGCGTACGGAGCGGAGCCGCGCGTCTACGAGGCGTACGGAGCAGAGCCGCGCGTGTACGAGGCGTATGGAGCGGAGCTGCGCGTGTACGAGGCGTACGGAGCGGAGCCGCGCGTGTACGAGGCGTACGGAGCGGAGCCGCGCGTGTACGAGGCGTACGGAGCGGAGCCGCGCGTGTACGAGGTGTGCGGAGCAGCGCGTGTACGAGGTGTGTGGAGCGGAGCCGCGCGTGTACGAGGTGTGTGGAGCAGCGCGTGTACGAGTCGTACGGAGCGGAGCCGCACATGTACGAAGCGTACGGAGCAGAGCCACGCGTGTACGGAGCAGAGCCGTGTGTGTACGAGGTGTACGGAGCGGAGTCGGGCATTTACGAGGTGTACGGAGCAGAGCCGGGCGTGTACGAGGTGTACGGAGCAGAGCCACGCATGTAAGAGGTGTACGGAGCAGAGCCACGCGTGTACGAGGTGTACGGAGCAGAGCCACGCGTGTACGAGGTGTACGGAGCAGAGCCACGCGTGTATGAGGTGTATGGAGCAGAGCCACGCGTGTACGAGGTGTACGGAGCGGAGCCGTGTGTGTGCGAGGTGTACGGAGCGGAGCCCTGTGTGTACGATGCGTACGGAGCGGAGCCGCGCGTGAACGGAGCGGAGCCGCGTGTTTTACGAGGCGTACGGAGCAGAGCCGCGCGTGTCCGAGGCGTACGGAGCGTAGCCGCGTGTTTTACGAGGCGTACGGAGCAGAGCCGCGCGTGTATGAGGCGTACGGAGCAGAGCCGTGCGTGTACGAGGCGTACGGAGCAGAGCCGCGCGTGTACGAGGCGTATGGAGCGGAGCCGCGCGTGTACGAGGCGTAAGGAGCGGAGCAGCGCGTGTACGAGTCGTACGGAGCCGCGCGTGTACGAGGCGTACGGAGCGGAGCTGCGCATGTACGAAGAGTACGGAGTGGAGCTGCGCGTGTACGAGGCGTACGGAGCGGAGCAGCGCGTGTACGAGGCGTACGGAGCGGAGCAGCGCGTGTACGAGGCGTACGGAGCGGAGCCGCGCGTGTACGAGGTGTGCGGAGTAGCGCGTGTACGAGGCGTACGGAGCGGAGCCGCGGATGTACAAGGTGTGTGGAGCAGCGCGTGTACGAGGCGTACGGAGCAGAGCCACGCGTGTACGGAGCAGAGCCGTGTGTGTACGAGGTGTACGGAGCGGAGTCAAGCGTGTTCGAGGTGTACGGAGCAGAGCCGGGCGTGTACGAGGTGTACGGAGCAGAGCCACGCGTGTAAGAGGTGTACGGAGCAGAGCCACGCGTGTACGAGATGTACGGAGCAGAGCCACGCGTGTACGAGGTGTATGGAGCAGAGCCACGCGTGTACGAGGTGTACGGAGCGGAGCCGTGTGTGTACGGAGCGGACCCGTGTGTTTTACGAGGCGTACGGAGCAGAGCCGCGCTTGTACGAGGCGTACGGAGCAGAGCCATGCGTGTACGAGGCGTACGGAGCGTAGCCGCGTGTTTTACGAGGCGTACGGAGCAGAGCCGCGCGTGTACGAGGCGTACGGTGCAGAGCCGCGCGTGTACGAGGCGTATGGAGCGGAGCCGTGCGTGTACGAGGCGTATGGAATGGAGCAGCGCGTGTACGAGGTGTACGGAGCAGAGCCGCGTTTGTACGAGGTGTACGGAGCGGAGCCGCGCGTGTACGAGGCGTACGGAGCGGAGCCGCGCGTGTACAAGGCGTTCGGAGCGGAGCCGCGCGTGTACGAGGCGTACGGAGCGAAGCGGCGCGTGTACGAGGCGTACGGAGCAGAGCCGCGTGTTTTACAAGGCGTACGGAGCAGAGCCACGTGTTTTACAAGGCGTACGGAGCAGAGCTGCGTGTGTACGAGGCGTACGGAGCGGAGCCGCGCGTGTACAAGGCGTTCGGAGCGGAGCCGCGTGTGTACGAGGCGTACGGAGCGAAGCCGCGCGTGTACGAGGCGTACGGAGCAGAGCCGCGTGTTTTACGAGGCGTACGGAGCAGAGCCACGTGTTTTACAAGGCGTACGGAGCAGAGCTGCGTGTGTACGAGGCGTACGGAGCGGAGCCGCGCGTGTACAAGGCGTTCGGAGCGGAGCCGTGCGTGTACGAGGCGTACGGAGCGAAGCTGCGCGTTTACGAGGCGTACGGAGCGGAGCTGCGTGTTTTACGAGGCGTACGGAGCAGAGCCACGTGTTTTACAAGGCGTACGGAGCAGAGCTGCGTGTGTACGAGGCGTACAGAACGAAGCTGCGCGTGTACGAGGCGTACGGAGCGGAGCCGCGTGTTTTTCGAGGCGTACGGAGCAGAGCCACGTGTTTTACAAGGCGTACGGAGCAGAGCTGCGTGTGTACGAGGCGTACGGAGCAGAGCCGTGTGATATACGAGGCGTACGGAGCGGAGCCACGCGTGTACAGAGCGGTGCCGCGAGTTTTACGAGGTGTACGGAGCGGAGCCGATTGTTTTACGAGGCGTACGGAGCAGAGCCACGTGTTTTACAAGGCGTACGGAGCAGAGCCACGTGTGTACGAGGCGTACGGAGCGGAGCCGCGTGTTTTATGAGGCGTATGGAGCGGAGTCGGGTGTTTTACGAGGTGTACGGAGCGGAGTCGCGTGTTTTACGAGGCGTACGGAGAGGAGCCCCGCGTGTACGAGGCGTATGGAGCGGAGCCGCCCGTGTACGAGGCGCATGGAGCGGAGCCGCGCGTGTACGAGGCGTACGGAGCGGAGCCGCGTGTACGAGGCGTTTAGAGCGGAGCCGAGCGTGTACGGAGCAGAGCCGTGTGTTTAACAAGCGTACGGAGCAGAGCCGCGTGTGTACGAGGCGTGCGGAGCAGAGCCACGTGTTTTACGAGGCGTACGGAGCAGAGCCGCGTGTTTTACGAGGCGTACGGAGCAGAGCCGCGTGTTTTACGAGGCGTACGGAGCGGAGCCGCGCGTGTACGAGGCGTACGGAGCGGAGCCGCGCATCTACGAGGCGTACGGAGCGGAGCCGTGCGTGTACAACGTGTACGGAGCAGAGCCACGCGTGTAAGAGGTGTACGGAGCAGAGCCACGCGTGTATGAGATGTACGGAGCAGAGCCACGCATGTACGAGGTGTATGGAGCAGAGCCACGCATGTACGAGGTGTACGGAGCGGACCCGTGTGTGTACGATGCGTACGGAGCGGAGCCGCGCGTGTACGGAGCCGAGCCGCGCGTGTACGAGGCGTACGGAGCGTAGCCGCGTGTTTTACGAGGCGTACGGAGCAGAGCCGCGCGTGTACGAGGCGTACGGAGCAGAGCCGCGCGTGTACGAGGTGTACGGAGCAGAGCCGCGCGTGTACGAGGCGTACGGTGCGGAACCGCGTGTTTAACAAGGTGTACGGAGCAGAGCCGCGTGTGTACGAGGCGTACGGAGCCGAGCCACGTGTTTTAAAGGCGTACGGAGCAGAGCCGCGTGTTTTACGAGGCGTACGGAGCAGAGCCGCGTGTTTTACGAGGCGTACGGAGCGGAACGAGCGTGTATGAAGCGTACGGAGCGGAGCCGCGTGTTTTACGAGGCGTATGGAGCGGAACCGCGCGTGTATGAGGCGTACGGAGCGGAGCCGCGCATCTATGAGGCATACGGAGCGGAGCCGCGCGTGTACGAGGCGTACAAAGCGGAGCTGCGCGTGTACGAGGCGTACGGAGCGGAGCCGCGCGTGTACGAGGCGTACGGAGCGGAGCCGCGCGTGTACGAGGCGTATGGAGCGGAGCCGCGCGTATACGAGGTGTGCGGAGCAGCGCGTGTACGAGGCGTACGGAGCGGAGCCGCGCGTGTACGAGGTGTGTGGAGCAGCGCGTGTACGAGTCGTACAGAGCGGAGCCGCACATGTACGAGGCGTACGGAGCAGAGCCACGCGTGTACGGAGCAGACCCGTGTGTGTACGAGGTGTACGGAGCGGAGTCGGGCATTTACGAGGTGTACGGAGCAGAGCCGGGCGTGTACGAGGTGTACGGAGCAGAGCCATGCATGTAAGAGGTGTACGGAGCAGAGCCACGCGTGTACGAGGTGTACGGAGCAGAGCCACGTGTGTACGAAGTGTACGGAGCAGAGCCACGCGTGTATGAGGTGTATGGAGCAGAGCCACGCGTGTACGAGGTGTACGGAGCGGAGCCGTGTGTGTGCGAGGTGTACGGAGCGGAGCCGTGTGTGTACGATGCGTACGGAGCGGAGCCGCGTGTTTTACGAGGCGTACGGAGCAGAGCCGCGCGTGTCCGAGGCGTATGGAGCGTAGCCGCGTGTTTTACGAGGCGTACGGAGCAGAGCCGCGCGTGTATGAGGCGTACGGAGCAGAGCCGTGCATGTACGAGGCGTACGGAGCAGAGCCGCGCGTGTACGAGGCGTATGGAGCGGAGCCGCGCGTGTACGAGGCGTAAGGAGCGGAGCAGCGCGTGTACGAGTCGTACGGAGCCGCGCATGTGCGAGGCGTACGGAGCCGCGCGTGTACGAGGCGTACGGAGCGGAGCTGCGCATGTACGAGGCGTACGAAGCTGAGCCGTGTGTACGAGGTGTACGGAGCTGAGCCGTGTGTGTATGAGTTGTACGGAGCAGAGCCGCGTGTACGAGGTGCACGGAGCTTAGCTGCGTGTGTACGAGGTGTACGGAGCGGAGCCGTGTGTATGAAGTGTACAGAGTGGAGCTGTGTGTATATGAGGTGTATGAAGCGGAGCCGCGGTTGTGCACGGAGCCATCTGTGTACGGAGCGGAGCCATGTGTGTGCGGAGCCGTTTGTGTACAGAGCAGTGTATATAGAGCCATGTGTGTACGGAGTGGAGCCGCGCGTGTACGAGGCGTACGGAGCGGAGCCGTGCGTGTACGAGGCATACGGAGCTGAGCCGTGTGTGTACGAGGTGTACGGAGCAGAACCGCGTGTATGAGGTGTACGGAGCTTAGCTGCGTGTGTACGAGGTGTACGGAGCGGAGCCGTGTGTATGAAGTGTACGGAGCGGAGCTGTGTGTGTACTGTATGGAGCCGTGTGTGTATTGAGGGGAGCAGCTGTATACCCCCAGGTTTGGTCGGAGACACCGCGGCTCTTTATCAGACTGTAGAAGACTGTAGAAGAACTGACACTGGACACTCGGTAAAACTGCGCTCGGACGTCTCTTGTTTCTCGCACAGATATTGATAACATAAGATGGATTCAGACGAACCCTCCTACAAAACCTGATAACAAAGTCATTACTACAGGACTGGATGAGAAAGGGATTTATTCCACAAGAAACGCTGGGGCCACAAATGAGAGAATCCGGGCCCCGTGGCTGGATACTCCGGGCCCCCAGCGTGTTAGGAGCAGACGGGGTCTTTGTCTCTGGAGCTTCTCTGCTCTGTATAATGAGACTCTGATCTTGTTCTTATAAAGAGGGTTGGAGTAAAATAGAAGCTGCCTGAATATGAGGACCTTGTCTGATCTCTATGTCCTTGTGTACAGAGCTATGGAGATGGCGCTATTCTCTGTATAATAGATGTGATGTCGCTGGAGCCCTAATATTCCTGTACAGGGGTCTCTGTAGAGATAATCTTACCCCAGCATTATGGATTGGGAGACGGAGAAAAGGGGATTGGGGCATTTTATTGTAATTTACCTTTAAAAAAAATGTGCTAAAAAAATAACTGATCATAAAAAGTGGTTCATTTTCTCCCCATGTTGTCTGTAGGAAGTAAAGAGCCGAGGCTGAAGATGCTTTATCTCCACTAGTCTACAAAAGAGGGAAGATTGGCAACTCCGAATGTCCTTGTCTATTTTGGGATTGGGAGTTAGGAAAAGGGGCAGGAGAACATTTTGGGATTTGTTTTGTGGGGTGGGGGCAAGAGATGCAATATTTGTCCATATAGTGTACATATATGAATACAGGTACAGTACAGACCAAAAGTTTGGACACACCTTCTCATTTAAAGATTTTTCTGTATTTTCATGACTATGAAAATTGTACATTCACACTGAAGGCATCAAAACTATGAATTAACACATGTGGAATTATATACTTAACAAAAAAGTGTGAAACAACTGAAAATATGTCTTATATTCTAGGTTCCTCAAAGTAGCCACCTTTTGCTTTGATGACTGCTTTGCACACTCTTGGCATTCTCTTGATGAGCTTCAAGAGGTAGTCACCAGAAATGGTCTTCCAACAATCTTGAAGGAGTTCCCAGAGATGCTTAGCACTTGTTGGCCCTTTTGCCTTCACTCTGCGGTCCAGCTCACCCCAAACCATCTCGATTGGGTTCAGATCTGGTGACTGTGGAGGTCAGGTCATCTGGCGTAGCACCCCATCACTCTCCCTCTTGGTCAAATAGCCCTTACACAGCCTGGAAGTGTGTTTGGGGTCATTGTCCTGTTGAAAAATAAATTATGGTCCAACTAAACGCAAACCGGATGGAATAGCATCATCTTTCTTGACAGGTAAAATTTTAAGCCATTTAGAAAAAACATCTACTACCACCAATGCATACCTGAGACCATTTTTACCTGATGGTAATGGACCAAGGTAGTCAATTTGTAATGCAGACCATGGACCATCTGCAGGTGCGGTTCGCAGTAGTGGCGGTTTCTGTCCTTTTGGTTTGGATTAATTTGGGCACAAATGAGACATGATTGAACAATACTTTGTACAGTCTCTTCCATCTTTTCTCAGTAAAATTTCTCTTTAAGAATGCCTAACAATTTCTGTTGACCCAAATGACCCAAGCTTTCATGATTATATCTCGTGAACTCATCGTGTAGATGTTTTGGTACAACAGGACGCAAGTCCCCGTTTAAGTCATGACACAAAACCCCATTTTCACAAACAAAGGGAGGTTTTGGATCAACCCGGGAAGCAACAAGAGTTGTATCTTTTTCTTGTTCTTCTGCAAAAGAAGGTATATGCGTGTCTGTTCTTTGAACTGCTGAAACCTCGAGGTTCAGGTTCAAACATTTCTTCTCCTGTCAGGGTTGCCTCTTTGGCTAACATATCTGCGGTTGCATTTCCAACAGATAATTCATCATCAGACTTTTTATGAGCAGGAACTTTGACAATAGCAAAACCATTAGGGGTTTTTGAAGCTATCTCAAAAATAGTTTTCAGTGTGTCACTATGTACAAGAGTCTTGTTAGAAGAATCTACATAGCCTCTTTTTTCCCAAACTGGCAGGTAATCCGTCAGTGAACTCACACCATAGGAGCTATCACTGTAGATTACAATGGGACACTGATCGTCAGCATCATTCAGCTGTAGCACCATTTTTACTGCTTCTAGTTCTGCTCTTTGGGCTGAAAAATGATTCGGTAACTTGTGCTTTACCACCTGTCCTCTTGTGGGATAAAAAATGGCATATCCTGTATAATAGTGCCCATCTGAATAGAATCTGGAACCATTTACAAAAACTGCTTCATCTGTTACCTCTGCCTTCCGTCTGAAAAGTGATGGAATCGGATCCTGAAAAGACTGGAGACAGTCATGAGTTTGCCCTTCATATTGCATCAACTGAGGAAGAACTTTGGCTTTATAATCTACCTCAATTTGATTGGGAGACAATGACAGTAACCAATGGGCAAATCTCTGATGTGACACACCTGGGATATTTTTCTCAAAGAGAAGCTTTAGTGTAGAATGAGGAGTTTGCAGAATGGTTTTGTTGAAACCAACAATGTGTTCAGTTGCTTTGACTGCAAAGTAGACACCTACCAAGTGTCTGGCACAAGTTTCAAAACCTATTTCAACTGGTGAGAGAAGCTTAGAAAAATAGCCCAAAATTCTCCACTCTTCTTCCTGCAATTGTAACAGAACAGCAGACACCGCTGTCTCTGATGTGTGAACTTGTAGAGCAAATGGAGCTGAAGGATCTACTGTGGACAAAGCAGGTGCATTCTGTAAATTCATTTTCAATTGTTCAAATGAGGTTTGTTGTTCAACACCCCAAGGACCAAAATAATCATTGTTTTCACTTTTCAAAAGATCATACAAAAGCCTGGCTGTAACGGGTCTGGGAGGTGGAACCTCTGAGCAACTATACAAAGAGGCAGTCCTTGTAAGGAAGCGGGTGGCTCCCAGGGAAGGCGGGCGGGTAGTCACGACAAGTGACAGGGGCAGTCTCTGGGTAGAAGGGCAGGAGGTCACGGCAAGTGACAGGGGCAGTCTCTGGGTAGAAGGGCAGGATAAGAGTCTCTAGACGGGCAGGTGGTCACAGCAAGTGACAGCAGGGAAAGAGTCTCTAGACAGGCAGGTAGCAGGTGAGCGCTCCCAGGTGAGCGGGCAAGAGTCTCTGGACAGGCAGGTGGTCACGGCAAGTGACGGCCGAGCCTCCAGGTAGGCTAGCAGGCAGGTAGCAGGTGTGCGCTCCCAGGTGAGCGGGCAAGAGTCTCTGGACAGGCAGGTGGTCACGGAACGTGACGGTAGAGCCTCCAGGTAAGCTATCAGGCAGGTAGCAGGTGAGCGCTCCCAGGTGAGCGGGCAAGAGTCTCTGAACAGGCAGGTGGTCACAGCACGTGACGGCAGAGCCTCCAGGTAGGCTAGCAGGCAGGTAGCAGGTGAGCGCTCCTAGGTGAGCGGGCAAGAGTCTCTGGACAGGCAGGTGGTCACGGCACGTGACGACAGAGCCTCCAGGTAGGCTAGCAGGCAGGTAGCAGGTGAGCGCTCCCAGGTGAGCGGGCAGACTGATCCATAGACAGACTGGCAGGTGTTGGTAGGCAGACTGTCGGACCGCAGGAATGCACACAGATAGTCAGGTATCAGGCAGGAATCTGGCAGGTAACTGGCAGGTATCTGGTAACGGACCTGAGGGCTGAAGCAGAGTTGCGATGCTTTGCAACAACATTGCTCGGGCACCTCCATTTTGGAGGAGGTGCCTTATATATGGTGAGGTCCTCCGGCCATTGGCCGGGGACTCCTTAGGACGGCGCGCGCGGCCCCTTTAAGAGAGGGGGAGCGCGTGCGCGCTTTCCCTAAGCACAGGTACCGGGAAGCAGCGCGCGCTGCCAGCAGAGCGGGAGGAAGCCGCCGGGCGCAGAGCGGAGAGGTGAAGGGAACGGCGTCCCTGCCTAGCAGGAGGCAGGGACGCCGACGCTACAGTACCCGCCCCTTTAGGCCCCCCCTTTTTTAGGCCAGAGAGAAATTTATCAAGGATGAGAGGGGCATGGATGTTCTCCCGGGGCTCCCACGTTCTCTCCTCAGGACCAAACCCCTTCCAATCCACAAGAAAAAAGGTCTTTCCTCTTACCCTTTTGGTGGCCAGAATATTCTCTACCTCAAACTCGTTTTCAGCGGAAACCGGAGCAGGAGGCGTACCTGTAGACTTGGAAAAAGAGTTAAGTACCACGGGTTTGAGTAGAGATACATGGAAGGAGTTAGGAATCCGTAGGTTGGCCGGGAGTTTCAATTTATAGGCCACCGGGTTAATTTGTTTGATAACTTCCAGTGGGCCGATGAACCGAGGCCCAAACTTGTAGTAAGGAATCTTGAGCCGGACATATTTGGACGAAAGCCAGACTTTATCTCCAGGATGGAATTGTGGTGGATCCAGATGTCTTTTGTCAGCCTGTTTTTTCATCCGCTCGGATGACCGAAGAAGTGCGGATCGGGTACTCTCCCAAATGGAGGAAAATTCGCTAATGAGAGATTCCGCAGCCGGATTGTCCACCGAGGTGGAGACGGGAAACGGGATCCGAGGATGCTGACCGAAGACTACAAAAAACGGGGATTTGGAGGAAGATTCGCTCTCGTGATTATTGTAAGAAAATTCGGCCCACGGTAAGAGATCCACCCAGTCGGAATGGTGAGCATTAACAAAGTGCCGGAGGACACTGGTTAAAATTTGGTTGATCCGCTCTAATTGGCCATTGGACTGTGGGTGATAGGCAGAAGAAAAGTCCAAGGTGACCCCCAGCAATTTACACATGGCTCGCCAAAAGCGAGAGGTGAATTGGACCCCTTGGTCGGATACAATGTGGAGAGGAAGACCATGCAGAAGGAAAATATGATGGATAAAGTCTTTAGCTAACTCTGATGCAGACGGGAGACCCGGCAGGGGAATGAAGTGAGCCATCTTGGAGAAGCGGTCAGCGACCACCCAAATGACCGTACAACCGGCAGAGACAGGGAGATCCGTTCTAAAGTCCATAGCTATATGCTGCCCCTGGGCAGCAGGTACAGGAAGAGGAAGAAGGCGACCGGCTGGCAGGTGTCTCGGAACCTTGTTGCGGGCGCAGGACACACAGGCTGAAACAAAGTCTATTACATCCTTGTGCAGGGTAGGCCACCAGTAATGCCGGGTAATAAGCTGGAGCGTCTTTTTCTGACCAGCGTGGCCAGCTAGCTTAGACGAGTGCCCCAGTGTAGGACCTTCTCTCGATCAGGTACTGTTACGAACGTCTTACCGGGAGGAAGACGATTTAGATTCACGGGGGCCACCTGCATTATTCTGGTGGGGTCGATGATGTGCTTAGGCTCCTCCTCTAGGTCAGAGACCAGAAAGGATCGGGACAAGGCATCAGCTTTGATGTTTTTGTCTGCCGGGCGAAAATGAAGAATGAAATCAAAGCGTGCAAAAAACAAGGACCACCGGGCTTGGCGCGGGTTAAGTCTCTGGGCGCTCTGGAGGTAAGCCAAGTTCTTGTGGTCCGTGTAAATTATTACCGGGTGAAGAGCCCCCTCGAGCAGGTAATGCCACTCCTCCAGTGCCAGCTTAATGGCCAATAATTCTCGGTCTCCTATAGAATAATTGCGCTCAGAAGAGGAGAAGAGTTTGGAGAAGAAGCCGCAGGTTACCATTCTTCCGGAAGATGACTTTTGGGTAAGTACCGCTCCGGCCCTGGAGGAGGAAGCGTCAACTTCTAGGAAGAATTGTTTGTTGCCGTCCGGACGATGCAGCACCGGGGCGGAGGAGAAAGCCTGTTTTAAGGAAAGAAAGGCTTCCTCTGCTTCGGGCAGCCATTCTCTGGGATTAGCGCCCTTACGGGTGAGCGCAGAGATAGGGGCAGTCCGGGAAGAGAAGTGCGGTATGAAGAGGCGGTAGTAGTTGGCGAAGCCCAGGAACAGCTGAATAGCCTTCAACCCCTCTGGTCGGGGCCACTTCTGGATGGCAGACAGTTTCTCAGCATCCATTCGTAGGCCGGTCTGAGAGATTATGTAGCCCAGAAACGGAAGTGAGGTTTGCTCAAAGCGGCACTTCTCATATTTAGCGTAGAGGTGGTTCTGCCTGAGCCTGAGCAGGACCTGACGAACGTCCCTCCGGTGAGTGGGAAGATCCAGAGAGAAGACCAAGATGTCGTCCAGGTACACCACCACGCAGGAGTAGAGAAGGTCACGGAAGATGTCATTGACCAACTCTTGAAAGACGGCGGGAGCGTTACAGAGACCGGAGGGCATTACAAGGTACTCATAGTGGCCGTCCCGGGTGTTGAATGCCGTCTTCCACTCATCCCCCTGACGGATACGGACCAGATTATAAGCCCCACGGAGA
Organism: Phyllobates terribilis; assembly: GCF_046119375.1. Taxonomy (NCBI): domain Eukaryota; kingdom Metazoa; phylum Chordata; class Amphibia; order Anura; family Dendrobatidae; genus Phyllobates; species Phyllobates terribilis. The sequence continues at coordinate 57,300 of NW_027363230.1, forward strand.
TCCAGTTTGGTGAAGATTCTAGCCCCCCTCAGACGGTCAAATAATTCAGGAATGAGCGGAAGGGGGTATTTATTCTTCACTGTGATCTGGTTAAGGCCTCTATAGTCTATACATGGACGGAGTGAGCCGTCCTTCTTTTTGACGAAGAAGAAGCCTGCTCCCGCCGGGGAGGTAGATTTCCGGATAAATCCCCGGGCCAGATTCTCCTCAATATATTCTGACATGGACCGGGTCTCTGCAGCGGACAAAGGGTAGATACGCCCACGGGGAGGAGTAGCGCCGGGTATCAGGTCGATTGGGCAGTCGTATGGTCTATGAGGGGGTAATGTCTCTGCTTCTTTTTTATTAAAGACATCCGCATAAGACCAATAGGGAACCGGTAGACCGGGTAGATTGGCTGGGGTAGGAGAAGGACGAGCAGGATGAACGGGAACCAGACAAGTCTTATGGCAGTCCTGTCCCCAGCGAAGGACTTCTCCGGTCTGCCAATCAAGCACGGGTGCATGTTTCTGGAGCCAAGGTAGGCCTAGCAAGAGTGCGTGGGAGAGTCCAGGCAGAACATGGAAGGAGATGCTCTCAGAGTGCAGCATTCCCACCTGTAGAGTTAGAGATTCGGTGATGAGTTGGATGGGATGTGGTAAGAGGCCCCCATCCACGGCGGCAACAGATAAGGGTACGGCCAGAGGTTTGGTGGGAATGCGGTATTTTTCTACCAGGGATTGAGAGATGAGATTTCCAGCAGCTCCTGAGTCAAGTTGAGCCAGTTCAAAATAGCGGTTCTCTCCGCAGATGATAGAGACCGACAGCATCAGAGATGGAGAGGGTTTACTTTTGTCTAGGGCAACCTCTCTGAGCGATCCTAGACACAGGCGTTTCCCGACCTCTCTGGGCAGGAACGGACAGTAGAAGCAGCTCCCCTTGGCACGGCGTAACGCTTGACGGGTTTTGACCATCTTGGTCTGGTCGACCTGCATAGGCTCAGGTGAGTGTGCCTGGGGAGTAACGGAGGGAGTGACGGGTTTCTGGAAGGTAGGGGCTAGAGGTGGAAACCTCCTCTCGCGGGTGACCTCTTTGGCGCGCTCCTGGAACCGGATGTCAATCCGGGTGGCAAGTGTTATTAAGTCGTCGAGAGTGGTAGGAATGTCCCGACCGGCGAGTTCATCTTTAATACGGCCGGACAGACCCTCCCAGAAGACAGACACCAGGGTGTCGTTATCCCAGGCCAGCTCCGAAGCAAGGGTACGGAACCGTAAGGCATATTGGCCCACGGTGAGACTTCCTTGGCGGAGGCGTAGCAGAGATGAGGCGGATGAGGTCTTCCGTCCTGGTTCGTTGAAGACCTTCCGGAAAGCCGTGAGAAAGGCTGGCAGGTTGGACACCAGGGGGTCTCCTCTCTCCCATAGAGGATTTAACCAAGCCAGCGCCTCCCCCATGAGATGGGACATGATGAAGGCTACCTTGGCTCGGTCGGTGGAAAACTGGTGTGCCAATAGTTCGAAATGCAGAGTGCACTGGTTAATGAAGCCCCGGGCCTGGATGGGATCTCCGCCAAAACGAGGCGGGGCGGAGAGGCGGGGACCAGGAAGAGATGCCATGGTATTGATGGGCAGCGGCGGTGCCGGGGTAGTAAGTGTGCGAGTGGAGGCCGCTCCCGATGAGGCAGTCAATGTGTCCAAGCGGGAGTTAACACTACGCAGGTGACTCAGGATGGAGTCCTGTTGGGACCTCTGACGGGAAAGTTCATGACACAGGTCCGAGAGCGAGGGAGATTGGGTGCCACCGGGTTCCATGGCCCGAGCAAACTGTAACGGGTCTGGGAGGTGGAACCTCTGAGCAACTATACAAAGGGGCAGTCCTTGTAAGGAAGCGGGTGGCTCCCAGGGAAGGCGGGCGGGTAGTCACGGCAAGTGACAGGGGCAGTCTCTGGGTAGAAGGGCAGGAGGTCACGGCAAGTAACAGGGGCAGTCTCTGGGTAGAAGGGCAGGATAAGAGTCTCTAGACGGGCAGGTGGTCACGGCAAGTGACAGCAGGGAAAGAGTCTCTAGACAGGCAGGTGGTCACGGCAAGTGACGGCCGAGCCTCCAGGTAGGCTAGCAGGCAGGTAGCAGGTGAGCGCTCCCAGGTGAGCGGGCAAGAGTCTCTGGACAGGCAGGTGGTCACGGCACGTGACGGTAGAGCCTCCAGGTAGGCTATCAGGCAGGTAGCAGGTGAGCGATCCCAGGTGAGCGGGCAAGAGTCTCTGAACAGGCAGGTGGTCACGGCACGTGACGGCAGAGCCTCCAGGTAGGCTAGCAGGCAGGTAGCAGGTGTGCGCTCCCAGGTGAGCGGGCAAGAGTCTCTGGACAGGCAGGTGGTCACGGCACGTGACGGCAGAGCCTCCAGGTAGGCTAGCAGGCAGGTAGCAGGTGAGCGCTCCCAGGTGAGCGGACAAGAGTCTCTGGACAGGCAGGTGGTCACGGCACGTGACGGCAGAGCCTCCAGGTAGACTAGCAGGCAGGTAGCAGGTGAGCGCTCCCAGGTGAGTGGGCAGACTGATCCATAGACAGACTGGCAGGTGCTGGTAGGCAGACTGTCAGACCGCAGGAATGCACACAGATAGTCAGGTATCAGGCAGGAATCTGGCAGGTATCTGGTAACGGGACCTGAGGGCTGAAGCAGAGTTGAGAGGCTTTGCAACAACATTGCTCGGGCACCTCCATTTTGGAGGAGGTGCCTTATATATGGTGAGGTCCTCCGGCCATTGGGCGGGGACTCCTTAGGACGGCGCGCGTGGCCCCTTTAAGAGAGGGGGAGCGCGCGCGCGCTCTAACCACAGGGACCGGGAAGCAGCGCGCGCTGCCAGCAGAGCGGGAGGAAGCCGCCAGGCACGGAGCGGAGAGGTGAGGGGAACGGCGTCCCTGCCTAGCAGGAGGCAGGGACGCCGACGCTACACTGGCCTTATCAGCAAAATCCTCAATGAAATCCCTAGAATAGTTTACAAGACCCAAAAAATGTCACAATGCCTTGTGTGTGGTTGGGATTGGGAAAGAAGCGATTGCCTCTATTCTTTCCTGCAATGGCGGTCTTTTTCCTGAACTTAACAATACTCCCAGAAACCTGACCTCGGTCTGCATCAATTTGACCTTTTTAGTGTTAAATTTCAACCCTGCATCATACAACAGTTCAAACATTTCTGTCAAAAGAGAAACATGTGACTCCTTATCCTCAGTAGACAACAGAATATCATCCACATATAGCAGTATGCAATTAGGCCTAGAAAATCTGGATAATACCTTTACCAACATCTGATGACAAACACTAGATGACAAATGCGCTCCTTGCGGTAACCTGCAAAACAGATATTGCTCATCCAAGAAAGTAAATGCAAACTTGTACTGACAGCTCTTTTCAAGAGGTATACTGAAAAAAAAACATTACTGATGTCTAGTACAGAGAAATATTTTACCTTTGCCATCATGTCATGAGTATCAGCGACAATAGGAGCAACGTTGGGAGTATGTTTATTAAACATCCGCAAATCCAATATCATTCGATATGTACCATCAGATTTCAATACACACCATAAAGGATTGTTACTTACAGAGTTAGCCTTAGGTATGACACCTTGAGCTAACAATTCCTGTATGATCTTAGACATAGAACCAATTGAATCTGGAGGCAATTTATACTGACGCTGTGGAGGAGGATCACGTCCTTCTACATTCACAGTTACATCCTTCATTGTACCCACCTCATTCCTGAACTGAGCCCAAAGAGAAGGAAAGCATTGTACAATTTCAGTCACTACCTTATCAACACCAGTTTCAGGCAATAAATGATCTGATGACACAACATCATTCAAGCAAATACTTCCAACATGGCTAAATTCACTAGGGTCAATGACTACAGGTTTACGTCCATTAGAATCTTTCCAGATCACTGGATTCCCTAGATCAATTACCCATCCGAATCTCTGCATAAAATCTATGCCAAGTATATTCTCAGAATCACAATACCAAATATCAATTCCTGTTTTGAAAGAACCTGGTATTTCCAACACAACATTGGGAACGAGCTTTGCTTTTGTTTTTCCTTTTCCACTGAATCTGATAATATTACAACTTGGAGATTCTGGTTTTACCATCAAATCAAGGTTAGCAAGACTTAATTGTGCCCATTTATCAATAAGAAACACAGCACTTTGTTCTGCCAAAATCACATTGAGAAATGGTCTTCCACAGTCATCCAATATAACTCGAGTCACAAATTCCAATGGATGGGGTGTGGGAGCGTTCTTTGCTAGTCAGAGAGATGGAGGAGATGGGAGCAGACCAGTGTCCTTTTTAAAAGCACTGCCCCTGGAATCTGACTCCTGGTAGACTCCATGCTAGATAAGGAGGGAGTCACTGACTGTGGTGGCCCCTCCCCGGGCCGTGGCGATTGGTGACCCCCCTTCGCTGCCCCTTACTGACCAGTGATCCTGAAGCACCCGGAAGGGTCCAATGAAGCGAAAGGGACGGCTGCTACAAGCTGTCCCATGGATACATAAACACCGGGACATCCCACGTTACTTCCTTTCTTTGTTGGTCCCGGAGTCGAACGTCGCTAAGGCGAATCCAGGATCAAGTCAGATTGCTGAGGCCCTCCGGGCTGGGTTTGCACAGGGGGGGCGAGCGCTGGTTACAGGCCCTAATGTCTGGGCTCAGTGCTCACCCCCCTGGCCCCAGCTCTATATCCCCGGATCACCCTGCCCCAGGCCCTCAACCTTTCATGGGAATATCTTGCTCCCCAGACCCATGTCCCTCACCCCTTGGGCCCACTCACCCACTCCAGCAGGAGGAATTACCCAGGGTCTGGAAATTCCCACACCTGGGACTTGGGGCTTCATTGCTGCCGCGGCCCGGCCCTGTCCCTCGTTCTCCCCCGGTCACTGTAGCCACACAGCGGCAGAGGTCTCGGGTGGCGACCCGGCACTGAGGAGCAGGGGGAGGTTTGGAGGCATCATGCTCGCGCTCTCACCGGGGAGCGGGCGGCCGAGTTGGACCGGCGGGAGCGTGTCGGCGGGGGGTTGCTCAGCTGCGGCGGTGCGACAGACGCTGGCCGGCGATATGCAGGGGAGTTTTGCGCAGCGGTCGCGCGCCGCGCAGGAGCTGGGGAGCGGGCGTGCGACTCCTCTATCCCGGGTATACTTGCTGGGGGAGGCGTGGCTACAGAGTCAGCAGCGCATCACGTGACCCGACAGGCCACGCCCTCGGTCCTGGATGCTGCGGGGCAGAAGAGGAGGCTGCTCCTCATGCAGCGGCGAGCCCTGCGCCTCACTCACAGCGGGCGCAGGGCTCCGCTGCACTATGAACTGAACGTGTGCTGTCTGCAGGGTCGGCGGCGGGCGCAGAGCAAATTCAGGGCTCCTGCCCGCCGCCGGCTCTGGGGACAGAACAGAGCCCATTGTTCCCCACCCCCAAAATCACTCCTGTACCACATTCCGCAGATCAGCGCCCTGGAGAGCGGAGGTCCAGCCGGCACTCCCGCCCTCCAGAGCGCTTTCGGCATAGCACCCCGCAGCCTCACAGAAAAAGCGGGCGTCCAAACATTAATCATTCCCCGCCCCCACAACACATATCGGGGGCTGTGGCAGAGCAGAGCTCCGGACAGGAATTCTCTGCCGGGGGCTGTGCTCTGCCTCCCTCCCCAAACACCCCCCCGCAGAAGCCCCTATAATAAAAATAACAGAAAAGTTCCCAAAATAGAACACAATACACTACACAGCCAGGGAGCATTGCGGCCCCTGTAATCACCGCAGCCCATCTATCGCCCATTCCCACTATCAATACCCCCCTGATGGACACTACGCGCAGCTTAAACGCTTCAGCGCCCATCCTCGCCTCCTCCATGTACCCCTATAATAGTGCAGTGCCGCACGCGCTTGACACCGCTATATCATCGTAGCGCTCATTTGATCATTTAACAGTTAATGCTCCCCTGACGCCCTCCAGCTTGCCACAAATAGCACCGACATGTCCCGGCGGAACGCTTGTAAATGGTGCAGAACCCCCTATACACCCTCAGGAACAGAGAGACTCCAGGCGTACTGGTTCCAGGCAAACTCGCTGTAGTTCCTCCTCCGACAGATCTACGCCATCCCACACAAGTCACCGGCGAAGGAAGCGGTCGTATCAAACAAAGCGGAGAACGGCATCCCACAGGAGGGGTCACAGGTCAAGGTCCTCAAGGTGGCGCTCACCATACTCCGCTTCAGAGATGTCAAGCGCATCGTTGAGCCCCAATAGCCACCTGCACCGATCCCGTCCTCCGCGGGACAGAAATAGTTTAATGGCACCCTCCAGAGCTCACAGCCTGCACGATGCAGAGATTTCACGCAGGTCTAGGAGCAGAGGCACGCCGCTCACCCCGAGCGAGACTGGTGTCGGAGTTCCTCCACACATCGGAGACCCTCCTCCAGTCGCAGGAATGGGTGAGTGCAATATAAGTATAACTGAAATGGGAAATAGTAACACCAACTTAATAGTGGCCCTTAAGGCCCTGGACGAACAACTATCCGCGCCACCAGGCGCAATACAAAATTGTACAAAAATAACTCCACCATTAGCAAGAATACACAAGGACGCTTTCTTTTGTGGAATTAGCCCACTAGGTTCACACATAGATGAGGAAACAAGAATTAAAATTTGGAATAATGACTACATCGACATTTGGTCACTAGCATCCACGGACCAACATACTATAGACAAAGAGAGAAGGATAGTCGACAGACTATTCGACAGAAACAGACAAAAGGTCGCAAAGACAATGAGTAATTGGTTACAGGCATTTTCTGTGCTAGGTTGTATAATGGGCCAAAAGCATCCGGAACGCTGCTCGGAACTATTCATATACCGGGATACAGTGTATACCTCGTACAAAGCCCACGGCGGTTCAGCATGATGGCGCTACGACGAAGAGTTTCGGAGGCAGTTGGCCCTGCCACCACAGCTGGGCTGGGGGGTAAAAGCTACAGACGTCTGGTTACGACTAATGCTGTCACAGAAACACCATCCCTTTCCAACAACAGCTATTGGACAATCGGCAACAGCAGGCCAAAATTCAGTGGTCGTAAATAGACCAGGGGCCTGCTGGCAATATAACGAGGGACATTGTCGTTTTTACGCCTTATGCAGATACAAGCATGAATGCTTAGCCTGCGGAGGAGCCCACCCTGCAGCAGGATGTTCTCACCCCGTAAGCAAATTATCAATTAAACTCCCACAGCCAGAATCCAAGGACCCCAGTGAGCGTAAACGCAATGGGCCCTTGGCTAGACCAATATCCTAAGAAAGACGCAGCGGGGCAGTTACATTTTGGTTTCACATACGGGTTTTTCATCCCTTTCAAACTCAATAAATCGTCCACCTTTGCAAATAACCTTAAATCTGCAAGAGAGCACCCCAAAATACTTAAAAAAAAATACAAAAAGAAGTAGCTCTAGGCAGAGTAGCGGGCCCTTTCCCAACACCACCATTCAGTAATGGTGTTTCCTCTCTGGGAATAATCCCCAAAAAAGAGCCAGGCTCATTCCGGCTTATCCATCATTTATCTTACCCAAAAGGAAAGTCTTTAAATGACGGTTTTTCGTCTGAAGACACCTCGGTCTCCTACGCGTCGTTCGACAGAGCAGTAATGTTAGTTCGCGATGCGTGGCCCTGGGCGCTGCTCGCTAAATCCGACATAGAATCCGCCTTTTGCCTATTTCCGGTACACCCAGATTGTTACCACCTGTTGGGATGCCAAGTGGACAATGAATACTTTTATGACGCTTGCCTCCCAATGGGTTGTTCTATATCCTGTTACTACTTTGAGCTATTTAGTTCTTTCCTAGAAAGGGTGCTGAGGTACGAAACTGGCAATAGGTCTGTCGCACAATACCTAGATGACTTCCTATTCGTCGGACCCAAAGACTCAAAGCAATGGCAATCATTACTCAACGAATTCACAAACATCTCGCGACGGTTTGGAGTCCCACTATGCCCAACAAAAACCATAGGCCCCACAACAAAGCTGTCATTCTTAGGCATCGAAATCGACACTACAGCAAGGTTGTTCCACCTCCCAACAAAAAAAATCAAAAAACACTATACCTCATTGAGGGATTTTGCGCGGCACGAAAAGTAACATTACAGCAGATCCAAGTGTTACTAGGGCTCCTCATGTTTGCTAGCCGGGTGATGCCAGTCGGAAGGGTGTTTTCGCGTCACTTTTCCCTCGAAACAAAACGTGCATTAAAACCAAGTCATAAAATCAGAATCACCAGGCAGCTTCGGGCGGACTTAGAGGTGTGGAAAACCTTCTTACAATCATTCAACGGTCACATGTTATTTATGTTAGAGGAACAGTCCAACAATGAACTAAGATTATTCACTGCGGCGGCAGAATCAGGCGGATATGCAGCGATACTAGATAACCAGTGGTGCACAGGCTTATGGCCTTCGTATTGGTCTGAACAAGGGTTGACAAATAACCACACACTACTAGAACTCTTCTCAATAGTGGTAGCAATAGAAATATGGGGCACGCACCTGGTGAACAAAAATATACGCTTCATAACAAGAAACACCAGCCTAGCGTACTGCATTAATAAGATGGCATCATCGTCTCTCCCAGTGCTAAGCCTACTACGCCGGCTGGCATTCCTGTGCCTAAAACACAATATATGGGTCCGTGCGAGCCACAATGCTGAGGGGTCTAACGCTGCTGCTAACGCTTTATCACAATTCAATTGGCAGATTTTCACAGAGCTCCTCCCCAACGCCCACCCATCGGGCAACAGTTGCCCAGCCTCCCTCTAGGATATAGTGGCGAACAGCTGATGCCATTAATCAGTGCGTCAGTCGCCCCGTCGACGTGGCAAGCTTACGGTAAGGCATGGGAACAGTGGACACGACTAATGAGAGGCAGACGAGTTGACCAATGTGAACAAGCCATGATACAAGTCACCATAGAATTTCTCCACCAGCTAATGATGAGGGGCATATCAGCGGCGTCAGCGCAGCGGTGGCTGACCAGAGTGGCATTTCACTTCCAACTACTGAATTGGGGAGATGTGACAAAGAGATTCATTATTACACAAGCCTTAAAAGAATGGAAAAGGGCTCAGCCAAGTCAGGAGTGCAGACGTCCCGTGTCACTAAAACTGCTTACACAAATCATATCCCTAACACCAGTAACATGCCACTCACAATGTGAAGCAACACTACTGTCTACTGCATTTGCTATCGCATCCTTCGGGGCGCTACGCATAAGCGAATTAGTCCCTCAATCCAAAATCATCACCAATGGAGGCTTATTACACCAGGACGTAGTCATAGCCAATAATGCAATACACATACGCAAATCTAAATCAGACCCAGCGGGCAAGGGCACTTGGGTGCTTCTAAAACCCACAAACAGTACACTGTGTCTGGTAACAATAGTAAAGACATATACAGCCATCAGGCCACAAAGTAATTTCTTCCTATCACACATTGACGGAACTCCATTATCAAGATACCAGTTCCAATCTATATTTAATAAATGCCTAACATCAGCAGGGAACCACCCCAAAGATTACGGGACACACTCATTCCGCATAGGCACGGCCACGGAAGCAGCAAGAGCAGGACTGTCAGAAACTGAAGTTCAGAGGATAGGGAGATGGCGATCCACATGTTTGGCGAGATACATAAGACCGGACTTGTTATCCTAACGTGGTTTGTTTCTTTTACAGGTGACGATAAGCCAACAGTGTGGGTGATAGGCCACTCGTACATATACTGGGCAGAAAAAAGGGCGACAGTCCGCCCGAGCGGGAGGAATATGGAGTTTCATAACACATATTTCAACTGGAGAGGTATTAGAGGCCTGCGATGGCCACAGGTACTAATGGAGGTAATCGACATAGGGAGAGAAGCAACAGGTCCGGTCATATTAGTGATACACGCAGGGGGAAATGACCTCGGTCATTACAAGAGCGCAGAACTAATGGCAATAATGAAGCTAGACACTGAGCGCTTCAGAGCATTTTTTAGTAAACTAACTATAGTATGGTCAGAGATGGTGCCGAGAGCGGTATGGCGAGGAGCGCGAGACATCACGGCCATCGAACGGACAAGGCGGCTAATAAATATTCGGATGGCAAAATTTGTAAATGAAAGAGGTGGTGTAGTGATAAGACACCGAGAACTGGAAGGAGATAAAACAGGCCTCATACGGCCCGATGGTGTTCATTTAACGGATATTGGACTGGACATATTCCGTTTAGGACTCCAGGACGGAGTGGAACAAGCGTTAATGATGATGATGGGAGGGGGTCGGAGTCCTGCCTACGAGTATGCAGGATCCTCCGTGGCCTGAAATAGAAAGGACATGTTGGAAAGTTACTCTTGTTGGCCAACTTGCCGGTGTGAAGACACAGGGCGTGCTGCAACAAGCGTAATTATTTTTGGAAATAAAATGCCTTTCTAATGGAATGAGTATAAAGAGTTAATAAATCTGTGAACGATCCTCACCCATCCAGTTGTAAGAGTTACATTATTGTATTGTTAAGGAAGGGGTGGCGGTAGGGGGGCTGAGCGTCTGGGTTTGGTTGGGGGTCCCCACAGTCTGGTAGACTCCATATTAAATAAGGAGGGAGTCACTGACTGTGGTGGCCCCTCCCCGGGCCGTGGCGATTGGTGACCCCCTTTCGCTGCCCCTTACTGACCAGTGATCCTGAAGCCCCCAGAAGGGTCCAATGAAGCGAAAGGGACGGCTGCTACAAGCCATCCCATGGATACATAAACACCGGGACATCCCACGTTACTTCCTTTCTTTGTTGGTCCCGGAGTCGAACGTCCCACCCACCCTCCCTGATGTGAAGACTGCAAGAAGGACAATCATAAACTTTTCAAGTCACAGCGGCCTGAAATGGAAAGGACATGTTGGAAAGTTATTCTTGTTGGCCAACTTTCCGGTGTGGAGACACAGGGCATGCAGCAACAAGCGGAATTATTTTTGGAAATAAAATGCCTTTCTAATGGAATGAGTATAAAGAGTTAATAAAGCTGTGACCGATCCTCACCCATCCAGTTGTAAGAGTTACATTATTGTATTGTTAAGGAAGGGGTGGCATTAGGGGGGCTGAGCATCTGGTTTTGGTTGGGGGTCCCCACATTCTTCACTGTCATCTCTCTGGTCTGTCCGAATAATGGAGCTTATGGTGACTGTGTTTGTGTATTGTCAGTGTGAGGGGATGTGGGAAAATGGAATGGAGGGGCGGAAGGTTTGATGGATGATTTTGGTATGAGTCTGTTTTTCCTTCCAAGCTTAACTGTTCCTGGTGTACCTGCCTCTGATTCTGCTCTTCAAAATTTCCTGCACTGCTGCTTCAAGTGTCCAGGTATACCACAAAAATAACAATATTGTTCCTTTGTGTGATCCTTTTACCTCTATGTTCAGTGCAATCTCTGTTCCTAGATGTTAATATGGGTTTAGGATTTGGTTGAGTTTGCTCTGATGTCAGTTGTTTATCTTTTTCCTCATGAACTACAGCTATTTTTGCCTTGACCTGGTTCTGCTTATCGCTCATAAAAGCGATAACACGGCAATGTATGAAATATAGAGCTGTCTTCGTGTTAAGCTTTCCTTCTTTGTTTTTAAAAGTATAGTAAATTGGACAGAGCTGCTTTCAAGGACTGTTATTTCCAATTAAAATACTTTCTTAGGCAATGTTAGCCACCCATTTCTTCTGGGGGTGTAATAAAGTACTTGTTGCTTCAGGGGCCGTCACAGACTGTAGTGGGCCCCTGTGCAAGAAATTTTTGGGGGCCCCCCCTGCCCTTCATAAGGCAACAAAGTTATGTAAACATAACCCCCCCATGTGCATCTCTCACCCCCCCATGTGCAGCTCTCATCCCCCCCATGTGCAGCTCACCCCCCGTGCATCTCTCATCCCCCTCCGTTCACTCTCACCCCCCCGTGCATCTCTCACCCCTCCCCCGTGCATCTCTCACCCCTCCCCCGTGCATCTCTCACCCCTCCCCCGTGCATCTCTCACCCCCCGTGCATCTCTCACCCCCCCGTGCATCTCTCACCCCTCCCCCGTGCATCTCTCACCCCCCCCGTGCATCTCTCACCCCCCCCGTGCATCTCTCACCCCCCCGTGCATTTCTCACCCCCCCGTGCATCTCTCACCCCCCGTGCATCTCTCATCCCCCCGTGCATCTCTCACCCCCCGTGCATCTCTCACCCCCCCATGCATCTCTCACCCCCCCTCGTGCATCTCTCACCCCCCGTGCATCTCTCACCCCCCCGTGCATCTCTCACCCCCCCGTGCATCTCTCACCCCCCCTCGTGCATCTCTCACCCCCCCGTGCATCTCTCACCCCCCCCTGCATCTCTCACCCCCCCGTGCATCTCTCATCCCCCGTGCATCTCTCATCCCCCCGTGCATCTCTCATCCCCCCCCATGTGCATCTCTCATCTCTCCCCTCCCCCCCATGTGCATCTCTCATCTCTCCCCTCCCCCATGTGCATCTCTCATCTCTCCCCCCCCCATGTGCATCTCCCATTCCCCCCACTCCTAGTTACTTGTATTTAAAAAAAACAAAAAACTTGTTATACTTACCCCCATGCGATCCCTGCAGAATCCTGGCGCTCGTCCAAATCGCTGACACCAGGTTCTCCTGCCTTCCTGTCATGTGACGGCGCCGTCACATGACCGGAAGTCAGAGGAATCATGAAGGCGCTGCCGCAGCAGCGCAGCGCTAAGATGTCCTGGACCCGGCGCTTAGCATGGGGCCGGGGGCCCCATGAGGAGAGAGACGCACAAGAGGGGGGCTCCGAGGGGGCCCCTACCGGCCGGGCCCCATACTGGAGTCAGGGCAGTCATGCCCTGATGGCGGCCCTGCTGGAGGCTGGAGGGGCCCCCTCTCCCTCGGGGCCCCCGTTCAATGAACCGGCTGCACGGGCGGTAGTTCCGCCCCTGTGTTGCTTGGGGTCTGAGGGCAGACTAGAATTATACACTCAGACACTGGATGTGTGTTATTTTATTTCTCCGATGCATCTTATTTATTTATTTAATTTGAACCAAAAATGGCAGATTTGGAGATAATTATCTCAATCTAAATTCTTGGAAGGGCTACCACGACAGTGTCTAACCCCAGCGTATGATACAGAGAGCAGCACTAACAGAATTGGTGCTGCCGGCAGTCCTCGGTGACACTGTCAGTGTCACTGGCAGTCACCAACAAAATGGCTCCACACTGTGATCCTAAATTTCATCCTCTCTTATCCTTTTACAAACACCCAGAAAGGGAGGAGAGGAGTGACATCACACACATGTACAGTGTCCAGTTTAGGACATGATCAGATATCAAAATCAAACATCAGAATGAAATACCCTGTCTGTCAAGTGATTCTGACTAGTGACTTTAAGTGGCTTTAACAACTGTAATAATAATAATAAAAAAAAGTCACTGTTCGCTGATGGGACTTGAGCCCAAAATTCTGTGTCCAGAAACCAGTGCACTAACCACTGAGATATTACCTCAGTTGAAGAAACCTAACAGTTATATTTGGTTATATGATCTTCAGTGCAAACCTGATTGAAACTCATTGGGACTTATGCACAGGCTGCAAGCAAGACAATTTCAAATGATGTGTGATTCTGATGTGTAAGTCTGATGTGTGACTTACTTCAAACTTCAGAATCACAATGACTTTTAGTCATCCTGAGTATTTTCATGGTTGATCTCATAAGACAAGACAGGATAGCTCAATGGTAAGGCATCAGCCTCTGAAGCTACAGTATAATGGCTCAAATCCTATTAGGAATATTATTATTTCATTATTATTAGAGTTGTAAAAGTCACTTGTCAGTCATGGTATTTAGCCTCAAACTGACATCAGAATGATATTTGATTTTGATATCCTAAAATGGACACTGTACTACAGAGACCCCTGTACAGGAATATTAGGGCTCCAGCGACATCACATCTATTATACAGAGAATAGCGCTATCTCCATAGCTCTGTACACAAGGACATAGAGCTCAGACAAAGTCCTCATATTCAGCAGCTTCTATTTTACTCCAACCCTCTTTATAAGAACAAGATCAGAGTCTCATTATACTGAGCAGAGAAGCTCCAGGGACAAAGACCCCGTCTGGTCCTAACACGCTGGGGGCCCGGAGTATCCAGCCACGGGGCCCGGATTCTCTCATTTGTGGCCCCAGCGTTTCTTGTAGAATAAATCCCTTTCTCATCCAGTCCTGTAGTAATGACTTTGTTATCAGGTTTTGTAGGAGGGTTCGTCTGACTCCATCTTATGTTATCAATATCTGTGCGAGAAACAAGAGACGTCCGAGCGCAGTTTTACCGAGTGTCCAGAGTCAGTTCTTCTACAGTCTGATAAAGAGCCGCGGTGTCTCCGACCGAACCTGGGGAGTATACAGCTGTATACAGCATACACACGGCTCCGCTCCATACACACATGGCTCAGCTGCATACACACACGCCCCCGCTCCGTATACCTCGTACATACTCGGCTCTGCTCCGTACACCTCATACACACACGGCTCTGTACACACACGGCTCTGCTCCGTACACCTCGTACACACATGACTCTGTACACACACGGCTCCGCTCCATACACCTCGTACACACGCGGCTCCACTCCGTGCACCTCGTACACACACGGCTCCGCTCCATACACCTCGTACACACGCGGCTCCACTCCGTGCACCTCGTACACATACGGCTCCTCTCCGTACACACGCGCCTCCGCTCCGTACACCTCGTACACACAAGGCTCCGCTCCGTACACCTTGTACACGCGCAGCTCCGCCCCTTACACCTTGTACACGCTCGGCTCTGCCCCGTACGCCTCGTACACGCGCGGCTCCACCCCGTACGCCTCGTACACGTGCGGCTCCGACCATACGCCTCGTACACACGCGGCTCCGCTCCGTACGCCTCGTACACGCACGGCTCCGCACGCCTCAGACACGTGCGGCTCCGCTCCGTACACCTCGTACACGCGCGGCTCCGCTCCGTACACACGCGGCTTCGTACACCTCGTACACACGGCTCCGCTCCGTACACCTCGTACACGCGCGGCTCTGCTCCGTACACCTCGTAAACGCGCGGCTCCGCTCCGTACACCTTGTACACACACGGCTCAGCTCCGTACACCTCGTACACACGAGGCTCCACTCCGTACACCTCGTACACACGGCTCCGCTCCGTAAACCTCGTACACACACAGCTCCGCTCCGTACACACGGCTCCGCTCCGTAAACCTCGTACACACCCGGCTGCACTCCGTACACCTCGTACACGTGCGGCTCTGCTCCGTACGCCTCGTACACACGGCTCCACTCCGTAAACCTCGTACACACCCGGCTGCGCTCCGTACTCCTCGTACACGCGCGGCTCCGCTCCGTACGCCTCGTACACACGGCTCCGCTCCGAACGCTTCGTACACACGGCTCCGCTCCATACGCCTCATACACATGCGGCTCCGATCCGTACACCTCGTACACGCGCGGCTCCGCTCCGTACACCTCGTACACACGCGGCTCCGCTCTGTACACCTCATACACACGAGGCTCCGCTCCGTACACCTCGTACACACGGTTCCGCTCCGTAAACCTCGTACACACGCAGCTCCGCTCCGTACACACGGCTCCGCTCCGTAAACCTCGTACACACCCGGCTGCACTCCGTACACCTCGTACACACGCAGCTCCGCTCCGTACACACGGCTCCGCTCCGTAAACCTCGTACACACCCGGCTGCACTCCGTACACCTCGTACACGCGCGGCTCCGCTCCGTACGCCTCGTACACACGGCTCCGCTCCGTACACTTCGTACACATGGCTCCGCTCCGTACACCTCGTACACGCGCGACTCCGCTCCGTACGCCTCGTACACGCACGACTCCGCTCCGTACGCCTCGTACACGCACGGCTCCGGTCCATACGCCTCGTTCACGCGTGGTTCCGCTCCGTACGCCTCGTACACGCGCGGCTCCGCTCTGAACGCCTCGTACACACGCGGCTCCGCTCCGTACGCCTCGTTCACGCGCGGCTCCGCTCCGTACACGCGCGGCTCCGCTCCGTACGCTTCGTACACGCGCGGCTCCGCTCCGTATGCCTCGTACACACGCGGCTCCGCTCCGTACACCTCGTACACACGCGGCTCCGCTCCGTACACCTCGTACACACGCGGCTCCGCTCCGTACACCTTGTACACACACGGCTCTGCTCCGTACACCTCGTACACACATGGCTCCGCTCCGTACGCCTCGTACACACGCGGCTCTGCTACATCCACACTGTAAACCCCTCCTGACCCCACACATAAACTTCAGCTCATCCAGCACCATGACAACCAGCACAGCAGAGTCCTGCATCCACTGAGGCCCCTGATCATGTGACCCCTGACTCCTCCCCTCCTGTGACCTCATCACAGCTCCTGTGCACACAGAGCAGCCATATATGTGGTGGCGGCTCTGCAGGTGGAGGTATGTGGAGATCCCCCATTACAGGGCGCAGGGGGCATTAACCCCTTCAACACGGAGACTCTTTTGGGGTCTTGTGTTGCCCCTTTATAAGAATCATAAGGTTTTTGTTCTGTTTCCTGTAATAGATACATACGACCCAACTATGGAGACAGGAAGGGAGGAAACGTATTGTTCTCATAGTACAGGACCCCTTTACTGGCCCTGCAGTGTAATGCCCCCATTATGCCCCTTATGCAGTATGTATGATGCCCCCACACAGTGTAATGCCCCCATTATGCCCCTTATACAGTATATAGGATGTCCCCACATAGTGTAATGCACCCATTATGTACCTTATGCAGGATGTATGATGCCCACACACAGTGTAATGCCCCCATTATGCCACTTATGCAGTATGTATGATGCCCCCACACAGTATAATGTTCCCGCAGTATCGCCTGAAGTCCTGTAGTTGGAATAATCCCTCTGGAAAATGGGTTTCCCTCTGCCTGCTCCCCTACATATAGACCCTCGAGCATGTACACATGCATGTAGGGGAGCAGGCCTTACTAGATATTGAGGCTTTGTACAGTAATATACCGCATGAGGATGGTATCAGAGGAGTAAGACATTTCTTGAAATCGAGATTAATAGAGTGTAGCAGACATAATGACTTCATGGAGGATCTTCTAAAATTCACTCTTACTCATAACTTCTTTCTTTTTGACAGGAAGTACTTCCACCAGCTCAGGGGTACTGCGATGGGGAGCCTCTGTGCCCCCCTCATATGCTAACTTATTCCTGGACTGGTGGGAGGAAAACACAATATTCATAGATGATCATAAGTGATGGCATTCATATATTGGGGTATGACATAGATATATTGACGACATTTTTATCATCTGGTCAGGAACGAGTGAAAAGTTTCTTGAATTTGTCAAGGAACTCAATATCCATAGAGTGGGCCTGAGATTTATATCAGAGTTTAAATATTACCAGTTGCCTTTCTTGCATATACTAATCAAGATTGAAAGGGATGGGACCCTAGGGACACTCATCTACCATAAACCTACAAGCACTAATAAACTATTGAAGTGGGATAACCACCACCCCATCCCCATAAAAAGAGGAATACCCAAGGGCCAATTTTTATAGTTGAGAAGAAACTGCTCTAATGTCACAGATTTTAATATACAGGCAATAGACATGAACACCAGATTCATGGAAAAAGGTATCCACAGTACATTTTGGATTCCACACGATTGTTTGCAGAAAATCGGGAGAGACAGACACTCCTCCATACCTAACCAAGAGAGCAAGAAAAATATGGGATAACACAAGTAATAGGAACTTACGAGAATCAGAGTGACAATATCTTTAATATTCTCAGAAAACCCTGACCAACCTGGACCTGAGGGTGCTGCGTGATTTACTCCCACAATAACTTTCAGAAAGGGTCGGTCAATTAGAGACCGTTTAGTGCATAGTTTCTATAAAAACCTGCAACCAAGGAGACATGGCTAGATAGAAGAGTCTGCGGTTTCTTTAGATGTGGATAAAGTTGTACATGTAATTGGATGAGACCATGAAATCTTCTTCGAGTTCCTCTACAGGTGAAACCTTTCTCCAGAGGGATTATTCCAGCTGTAAAACCTCAGGACTTTTATATATGGCCACATGCACCTGTCTCCTAGATTATGTATGCATGACCAAGAGGCAGTCTAGGGGGAGGGGGCATTTGGGTAATATATGCCATGGTCAGGACACCCCAATTAGTGCACATCGAGGTGAAACCAGAAACATCTCCTTTTCTATCATTGCGATGGTTAAACACAGTGTCAGAGGAGGTGATCACAATAGATGTATCCTCAAAAAGGAAAGTGAGTGGATTTCCAGACTGGATTGACGAGCAAATTTCCTATGCCTGTTTTGTGTGAATACATCCATATTCTGAATTACACTTTTTGATTTTATACTCTACCCATTTCTACTCAGTTCCCTGTGAATCGGGTTCACATATTGTTTTACTTCATCAAGATATCTGAGCTTCTATATCAGAATTATTTCTTATCAGTTATATCCCAATTATACTATTTAGTAACTAACAAGTGTGGTGATCATTGTATATCTCCAATTATGTAATAAGGGTCAGATTTGGCCATTTAGGAATATACTGTGGGCCACCATCCCATATTTTATGTAGTGATAAAGTAGATCTACATGCCTATTGCATGATGAGAGGATGTGCAATACTTGTTTTTAGTCTCCCATGATGCTGATCTCAGAGACAGGACTTTTCTATATGGGAGGAATGCAATCCAGATTCAGTATGCGTCCGGATACATCTGGACATGCACAATCGCAGACAATGACCCTAGATGCTCTCTGGCATGGAATGCATAACTTGGGTCATGCGCAGTGAAGGGTACGTAGCAGCAATCAGTTTATCTGCCATTAAACTTTATAGCACGTCACTTCCGGACGTGCACACTAGGAGATGGACATTATCGGACCTCTCGCGCATGAGAAGAAGCTCAAGCGCAGTACATTATTGTAGACAAGACTCCATTCTGTATATCCTATGACAATTCACTTCTAGGAAAGGGAATGGGTCTCCTAGTCTGTGGAGGGGTTTTGGATGAAGTGGGATTTTTAAACATGGACACCTGGCTATTAGACACACTATGCTAAACATCATGAATTAACATCCCTGAATCAAGTCTCCTGATGAACCTGTTGGGGAAACCCATTGAGGTGGATTGTTGAAACGTTCTCTGAAGAGTACCATACCCTTTCCTTTACATATACCTTGAGACATACGTGGTCCTATTTAATGTATCAGTGTTTTTTTTATATATACACTGCTCAAAAAAATAAAGGGAACACTTAAACAACAGAATATAACTCCAAGTAAATAAAACTTCTGTGAAATCAAACTGTCCACTTAGGAAGCAACACTGATTGACAATCAATTTCACATGCTGTTGTGCAAATGGAATAGACAATAGATATAAATTATTGGCAATTATCAAGACACCCTCAATAAAGGAGTGGTTCTGCAGGTGGGACCACAGACCACACCTCAGTACCAATGCTTTCTGGCTGATGTTTTGGTCACTTTTGAATGTTGGTTGTGCTTTCACAGTCGTGGTAGCATCAGACGGACTCTACAACCCACAGAAGTTGCTCAGGTAGTGCAGCTCATCCAGGATGGCACATCAATGCGAGCTGTGGCAAGAAGGTTTGCTGTGTCTGTCAGCGTAGTGTCCAGAGGCTGGAGGCGCTACCAGGAGACAGGCCAGTACACCAGGAGACGTGGAGGGGGCCGTAGGAGGGCAACAACCCAGCAGCAGGACCGCTACCTCCACCTTTGTGCAAGGAGGAACAGGAGGAGCACTGCCAGAGCCCTGGAAAATGACCTCCAGCAGGCCACAAATATGCATGTGTCTGCACAAACGGTTAGAAACCGACTCCATGAGGGTGGTACGAGGGCCCGACTTCCACAGATGGGGGTTGTGCTCACAACCCAACACCGTGCAGCAGGACACTTGGCATTTGCCACAGAACACCAGGATTGGCAAAGTCACCACTGGCGCCCTGTGCTCTTCACAGATGAAAGCAGGTTCACACTGAGCACATGTGACAGATGTGAAAGAGTCTGGAGACGCCGTGGAGAGCAATCTGCTGCCTGCAACATCCTTCAGCATGACCGGTTTGACAGTGGGTCAGTAATGGTGTGGGGTGGCATTTCTTTGGAGGGCCACACAGCCCTCCATGTGCTCGCAAAAGGTAGCCTGACTGCCTTTAGGTACCGAGATGAGATCCTCAGACCCCTTGTGAGACCATATGCTGGTGCGGTTGGCCCTGGGTTCCTCCTAATGCAGGACAATGCCAGACCTCATGTGGCTGGAGTGTGTCAGTAGTTCCTGCAAGATGAAGGCATTGAAGCTATGGACTGGCCCGTCCGTTCCCCAGACCTGAATCCGATTGAGCACATCTGGGACATCATGTCTCGCTCCATCCACCAACGTCACGTTGCACCACAGACTGTCCAGGAGTTTAGTCCAGGTCTGGGAGGAGATCCCACAGGAGACCATCCGCAACCTCATCAGGAGCTTGCTCAGGCGTTGTAGGGAGGTCACATAGGGACGTGGAGGCCACACACAATACTGAGCCTCATTTTGACTTGTTTTAAGGACATTATGTCAAAGTTGGATCAGCCTGTAGTGTGTTTTTCCACTTTAATTTTGGGGGTGACTCCAAATCCAGGCCTCCATTGGTTAATAAATCAGATTTCCATTGATGATTTTTGTGTGATTTTGTTGTCAGCACATTCAACTTTGTACAGAACAAAGTATTCAATGAGAATATTTCATTCATTCAGATCTAGGATGTGTTATTTGAGTGTTCCCTTTATTTTTTTGTGTATATCAAGGTTATCTAGGGCTTCTGAGGGACAGCCACCGGTGAGTGGGGATGCTATTGTCATCTCGTAGGGTGCCAAACTCTGCACTTAGGCTGTAACAGCTTTGTTTAGGTACAGGATAGGGTAAGCCATTCAGCTTGTAGTTTTGCTAGTTTTAAGTATATATATGTTGTTAGTCCAGTTTTTAGTGCATATATTTTAATTTGGGGGGCGGAGGTTTCCCACAGTACTGCTCATTAGACACACAATTTTGTACCACCCATCTCACAGACTACCCCACGGCAATTAATAAAAACTCAGCACCTTTCTTGGTGCAGATACTAATGAACCCAGAATCTATGAGATATTTACCACACAATAGTTGGATAGGCAAAGGCATATCATCCATAGTGGCAGCCCATGTAGCCACTATAATGCCGGTGAATTGAGAGGGCTCGGTGTGGGTCAGCAACGGGCACCCTCTCCTTCCCAATCATCAAAATTTCAGCTATATACACATTCCCGTGACGGTAATACATTGAATAGGTTAATGAATCAGGAAATCGAAAGCTCACTGATCCATCATTCAGCATTCGCCTGTGAATCTGAGTCTCTGTGCACTGCAGACACAAGGATGTCACTACATCACACCTGTAGTATGGAGCCTCAGTACTCACACTGCACAGACCGGAACGGGGTTGGTTGAGTAGAGTGTGTGTGTGTGTGTTTTTTTTCTTAATATCAAGAATTATGGGGGCATCATATTAAGTGAAGGGCCTTTGGGGCTCTCATACAGAGTGGGCGGCGGGTGGGGGCCATTAAACTGTGTTGGGTGCTTTGATGGACTTTAATGGCCTCCATATTGAGTGCGTGTCCTCATTTTGTTTAGTAGGCTATTGTGGCCATAATACTCTATGAGGGGCTGTGGGGGCCATCATACTTTGTGGGTGCCATTATACTGTGTTGAAGCCTAATTCTGAGCAACATGGGCATACAGGAGCACAATTTCCTGGTGATGAGTCAGATAGGGATAATTAAGTGAGAAATACAAATTTTTGGTCTACCTGGTGGCTTGAATTGATATGGTGTTGTGTGACCAAAGGTAGACATCAGATGGTACGTTCTGAAGGAAAACAAAGATATAATAGCAGTGGGAATTCAGATTCCAAGGCGAGAGCATAGCAGAGACAAAGAGCAGAGAGTGGAGTAGAGAATGAGATCTTGTCAGGATCGGAGGTTGTGTGTAGGCAAGTACCGGGAGACTAGGTCACAGATGTATGGAGGAGACAGGTTGTGGATGGCTTTGTATGTCATGGGTAGGGCTTTATACTGGAGTCTCTGGGTAATGGGTAACCAGTGAAGGGATTGCCAGAGGGGAGACGCTGGGGAATAGCCAGGGACCAGGTGGATTAGTCAGGCAGCAGAGTTTAGTATAAATTGGAGAGGTGCGAGAGTGTTAGAACGGAGGCCACACAGAGCAGGAGTCGAGGCAGGATATGATGAGGGCATGGACTATGGTTTTTGCAGATTATTAAGTAAGGAATGTACGGATCCGGGAAATATTTTTGAGTTGGATTCGGCAGGAAGTGGAAAGGGCTTGGATATGTGGTTTGAAGGAGAGATCAGAGTCCAAGGTTACCCCGGGGAAGCTAGCTTGCGGGACTAGGGAGAATGAGCAGTCATTATGGTGAGATGTGATCTTGAGAGTAGAGCGGAAAGTTGATCTTCTGTGATGATGGAGAAGCTGGTTTTGGAGGAGAAGGGCTGAGTAGATATGAGCAGGTGCTGGGGGGGTTGTCGGCCAAAGCTTTCTCTGATGTTATCAATCTTCTGCTTGAAGAATGAGGCAAAATCTTCAGCTGAGATGATGGGAGAGGGAGGATGTGCTGGGGGATGGAGGAGAGAATTGGAAGTGTTGAATAGCTGTTTAGGGTTGTGAGACTGGCAAGCTATGACAGATGAGAAGTATGTTTGTTTTGCTGCAGTGAGTGTGGACTTGAAATTAGTGAGGGACTGTTTGATTGCGATGAAGTGCTCTTTGGAATGGGATCTTTTCCATCTCCGCTAAGCAACTCTGGAAGCCCGCCTCAGTTCTTTAGTCAGGCTAGTGTACCAGGGTTGCCTGTTAATTTTGTGAGCTTTGGTATGTCTGAGAGGGGAAGCCGATTTGAGAGATGCAGATATAGTGGTGTTACATAAAGCGGCAGCATCTGCATTGTGTAAGGAACTTATGTTTGCAAGAGGGAGAAGAGACTCGGAAAGTAAATGTAGATCAAGGTGTTTAAGATTTCTGCGAGGGTGTGCAGGTTTGTGGAGTGGGGATTGTGCAAATGGAGAGGAGAGGGAAGAAAATGTAAGTAGGTTGTGGTCAGAAAGAAGAAGAGGTGAGTAAGAGAGGTTAGATAGGGAACAGAGGCGGGTGAAGATGAGGTCCAGAGTGTGTACATCTTTGTGCGTGTCTGTGGAGGACCATTGAGCGAGGCCGAAAGAGGAAGTGAGAGATAGAAGCTTAGAGGCAGCTAAGAGGGAAGTGTCAATGGGGATGTTGAAGTCACCCATGATGATAGTGGGGATGTCAGTGGAAGGGAAATGATAAGGACGATTCCTTATCTTAAACTAACAGGATTTAAGCAAGCAATTGTCTGGAGAGGAAGCTACAGTGTCGCCAAACTGGGACATGAGTTCTCCTATGAAGAACTGAAGATGAAATGCCGCAGCAAGGAGCGTGTAGCCCTCATTGAATGTACTTTGAGAGTACCAGTGAGGAGTCGTACAGATACATCTCAGCCAGTGACGTACCATATTTTTCGCACTATAAGACGCACCGGACCATAAGACGCACCTATAGAAAAAAAAATGTAAGCAAAAAATGGGGTCTGCTGCTGACACTGTTATAGGGGTAATGTCCCCCAATTCTGTTAATAACCCCCATCCTGGTATATATGGCCCCCTCCTTCCTGTTATACGTGGCCCTCATCCCCCTCCTGCTGTGCATGGCATCCCTCCATCCTGGTATGCATTGCATCCCAATCCCCCATCCTGCATGGAACCCCAACAATCCCCATCCTGGTATGCATGGCACCCCTCATCCCCATCCTAGTATGCATGGCACCCCTCATCCCCATCCTGAGATGCATGGCACCCCTCATCCCCATCCTGGAATGCATGGCACCCCTCATCCCCATCCTGGTATGCATGGCACCCCTCATCCTCATCCTGGTATGCATGGCACCCCTAATCCCCATCCTGGTATGCATGGCACCCCTCATCCCCATCCTGGTATGCATGGCACCCCTCATCCCCATCCTGGTATGCATGGCACCCATCATCCCCATCCTGGTATGCATGGCACCCCTCATCCCAATCCTGGTATGCATGGCACCCCTCATCCTGATATGCATGGCACTCCTCATCCCTCTTCCTAGTCTGCATGGCCCCTCTTATCCCTCATCCTGGTATGCATGGCCCCTCTAATCCCTCATCCTGATATGCATGTCTCACCTCATCCTGGTATGCATGGCACCCCAATCCCCCATCCTGGTATGCATGCCACCCCAATCCCCCATCCTGGCATGCATGCCACCCCAATCCCCATCCTGGTATGCACAGCACCTCAATCCCCATTCTGGTATGCAATGCATGGCACTCCCATCCCCATCCTTGTAGGCATGGCACCCTAATCCCCATCCTGGTATGCATGGCACCCCTCATCCTGGTATGCATCGCACCCCTCATGCTGGTAGGCATGGCACCCCTCATCCCTTTTAGTGGTATGCATGGCACCCCTCATCCTGATATGCATGGCACCCCTCATCCCTTTTCCTGGTATGCATGGCACCCCTCATCCTGATATGCATGGCACCCCTCATCCCTATTCCTGGTATGCATGGCCCGTCTCATCCCTCATCCTGGTATGCATGGCCCCTCTAATCCCTCATCCTGATATGCATGTCTCATCCTGGTATGCATGGCACCTCAATCCCCCATCCTGGTATGCATGGCACCCCAATCCCCCATCCTGGTATGCACGGCACCCCAATCCCCATCCTGGTAAGCACAGCACCCCAATCCCCATTCTGGTATGCAATGCATGGCATCCCCATCCCCATCCTGGTAGGCATGGCACCCTCTATCTCCATACTGGTAGGCATCGGGTACTCAGGTATGCACCATGTACAGCGTGTGCTCGAGTGACATGCTCGAGTCCCTGCTCCGCATGTTTCACGGTTATTAGACACCCAAAAAAAAACATGCGGGGATCGCTCGTGCATGGCAGGCAATCCCCGTAAAGTTTTTTGGCCGCGAAGCATATGGGGCAGAGACTCGAGCATGTCACTCAAATACCCACGATACTCAATGCATACCAGAGCACCCGATGCAAACTCAAGTAGCGAGCACTTGCTCTCAACACTAGTCGCCATATCGTCATCTTTTTTTCTTACTTTTGAAAAAAATCCCAACCCCAGCCCTAACCCTAGCACAACCCTAGCCCTAGCACAACCCTTGCCCTAGCACAACCCTAGCCCCAGCACAACCCTAGCCCCAAACCCTGCCCTAACCCCAGCACAACCCTAGCCCCAAACCCAGCCCTAACCCTAGCCCAATCCTAACCCAAGAGTTTATTTTTGGTGCCGTTCCTTGTGCGGTATAAGTGATTAGACGACTTTATTCTTCGGGTCGGTGTGATTACAGCAATGCCAGAATCATATGGTGTTTTTATGACTGACAGCTGTCACACACTAAAAGACGCATTTTTTGTAAAATCTAGTTCTTGTATCGCCATATTTTGAGAGCTATAATTTTTCCACATTTTGGCAGACAGTCATGTGACGGCTCGTTTTTCGCGGGATGAATTGACGTTGTTATTGGTGCCATTTTCAGGCACGTGACATTTTTTGATCGCTTTCTATTCCGATTTTTCGGAGGCAGAATAAACAAAAACCAACAATTCAGGAATTGTTTTTTTTCTTTTTTTTTTTATTCTGTTCCGCGTGTGGTAAAATTGATGAGGTAGCTTTATTCTTCGGGTCAGTACGTTTACAGCGGTACCACATTTGTATCATTTTTCTATGTTTTGGCGCTTATACACAATAAAAGCTATTTTATAGAAAAAAATATTTTTTAGCATCGCTTTATTCTGAGAGCTAGAACTTTTTTATTTTTCGGCTGATGGAGCTGTATGGCGGCTTGTTTTTTGCGGGACGAGATGACGTTTTCAGCGATACCATTTTTATTTATATGCGTCTTTTTGATCACGTGTTATTCCACTTTTTGTTTGGCGGTATGGTGATAAAGCATTGTTTTTTGCTTCTTTTTTTTTTACCGTATTCACTGAAGGGGTTAACTAGTGGGACAGTTTTATAGGTCAGGTTGTTCCGGACGCGACGATACCAAATATGTGTACTTTTATTGTTTTTGTTTTTTTTATAATAATATTTATTGATGGGTACATTATATTTTTATTTTTGGTGTATTTTTTTTTTTTTTTTTTTTATATTTTTGCACATTTTTTTTTTTTTTTTTTTCCACTTTCACACAGTTTATACACTTTATTACTTTGTCCCACTCTGGGACTTTCACTGTTTTTTCTCTGATCGCCTGCATGGCACAGGAATGCAGCACCATCCCTATGCCATGCAGGCTGTCAGAAGTGCACAGTGTGAAGATTGCTTGGAGATGCACTGCGCATGTCCAAGCAATCTTCCTGCTCTCTGGTGACCCGGATGTTGTCATGACGACATCGAGTCGTCATGGCAACACCCGGGAAGCCTTTGCAGACTGCGCTGGAAGCCGGAAGAGGAGGTGAGTATCGTCGATCACCTCCCCTTGCCCCCGCAATGCCGCGATCGACTTCGATCGCAGCATCGCGGGGGTTAATGTGCTGGGAGCGGTGCAGGACCGCTCCCTGCACATAGTACCGGGTGTCAGCTGTGACAATCAGCTGACACCCGGCGGCGATCGCGCCCGCACAGCCTGTGTGCGCGCGCGATCGCCATGACGTACTAATACGGGTCTGGCTCTTAAGTCCCAGGGCACAGACGCGTATTAGTACGTCAGATGTTGTTAAGGGGTTAAACAACTCTCCTTAGTGCGATCATACAACATACAAGCCTCTGATTGCTCAGATAATGCACTGTACTACTGTAGTGCTGTGTATCATCACTGACTGTCACTGTAATACTAATGGCCCCATACACATGAGATAAGTGTTAGCTGTCTGCCAAATGACCGTTCAGCCATCTCTCCCGACTCCCCCAATCACACAAATATTCCAGCTTTCCTGTGGTCTGTATGAGAGTCACCTCCAGACTCCTCTAGTGGAGGATTATCTACAGGAAGAACAAACAGATTAGCCTCTGAAATTCAGGCCCCCAAATATATTATATAGTCAACCAACTTTCATGCAGCTTTAGTCTAATGTGTATGGGCACTTTAAAAAGTAACTTATTGAATGCCACCTCGGGCCCGGCCCTAATAGACTTTTGTACATTAAAGGCCCAGGCACCATTATTAGGCATTTATATATCGTAGTAACTAGGAGGCCCCATACTATCAAGAACGTGGGGGAGGAGGGACATTCAGCAAAACTCTACCAAACCTTCTTAGATGCCATGTTTGTTTCTGTCAGCAGCAAGTGGTTAAACTGCCAGGGTTTTTGTTGCAGCCACACCTGTGCCATCCCTGCGGTGTACATCTATGTTCTGATGCCCAAAAGAGGTTTTTTGTTTTTCTTAAATGTTTAACGTATTAAAAATAAGAAAATTTCTTTTTTCATGTTTTTTTCTTTTTACAAGAATTGTTGATACCAATTTTCTTTTGAAACATTTTAATATCTGCTTTATTTCTGGTGTTTTTCTTGCAATATAGGAAAGCCTAATGTCGTCCTCATCATGAAGTAGTTATTTCTCATGTTACGTGTAATGAATATCTCCTGCAGTATTGCTAATGCCGATTCCAGTGTCGGTAAATGGGACGAGAATTAGCTTTATGGAAGATGAGTCTTTGAGAAACGTGTTCAGCTGCAGACTCCGTGGAAGAAACTGCTTGTTGTCTGTGGCCTAAAATATATAGGTTTTATTACTAGATGTAAAGAAGAAAACTAAATACTGTAAAATAATAACTCTCATATGTTTCCCCTTATTATCTCCAGTAATTGTATTATTACACCGGATATTTATGATGTTACATCGGCTCATCATCTTCTCGTTAAGGTCTCTATAATATGAGATCCTCTCAGTGAAGATCTTCTAGATAAGAGAATTTTCCTGATTTACCCATCAAGGATGAATATGGACAGAGACAAGATGGCGGAAAGGATATTACACCTCACCCTAGAGATCCTCTTCCGGCTTACTGGAGAGGTGAGAGATTCTGATGACGTCACATTACATCATTCCTATCTATGGGAATAACAGATGGACAGAACTGGAGAGGTGAGGACTCTGGAAATGTCTGTAGTGAGATTTATTAATGTGTCTCCATAACCAGGATTACACAGTAGTGAAGACCTCTAGAGAGCGCTGTCAGGACCCTGTGTCTGAGGGATGGAGAAGACCCCTGAGCCCAATCACAGGTCCTCCACCTCACCCCCTGATACATGAGGACATCAATGACCAGAAGATCCTAGAACTCACCTACAAGATGATTGAGCTGCTGACTGGAGAGGTGACACTGCTGGGAATGCTGGGACATTATACAGTAACATTATTAAGGATTGGGGGATGACTGTATCATTGTATGTGTCAGGTTCCTATAAGGTGTCAGGATGTCGCTGTCTATTTCTCCATGGAGGAGTGGGAGTATTTAGAAGGACACAAAGATCTGTACAAGGTCGTCATGATGGAGGTTCCCCAGCCCCTCACATCACCAGGTAATAGACAGGACTAAATACACACGGCCTATAATTATCTGTATGGGTCATTCCACATCAAGTGGACCAGTTTTAAAAATCGTCCCCACTCGACCTTCTCCGATCGGATGTACATGTATGTTTGAAAAGAGGTTCTGTAAATTTTTAGGGCCAGATCTCAAATACATTGGGCACTGTTGACCTTTCACTGGAGGTTCCACCAAGCCTGCGGCTTCAGCTAAGAGGATTTTGCAAACTTTGGCACATAGCCATTAGAGTTCTACTGTATACTGGCTATGATGCTGAAATTTGGCATACTAGCTAAACTTTTGCTGCTAAACACGATAAAATTATTACCGGCTATGACAAAACAATATTTCGGCCGCAATTTTGTGTCAAAGTAGCTTGTAAAACGCGTTGCATAAAATTTATGCCAAACTTTGCCCATATATAACTCAAGACCAAAAACCAATAGTAACTGGTGCTTTGCCCTGTACACCAAACATCTACATGACTTTGCATTGCTGCAATATCATGGTCAAACCATATGTATTTGTGGAAATATTCACACCCACATATGATGAAAAACTTAAAAAAAACGAATTTTACCTATTTTTAGGTCAAATTTCTCAAAAAGGGTACCCCTAAAATGTATTAATTCTGATATCATTAGAAAGAGCACATTTTTCTCTACAAGGATCATTGGTTTTTTTTTGGAGTCTCTCAGTTTAAGGAAAGAAAAATGCCACTGAACATGGTGTTATTTATGCGCGTAATGCATTGATTTTGTGTTTGATTTTCAGATTCTTATCACATGTTACAGAGTTGTATTGTTGCTAGTAATGTCTATTATAATCAAAAACCTATAAACCTTTTTGTTTATGAAAAGTTATTGACTATTGTTACATTTTAATGCATATATTATTTCTTTTTTAGCGATGGAGAATGAAATTGATGAAGAATCGGCCCAGTGCTCTATCGGCCTTGCGAACAATTCGAAGTGCCACCTTAAGACATTCACCCATAGCAAGGATGAGTTGAAATTGTTTACAAGCTTTGGATTGGATGAACAGAAATTGCTGGGTCGACGAGTGGGACTAAATTTTGACGAACATTCACAAATCTGTTTACACCATGAAGCTTCATTCTTGACCAAATATGAGCATTTGCAAAAATCGTGTTGCAATCCTTTTGGGAAGAAAGGTCATAACACCAAAAAGAATTTGCGAGCTATCAATTTGTTAGCAGCTGACCAGTTGAACGAATTTACAAAGAATGATGTGAAGCCTGGCCAGAAGATGTGTGCATCATGTCGAAAAGAATTTGCTAACAGGAAAAAATCAGCTGATCCAGTTTCCTCTGAATCAGATCCAGATGGAATGGAATGTTCTCCTGAAAGTCTAAATTCAAGCTTAACATCCATTGGCATCTCTCCTCTGAAATATCCACGGGTAAGCCAGCGGGATTCACTTGGATATGCAAGGAGAAAGATAAGCCAGGTACAAAATGCATTTTCTAGCAAGATTGCTTCAATTGGAGGGCTTGAGCCGAAAGACATTGAGCAAACAAAAACAGCACAGTGCAAAATGTGTCTGGATTACAATCACCTTTTGGCAGATTTGAAGCAAAAGCTGCAGGTGTCCAGTCGGGCAGAAAAGGTCCAAATCTTGACATTGGCACCTAAAAGTTGGTCCATTAAGGCTATATCAGATGAATTCGGTGTCTCTGAACGAATGGTCAAACAAGCTCGAAAGCTTAAATGTGAACATGGGATCTTAGCCTTACCTAGAATCAAGTGTGGCAGGAAAGTTTCTGAGGAAGTGAAGAAAAAGGTGCAGGCATTTTTTTGAGGATGATGAATTCAGTCGAATGTGCCCTGGTAAAAAAGACTATGTATCAGTGCGAATAGCAGGAGAAAAAAAGCAGATGCAAAAGCGACTATTACTGAGCAATATGAGGGAAATGTTTGTTGCCTATCGGGATCGGAATGGCCCTGAAATTGGATTTTCCAAGTTTTATGAGCTTCGGCCAAAGTGGTGCATAACCTTTGGATCTGCTGGAACACATTCCATTTGTGTGTGTACCATTCACCAAACTGTCAAACTAATGCTTGCAGCATGCCCAATCAATGATGACTACAAAGAGCTCATATGCAAAATGGTCTGTGGAATTGAATCCAAGGACTGTATGCTTGGCCGTTGTGATAAATGCTGTATGCTAGTCAATGTGTTTGTCAACAGTGACCCTGAAGATATTATTGAGTTCAAACAATGGATTCACACTGATCAAGACACGCTTGATACCAAACAACTGACTATAGAAGATTTCATTGAAGAATTGGTTTTGAAAATTTTTAAACTTTGTAGCCATCACTACATCGCCAAGCATCAAAGTAGCTATTTAAAATCGTTGAAGGAAAATCTGAGACCTGGAGAGCTTGTGATCCTTATGGACTTTGCTGAAAATTACTCATTTATTGTTCAAGATGCCATTCAAGGTTTCCACTGGGAAAATAGTCAAGCTACAGTACACCCATTTGTAATTTACTTCAAGGAGTTAAATGGTGAAGCTGCGCAGAACATCAGCTTGTGCATAATCAGTGATTGCTCACGACATGACACAGTTGCAGTCCACACTTTCTTAACAGTAATTGTGGAGTATCTCAAGACTCTCATCTATGGGATTCGTCATATCCACTACTTCAGCAATGGATCTGCAGCCCAGTACAAAAATTTCAAAAATTTTCTCAACTTGTGCCACCACAATGCTGATTTCAAGACAGCATTATTACAATTCTTAATAGGATTATAATACCAATTCTTAGGGAATTGGTTGTGGTATAACCACCATGGACCAACGCAAGGGTTTGAATAGTGCAGTTACCATTCATTGCTTATTAATAAATAACACCATGTTCAGTGGCATTTTTCTTTTCTTAAACTGAGAGACTCCAAAAAAAAAACAATGATCCTTGTAGAGAAAAATGTGCTCTTTCTAATGATATCAGAATTAATACATTTTAGGGGTACCCTTTTTGAGAAATTTGACCTAAAAATAGGTAAAATTCGTTTTTTTTTAAGTTTTTCATCATATGTGGGTGTGAATATTTCCACAAATACATATGATTTGACCGTGATATTGCAGCAATGCAAAGTCATGTAGATGTTTTGTGTACAGGGCAAAGCACCAGTTACTATTGGTTTATGGTCTTGAGTTATATATGGGCAAAGTTTGGCATAAATTTTATGCGACGCGTTTTACAAGCTACTTTGACACAAAATTGCGGCCGAAATATTGTTTTATCATAGCCGGTAATAATTTTATCGTATTTAGCAGCAAAAGTTGAGCTAGTATGGCAAATTTCAGCATCATAGCCAGTATAGAACTCTAATGGCTATGTGCCAAAGTTTGCAAAATCCACTTAGCTGAAGCCGCAGGCTTGGTGGAACCTCCAGTGAAAGGTCAACAGTGCCCAATGTATTTGAGAACTGGCCCTAAAAATGTACAGAACCTCTTTTCAAACATACATGTACACCCTTATAAATTTTCAGCAAAATCGGAGAAGGTCGAGTGGGGACCACTGGTCCACTTGACATGGAATGACTCGTATGTAAAGAATGAATTCAGTCTCTGTATGTGTTTCCTCCAGATGAATCCAGTAAGAGGACAACACCAGAGAGATGTCCCCATCCTCATCTTCCACAGGACTGTAAACAAGAAGATCCCAATGTTCCTCAGGATCATCAGGTAGATGGAGAGAAGGTGTCATGAGATCTCCCCTATGATGTGTAGACGGCTGTGAAGGTCTTGTGCTCAGTCTTGTTTTATCCACCAGTATTATATGTTTTATACTTGTGTAATGAGAATGGTGGAGATGGCAGGATTAGAGCTGATCATAGATGGGACTTCTCCACCTGTCTGTGACTTTTACAATATTTGTTTCAGCGTGAAGATCTGACCCATATTAATACTACAGAGACATATGTGAGGGGTGATGAGCGGTGTAAAGAAGAGATTCCTACATATGACTACCCAGGTGAGTAGTAACCACTAAATGCAGAGAAGTCACAGATTCTTCTCAGTCACCGGCTGTGGCTGCTTTATCAGTTCGGTAGTCCGGCTGTATCACAATCGTGTGATCACCATTTTGCCGCTGGAGCATAACATTCGCCTCCATCTGAAAATGTTCAAATGACTTTGTGAATTATGAAAGCCCTGTTCTGTAGAACTTACAACCTGAAGGCTCCACCTACCCCGTGGGATTAGGAGACGCTGACCGTTACCTGCCCAGATCTGTAAACTATAAAGCCAAATGACAGCGTACGTAGAATGTGCTGACAAGTGAGAAAATCACTTGAAGTAAAATATTATGATGGGCCTGTAAGAGAAAGCGGAGGGTAATGATGCAATCACAACAGAGTTTCCTTTTATCTAAACTTTAAAATTTATTTAAAATCTAACTTCAAACAGGATTGTGATAAACTATACAGAAAACATTACACCTGTGCCATGATATATCTCTAAGCTGTGCGTGGCTGATGGCTGTAATATACATTTACTCACGCCTGCAGGAGATGTGTTGGCATGGCTCGAGCCCTGGTTTCATGGATTCACTCAACGTCATAAATTCCATTATGTTTTCGATCCTAAGGAATTCAGATTACTGCACAGTCTCTCCTGAAATGGGGGCGCTAATACTTTCTCTAAACTCCAGTTTAGTGTTGGAGGTCTCCCTTCAAACATACTTTGTTGTTAGGGATCCAACATAGAATACATTTTTTTTTTTTACAGGTTGTGGTGGGATCGGCCGGCCTCACTTATGTGAGACTCTAATACCCTGGTAGTCTTTGAAAAAAGTTCTCCATTGCTTTTTCAAAATGTCCGAGATCTAAATTTAAGACACCTCAGCTCTGCACTATTATAAAAAGTTCTCTTTGAATGTCTATTTTTTCTTCTTGAAACTCATCTGATAGAAAATATTGTCCCTTACGATAGTTTAGATTGCCAAGAGCCCCCGAGCCCCATACTCCAATTACCCCAGAGAGGTTTCACCATTAGTTACTCATTTATTACTGATGAAGACTGTTGAGATTGATCATTTCAATAGATGTGTTATTGTCTATACTCACAGTTTTTGACTACAGTAGTTGGTGCCCAAAATATTCTGATTTAACCCCTTCCTGCAGCCAGTTTTGTGTTGTTAATCAGGTCCCATTTTTCTAATCTAACTTGTCACTTTATGTGGTGATAACTTTGAGATTCTTCACAAATGATAATAGGAAACAAATGGACCTTACAAATTATTTTCCAGCTTCTCTTGAATCTGACAATCCCCTATATACAGCTGTACACTTCTGTCTGGGCACATGGCTGGTTAAGAAGGGAAGGAGCGCCATTTAGCTATTTGAATGCAGATCTTGCTGGAATAGTTTGCAGACACAATGTATTGGGGGCACTGTTCATGGTCACCTGGCATCTAAAAAGATGGCTACCACGAACAGGCTTGGCGCTATCTACTCCATTTTCTAGATACCAGGGATTGTCTTGCTCATCACCATTTAACCCCTCTACATGGATCTGGACTTACACAGAGACCCCTAAGCTTGGGCCACAGTGTTACCTGCTGTTCTGTGGTGTGAGATGGGAAGAAGAATAGTCAGGTAGCCGGGTCAGAACATGGAGGTCAGAGAAAATACAAAATCAGAAGATACAAGAGTAATCAATAAGCAGGCTGGGGTCACAACAGGAAACAAATACACAAGCCGGGAGCTGAGGACAGAGGACTGACCCAGAGGAGAACAAGGCTGTATCTGGCCGCTTCCAGCAATATGCTTCCAGCTTTAGTAGGGTGCGGTGCTTTCCAATTGGCTGAAGTAGATTACTTCAGCTGGACCGCTCACACACCCATATTGCCAGACAGGATGATTCCAGGGGAGGAGTCCTGACGAGATAATTTGCATATTCCCACTGCATTTTGGGGTAAGTGAAGAGTCTCCGCGAGCTCAAAGAACACTGGATTTTGGCTGTTGGAGCTGAAAAGAGGACATTGGTAAACCGCGCGCCGGCAGGCATTTTGAGGCCTTTTTTTTTAAGCTTTTTTCACTGTTTTCAGAACATTAACAGTAAGAACATGGAAGAGTCCAGGAGCCATTTGGTGAGCTGCATATCCTGCTACATGTTCACAGACTTGCCAGTGGAAAAGCCAAACTTCACATGCCAGAAATGCAAGCTTGTGTCCCTGTTGGAGGAAAAGTTGCGAAATCTAGAAGAGAGGTTAACTACCTTGAAAATCATTAAGGAAGGTGAAGAGTTCTTAGACAGAGCAGAATTATCTCTTCATGATTCAGAAATAGAAGAAATTCGAACTGCACCTGACGAAACAGAGGAATGGAAGCATGTGACCCACAGAA
The DNA here is from genome assembly GCF_046119375.1 of Phyllobates terribilis. Taxonomy (NCBI): domain Eukaryota; kingdom Metazoa; phylum Chordata; class Amphibia; order Anura; family Dendrobatidae; genus Phyllobates; species Phyllobates terribilis. The sequence goes on from NW_027363230.1 coordinate 92,456, forward strand.
GCAGGAGGATCGAGAGGCAGTCAGCACCCATACTGCTCAGGAACCAGTACCAGGCTCTCACGCAGGAGAACCATGAACAAATACAGCAAAATAAGACTTTGCCAGCAATGAATAACCTTGTAAGCCCTCAGAATCCTCCTGGATGGAGAAAGAAAAATGTTGTGAAGAAAAAACGGAGAGTGGTGGTCATGGGGGATTCCCTGTTAAGAGGAACAGAGGACGCTATCTGCAGACCAGACATAACCTCAAGAGAAATGTGCTGTCTTCCAGGAGCAAAAATTACAGATGTGTCTGACAGGATATCAAGACTCTTCAGACCTACAGATCACTACCCATTCCTGCTAATACATGTGGGGACAAATGACACCGCAAGAAAGGACCTGGAAACCATCTGCAGTGACTTTGAAGAATTAGGCAAGAAAGTGAAAGAATTGGGAGCGCAGGTGGTCTTCTCATCCATCCTCCCAGTGGATGGCCATGGAACAATGAGGTGGAATAAGATTCTACAGGTGAACAACTTGCTATGTCGATGGTGCCGTCAACAAGGATTTGGATTTCTGGATCATGGAATGAATTACCTATACTATGGACTACTTGCTAGAGATGGGGTGCACCTTACGAAGACTGGAAAACATGTATTTGGAAGTCGCCTTGCTACACTCATCAGGAGAGCTTTAAACTAGAACAATGTGGGAAGGGAAGCAAAAGGCCAGAAAAAGCCATACAGCTGACAAATACTATTGAGATCTCTGCTACTGGAAGTGGAAAGGAAGAACAAAGACAAAACAATTTAAATAATAAAAATATGGGAGGAAGAGAAACCAATCACAAACTAAAATGTTTTTATACAAATGCACAAAGCATGGGCAACAAACAAGGAGAATTGGAACTACTAATGCAGGAAAAGAAATATGATGTCATTGGAATCACTGAAACTTGGTGGGACGATACACATGATTGGAATAAAAGGCTAAAAGGATACAACTTATTTGCAAGAAACCGACTTGATAAACGAGGAGGAGGTGTCGCATTGTATGTTAGAAAAGCGTATATCTGCACAGAGATTGAAGCTTCAGAGACTGGGAGTTCTGTGGAAACTGTTTGGGTAAGAATACAAGGAGAGAACAACGGAAAGGACACCATTGTAGGCATTTACTACAGGCCACCTGGGCAAGCTGAAGATATGGATGAACTCTTTATGTATCAAATGACCAAGTTCTCCAAAAAATATGACGTAGTGGTCATGGGAGATTTCAACTATCCAGACATTTGTTGGGAATCTCTCTCAAGTAAAACTAACAGGTCAAGCAAATTCTTATACTCTCTTGCTGACAACTTTATCTTCCAAAAGGTAGGGGAGAAAACAAGGGGATCTGCTACTTTGGATCTAATCCTTATAAACAGGGAGGAAATGGTTGAGGAGGTAAAGGTGGCTGGGACCCTAGGAGGCAGCGATCATGCTATTATAGAATTTTGGATAACTAGAGGAGGAAGACATGTGAAGACTCCAACTTCAAGGTTAGATTTTAGAAAGGCAGATTTTAAGAGACTCAGAAAGAGAATAGGAGGGATCCAATGGCTGGATGTCCTTAAGGACAAAAATGTCCAGGAAGGATGGGAAATTTTTAAAAATGAGATTCTCAAAGCACAATCGTTAACAATCCCGAAAAGTAGGAAGAATGGGAAGCATTTAAGGAAACCAGGATGGATGAACACAGAACTTAAACACATGCTAAAAAGAAAGAAAGAAATGTTTATTAAGTGGAAAGAGGAAGGCATATCTAAAGAAGATTATAATGCAGTCTGCAGATCCTGCAGGGCACGTATCAGGTTAGCTAAAGCTGACAATGAATTAAGGCTGGCAAGAGATGTCAAAAGCAATAAAAAAGGATTTTGGGGGTATGTCAAAAGTAAAAGAAAAGTCAAAGATGCTATAGGATTTTTACAGGATGAAAATGGAGAAATGGTAAGAGAGGATGTTGAGAAGGCCGAACTTTTTAATTCCTATTTTGCATCTGTTTTCTCTCAGAAAGAAAATGTAACATCAACTGATCTTTACTGTCATTTTAAAGGAATAGAGGAATCCAAGTTATCTGTAAACAGAAAGATTTTGAGGGAATATTTAGCTAACATAAATGAGTTCAAGTCTCCAGGTCCAGATGAATTACACCCCAGAGTACTGAAGGAGATCGTAGAAGAAATTTTAGAACCACTCTCCATAATCTTTGAAAATTCTTGGAGAACAGGAGAAGTCCCAGAAGACTGGAGAAGAGCAAATGTTGTTCCTATCTTCAAAAAGGGGAAGAAGGTGGACCCAGGGAACTATAGGCCGGTGAGTCTGACTTCTATACCAGGAAAGATCTTTGAACAAATTATTAAACAACATGTATGTAAGTACCTGGATAAGAATGAAGTGATTAACCAGAGTCAGCATGGGTTTGTAACTAACAAGTCATGTCAGACTAATTTAATTTCCTTCTATGACAGAATCACTGACTGGGTGGATCAGGGAAATGCTGTAGATATAGTATATCTTGACTTCAGCAAAGCATTTGACAAAGTATCTCACGCCATCCTTATTGAAAAAATGACCAAGTATGCAATGGACCAGGCAACTGTTAGGTGGATTCATAACTGGCTTAGTGATCGGACTCAAAGGGTGGTTGTAAATGGCTTCACATCCAGCTGGATGAATGTCTCAAGTGGGGTACCACAGGGCTCCGTCCTGGGACCTGTATTGTTCAACATCTTTATCAATGATTTAGATGAAGGAATTGAGGGTAAACTGATTAAATTTGCTGATGACACAAAGCTAGGAGGGATAGCTAATACTAGAGAAGAGAGAGAGAGGATTCAAAAAGACCTAAATAAACTGGAGCAGTGGGCAGCAACCAACAGAATGGTTTTTAACAGGGAAAAATGCAAAGTACTACATCTGGGCAATAAAAATGAAAAAAGCATATACAGAATGGGAGGAATAGAGCTAAGCAACAGTACATGTGAAAAAGACTTAGGTATACTAATAGATCATAGACTGAACATGAGTCAACAGTGTGATGCAGCAGCAAAAAAGGCAAATACAATTTTGGGATGTATTAACAGAAGCATACAGTCTAGATCACGTGAAGTCATTATCGGTCTTTACTCCTCTTTGGTCAGACCTCATCTGGAATACTGTGTACAGTTTTGGGCACCACATTTTAAAAAAGACATAGACAAACTGGAGCAAGTTCAGAGAAGAGCGACCAGAATGGTGACTGGTCTGCAAACCATGTCCTATGAGGAACGGTTGCAGGATTTGGGAATGTTTAGCTTGCAAAAAAGAAGACTGAGAGGAGACTTAATAGCTGTATACAAATATGTCAAGGGCTGTCACATTGTAGAAGGATCATCTTTATTCTCATTTGCACAAGGAAAGACTAGAAGCAATGGGATGAAACTAAATGGGAGGAGACTCAGATTAGATATTAGAAAAAACTTTTTGACAGTTAGGGTGATCAATGAGTGGAACAGGCTGCCACGAGAGGTGGTGAGTTCCCCTTCAATGGACGTCTTCAAACAGAGGCTGGACAGACATCTGTCTGAGATGATTTAGTGAATCCTGCTTTGAGCAGGGGGTTGGACCAGATGACCCAGGAGGTCCCTTCCAACTCTACCATTCTATGATTCTATGATTCAACAGGTCACAGGCACCCGAATCCTAATGGCTGGACAGAGCCTGCGCCACCCAGAGCTTCTGGTTCTGACGTCTCCTTCATCACCAGCGCCTCTTGCAGGATGAATAAGGCGGCTCATGGTGACAGAAGCAGACGTCACAGGAGCAGATACCAGAGGAGATGGGACCCACCATTTGCAGAAGCCCTAATATGACAAAATGTCAGAAAACAAAAGCAGTAGAAATCCCCATAAAGTGACTTCATTTTGGAAATTATAACTCACAGTGAATTAATCTATAGGAGTTTCGATTATTTTGTCTTCACACGCACTTTCTGAAAATTAGCACGCAGTGGATGTTGGAGAGAAAAAATTGCACATTGGCCATTTTTTACCAAACACATAGTGCCCAGATTGTGCTCCAGGAGACACACACCGTAAATTAAGTGGCTTCTTCTCACTATAGTAATGACGAATACATGGATGCTAAATGTTGTTTGGGCACACTGCAAGGCTCAGAAGCGAGGGTGGATTTGACTTCGGGAGAGCGGATTTTGCTGGATTGGTTTATGGAAGCCATGTTGATTCTAAAGAGCCTTTGAGCCACTAATAATGTGGAAACCTCTGTTTGACCTGAGTGGGGACTTGTTTTTTGTGAGATGAGTAGAAGTTTTTATTGGTATCATTTTTCCCTACATAACATTTTTTGATGGCTTCTTATTCCATATTTTGGAGGCAGAATGAACAAACAGTTGGACACCACGCTCTACTGGTTCATCCTATGAGGTTTTCTATTAGACTGTGAACTGTCATTCTGTCAATAACTTGCCATTTCTACAGACATTTTAAGTACAATTAACACAAGAATCCCATAGACAAATAAATAAAGATTGCATACCACTTCTAAATCAATCTAACAAACACATCTCTGGGCTACATGCTAGTCCAGGGAAATGAAGAGATATATGCTCAAGTTTAAATATTCCTCTATTTTTTAGATTTGTGTCTAATAAAATTGATATTTAAACGTGAGCATATATCTCTTCATTTCCCTGGATTAGCATGTAGCCCAGGGATGTGTTTGTTTAGACATTTTAAGTAGAAATGTTAAAAAATATAAATTTCAAGGATATTTTATTCAAAATTAATAATTGTTTTTTTTCTTGGCAGATGACTGTACCGGGAGATCAGAGGGACAGAAGATTTTTAAATTGGATGATCTTGAGATCCCACAGGATACAATTGAAGTGAATATCATTACTTCTTCTATGAAACAGGTCCTATCTTCTGATTCATTACCGACTACTAAGGAAAATCAAAATAAAATAAGCATTACAAAACAAACTTCTCCTAAAGGAAAGAAATCATTTTCACATTCAGAAAATGGAAACAGTTTTACCCTCAAAAAGCATATTCTTAAACATCAAAACATACACACAATGGATAATAGATTTTTTTATTCCAAACGTGGAAAATGTTTTAACCAGAAATCAGTTTTTGTTAATCACCAGAGAACCCACACAGGGGAGAAGCCTTTTTCATGTTCAGAATGTGGGAAATGTTGTAACATTAAATCAGATCTTGTTCGTCACCAGAGAACCCACACAGGGGAGAAGCCTTTTTCATGTTCAGAATGTGGGAAATGTTTTAAACTTAAATCAGGTCTTGTTAGTCACCAGAGAACCCACACAGGGGAGAAGCCTTTTTCTTGTTCAGAATGTGGGAAATGTTTTAACCAAAAATCAGTTTTGATTAAGCATCAGAGAACTCACACAGGGGAGAAGCCTTTTTCCTGTTCAGAATGTGGGAAATGTTTTACCCAGAAATCAAATCTTGTTAATCACCAAAGAACTCACACAGGGGAGAAGCCTTTTTCATGTTTAGAATGTGGGAAATGTTTTAACCATAAATCACATCTTAATAAGCACCAGAGAACCCACACAGGGGAGAAGCCTTTTTCATGTTCAGAATGTGGGAAATGTTTTAACCATAAATCACATCTTAATAAGCACCAGAGAACCCACACAGGGGAGAAGCCATTTTCATGTTCAGAATGTGGGAAATGTTTTAACCATAAATCAGCTTTGGTTAATCACCAGAGAATCCACACAGGGGAGAAGCCTTTTTCATGTTCAGAATGTGGGAAATGTTTTAACCATAAATCACATCTTAATAGACACCAGAGAACTCACACAGGGGAGAAGCCATTTTCATGTTCAGAATGTGGGAAATGTTTTAACCATAAATCAGCTTTGGTTAATCACCAGAGAATCCACACAGGGGAGAAGCCTTTTTCATGTTCAGAATGTGGGAAATGTTTTAACCATAAATCAGCTTTGGTTAATCACCAGAGAACTCACACAGGGGAGAAGCCTTTTTTCTAATCTTTTTTTTTTTTCAATCCAATAAATTTTTATTGAGATTTTTTTCATTAGGTTTTTTTTTTTTTTTTTTTTTTTTCAAAACAAGAAACCAGTACATACAATAAAAAAATAACATACCATAGGGATGACATACATGCATCTCTCCTATATATCCTTTCAGCTTCCCCATTACCATCTGATAACTTGCAGTTACTATATCTTACAATTAACATTCCACATTCTTGAAATCTTATATAACCATAATATTGTAATAAACATTATAATCCTATACACATATAGGTGTGCTATATTACCCATACCACATGTTAGGGAATTCCAATACACATTACAATGAAACATTAGACCTCGCCATTAGCCCCCTCCCCCATAAGTCATTGTCTCTCCAACAATAACCCCCTTGATGGCATTCTAGGTGTATCCAACCATAAGCCCCATATTTTCTCTAATTTATTCATTGAGTTTTGTTTTTTATATACCCTTTTTTCTAATCTGATAATATTATTTATCCTATTTTTGCATTCACTAATTTCTGGACGTGAGGGGTTAATCCATTTGGATGCAATATGTTTCCTAGCTTGAAATAAAATATGTGAAATCCCTATTGAAATTGGGTTAAATTCCATATCATCCTCTAATATACCTAATAGGCATTTTTTGGGTCTGGTTGAATATCTATTTTATATACCCTCTTTATAATAGACAGAACTCCTTTCCAGTATTTACCTAACTCCCGGCATTCCCATAGCGGATGTAATAGGCCCGCAGCATCCATGTTACATCTTGGACATTCAGCAGCAGTCCAGTATCCTATGTTACATAGGAATCTAGGCGTCTTATATTTCCTGTGTATTAATATGATCTGGGGAAATCTCTGAGCCTCATGTAAAGATAATTGGGGAACCAGGTCTAATACCGCTCCCCATTGATCCTCAGAAATTGGACCTATATCTCCATCCATTTTTGTCTAGCTGGAGAAGGAAATATTTTTAAATAATTATCAAGAAGGACTCAGTAAATATCAGAAATACGACCCTTAGTATTTCCCTTCTCTAATACCAACTTAACAAAAGTATTATTTTCTACCCAAAAGGGCGTCCATCTTGATTGTGCATTAAATTAATGCCGAAACTGTAGATATTCATAGAATTGTTTATTTGTCAACCCAAATTCCCCCTTAATTGATCAAAGCACTTAAGTATCCCTTCAGACGATGTGTTTCATATCATATATATGTTATATATGTTTTATATCGTATATATTCCTTTATCCACCCAACTCCGGAATCCCTCTAATTTATAGACCTCTGTATATTTATTATTAAACCATATAGGTGTAGATTCATTGCAGTCTCCTATTTCCATTATATCTTTACCCCTATCCCAGACCTTGTAGAGTAGAGCAAGTGTAGGGTACAGTGATTTCTTGTGTGCGAGGTCATTCAGTTCCACTATATGAATAGGAATATTCCACGGTGTCCTGAGGTACTTAACCCCTTAATCCTATTTGGGTTTGCAGCGCTTTGCCACCCTCCCTAATGTTGCAATATAATGTATTAGTGCATTAGGAATCGCCAATCCACCAGATTCCTTGTCACTTTGTAGTTATTCACATTTTATCCTAGCCGATTTCTTTTTGATATAAGAGAACAAAACTTGCTATGAATTTTCTGAAAATGGGAATTATGGATCCAAATAGGGGCATTATGCAGAATGTATAATAGTTGGGGCATCAATATCATTATTGATAAGTTCCCTCTTCCTACAGCTGATAATGGTAATCTCCACTACGCATTGATTTTCTCTTTAACCCCTTAATGACCTTGGGATTTTCTGTTTTTGCATTTTTGTTTTTTGCCCACCTTGTTCCCAGAGCCATAACTTTTTTATGTTTCGGGCAATATGGCCATGTGAGGGCTTTTTTGGGGGGGACAAGTTGTACTTTTGAATAACGCCATTGGTTTTACCATATCGTGTACTGGTAAACGGGAAAAAAAATTCCAAGTGTCGTGAAATTGCAAAAAAAGTGCAATTCCACAGTTGTTTTTATTTTTGTTTGTTTTTTTTACCACGTTCGCTGAATGCTAAAACTGAGCTGCCATTATTATTCTCATTACGAGTTTGTAGACACCAAACATGAATAGGTTCTTTTTTATTTAAGTGGTGAAAAAAATCCAAAGTTTGCTAAAAATAAATAAATAAATAATAATTAAAAAAAGGCGCTATTTTCCGAGACCCTTAGCGTCTCCATTTTTTGGGATATGAGGCCGGGTAAGGGCTGATTTTTTGCACACTGAGCTGATGTTTTTATTGATACTATTTTGGGGTAGATCCGATGTTTTGATCGTCCGTTAATTGCATTTTATTGCAATGTTGCGGCAACCAAAAAAACTTAATTCTGGCGTTTAGAATTTTTTTCTCGTTACGCCGTTTACCGATTGGATTAATTCTTTTTTTATATTGATAGATCAGGCGATTCTGAACGTGGCGATACCAAATATGTGTATGTGGGGTTTTTTTTATTTTATTTTGAATGGGGCGAAAGGGGGGTGATTTAAACTTTTATATATTTTTTTATTTTTTTTAATATTTTTAAAAACATTTTTTTACACTTTTTGCTTACTTCAATAGTCTCCATGGGAGACTAGAAGCAGCACATGCCTCTTGAGAAAGCAGTCGCGAAACGCGCGTCGAGGCCTGTTCTGACGGGAGCAACCAGCCCTCCTCTGTCCCCCTTACAAGCACCATTCTGTACCTTCTTGGGTGAGTCATTTTGGTCATGTTGGTGATATATTATATGATGAATTCAAAGATACATTTCTTACCTAATTGACCTGACCCCCATTTTACTGTTTAGTACTTTCAATGTTTGCTTGTACCACCTTTCCCGCCTTCTCCTTTTTCCCATCTCCTTCCTTTTACCTACTCTCTATCTAAATTTTTCTGGATGGTATCTCTAGGTGAAGTGTCATACCTCAGTCACTGACCTGAGCCCATCCTGTGATGTTAGCGTATCTTCATGGTTCCCCCTAGGACTCCATTCCTTAGGGGACCCATGCCTATTTATAGTTATTTACTTTTGTGCCTATATTTTTTCATCTCAATCTGTGATGTACTGTTTAGGTACCTAGTCCTTTACTTTTCCATGGGTCTAAGGATATGGTGGGATTTATGATCCGCAAGTCTACACATTGTCTTTATATTTTTGATACTGTTTAAAATAATTTTTAATAATAAAGCTTATTTATGCTCATTTGCCCTCTTCGTTTTTTCATAGATTTTTTGAGTAGGCGCTGTTTTGTGGTTATGGGGTGTGAGTGGTATCCCCTCCACACCACCTATCCGTTGTTTTCAAAATGCTGGCCAAAGTGTTTTCTAGAAGCAGCACTTGCCTGATCGGCTCTGCTGCATACAGAGGACGAGCAGATCCCTTGTATGCAGCAGAAATGCTCTCTTGCTATGAGCACCGACCACTGGGCGGTGCTCATAGCAATCTAGAAATGACAACCACAGGGGTCTCCTGAAGACCCCGGGTTTTCATGCCAACCCATCGGTGACCCGCAATCATGAGACGGGGCCACCGATGGGCAGCGCTAATAACGCGCTTCCCGGAAGTGCGAGTTAAATGCCGGTGTCAGAGATTGACAGCGACATTTAACTAGTTGACAGCTGCGAATAGAACGTGATTCTACCCGCGGCTGTTGTGGGCACGTCAGCTGTATAAATCAGCTGACATGTCCCGGAGCCCGTGCTGAACCGGGGGTCACTACCTTGTGCGTACTATTAAACAGAAGTTTGGAAAGGGGTTAAACTTTTCCAGAAGAAGATATAGATTCAGTGCAATGTAATCCGGAGATCTTTTTGTTATACTTATACTCGGTATTAGAATTTCTCAACCGTTTGTATTCGTGTATGTTCTAATATGCTGGAATTAGGGATATCATCAAATGGTAGAATAACCGACTTATCCCAATTAATGGACAGTCCTGACCATTCACCAAACTCTCCAATAATAATGTTCAGGATAGGATCAATAGACTTCTGGATATCACCTACTGTACATATATAACTGTTTGTGTATTATACAATCACTGTATTTTATGTAGTGTGGGCACCCGCTTCTGCAGTGCCACCATGTAACCAATTGCTTGTGAAATAAAGGTTTTTGACCAAACTCATGTTTGGTGTTTCTGCTTTGGGTTTCTGATTATTCCCAAATGATCTGCCATTCATATCCTAGCATAGATATGTCACCATATTATTGGTACTAGACAATTGTCAGATACGTAGATACTTTCCTTTGGTTTGATATATATTATTTGCTCCGTTCAATTTTTGTTATGTTAACCCCTTTACCCCCGAACGTGGTTTGCACGTTAATGACCAGGCCAATTTTTACATTTCTGACCGCTGTCACTTTATTATGTAATACCTCTGGAACGCTTCAACGGATCCCACTGATTCTGAGATTATTTTTTCATGACATATTGTATTTCATGATAGTGTTACAATTTCTTCAATATGACTTGAATTACTTTGTGAAAAAATCAGAAATTTTAATTTTCATGCCCTTAAATCAGAGAGATATGTCACACAAAATAGTTAATAAATAACATTTCCCACATGTCTACTTTACAGCAGCACAATTTTTGAACCCAAATTTTTTTTTCTTAAAAAGTTATAAGGGTTAAAAGTTGACCAGCGATTTCCCATTTTTCCAACATAATTTGCAAAACCTTTTTTCTTAGGGACCACATCACATTTGACGTGACTTTGAGGAACCTTTATGACAGAAAATACTTTAGACCCAATTTTTTTTATTTTCGCAAGGGTAACAGGAAAAAATGGACCACAAACTTTGTGCACTTTCTTCTGAGCACACCGATACCCCATATGTGGGGGGAAACCACTGTTTGGGCGCACAGCAGGGTTCGGAAGGGAATGTGTATGGCAAGCAATCCCCACGTGTTATTTTTGGCTGTATAGCAGCCGCGAAACATGCAGGGCGGAGACTTGAGCATGTCACCCAAGCACTCGCGATACTCAGAGCATGCCCGAGCACCCGATCCAAACTCAAGTAGCGAGCACTTGTGCTCAACACTAATCACCATATCGTCGTCATTTTTTTTCTTTACTTTTGAAAAAATTCCAAACCTAACACAAACCTAATCCTAACCATAATCCTAACCCTAACACAACCCTAACCCTACTCCGAGGGATCCATTCACTAAAATGAGGCAGCAGAGTTACTCTGACCTCTGTTTAGCGGTATCCTTTTTTTCAGAGGTTCACAAAACTGTGGCTACAGCCACTTTTATGCACATCTAATTAAAAGAGTGACACCGTGGGATCACAGGCCGGAAGGCGTCCATGCTGCCTCCATCTGCCTCATTACAGGGAGTCTTCCGCAGGGGGTTCTGTCTGAATCACGTATTTCAGAGATTTACACAGAAACCCTGGTGTAAGCGCTCAGCGCAGAGAGCAGGATAAATGTGAGACGAGCCTTACTGCAATCTTTGGGAGGCAGAATGAACAAATCAGCAGCAGGTGAAGAATTGATTTTATTTTTTTACGCTGTTCCTCATGCGGTATAAGTGATTAGACGACTTTATTCTTCGGGTCGGTGCGATTTCAGCTATACCAGATTCATATCGGGTTTTTATGATTGACAGCTGTCACTCACTAAAATACGCTTAAAGATTAGTTTTTGAATCGCCATATTTTGATAGCTATAATTTTTCTATATTTTGGCCGACAGTCATGTAAGGACTTTTTTTTTGCAGGACGAGTTGACGTCTTTATTGGTATCATTTTCGGGCACGTGACATTTTTTGATCGCTTTCTATTCCGATTTTTTGGAGGCAGAATAAACAAAAACCAACAATTCAGGAATTTTTTTTTAGTTTTTCTTAATGCCTTTCCGCGTGTGGTAAAATTGATAAGGCAGCTTTATTCTTCGGGTCAGTAAATTTACAGCGGTACCACATTTATATAGTTTTTTTAATGTTTTGGCTCTTTTACACAATAAAAACTATTTTATAAAAAAAATTATTTTTTTGCATCGCTATATTCTGAGAGCTATAACTTTTTTATTTTTCAGCTGATGGAGCTGTTTGGTGGCTTGATTTTGGTGGGACAAAATGAAGTTTTCAGCAGTACCATTTTTATTTACATTTGTCTTTTTCTTTGCTTTTTATTTCACTTTTTGGTCGGCGGTATGATTATAAAGCATCGTTTTTTGCTTTGTTTTTTATTTTTACCGTGTTTACTAAAAGGATTAACTAGTGAGACAGTTTTATAGGTCAGGTCGTTCTGGACGTGGCGATACCAAATATGCTTACTTTTATTGTTTTATCTTTGTTTTTGTTTTTCATAGGTACAGTGTGTATGTATCACACATATACATATATAAAAATATTTTTTTTTTTTATAATTTTTACAACTTTTTTTTTTCTTTTTTTTACCTTTTTTTTCACTTTTTTACTTAGTCCCACTATGGGACTTTCACTTTCTGCTGTCTGATCGCAGCTATAATGTATAGCAGTGCAGGATCACTGTTATATATTATAACCTGTCAGCTCTGCAGGCACGTTACTTTGATCATGCACTGCGCATGATCAAACTAACTTGCTGGTGTCTGGTGACCCGGATGTCATCATGACATCGGGTCACCATGGCAACTATCGGGACCCTGCGCTGATGGTGCGGGATCTCCGATCCAAGAGCAGACGGGCACCGATCACAGTATTTAGGGGGTTAAAGTGCCAGGAGCAGTGCGGGCAGAATCAGCTGACACCTGGCTGCGATCGCTCCCTCACAGCCTATGTGCGGGCCTGATCGCCATGTCGTAATAATACGTACCTGGTCCATAAGGCTTAAGGCACACGGACGTATTATTGCACACGCAGCTGCATGTGTCTCGGCTGATAAACAGCTGTGACACATGCAGGGATTGCCGAACAAACAGGAAATCTCTGCATGTGTCACAGCTGTTTAACAACCGAGACACATGCAGCTGCGGCGCCACTTACAAAGATGCAGAACACACCGCAAATACTTGGCGAGTACCCGAGCCTGCTCGCCAAAAGGGTTAACAATACATGTTTGATCAACACTACTGACAATGTCAGAAAGGGGTTAAAAGCCAAGTAGCACTCCTTCCCATCCGATCCCTGCTGTGTGCTCAAACAGAAGTGTACAACCACATATGGGGTACTGCCACATTCGGGAGAAATTGTAGGGTCCAGTTTCCCCCATTACGCCTCATGTAAGTTATAAATTTGGTGCTAAAACAGTATTTTAGTGGAAACATTTTTGTTTTTTGTTCTCACATCTAAATGTTGTAAAGTTTCATAAATCACTTGCAGGTTAAAAATGGTCAGTGCACTCGTAGATGAATTCATTGAGGGGTCTCTTGTGGGGGGGTTTCTGTTGTTCTCACATGTCGGGGGCTCTACAAATGCGACATGGCATTCTCAATTTATTCCAGACAAATAGTTTGCTTTCCTGTTCTAGCCCAGCCATGTGCCCAAACAGACGTTTTTTACCCCATATAGGGTATCATCGTGTTCAGTAGAAATCGAGTTACAAATTATGGGGTCCGTTTTCTCCTAATATCCATTGTGAAAATTATAAATTTGGGGCTAAAATAACATTTTTGTGAAAGAAATGAAAATTTTCAATATGACGGCCTAATGTTATCAAATTCTGTGTAGTACCTGTGGGTTCAAAATTCTCACTATACCCCTGGATAAAATCCTTGAGGTGTGTAGTCTCCAAAATGGGGTAACTTGTGCTTGTGGGGGGTTTCTGCTCTTTGGGCGCCCTGCAAATTCGACATGATGCCCACAATTTATTTCACCCAAATTTGTGTTCCAAAATTCAAATAGGGCTCCTTCCCTTCCAAACAGAGGTTTCTGACCACATATGGGGGTATCAGTGCGTTTAGAAGAAACTGAATAACAAACTTTGGGGTCCATTTTATCATGCTATCCCCTGTAAAGTGAAAAAGTGGGGCTAAAGCAACATTTTAGAAGCAAGATTTAAATTTATAGTTTTTAATTCCACTTTGCATTAAATCCTGTGTAGCACCTGAAGGGTTAAAAAAGTTTCCTGACAGCAATTTTGAAGCATTTGAGGGGTGTGGTTTTTAAAATGGTATCACTTTCGGGGAGTTTCAGATAAATAAGCCCCTCAAAGTCCATTTATATCTAAATAAATCCTTAAAGATACAGGTTTTGGAAATTTCTTGAAAATATTAGAAATTGCTGCTAAACCTTTAACCCTTCTAATATCCCAACAAAATAAAATGACATTTGAAAAATGATGCAGATGTAAAGTAGACATATGGGAAATGTTGTCTATTAATTATTTAGTACAGCAGGACTAAGTGGTTTAAGGATATAAAAATTGAAAGTTGGAACATTTTCAAAATTGTCTCAAATTCGGATATTTTCACAAATAAATGCAAAAAATATGGACTTAAATTTACCATTAACATAAAGTAAAATGTGTCACGAAAAACTCAGATTCACTGGGATCCGCTGAGAGGTTCCAGAGTTATTACCACGTAAAGTGACACTGTTCAGATTTCAAAAACTCTGCCTGGTCATTAAGGTGAAAATTGTCTCGGGCGCTAAGAGGATAAATGATTTAGATTTCTGGGCGTAGTCACAAGCCTTGCAGCGGTGCGCTCCACATTTATAACAGCCGGTCAGATCAAGCCAGGATTGCTGAAAGAATTTATTGGGATTATCACTGGAAGAAAGACTTTGGGATAAAATACCACTTTGAAGATTTCATTAATAAAAGCAATGCTAAAATTAGCAAAGCAGAAGAGAAAATCATGGAAATTATACAACGAAAACTATAACATGATTCCCATAATTAATCCACAGATCAAGTTTATGAGTGGGGAATGTGGGACAAAACCGGCAAATCCCCTAGATCCATCCTCAGAAACCATAAATATGGTCCCAATATGCATCGTACAACTAACGAGGTCACCTTTAGTTCCTCTGAGCCAGATACCTCAGCTGGAGCAACAGAGGACTCCGACCTGGAGTCTATTCAGGAGCCAAAAAACTCCTATTACAAGAGAAACAAACAAGAAAAAACAGCACAGGAGGAAAGGAAACACCAACCGAAACAAAAAGGCACAGAAATACCATCTCAGGAAGCTTCAATAGGACACTGTGATGTCATCAAACCCTTTATGACGTGGTCAGTAATAATACGTCCCTGTGCCCTGGGCCTTATGGACCAGATACATACTATTCTGTACAGGCGATTGCACCCGCACAGAGGCTGTGCGGACATCATTGCCGTCGGGTGTCAACTGATTCTGACAGCTGACACCTGGTACTCAGTGCCAAGAGTGGTCCCGCACTGTTCCCAGCACATTAAACCACGAAATGCTGTGACTGAAGTAGATCGTAGCACTTCGGGAGAAGGGAGAGGAAAAACAGCCCTTCTTACCTTGGATTGGAGACACCGTGATGTCATCGCGGGGTCTCGATCGTTGCCATGGTGACCCGATTTCGTCATGACAACATCCGGGTGATCAGATACTTGTAAGCTAGTTTGATCATGCATAGTGCATGGTCAAACTAGCTTGTGTCTGCAGGGCTGACAGGTTACAAGGTATAACAGTGATCCTCCACTGCTATATCTTACTAGCTATTGAACCCATTCTACGCCCAGGTGGCGAGCATTTTTATTGGTATATGGTCTCCCATGCTGGTATGTGCTGCTCCCCTCCTGGTATTTGTGCTGCCCCCATCCTGTCCCCACCATCCTATCCTGGTATGCATGGCACCCCTCATCCCCATCCTGGGATGCATGGCACCCCTCACCCCCAATCCTGGTATGAATGGCACCCCTCATCCCCATCCTGGGATGCATGGCACCCCTCACCCCCAATCCTGGGATGCATGGCACCCCTCACCCCCAATCCTGGTATGCATGGCACCCCTCACCCCCAATCCTGGTATACATGGCACCTCTCACCCCCAATCCTGGTATGCATGGCATCCCTCACCCCCAATCCTGGTATGCATGGCATCCCTCACCCCCAATCCTGGTATACGTGGCACCCTTCATCCCCAATCCTGGTATGCGTGGCACCTCTCATCCCCAATCCTGGTATGTGTGGTACTTCTCATCCCTATCCTGGTATGCATGGTACCCCATCCCTCATCCCTATCCTGGTATGCATGGCACCCCTCACCCACATCCTGGTATGCATGGCACCCCTCATCCCAAACCTGGTATGCATGGCCCCTCATCCAAATCCTGGTATGCATGGCACTCCTCATCCCTATCCTGGTATGCATGGCCCCTCTCATCCCCAATCCCGGTATGCATGGCACCCCTCATCCCCAATCCCGGTATGCATGGCACCCCTCATGCCCAATCCCAGTATGCATGGCACCCCTCATGCCCAATCCCAGTATGCATGGCACCCCTCATGCCCAATCCCGGTATGCATGGCACCCCTCATGCCCAATCCCGGTATGCTTGGCACCCCTCATCCCCAATCCTGGTATGCATGGAACCCCTCATCCCCAATCCTGATATGCTTGGCACCCCTCATCCCCAATCCTGATATGCTTGGCACCCCTCATCCCCAATCCTGGTATGCGTGGCACCCCTCATCCCCAATCCTGGTATGCGTGGCACCCCTCATCCCCAATCCTGGTATGTGTGGTACCCCTCACCCCACAATCCTGGTATGTGTGGCCACCTCATCCCTTTCACACTGTACACACATACAAAAAAAATAAACAGTTCTACTCACCTTTCTTCTCTGTGCTTCAGCGCTGCTGCGTCCTGTTCTGCTGGAGGCCGGGGGAGGAGTGCGGCGCCGGAGCACCGCACTGTCTGGCGTCATTTTTATGAAGACACACTGCAAATGTGTCTTCAGTAAAATGGCGCCGGATAACGCTATGCGCATGCGCTTATCCGACGCCTCACTCCTGCCCCGGTCTACGGCAAAGAGAGGCGCCACGGCAACGCTTCTCACGGTCAGGTAAGTATGTAAGTATAGCGTCTGAGATCGCGGTACGCATTCAGTTTCTACGCATACCGCGATCTCCGGCGCCATATACTCTTACCTGTAACGGCTCCATGCATGCTTCTGTCTGGAGCCAGACTGCGCGTCACGCATGCGCAGTCTATCGAGGCTTCAGACAGAGACATGCATCCCCGGTTATATTATAGGTAACTGCGATCAGACTGTAGAAAGTGAAAGTCCTACAGTGGGACAAAGTAAAGAAGTTAAAAAAAAAGTTGAAAAAATATTTTTTTAAAAAATAAAAATATATATTGTACTTATAAATTAATATTATGAAAAAAAAATAAAATAAACGACACATATTTGGTATCGCTCTGACTTCCTGGCGCCTGCGCACAAGATTCTTCCAGTCCAATGAACATAGACGGCAGGAAGAAGTGCGCCTTGGGTAAAAGGAGAAGTGCGCAGGCGCGGGATTTGGCCGCGGCAACAGCACGTCACAAGGCACTGACGTGCAGGGGAGGGGGGAAACATTGTAATTCACGCAGGAGGCGGGATTTCTTGCGGGCCTGGGGACAGGAACGCATCAAACTTGTAGGAATAAAAAAAATACATTTCATAGCAACAAGACCTCTATATGGGATATACAGGTAGGTGTAGATTTACACTTATATCACCTGTATGCCCATATTAGAGGTCAGATAAGTGCCAGGGGTGACAGATTCCCTGTAACTTATCTACTACAGCCTCAACTGACGACCGACACAGACTCGTCATATGGTGAGAACTTTGTACCCACTTACAATTTCAATCTTTTTTGTACACAATTGTGATGTCAACAAATTCATCAGGAATATCCCTCTTAGAAAGCATTCTGACAATGATCGAATTAATGCACATTGTGGTGAATTGAATCCAGAAAACGCCTTCAGGTCACTACGCTTAACGGAGCAACTTTCACTGTTCTGCTTGCAGGATTTGGAAAAAGAAAATACTCATAACAGAACTGCTGATGATCTCATCAAGATGTCATCAGTGTACCAAATCCAAATTTATATCCAGTACAAAAACGCAAAACCAGCTATGGATCAATTACAAAACAAAAGAATCAGAGCTGAAGACGCTTTCTGAAAAATTCCAAGATGGATGAATTTATACCAGCAATATCCAACCCAGTTTACAGTGCGCCTTACAACAACTCAGAACCAAGAACAACTTATCAAAACCTCAGAGAGGAGGATCAGTGGTTGTCACGGATAAAAGGATTATGTGAACTGGGTTGAAGATATGCTGTTTGACAATAATGTGTACAGGCGTTTATCAGGTAATCCAACTCAGTCTGTTAAAACTAAACTTTTTACTTTGTTGGAACAAGGTTTCAGTTTAGGGTTTTTTTCAAAGAAAGAAATGGAGTATCTCAAAATAGAAAATCCTGTCATGCCAATATTGTATGCTCTGCCCAAAACCCACAAAGAAATAAATCCTTCCCCCATGAGACCAATCGTGTCTGGCATTGGCTCTCTGGGGAAGTGGGTTGACCGGCTCTTCCAGCCCCTCGTCCAGAGGGCACCTGGTTTCCTTCAGGATAGTAATGACATGTTGCAGGCCATGAGTGGAATCACACGGCAAACAAATTTTTCTTGGATAGTCTCAGATGTGGTCTCACTGTATACATCGATCCCCCACAAAATAGCTCTTCATGCTCTAAATTTTCACTTTTCACATGAAAAAACACAGTAATTTCTCAGCAGATTTACAATTATTTGTTTTGGATGTTGTACATTTGCTCATAAAAAAAAATATTTTTTGTTTAATGAAACATATTTCATGTAAATCAATGGAGTTTCAATGGGGGCAAAATACTCCCCCTATTTAGCAAACTTAGTTATGAGCTGGTGGGAGGAGGCGTATGTGTACAGCGTGGACAATCCATATAGAGACTATATATGGTGGTGCGGCAGATACATCGATGATGTGATCATCATATGGAATTCTGATGTATCTGCTGTACAAAATTTGATTATTTCAATTGCAACCATTTAACTTAAGGTTTACTTTCCATCAAGAATGGACACACACAGATTTTTTAGATTTAAATCTGGTTGGCATTAAGAAATCTCAATCGTTTCATCTCACCCTATTTTCCAAGCAGCTTTGTTCGCCTGGGAAAAGCTTTCTAATCTTAAAAGAAATAAAAATAATTCTAACAACTCTACGAACTTCCCTCTTTCGCTTATCGCAGCAATATATAAACACCCGTTCCCCCCACATTGGTCATCCATCGGTATAAACAAAATTAAAGACATTTATGACGGTACTAACTTTATCCCCTTCATAGAACTTAAATCTAAATTTAAATTGGCATCAAGTGATTTCCTTTATTACTCAATGACAAAAGATCTGATTATGCTATTTCTCTCTAATAAAAGATCATTATCAGAAGCTTCAACGAATCTACTCTGCAACATAAACCACAACATTTTTTGGAGTTTGAAGTACATTTATAGTTGCTTCAACAAGGATGACCTGTCAACTAAAACTACATTTATGAAAAGGTGGGAAGCGGACCTCAGCGTATCTTTTACACTAGAAATGTGGGAAAATGCCCTATGCTCATCATAGGCCTCAAATATTTGCATGGGGCTGCATGAGGGATTTTAATAAAATCTTATCACATTGGTATTATACTCCCTCAAGACTCTCACATATTGACCCTAACAACGCTCCTCTATGCTGGAGGAACTGTGGACAGCATGGAGATCTGCTTCATATTTTCTGGGAATGCCCAAAAATCAGGAAAATCTGGGCACAAACGTCAAAATTAATTAACAGTCTACACCCTAAAAAGCCCTTCTATCTCTAGAATTGGAATCTTTGACTTCACAAACCAGATTTCTCATCATTCATATTTGTTTGGTAATTAAAAACTCCATTGCATTTAATAGGAAAAAAAACAGAACTCCCCCGTTTCTTTGAAATATTAGGCAGGATTTCACTTCACAAATCATACGAGATAAGATACGCATCAAGCATTAATGGTTCAACAAGGAATTCAAAAAAACGGTCCTTATGGTCTAAAAAATTCCCTGACTAAGAGAAGTTCACAGAAATCCTATATTTCTTCATACTTAAAAGCTTCCTGCAGAGGTTTCTTCTGTCTTTTTCAGAGTTTATGCTTTGTTATTGTTATAGAAAACACAAATTGACTTGCATTCCTCCATTGTAAGTTGTATCTTTCCTTTAATTTGTTTTGTTTTGGATAAATTGTGCTAAATCACTTGTTCACCCTCCTTCCTCATTCCCATTCCCTTCCCCCTTTCCTCATTCCCTTTCCCCTTTCCGAACCTTGTTTGCGTTCGTGTTCGTATTATGATAAAATTCAATAAAAATGATTGGAAAGTAAATCTGGTTGGCATTCCCTCTAAAACTATGATCACCTCAACTTTCAGAAAAAGTATAGCAGGTAATACAATCCTGCATGCAAAGAGTCATCAACCAAAACATACAACTAGAGGTGTACCTGTAGGGGAGATGATCCGGGCAAAACGTAATTGTAGCATGGAAAGTGGCTATATAAGAGAAGAAATATCAGAAATATACAATCCGAGAGGTTATAGCAATTGGAGGCTAAATAGAGCCGAAAAAATAGTTGAGGACAAAACCCGGTTCAAACACAAATCTAATCAATTCGATCAAAAGGACGTCCCCGCTACACTTGTCCTGCAATACACTGTGTGCAGAATTATTAGGCAAGTTGTATTTTAGAGGATTATTTTTATTATTGATCAACAACTATGTTCTCAATCAACCCAAAAGACTCATAAATATCAAAGCTTAATATTTTTGGAAGTTGGAGTGTTTTTTTTTAAGATTTGGCTACCTTAGGAGGATATCTGTTTGTGCAGGTAACTATTACTGTGCAGAATTATTAGGCAACTTAATAAAAACCAAATATAATCCCATCTCACTTCTTTATTTTCACCAGGTAAACCAATATCAGTGCACAAAATTTAGAAATAAACATTTCTGACATGCAAAAACAAAAACCCAAAAAAATAGTGATCAGTATAGCCACCTTTCTTTATGATGACACTCAGCAGCCTCCATCCATAGATTGTCAGTTGCTTGATCTGTTTTCGATCAACATTGCGTACAGCAGCCACCACAGCCTCCCAGACACTGTTCCCAGATGTGTACTGTTTTCCCTCCCTGTAGATCTCACATTTTATGATGGACCACAGGTTCTCTATGGGGTTCAGATCAGGTGAACAAGGGGGCCCATGTCATTATTTTTTCTTCTTTTAGACCTTTACTGGCCAGCCACACTGTGGAGTAGTTGGATGCATGTGATGGAGCATTGTCCTGCATGAAAATCATGTTTTTCTTGAACGATACCAACTTCTTCCTGTACCATTGCTTGAAGAAGTTGTCTTCCAGAAACTGGCAGTAGGTCTGGGAGTTGAGCTTCCCTCCATCCTCAACCCGAAAAGGTCCCACAAGTTCATCTTTGATGATACCAGCCCATACCAGTACCCCACCTCCACCTTGCTGGCGTCTGAGTCGGAGTGGAGCTCTCTGCCCTTTACTGATCCAGCCTCTGGCCCATACATCTGGCCCATCAAGAGTCACTCTCATTTCATCAGTCCATAAAACCTTTGAAAAATCAGTCTTAAAATATTTCTTGGCCCATTCTTGACGTTTTATCTTATGTTTCTTGTTCAAAGGTGGTCGTTTTTCAGCCTTCCTTACCTTGTCCATGTCCCTGAGTATCGCACACCTTGTGCTTTTTGATACTCCAGTAACATTGCAGCTCTGAAATATGGCAAAACTGGGGGCGAATGGCATCTTGGCAGCTTCCTCAATTCATGGGCAGTTATTTTGCGCCTTTTTTGGCCAACACACTTCTTGCGACCCTGTGGGATATTTGCCATGAAACGCTTGATTGTTCAGTGATCACGCTTCAAAAATTTGGAAATTTCAAGACTGCTGCATCCCTCTGCAAGACATCACACAATTTTGGACTTTTCAGAGCCCGTCAAATCTCTCTTCTGACCCATTTTGCCAAAGGAAAAGAAGTTGCCTAATAATTAAGCACACCTTATATAGGGTGTTGATGTCATTAGTCAACACCCCTCCTCATTACAGAGATGCACATCACCAGATTTACTTAATTGTTAGTTGGCTCTCAAGCCTATGCAGCTTGGAGTAGGACAACATGTATAAAAAGTATCGAAGTGATCAAAATACTAATTTGCCTAATAATTCTGCACACAGTGTACAGCAGTCAGTTTTCACAATTAAAAGAATCAATTATAATAATTTATCCATTTTGAAGGAGGACCCAGATATAGCTAAAATAATCAAAGGTGGGTGCAGAGTAGTATCCAGAAAAGCACCATGTTTGGATCGAGCCTCTTAGTTTTTTTGACAACTACACAAGCTGCTTCCTCTAGTTTTCTACACTTAAAGGGTTTTTTCAAGTGTGGAACAACATCCGGCAAAACATGCAAATACTCCCACAAATGTCAGAATGTTACTGACTCAAGTAACAAAAACACCGATTAGATCAAAACGTTTCTTAATTGCAACATGAGCAGTGTAATATACAAGATGGACGCACGGCCGGCAATCTACAATATGTCGGCAGCACAAAACGCCGGTTACAGGCTGGAATCAGAGAACATATTAATGATATCGAGAACTAAGGTGCAAAGAGAAACATATCACAAATCTCCAAACATTTTATACAGGAACATCAAAGTCATCTCGGCACATTAATCATTTATGCAATTGATAAAACACATAAACCCCTTAGAGGTGGTGATACGGAGAAGATACTGAGAACCAGAGAGGATGGTGGTCTGTCAGCGAAACACTGGGGTACCGCATGGTGTAAATCTGAGAAGGGACACCATGCTTTTCTATTACATCTCCATCTGCACCCTCCTCTTCCTCTCACACTTCTTATCAGCATTTGCTGTTTCTCCATCTCTTGATCACCAGGATTAGAGCCTCCATTAGTCTCTCCACCTGCCTTGAGACACTGCGGCCTCGGGTCTTCACCTATGGAAAAGTTCTTTATGGGGGCTGTATGCAAGTTTACTGAAAAGACGGCCTGTAAATCCCCGCTGTGACAAGTCTGTCTCCCCCCGAATGATCTGTTCTCCTTCCGCAGCATATGGCTGACACGCCAGCTTGTCTCCACCTTAGATACCCAGCGATTGTTAGCGTGCGGCTTCCACACATGTTCTTCTAATAGGTTTTTCTTATCTCGCTGATTTTGAATCATTGTCTAAACCTCTGTTCTGTATGCATTGCGGTCTATTGTTAGATTACCGGTCTTGTGTATTTTGATGCCATATAGTGAGTAAATGTCGTCACTAAGAATTCTTATAAAACACAAAAAAACCTGAAAATATATAAAAATGTACTATATTATCGTAATTGTGCTCCTCCTTATGCTTCTACACACAGTCACTGAGTATTTCAATCAAATTGATGTAGCATGCATTAAAAATAATAAATCAATACCAAATTTGGCATTTTATTTAGCTGAAATTGAAATTATTTAAGCTAATGTACAATAATATGGAGTCACATATTGTACTTAAGGGTTTATCATCGCTCCATAGCTAATATGAGATCACATATACTCACAATAGATTGGCAGCAGGTTTATACGTCTGTATTTATATATGATTAGTTCTATGTGTGGCTGCCTCACTTAAAGCGCAGGATTGTGCAAACTAAAGTACATACACTGTCAGGTGGGCGACATTACACTGATTGACATGACACCTTTGTTGATGAAATCCATCCAGTGGTTCTTGTGTAATCTTTATAGTCATTTCTGAGATAATGATATGCTCGTGCTCTGGGGCGGGCATTTGGGGAGGGGCTTTATCTTGGTGATCTGCTTGTGTATTCATTTGTCTGCTTTCTGATAGGTCACTGTGCGTTCAGTGACCTGCCCCCTATTTTAAATAATGCATATGCAATTGGGTATATCTAAGTCTGACATTTATATGCATGAAAATGGCGCCTACGCCCGCGCATGCGCAATAGCGTCTCTCATTTGCCGATAGATGCCATTGCGCAAGCGTGGCCGGCGGTGCCATATTGTTGGAGGAAAAACAAAATTGCCTGCAGCAATATGGCGCCCGCACAGTATCACATACTAGAAGTAAACTCCAGCACCTTCTCCGTATCCATCACAAGAGATGTGAAGTTAAAACGTCCATTTTATTAGTTCCATTAAAAAAGCGCCATATGTAAGGCAGACCTTACGCGTTTCCAACCAAACAGGGGTTCTTAATCATAGGTTACATTGCTGTAGCTAAAAGACATATATACACATATACATATATATATTTATATACATAAACATATGGACTGAAAACAGAAGAGAAAATAGGGTAGAGACCAATCTCTTCCCTTTCATTGGGAATAGGATGAAGACTGTTTCGTTTTCTGACCTTACTAGCCCCGCCTCTTTTGTACTCCGCTACTGGGCGCATCGCTCATTCCCCATCTCCTGGTTCACGCTCGGTGGGTGCCCATGCGCAGCCGGCGGCGCTCGTGGACTTCCGGTCAGGCGCACCTAGGAGGGCGAAGCATTCCACGCTTGCGTTCCAAGTCTCTTCTGTAGTTACGAGATGCCAGACGGCGTTCATGCGCCCAATACACCGAGCATCACATGTACATATCAGTGCGATTTGATAGGGCACGGGTACTATTTAAGGAGCCAGTTAAGCTATAGTGGTTAACCCCCCCTGGAAGAAGCATGGCGAAACAGCGTCGTCGGGGTGCAGCACCAGGATCACTGGGTCACTTTCTCTCTCCTCTGGCTGTAAGTAATTGACATTATGACAACTGGGGATATAGTGGTTGGGTCTCACCACAATATTATTATCTGAATGTCCCTTTGATATAGCTATATTGAGGCAATAAGCCCATGCTGCTGCACTTACACTTTATAGGACATTTGCACTTTATACACTCTGGTCATCATGTATCAAAAAACTGGATTGTTGATATCTGTATATCTATTAGGGTAACATGCCCATGCTGCTGGCACTGACACTTTATAGGGCATTTGTACTTTATACCCTCTGGCCAGTAAGCATTAAAAGCTGGATTGCTGATATCTATATATTCATTGAGGGAATAAATATCTTAACCCTACCCTCGATCCTACAAGAGCCTTTGGATTGAGTCCCATATACATAATCCTGGACAGCTGAAAATTTTCCTTCTTAACTTTTTAATCATTGTTTTGTTCTATGGAAAAAAAACTTTTTTCTTTTAATATATGACTTAATAAAAACTGTAATTTTTTAAATTTCATTGTGTCTAGACTCCATTACACCCCTTAGTATTGCCTATAGTGGGTGACGTGTGTTTTATGTGGGAATTGTTATTTATTAACTATTTTGTGTGACATAAATCTCTGATTTAAGGGCCTGAAAATTCAAATTTCGCCAAATTTCTGATTTTTTCACAAAGTAATGCAAGTCACATCGAAATTTTACCACTATCATGAAGTACAATATGTCACAAAAAATAATCTCAGAATCAGGGGGATCCATTGAAGCGTTCCAAAGTTATTACATCATAAAGTGACAGTGGTCAGAATTGTAAAAATTGGCCTGGTCATTAACGAGCAAACCACGTTCGGGGGTAAAGGGGTTAACACATTAAAAACAAAAATTGAACGAAGCAAATAATATATATCAAACCAAAGGAAAGTATCTACGTATCAGACAATTGTCTAGTACCAATAAGATGGTGACCTATCTATGCTAGGATATGAATGGCAGACCATTTGGGAATAATCAGAAACCCAAAGCAGAAACACCAATCATGAGGTCAGTCAAAAACCTTTATTTCAGCAGCAATTGGTTACATGGTGGCACTGCAGAAGCGGGGGCCCACACTACGTAAAATACAGTGATTGTATAATACACAAACAGTTATACATGTACAGTAGGTGATATCCAGAAGACTATTGATCCTATTCTGAATATTATTGGAGAGTTTGGTGAATGGTCAGGCCTGTCCATTAATTGGGATAAGTCGGTTATTCTACCATTTGATGATATCCCTAATTCCAGCATATTAGAACATACACGAATACAAATGGTGGAGAAATTCTAATACCGAGTATAAGTATAACAAAAAGATCTCCGGATTACATTGCACTGAATCTATATCTTCTTCTGGAAAAGATTAAAAAGAAAATCGATGCGTGGTGGAGATTACCATTATCAGCTGTAGGAAGAGGGAACTTATTAAAAATTATATTGATGCCCCAACTCTTATACATTCTGCATAATGCCCCTATTTGGATCCATAATTCCCATTTTCAGAAAATTCATAGCAAGTTTCGTTCTCTTATATGAAAAAGAAATCGTCTAGGATAAAATGTGAATATCTACAAAGTGACAAGGAATCTGGTGTTTTGGCGATTCCTAATGCACTAATATACAGTGGGGAAAAAAAGTATTTAGTCAGCCATCAATTGTGCAAGTTCTCCCACTTAAAAAGATGAGAGAGGCCTGTAATTGACATCATAGGTAGACCTCAACTATGAGACAAAATGAGAAAACAAATCCTGAAAATCACATTGTCTGATTTGGAAAGAATTTTTTTTTTTAATTTTGGTGGAAAATAAGTATTTGGTCAATTACAAACAAGCAAGATTTCTGGCTCTCACATACCTGTAACTTCTTATGTAAGAGGCTCCTCTGTCCTCCACTCATTACCTGTAGTACTGGCACATGTTTGAACTTGCTATCAGTATAAAAGACACCTGTCCGCAACCTCAAACAGTCACATTCCAAACTCCACTATGGTGAAGACCAAAGAGCTGTCGAAGGACACCAGAAACAAAATTGTAGCCCTGCACCAGGCTGGGAAGACAGAATATGCACTAGGCAAGCAGCTTGGTGTGAAAAAAATCAACTGTGCGAGCAATAATTAGAAAATGGAAGACATACAAAACCACTGATAATCTCCCTCAATCTGGGGCTCCACACGAGATCTCACCCCGTGGGGTCAAATGATCTCAAGAACAGTGAGTAAAAATCCCAGAACAACACAGGGGGACCTAGTGAATGACCTGCAGAGAGCTGGGACCAACGTTACACAGGCTACCATCAGTAACACACTAAGCCGCCAGGGACTCAGATGCTGCAGTGCCAGACGTGTCCCCCTGCTTAAGCCATTACATGTCTGGGCCTGTCTGAAGTTTGCCAAAGAGCATTTGGATGATCCAGAAGAGTATTGGGAGAATGTCATATGGTCAGATGAAACCAAAGTAGAACTGTTTGGTAGAAACACAACTCGTCGTGTTTGGAGGAGAAAGAATGCTGAGTTGCATCCAAAGAACACCATACCTACTGTGAAGCATGGGGGTGGCAACATCATGCTTTGGGGCTGTTTCTCTGCCAAGGGACCAGGACGACTGATCCGTGTACATGAAAGAATGAATGGGCTCATGTATCGTGAGATTTTGAGAGCAAACTTCCTTACATCAGCAAGGGCATTGAAGGTGAAACGTGGCTGGGTCTTTCAGCATGACAATGATCCCAAGCACACTGCCAGGGCAACAAAGGAGTGGCTTCGTAAGAAGCATTTCAAGGTCCTGGAGTGGCCTAGCCAGTCTCCAGATCAAAACCCTTTAGAAAACCTTTGGAGGGAGTTGAAAGTCTGTGTTGCCCAGCGACAGCCCCAAAACATCACTGCTCTAGAGATCTGCATGGGGGAATGGGCCAACATACAAGCAACAGTGTGTGCCAACCTTGTGAAGACTTACAGAAAACGTTTGACCTCTGTCATCGCCAACAAAGGATATATAACAAAGTATTGAGATGAACTTTTGTAATTGACCAAATACTTATTTTCCACCAAAATTTGAAAAAAAATTCTTTCCAAATCAGACAATGTGATTTTCAGGATTTGTTTTCTCATTTTGTCTCTTATAGTTGAGGTCGACCTATGATGTCAATTACAGGCCTCTCTCATCTTTTTAAGTGGGAGAACTTGCACAATTGGTGGCTGACTAAATACTTTCTTGCCCCACTGTATTATATGGCAGCGCAATTGTAACATTTGGGTGGGTGTCATAGCGCTGCAAACCCAAATAGTATTAAGCGGTTAATTACTTCAGGAACATCTTGGAATATTCCTATTCATATAGTGGAACTGAATGACCTCGCACACAAGAAATCAATATACCCTACACTTGCTCTACTCTACGAGGTCTGGGATAGGGGTAAAGATATAATGGAAATAGGAGACAGCAATGAATCTACATCTATATGCTTTAATTATAAATATGAAGAGTTCTATAAATTAGAGGGATTCCGAAGTTGGGTGGATAAAGAAATTTATACAATATAAAACATATATAACATACAGTACAGACCAAAAGTTTGGACACACCTTCTCATTTAAAGATTTTTCTGTATTTTCAGGACTATGAAAATTATACATTCACACTGAAGGCATCAAAACTATGAATTAACACATGTGGAATTATATACTTAACAAAAAAGTGTGAAACAACTGAAAATATGTCTTATATTCTAGGTTCTTCAAAGTAGCCACCTTTTGCTTTGATGACTGCTTTGCACACTCTTGGCATTCTCTTGATGAGCTTCAAGAGGTAGTCACCGGAAATGGTTTTCACTTCACAGGTGTGCCCTGACAGGTTTAATAAGTGGGATTTCTTGCCTTATAAATGGGGTTGGGACCATCAGTTGTTTTGTGCAGAAGTCTGGTGGATACACAGCTGATAGTCCTACCGAATAGACTGTTAGAATTTGTATTATGGCAAGAAAAAAGCAGCTAAGTAAAGAAAAACGAGTGGCCATCATTACTTTAAGAAATGAAGGTCAGTCAGTCGGAAAAATTGGGCAAACTTTGAAAGTGTCCCCAAGTGCAGCTGCAAAAACCATCAAGCGCTACAAAGAAACTGGCTCACATGAGGACCGTCCCAGGAAAGGAAGACCAAGACTCACCTCTGCTTCTGAGGATAAGTTTATCTAAATCACCAGCCTCAGAAATCACAGGTTAACAGCAGCTCAGATTAGAGATCAGGTCAATGCCACACAGAGTTCTAGCAGCAGACACATCTCTACAACAACTGTTAAGAGGAGACTTTGTGCAGCAGGCATTCATGGTAAAATAGCTGCTAGGAAACCACTGCTAAGGACAGGCAACAAGCAGAAGAGACTTGTTTGGGCTAAAGAACACAAGGAATGGACATCAGACCAGTGGAAAACTGTGCTTTGGTCTGATGAGTCCAAATTTGAGATCTTTGGTTCCAACCACGGTGTCTTTGTGCGATGCAGAAAAGGTGAACGGATGGAATCTACATGCCTGGTTCCCACCGTGAAGCATGGAGGAGGAGGTGTGATGGTGCTTTGCTGGTGACACTGTTGGGGATTTATTCAAAATTGAAGGCATACTGAACCAGCATGGCTACCACAGCATCTTACAGCGGCATGCTATTCCATCCGTTTTGCGTTTAGTTGGACCATCATTAATTTTTCAACAGGACAATGACCCCAAACACACCTCCAGGCTGTGTAAGGGCTATTTGACCAAGAAGGAGAGTGATGGGGGGCTACGCCAGATGACCTGGTCTCCACAGTCACCAGACCTGAACCAAATCAAGATGGTTTGGGGTGAGCTGGACCGCAGAGTGAAGGCAAAAGGGCCAACAAGTGCTAAGCATCTCTGGGAACTCCTTCAAGATTGTTGGAAGACCATTTCCGGTGACTACCTCTTGAAGCTCATCAAGAGAATGCCAAGAGTGTGCAAAGCTGTCACCAAAGCAAAAGGTGGCTACTTTGAAGAACCTAGAATATAAGACATATTTTCAGTTGTTTCACACTCTTTTGTTAAGTATCTAATTCCACATGTGGTAATTCATAGTTTTGATGCCTTCAGTGTGAATGTACAATTGTCATAGTTATGAAAAAACAGAAAAATCTTTTAATGAGAAGGTGTGTCCAAACTTTTGGTCTGTACTGTATATACGATATAAAACATTGTCTGAAGGGATACTTAAGTCCTTTGATCAATTAAAGGGGGAGTTTGGGTTGACAAATAAACAATTGTATAAATATCTACAGTTTCGGCATTCATTTAATGCACAATCAAGATGGACTCCCTTTTGGGTAGAAAATAATACTTTTGTTAAGCTGGTATTAGAGAAGGGAAATACTAAGGGTCGTATTTCTGATATTTACTGAGTCCTTCTTGATAATTATTTAAAAATATTTCCTTCTCCAGCTAGACAAAAATGGATGGAAGATATAGGTCCAATTTCTGAGGATCAATGGAGAGCGGTATTAGAACTGGTACCCCAATTATCTTTACATGAGGGGCAGAGATTTTCCCAGATCATATTAATACACAGGAAATATAAGACGCCTAGATTCCTATGTAACATAGGATACCGGACTGATGCTGAATGTCCAAGATGTAACATGGATGCTGCGGGCCTATTACATACGCTATGGGAATGCCGGGAGATAGGTAAATACTGGAAAGGAGTTCTGTCTATTATAAAGAGGGTATATAAAATAGATATTCAACCAGACCCAAAAAATGCCTATTAGGTATATTAGAGGATGATATGGAATTTGACCCAATTTCAATAGGGATTTCACGTATTTTATTTAAAACTAGGAAACATATTGCATCCAAATGGATTAACCCCTCACCTCCAGAAATTAGTGAATGCAAAAATAAGGTAAATAATATTATCAGATTACAAAAAGGGGTATATAAAAAACAAAACTGAATGAATAAATTAGAGAAAATATGGGGCTTATGGTTGGATACACCTGGAATGCCATCAAGGGGGTTATTGTTGGAGAGACATTGACTTATGGGAGAAGGGGGGTATTGGTGAGGTCTAATGTTTCATTGTAATGTTAAGGAATTCCAATATACATGTGGTATGGGTAATATAGCACACCTATATGTGTATAGGATTATAATGTTTATTACAATATTAAGGTTATATAAAAGATATCAAGAATGTGGAATGTTAATTGTAAGAAATAGTAACTGAAAGTTATCAGACGGTAATGGGCAAGCTGAAAGGATATATAGGAGAGATGCATGTATGTGATCCCTATGGTATGTTATTTTATTATTTCTATGTACTGATTTCTTGTTTTGTAAAAAAAAAAAAACTAATGAAAAAATCTCAATAAAAATTTCTTGCATTAAAAAAAAGAAGAATAGGAAAAAGGCTTCTCCCCTGTGTGAGTTCTCTGGTGCTTAATCAAAGCTGATTTCTGGTTAAAACATTTCCCACATTCTGAACATGAAAAAGGCTTCTCCCCTGTGTGAGTTCTTTGATGTGTAACAAGAGATGATTTGTCTGTAAAATACTTTCTACATTCTGAACATGAAAAAGGCTTCTCCCCTGTGTGGGTTCTCTGGTGTTTAGTAAGATGTGATTTATGGTTAAAACATTTCCCACATTCTGAACATGAAAAAGGCTTCTCCCCTGTGTGAGTTCTCTGATGTGTAACAAGAGATGATTTGTCTGTAAAACACTTTCTACATTCTGAACATGAAAAAGGCTTCTCCCCTGTGTGGGTTCTCTGGTGTTTATTAAGATGTGATTTATGATTAAAACATTTCCCACATTCTGAACATAAAAAAGGCTTCTCCCCTGTGTGGGTTCTCTGGTGCGCAACCAAAACTGATTTTTGGTTAAAACATTTCCCACATTCTGAACAGGAAAAGGGCTTCTCCCCTGTGTGGGTTCTCTTGTGACTATCAAGAATCATTTTACGATTAAAACATTTCCCACATTCTGAACAGGAAAAGGGCTTCTCCCCTGTGTGGGTTCTCTGGTGCTTAATCAAACCTGATTTCCTTGTAAAACATTTCCCACATTTTGAACAGGAAAAGGGCTTCTCCCCTGTGTGGGTTCTCTTGTGACTTTCAAGAATCATTCTATGATTAAAACATTTCCCACATTCTGAACAAGAAAAAGGCCTCTCCCCTGTGTGAGTTCTCTTGTGTCTATCAAGAATCATTTTACGATTAAAACATTTCCCACATTCTGAACAGGAAAAGGGCTTTTCCCCTGTGTGGGTTCTCTGGTGGCTATCAAGATGCGCTTTCCGGTTAAAACATTTCCCACATTCTGAACATGAAAAAGGCTTCTCCCCTATGTGGGTTCTCTGGTGGTTTTTAAGATACGCTTTCTGGTTAAAACATTTCTCACATTCTGAACATGAAAAAGGCTTCTTCCCTGTGTGGGTTCTGTGGTGCTTAACTAAAGCTGATTTCTGGTAAAAACATTTCCCACATTCTGAACAGGAAAAGGGCTTCTCCCCTGTGTGGGTTCTCTGGTGGCTATCAAGATGCGCTTTCTGGTTAAAACATTTCTCACATTCTGAACATGAAAAAGGCTTCTTCCCTATGTGGGTTCTCTGGTGGTTAACCAAAGCTGATTTCTGGTTAAAACATTTCCCACATTCTGAACAGGAAAAGGGCTTTTCCCCTGTGTGAATTCTCTGGTGGTTATCAAGATGCGCTTTCCGTTTAAAACATTTCCCACATTCTGAACATGAAAAAGGCTTCCCTCCTGTGTGGGTTCTCTGGTGATCAACAAAAACTGATTTCTGGTTAAAACATTTTCCACATTTGGAACAAAACAATCTATTGTCCGCTGTGTGTATTTTTTGATGTTTAAGAATAGACTTTTCAAGGGTAAAACTATTTCCATTTTCTGAACGTGAAAAAGATTTCTTTGCTTTAGGAGCAGTTCGTTTATTAATGCTTATTTTATTTTGATTTTCCTTAGTAGTCGGTAATGAATCAGAAGATAGGACCTGTTTCATAGGATCAGATGATTGATGTTTGCTGTGAAGGGATGATGGTATATCTGGAGTAATGGCATTCACTTCAATTGTATCTTGTGGGATCTCAAGATCGTCAGATTTAAAAATCTCCTGTTCATCTGATCTCCTGGTACAGTCATCTACCAAGAAAAAAAACACAATTATTAATTTTGAATAAAATGTCCCTGAAATTTATATTTTTGAAGATTTCTACTTAAAATGTCTAAACAAACACATCCCTGGGCTACATGCTAATCCAGGGAAATGAAGAGATATATGCTCAAGTTTAAAAATCTATTTTATTAGACACAAATCTAAAAAATAGAGGAATATTTAAAATATTTTCAATATTCCTCTATTTTTTCGATTTGTGTCTAATAAAATTGATTTTTAAACTTGAGCATATATATCTTCATTTTCCTGGAATAGCATGTAGCCCAGAGATGTGTTTGTTTAGATTGATTTAGAAGTGGTATGCAATCTTTATTTATTTTTCTATGGGATTCTTGTGATAATTGTACTTAAAATGCCTGTAGGAATGGCAAGTTATTGACAGAATGACAGTTCACAGTCTAATAGAAAACCTCATAGGATGAACCAGTAGAGCGTGGTGTCCAACTGTTTGTTCATTCTGCCTCCAAAATATGGAATAAGAGGCCATCAAAAAATGTTATGTAGGCAAAAATGACACCAATAAAAACTTCTACTCATCTCACAAAAAACAAGTCCCCACTCAAGTCCATCATCTGTCAATGGATAAACAGAGGTTTCCACATTATTAGTGGCTCAAAGGCTCTTGAGAATCAACATGGCTTCCATAAACCAATCCAGCAATATCCGCTCTCCCAAAGTCAGATCTCCCCCTCGCTTCTGAGCCTTGCAGTGCGCCCAAACCACATTTAGCATCCATGTATTTGGCATTACTATAGTGAGAAGAACCCACTTAATTGATGGTGTGTGTCTCCTGGAGCACAATCTGGACACTATGTGTTGGGTAATAAAATGGCATATTTGCAATTTTCACTCTCCATCCTCCACCGTGTGCTAATTTTTGGAAAGTGACTGTGAAGTCATAATAGTCACTTCTCCTATAGATTAATTCACTGAGGGTTATAATTTCCAAAATGGAGTCACTTTATGGGGATTTCTACTGCTCTGGTTTTCTGCCATTTTGTTATATTAGGGCTTCTGCAAAAGGTGTGTACCATCTCCTCTGGGACATCTACTTCTCCTCCTGCTTCGACTTGTGTGACGTCTCCTTCTGTCACCAGGAGAAGCCTTATTCATTCCGCAGGCGGCACTTGTGATGGAAGAGACGTTAGAACCAGAAGCTCTGGGTGGTGCAGGCTCTGCACTGCCACTAAGATTAGGGAGCCTGGGACCAGTAGTACCATCCAGTCTGGCAGTATGGGTGTGTGTGCTGTCCAGCTGAAGTAATCTGCTCCCTGCTTCAGCCATTTGGAAAGCACCGCACCCTACTAAAGCTCGGAGCATATTGCCGGGAGCTGCCAGATACAGCCTTGTTCTCCTCTGGTTCAGTCCTCTGTGCACAGCTCCCGGCTTGTGTATTTGTTTCCTGTTGTGACCTCGGCCCGTTTACTGACTACTCTTGTGTCTTCTGATTTAGTATTTTCTCTGTCCTCCTGGTTCTGACCCGGCTATCTGACTATTCTTCTTCCTATCTCTCTCCACAGAACAGCAGGTAACACCGTGGCCCAAGCCTAGGGATCTCTGTGTTAGTCCAGATCCATGTAGAGGGGTTAAAGGGTGATGAGCAAAGTAATTTTTGAAATCTATAAATGGGTTAGATAAGGCAAGCCTGTTCGTGGTGGCCATCTTTCGAGCTTCCAGGTGACCATAAACAGTGCCCCCAATACATTGTGTCTGGGAACTATTCCAGCAAAATCTGCATTTCTAATAGCTAAATGTCGCTCCTTCCCTTCTTAACCTGCCATGTGCCCAGACAGTAGTGTACAACCATATATAGGGTATTGTCACATTCAAAAGAAGTTGAAAAATAATTTGTAAGGTCCATTTGTTTCCTATTATCCTTTGTGAAGAATTTCAAAGTTATCACCACGTAAAGTGACAAACGTCAGATTTGAAAAATGGCCCTGATTAGGAACAGAAAACTGGGTGCCTGAAGAGGTTAAATCAGAGGATTACTGAAGTCAAAAACTGTGACTATACACAATAAAACATCGACTGAAATGATCAAACTCAACAGTCTTCATCAGTAATAAATGAGTAACTAGTGGTGAAACCTCTCTGGGGTAATTAGAGTATGGGGCTCTGTGGCTCTTGGCAATCTAAACTATCGTAAGGGACAATATTTTCTGTCAGATGAGTGTCAAGAAGAAATATTAGACGTTCAAAGAGAACTTTTTATAATACTGCAGAGCTGAGGTGTCTTAAATTTAGATCTCGAGCATTTGGAAGAGGCAATGGAGACCTTCTTTTTGAAAGACTACCAGGGAGTTACAGCGTCACATAAGTGAGGAAGGCCGATCCAACCACAATGAAACTGTCATACAGAATGAACTTGTAAAAAAAGAAAGAATATAAAAACATGTAACATCCCCAACTACTACATATGCATGAAGGGAGAAATCCAACACTAAACTGGAGTCACACTCATTTATGTTGGACCTTTGGAGCTACTATGAGTCCTGAGCAGAAGAGTAGAGAAAGTATTATCGCCCCCATTTCAGGAGAGATTGTGCAGTAATCTGAATTTCTTAGGATCGAAAACATAATGGAATTTATGACGTGGAGTGACTCCATGAAACCAGGGCTGGAGCCAACACATCTCCTGCAGGCGTGAATAAATGTATATTACAGCCATCAGCCACCCACAGCTTAGAGATATATCATGGCACAGGTGTAATGTTTTTTATGTAGTTTATCACAATCCTGTTTGAAGTTAGTTGGTTTTAAAAGATATTGAAAAATCAGGATAAAGGGAAACTCTGTTGTTATTGTACAGAAATTCACACTTGGCCTCACTGCACATTTAATGTTGTCGATCAAAAAAGTCTGGAAAGACTGGACCTGGTCTTGTAGGGACCATATGAGAACATTCAGCAGCACAGAAGGGAGAGAAGGTAGATTCATCCAATAAGATATCAGGGATCTAGGAAGCCAACACCATCATTACCCTCCGCTTTCTCTTACAGGCCAATCAAAATATTTTTCTTCAAGTGATTTTCTCACTTGTCAGCACATT
The DNA here is from genome assembly GCF_046119375.1 of Phyllobates terribilis. Taxonomy (NCBI): domain Eukaryota; kingdom Metazoa; phylum Chordata; class Amphibia; order Anura; family Dendrobatidae; genus Phyllobates; species Phyllobates terribilis. The sequence continues at coordinate 128,611 of NW_027363230.1, forward strand.
CTACGTACACTGTCATTTGGCTTTGTAGTTTACAGACCTGGGCAGGTAACGGTCAGCGTCTCCTAATCCCAGGGGGTAGGTGGATCCTCCAGGTTGTAAGTTCTATAGAAAAGGGCTTTCACAATTTCCCAAAGTAAATTGAACATTTTCGGACGGAGGAGAATGTTGTGGTCTAGTGGCAAAATGGTGATCGCACGATTGCTATACGGCCAGACTACACCACCGATAAAGCAGCCACAGCCGGTGACAGAGAAGAATCTGTGACTTCTCTGCATTTAGTGGTTACTACTCACCTGGGTAGTCATATGTAGGAATCTCCTCCTTACACCACTCATCACCCCTCACATATGTCTCTGTAGTATTAATATGGGTCAGATCTTCACCCTGAAACAAATTTTGTAAAAGTCACAGACAGATGGAGAAGTCCCATCTATGATCAGCTCTAATCCTGCCATCTCCACCGTTCTCATTACACAAGTATAAAACATATAATACTGGTGGATAAAACAAGACTGAGCACAAGACCTTCACAGCCGTCTACACATCATAGGGGAGATCTCATGACACCTTCTCTCCATCTACCTGATGATCCTGAGGAACATTGGGATCTTCTTGTTTACAGTCCTGTGGAAGAAGAGGATGGGGACATCTCTCTGGTGTTGTCCTCTTACTGGATATATCTGGAGGAAACACATACAGGGGCTGAATTCATTCTTTACATACAGATAATTATAGGTTGTGTGTATTTAGTCCTGTCTATTACCTGGTGATGTGAGGGGCTTGGGAACCTCCATCATGAAGTCCCTGTACAGATCTTTGTGTCCTTCTAAATACTCCCACTCCTCCATGGAGAAATAGACGGCAACATCCTGACATCTTATAGGAACCTGACACATACAATGATACCGTCATCCCCCCGATCCCTCCATAGCGTTACTGTATAATGTCCCAGAATTCCCAGCAGTGTCACCTCTCCAGTCAGAAGCTCAATCATCTTGTAGGCAAGTTCTAGGATCTTCTGGTCATTGATGTCCTCATGTATCAGGAGGTAAGGTGGAGGCCCCGTGATTAATCGCTGGTTATGGAGAGAAACATTAATAAATCTCACTACAGACATTTCCAGAGTCCTCACCTCTCCAGTTCTGTCCGTCTGTTATTCCTATAGATAAGATTGATGTAATGTGACGTCATCAGAATCTCTCACCTCTCCAGTAATCCGGAAGAGGATCTCTAGGGTGAGGTGGAATATCCTCTCCGCCATCTTTTCCCTGTCCATATCAGGTAAATCAGGAAAATTTTGTTATATAGAAGATCTGAACTGAGAGGATCCGGTATTGTAGAGACCTGAATGAGAAGATAAGCCGATGGAACATCATAAAAATCCTGTGCTATTGGAGATAACGAGGGGAAACATATAAGGAGATTTATTATTTGACAGTATTTCGTTTTTTCTTTACATCTAGTAATAAAACCTATATATTTAAGGCCACAGACAACAAGCAGTTTCTTCCTCGGAGTCTGCAGCTGAATACGTTTCTCATAGACTCACCGTCAGGGAAATATTGAGAAAATATTAACAATTTCTCCCAAACCCCTCTTCTCTCTCACCTCTTCCTTATCCACCATTTGGACCAAACCAACTGTTTCCATGCAATTTAACACACACAGCAGAAGTCACTTGTAGACAAATGCAGCACAAAAGGTGCTACTGACCCACTTAACATAGGAATGCATCTCCCCATAGCACAGACCTGGGATAGGTTGACACCTTCCAGCAGGGGCAGAGATTGAAGGAAAACTAATTTAGGCTTCAAAGGGGTTTAACACAAACTTCAGGATGTCCGGAGCTGATACGAAATATGAAATACTGTAAGTTCTATAACTCCGCTAATAATGGGACCCATGTTTTTAGTGGCAGGGTCAGCCAAGGAACAATATGCTTATTTTATCGTAGCTGTGAGTCCCTCCAGGTAGCTGGGGTGCAAAAGTAACAAAATAACAGACAACTATGTCATGTGTGGTCTCTAAAGGAAGGTAAATTCATAACGGAAAAAATGGTAGAGCCAGCCCCCTTAATGTCATCCCAGGTGCTGTGTGGGCAGGTCTCCCCTTAGACATAAAAGAATCCAAGGAGGATGGATGAGTATTCATTGCCAGGGGGGTATAGAGACTATAATAAACGGATCTTGTTCGATAACAGTCAAATCAATAAGTGGGGCGCCCCCCTCCAGCTAAACGGAATTGTCTCTGCGATCTATTACGTAAGTCTTCTTTAATCCTGTTTATATTGTGTAACTGTATATTCTGTACTGTATTGTCCCCTTTGTAAAATCCTTGTATATTTTTCATAACACTGCCTTCCTTTTGGATTAAATATAAAATGTAATAGTCCTGTTTCTTTTGCTCTGTAATCGTTCCCTCCCCCGAAGCCATATACCCTACCAGAACGCAGGCGTCCGACCAGGCCTGTATTATATTTCAAATCTGGACGGTGGTGGCAGCGAACAATAATAATTGGGTTATCGTGAAGCTGACAGTGACCGTACGGGGGCATATACACATATCCCCACAGAGTGACGACAACGGTGAGAGATTATGTAATCTCCCCGGTGTCATCTCTTTGTGAGTTCATGACACCTTCCATAACGCTAATTCTCGTCCCATTTTCCGACAATGGAATTGGAATTAGCAATACTGCAGGAGATATTCATTACAAGTGACATGAGAAATAACTACGTCATGATGAGGCAACATCTTCTACTACGGATCTAAAACCATATTTGGCCAGAGTCCGTCACTGACTACTGCACCACTGGCCATCTATATGAATGTTTCCCGTCTTCCCCGGACTGTAATCTTCTATCAAGTTAGATCTCATGTCTGATTCACACACAGAAGTGTGAGGCTTTTATAAAAGCTGTTTTGTTTGCACAAACACCGTGGACAGAAATGATTTGATACTAAAGTCTACATGTACAGTGTATTATGGGGTTTACTTCTGGCCTTAGGCTTTCCTATATTACAAGAAAAAAAAAACAGAAAAAAGCAGATATTAAAAAGTTTCAAAAGAAAACTGTCACCAACAATTCTTGTAGAAAAAAAAACATGCAAAAAGCAGAAGACACATTGTCATTTTTTAACATGTTAAACATTTGTGTTTGTTCTTATATGAATTCTTTTGAGCACCAGAACATAGATGTACACCACAGGGATGGCATGGGTGCGGCTGCAATAAAATCCCTGGCAGTTTAACCACTTGCTCCTGCAAAAAGCAAACATGGCATCTAAGAAGGTTTGACAGAGTTCGGCTGAATGACCTTCCTCCCCCAAGTACTCAATAGTATGGGGCTGCCTAGTTACTATGATACTTAAATGCCTAATAATGGTGTTTGGGCCTGCAATGTACGAAAGTCTATTAGGCCGGGCCAGAGGCAGCATTCAATAAGTTACCTTTTAACGCCCCCAGACACATTAGACTAAAGCTGCATGAAAGCACTGATTTCGGGGGGTTTGGTTGACTATATAATGTATTTGGGGGCCTCCCAACAGATAATGTCAGGGCAGAGAAGGATCTGTGATCCTGAATTTCAGAGGCTAAAATGTTTGTTCTTCCTGTAGATAATCCTCCGCTAGAGGAGTCTGGAGGCGACTCTCTCATACAGACCACAGAAAAGCTGGAATATTTGTGTGTATGGGGGAGTCGGGAGAGATAACCGTCTGCCAAATGACCGATCAGCCAACACTTATCTCATGTGTATGGGGACGTTACTATTGCACAGGTAGTGATAATACACGGCACTACAGTAGTACAGTGCATCACCGGAGCGATCAGAGGCTTCTGTGTTGTATGATCGCACTAAGGAGAGCTGTTTAAAAAAAGTTTATAAAAAAGGTTTAAAAAAAGTTTTAAAGTGAAAATATCACAGTTTTAGCAAAAATAAATATTCATCACTATAGGGAAAACATGCATATAATGGTAAAATGGAGAGGGAGGTCAGCTCACTGTTTATTCAATGCACTTTGTCTGAAGATCACCGCATGGAGCCGCCCTGGTCAGGGACATTTCAAGGTTCAAGTAGAGCAAGGAGGAGAGATGGATTCTCCAGCATTGTCTATATTGTTAAAACCTCACATTAAGGCTGTGTGCCCACGATGCGTTTTTCAAGCGTTTATGCTGCGGAATTTCCGCAGCGTAAACGCTTGGGAAACACTTGGTAAACCTTCCCCCATGGTCTCCAATGCAAATCCGCACTTTCAATGCCCATGCTGCGTATTTTTCCGCAGCGTTTATGCTGCGCTCAAAAATACGCAGCATGTCCATTAATTTTGCGGACACGCAGCGTAATCGCCGCCATTGACTTGCATTAGAACGCGCCAATACCGCAAGACTGCATCTGTACTTGCGTAATTGACGCGTTCTAATGTGCGGATGGTACCCAGGCCTGGAGGATAGAAGACTCTCCTCCAGACTCAGGTACCATAGAATCTGTAAATAAAAGAATTTAATACAAAAAATAAAGATTATACTCACCTTCCGATGTCATCCCGGTGTTTTGTCCACGCCGTCCGGTCTCTTGCAATGCTTGCGCTGTTGTGAAGGACCTGCCATGACGTCACTGAGTCATGTGACCCATCACATGACTCAATGATGTCACCGCAGGTCCTTCACAACAGCGCAAGCATTGCAAGAGACCGGACGCAGCAGAGATGACACCAGGAAGACATCGGAAGGTGAGTATAATCTTTTTTTTTTATTTTTTACCATTCTTATTCTTTTTTTTTAACTATTACTTGGTCACAATATATAAATCCATGTCGGTTGCAGGGATTTATATAGTGTGACCAACTTGTCAAGCACTTTCCAAGAGATGCTCAAAATCGCTTGGAAAACTGCTTGAAAAAACGCATGCGAAAACGCTGAAAAAATGCTTCTCTCTGGCAGAAAAAAAGCATGTAAATCTGCATGCGTTTTTTTCTGCCAGAGAGAGGCAAAAACGCTCTGGATCAAATCTGCTACGTGGGCACATAGCCTTATTGTGAGTTCATAAAACTGTTGTGATGGCATACCACCAAGTGCCCGCATAGGAAACCAATGCTTATTCCTGATTTGTAACATGCGAGTCTCTGTGATACTTTTATATCCTTCCCTTTCCTGGGTGTCCATTGATTACTGAGCACTTCTCAGACAATTTAACCCTGTATTGTATGGAAGTAAAAGAGAATACACAAATACAACTCACGCATGAGACATTCAATAAAATCACTGGAAATCAAAAACAAATACAATTAATTGCACTGTAATATTAATCCGGTCTGATGTCCATTCCCTGTGGGGCTCTAGTTTGTAATCTAAATATCCAATATGACTTTCTATTTAAGATTTTTCTTTTCATATCTCCACCTCTTAATGGTTTATAAACCTTTTCTATTCCTAATATCTGAAGGATCTGATATCCCCTTTATGTTTTTGTGAAAAGTGTCTTGAAACCACAGACAGGTTTAATGTTGTGGGATTGATTGCGTCAGATAAATGTCTTCTAATACATGTTTATAGCGGATCTGACGTCCATCCCACATATTGTAGTTAACTCTCTATACACTCTATTTAGTAGATGACCCCTATAGTGTTACAACTGATGAAATTGTGTATTGCAAATTGTAGTCCTGTTAGGTTTTCTTCAAATGTGTTGGTTTTATTAACCACTTCGCACCAGAGCCTGTTTTTGCCTTCGTGACCAGGCCAATTTTTTCAATTCTGACCACTGTCAATTTATGAAGTAATTACTCTGGAACGCTTCAACGGATCCCCCTGATTCTGAGATTGTTTTTTCGTGACATATTGTACTTCAGCATAGTGGTAAAATTTCTTCGATATCACTTGCGTTTATTTGTGAAAAAATCAGAAATTTGGTGAAAATTTTGAACATTTTGCAATTTTCAAACTTTGAATTTTCATGCCCTTAAATCAGAGAGATATGTCACACAAAATAGTTAATAAATAACATTTCCCACATGTTTACTTTACATCAGCACAATTTTGGAACCAAAATTTTTTTTGTTACGGAGCTATAAGGGTTAAAAGTTGACCAGCGATTTCTCATTTTTCCAACAAAATTTACAAAAACATTTTTTTAGGGACCACATCATATTTGAAGTCACTTTGAGGGGTCTTTATGACTGAAAATACCCAAAAGTGACATCATTCTAAAAACTGCACCCCTCAAGGTGCTCAAAACCACATTCAATAACTTTATTAAACCCTTCAGGTGCTTCACAGGAATTTTTGGAATGTGGAAGAAAAAAATTAACATTTAACTTTTTTCACAAAAATGTTACTTTAGACCCAATTTTTTTTATTTTCACAGGGGTAACAGGAAAAAATGGACCCCAAAATTTTTTGTGCAATTTCTCTTGAGCGGGATGATACCCCATATGTGAGGGAAAACCACTGTTTGGGCGCACGGCAGGGTTCGGAAGGGAAGGAGCGCCATTTGAATGTAAAATTTGTTTGAATAATTAGAGGACGCCATGTTGCATTTGGGGAGCCCCTGATGTTCCTAAACAGTGGAAACCCCCCACAAGTGACACCATTTTGGAAACTAGACCCCTTAGGGAACTTATCTAGATGTGTGGTGAGCACCTTGAACCCCAAGGTGCTTCACAGAAGTTTATAATATTGAGCTGTAAAAATAAAATTTTCACATTTTTCCCACAAAAACGTTTTTCATCCGTTAATTTTGCATTATCATAAGGGTAATAGTATAAATTGCACCATGAAGTTTGTTGTGCAATTTCTCCTGAACACGCTGATACCCCATATGTGGAGGCAAACCACTGTTTGGGCGCACGGCAGGGTTCGAAAGGGAAGGAGCGCCATTTGACTTTTTGAATGTAAAATTTGTTTGAATAATTAGCGGACGCCATGTTGCATTTGGGGGGCCCCTAATGTGCCTAAACAGTGGAAACCCCCCACAAGTGACATCATTTTGGAAACTAGACCCCTTAGGGAACTTATCTAGATGTGTGGTGAGCACCTTGCACCCCCAGGTGCTTCACAGAAGTTTATAATATTGAGCCATAAAAATAAAATTTTCACATTTTTCCCACAAAAAATGTTTTTCATTCCCTAATTTTGTATTATCATAAGGGTAACAGGATAAATTGCACAATGAAATTTGTTGTGCAATTTCTCCTGAGTACGCAGATACCCCATATGTGGGGGAAAACCACTGCTTTGGTGTACGGCAGGGTTCGGAAGAGAAAGGAGCGCTATGTTGGCTGGGATAGGTTGCAGACACCATGTCACATTTGGAGAGTCGCTGACATGCTGAAACTGCAGGAACCCCCACAAGTGACCCCATTTTGTAAACTACACCTCTCAAGGAATTCATCTAGGGAAGTAGTGAGTATTTTTTAATTTTTAAATTTATACCATTGGGCAGTGAAAAAAGCATAATTATATTTTTACCACAAAAAAATGTTTTACCCTCAGATTTTACATTTTCACACAGGGCAATGGGTAAAAATGGTGCCGAAATGAGTCACACAATTTCTTCTAAAAGTGGCAATACCCCATATGTGGCTGTATCGTACCGCTCAAGCATACGGCGAGATCTGGGGGGGACGGAGTGCTATTTGACATTTGGAGAACAAATTATTGTAGAATAGGCATTTGGATTTGGGAGCACAAAATTTTCTGAATTTCTTTTGGGGGGGCAAGGGCCATTTCGCTTTTCCAGAGCCTTTCTGCTACCAGTAACTTGGAAGTCCCTTATATTTTTAACAGATGACGGACCTGAGTGGGGACTAGCTTTTTTTGAGGACTGAGTTGAAGCTTTTATTGGGAACATTTTACGTAACATCCGGCGCTCTAGGCTGAGCACTTACATCGGGGTTTCCATCTAAATTTCCAAGTGATGTAATTCAGATGAAACCCCTGCAGGATCCATTCACTGTAATGAGGCAGCAGAGTTGCTCTGGACTCCGTCTGGCCTCTGTTTAGCGGTGTCCTTTTTTTCAGAAGTGCACAAAACTGTGGCCAACCGCACTTTTATGCACGCCTAAAACAAATGACACCGTGGGATCACAGGCCAGACGGCATTCACAGTGGCCTATATCTGCCTCATTACAGGGAATCTTCCGTCATGGGTTCCGTCTGAATCACGTATTTCAGAGATTTACACGGAAACTCTGGCGTAAGTGCTCAGCGCAGAGCGCAGGATAAATGTGAGCAGAGCCTTACTGCGATCTTTGGGAGACATAATAAACAAATCAGTAGCAGGTGAAGAATTGGTTTTATTTTTTTTTTTACGCCGTTCCTCGTGTGATATAACTGATTAGATTACTTTATTCTTCGGGTCGGTGCGATTACAGAGATACCAGATTTATATCGGGTTTTTATGACTGACAGCTGTCACACACTAAGAGACGCTTTTTTTTTTGCAAAATCTAGTTTTTGCATCACCATATTTTGAGAGCTATAATTTTTCCATATTTCGGCCGACAGAGTCATGTGACGACTTGTTTTTTGCGGGACGAGTTGACATTTTTATTGGTACCATTTTTGGGTACGTGACATTTTTTGATCGCTTTCTATTCCGTTTTTTGGGAGGTAAAATTAACAAAAACCAACAATTCAGGAATTGTTTTTTGAGGGTTTTTTTGTATGCCGTTCTGCATGTGGTGAAAGTGATCAGGCAGCGTTATTCTTCGGGTCGGTACGTTTACAGCGATATTACATTTACTGTATATTTTTTTTATGTTTTGGCGCTTTTACACAATAAAACAATTTTATAGATAAGCTGATAAGCCGCCATACCGCTCTTTTTTTTGCGGAACAAGATGACGTTTTCAACGGTACCATTTTTATTTCCATTTTGCTTTTTGATCGCATTTTTTTCCACTTTTTGTTTGGCGATATGAGGAAAAAGCATAGTTTTTTCCTCCATTTTTTATTTATTTTTATTACGGTGTGCACAGAAGGAGTTAATTAGTGTGACAGTTTTATAGCTCGGGTTGTTTCGGACGCGGCGATACCAAATATGTATACTTTTTTTATTTTTGCATAAATATACGGATTTATCGGTTTAATATTTTATTTATTTTAATTTATTTTGTATTTTTTTTTAACAGTTTCAAAACATTTTTTTTAAACTTTTTTTTACAGTTTTACTTAGTCCCTGTATGGGACATTAATTTTTATTTTTCTGATCGCTGATCTCATGTAATGTAATAGACATATATTACATTACATGAGATCTTCACACAGTCAGTGTGTCCTGCCAGGCTTCAGCTGCAGGCTGACACTGGCAGGACACCATATATGGTAGAGCTGGAGGCTGTCATGTGACCTCCAGCTGCCATAGCAACCCAAGGTCCTGAAAGGTATCAGGGGTCTTCGGAGAGGTAAGTATACCACCCCCTCTCCTCCTGCTGTCTTCTATATGCCGCGATCACGATAGATCGCGGCATATAGAAGGCAGCAAAGGGTTAACATCACTGGGACCTGATCCAATCAGGTCCCGATGATGTTCCCTGTCAGAGCTAACGCTCTGCACCGCTCTCGCAGCGCTTGCAGGACCCTGGGGGTCCTGAGCGCTGCGAGACCACCCACCGTTTTTAAACGTCCGCGCTGCACAGAGCCCAGGCAGCGCGGACGTTTATGTACAGTGGGCTGTCGGGAAGTGGTTAACATAGTTGCATGCTTTACAGGGTGTATGTCCACATTATATTATATATATATATATATATATATATATATTCTTTATTTTTATATAGCGCCAACATATTCCGCAGAGCTTTACATACATTATCATCGCTGTCCCCATTGGGGCTCACAATCTAAATAAAAAAAAAAACCTAACCAAGGATAACCAAGTCACATAGCGTTTGATATTTGTTTCTTGAAAATAACTAGTTGAAAGTTTTCCGCCAAGTGTAGAAGCCTTTTTGGATACAAAAATCAAACAAAATATGCAAAAGAATTTACAAAGTCTGGAGGATGGATCTCAGACATCAAAAAAACTAAGTTTGAAAGAGATATCAAAGACTACGAGTCAAATTCAATTTACACATGGAAGTGAAACAAACCAAGAGCTACTGTTCTGAAATAAAGGTCACACAATAAATTCAAAGGAAATAGAGGAGAGCGGAGGTCAGCTTCACAAATCCAAATGTGTCCATGGGTTCCTCTAATTATAATTCTCTGAGGACTTATCTGATGGATTAATTAAAGACAGATGGAACAAAAATAAATTCTCAAGTATTCCCCAAAATCCAGCACAAAACAACGGAGACAGGCGGGCAGAAAGCACAAACGTGCCGGGACATGTGCGTTCCACGCCGGAGTGCATCACGGTCTCCTATCTGCGATTGTGCATGTCCAGAAGCATGCGTTCCACACCGGAGCGCATAATGGTTTTGGATTGCATTACACCAACATAAGATTTTTCTATCTCTGAGATCAGCGTCATGGGAGACTAAAAACAAGTATTGCACATCCTCCCATCATGCAATAGGCAAGTAGATCTACTTTATCACTTCATAAGATATGGGATGATGGCCCACAGTATATTCCTAAATGGTCAAATTTGACCTCTATTGCACAATTAGAGATACACAAGGATCACCACACTTGTTAATTAATAAATAGTATATGTGGAATAATTGCTAAGTAATAATTCTGATATAGAAGCTCAGATATCTCGATGAAGTACAATAATATGTGAATCCCATTCACAGGGAACTGAGTAGCAATGGGTAGAGTATACAATCTAAAAATATAATCCAGGATGGGTCTGTATTCACACAAAACAGGCATAAGAAATTTGCTCATTGAGTCCCTTAGGGGCTTGTGAATCCAGTCTAACAACCCACTTACTTTCTTTTTTGAGGATACATCTATTGTGATCACCACCTCTCACATTGGGTTTAACCATCTCAATGATACAAAAGGAGATGTCTCCAGTTTGATCTCAATGTACACTGTTCATATGTCTCGCTAATGGGGTGTCCCAACCATGGCGTATACTGCCCAAATGCCCCCCCACAATCCTCCCAGACTCCCTCTTGATCTTGCCTACATAATCTAGGGGCAGGTGTGATCATATATACTAGTCCTGAGGATTTACAGTTGGAATAATCCCACTAGAAAAAGATTTTAAGCATGGAGGAACTCAAGAAAGATTTACATGGTCTCATCCAATTAAATGGACAATGTTCTGCAAATCTAAAGAAATCGTAGATTCCTCTATCTAGCCAAGTCCCCTTGGGTGCAGGTTTTTTATAGAAATTGTCAGGGTTCCACAGTGACGACACCGGGGAGATCACACAATATCTCACCGCTGCCGTTACTCTGTCTGGATTTCGTCAGGGAGTGGCGAGCACACGATCCCGACTACCCACTACGTAGGTATTGGCAAGCGACCAGTGAGCGTATAGCATCACACCTCCAGATTCCAACGCATGGAATGTGTGTCTACGCCCCCGTACGATCACTGTCAGCTTCACGATAGCCCAATTAACCCTGGGATTTTCCGTTTTTGCATTTTCGCTTTTAGCTTCCCTTGTTCCCAGAGCCATAGCGTTTTTATTTTTAATATGGTCATGTGAGGGCTTATTTTTTGCGGGATGAGTTGTACTTTTGAACGACATTACTGGTTTTACCATATCGTGTACGGGAAAACAGGAAAAAAATCCAAATGCAATGAAATTGCAAAAAAAGTGCAATACCACAGATGTTTTTGTTTTTTTTTTACCACGTTCACTGAATGCTAAAACTGACCTGCCCTTCTTATTCTCCAGGTCATTACAAGTTCGTAGACACCAAACATGTATAGGTTCTTTTTTTTTTAAGTGGTGAAAAAAAATCCAAAGTTTGCTAAAAAAAAAAAAAAGGCACCATTTTCCAAGACTTGTAGTGTCTCCATTTTTCGGGATCTGGTGCCGGGTGAGGGTTTATTTTTTGCGCACCGAGCTGACGTTTTTATTAGTACCATTTTGGAGTAGCTCTGATGTTTTCATCGCCCGTTATTGCATTTTATTGCAATGTTGCGGCGACCAAAAAAAGTAATTCTGGCGTTTAGAATTTTTTTCTCGTTACGCCGTTTACCGTTCGGATCAATTCTTTTTTTATATTGATAGATCGGGCGATTCTGAACACGGCAATACCAAATATGTGTATGTGGGTTGTTTTTTTTTATTATTTTATTTTGATTGGGGCGAAAGGGAGGTGATTTAAACTTTTATGTTTTTTTAATATTTTTAAAAACTTTTTTTTTACACTTTTTGCTTGCGTCTATAGTCTCCATAGGAGACTAGAAGCAGCAACTGTCCGATCGCCTTTGCTACATAGAGGTGATGAGCAGATCACCTCTATGTAGCAGAAATGCTCCTGTGCTATGAGCGCCGACCACTAGGTGGCTCTCATAGTGATAATTACATGACAACCACTGGGGTCACCGATGGGCTTTAAGAATCAGCTGACATGTGCTCGGTTGAATGCAGGCTCACAGCCGGAGCCCTAACTGGACCGGGGGTGATGGCCTGGGGCGTTCTAATACGCCTCAGGCTTTCAAGGGGTTAATATAAATTGTTGCCACCGCCGTCCAGATTTGAAATATAATACAGGCCTGGGCGGACGCCTGCGTTCTGATAGCGTATGGCTTCGGGGGAGGGAACAATTACAGCAAAAAAGAAAAAGAATTATTACATTTTATATTTAATCCAAAAGGGAGGCAGTATTATGAAAAATATACAAGATTTTACAAAAGTGGACAATACAATACATAAGTAGTTACACAAAATAAACAGGATTAAAGAAGACTTACTATAATGATCGCTGAGACAATTCAATATAGGTGAAGGGGAGACACTAAGCTTGATTTGACTGTTATCGAGCAAGATCCGTTGCTATAATAAATATATACTCCCGCAATGAATACTACTCCAACCTCAGCAGATTCTTTTATGCTGAAGTGAAAGACCGGCCCACACACCCCCTGGGATGACATTACGGGGGCTGGTCTCCAGCCTTCATATCTTTATTAGATATCTGTTTTTTGAGATAACTTATTGTGGGTTGATCGTAGAGGCCCGAAAGTGATACATTTTTTTCCGTTATGATTTTACCATTCTCAAGAGACCTCACACGGTATAGCTGCAATCTGTTAATTTGGGACTTTTGCGCCACAGCCCCCCAGAGGGACCTACAGAGACAGGAAAATATCCATATCATTCCCAAGCTGACCCTGTCACTAAAAATATGGGTCCCTTCATTTTGAGAATTATGAAACTTTAGTTATTTCGAAGATTCTGCAGTCTTTGTTAAACCCCTTTTGAGCCTAAACGAGTCATTTCCTCTTTCCTTCCATCTCTGCCCCTATGCTGGAAGGTGTCAATCTATCCCAGGTCTGTGCTAAGAGGAGATGCATTTGTATGTTAAGTAGAATAGGCTACTGAACTTCTTGTACTGTTTTTTGCATACCAACAGCTGTAGTTTCAGCTCTCCTCTGGTGACAAATGGTGGATAAGGGAGGGATGAAGAGGGGTTTCAGGGACAGAGAGAAATTGTTAATACTTTCTCAATATTTCCCTGACAGTAACTATGCACTAAATGGTCCCTAATTGTCTGACCGTTTCTGAAAGTTATTGTGGGAGTAGATCCCACAGGACCCTCAGGTCCGGATCAGCCACAAGTATATCCCAGTGTTTTCTGAGGATATGAAAGATACAGTCACTCTGATTGTCGTAAGTTTTTCTTACTCGTGTTGTCCAATCTTTTTCTTGGTCTCTAGGTTAGGGATGGAGGAGTGTCTGTCTCTCCCATTTTTCTGCAAACGATGATGTGGAATCCAAAATGTACCATGAGTACCCTTTTTCCCTGAATCTGATGTTCAGGTCTATAGCCTGTATATTAAAATCTGTGACATTAGAGCAGTACCCAACCGTAAAAACTGGCCCTTGGGTATTCTTCTTTTTATGAGGATGGGGTGGTGGCTATCCCACTTCAATAGTTTATTAGTGCTTGAAGGTTTATGATAGATGAGTGTTCCTAGGGTCCCATTGCAATCCTTCTTGATTAGTACATCCAGGAAAGGCAGCTGGTAATAATTAAACTCTGATATAAATCTAAGGCCCACTCTATGGATATTGAGCTCTCTGACAAATTCAAAAGATTGCTCACTCGTCTCTGACCAGATGATAAAAATGTAGTCAATATATCTATATCATACCCCAATATATGGATGCCACCACTTATGATCATCCCTGAATATTGTAGTTTCCTCCTACCAGCTCAGGAATACTTTAGCATGTGAGGGTGCACAGTGGCTCCCCATCGCAGTACCCCTGAGATGGTGGAAGTACTTCCTGTCAAAAAGAAAGAAGTTATGAGTAATAGCGAATTTTAGAAGATCCTCCATGAAGTCATTATGTCTGCTACACTCTATTGATCTCGATTTCAAGAAATGTCTTACTCCTCTGATACCATCCTCATGCGGTATATTACTGTACAAAGCCTCGATATCTAGTAAGGCCTGCTCCCCTAAATGCATGTATACATGCTCGAGGGTCTACATGTAGGGGAGCAGGCAAAGGGAAAACCAACTCCAGAGGGATTATTCCAACTACAGGACCTCAGGCGCTACTGGGGGAACATTATACTGTGTTGGGGCTTCATACATACTGCATAAGGAGCATAATGGGGGCATTACACTGTGTGGGGGCATCATACATCCTGCATAAGGGGCATAATGGGGGCATTACACTGTGTGGGGGCATCATACATCCTGCATAAGGAGCATAATTGGGGCATTACACTGTGTGGGGGCATCATACATCCTGCATAAGGGGCATAATGGGGGCATTACACTGTGTGGTGGGCATCATACATCCTGCATAAGGGGCATAATGGGAGCATTACACTGTGTGGGGGCATCATACATACTGCATAAGGGGCATAATGGGGCATTACACTGTGGGGGGCATCATACATCCTGCATAAGGGGCATAATGGGGTCATTACACTGTGTGGGGGCATCATACATCCTGCATAAGGGGCATAATGGGGGCATTACACTGTGTGGGGGCATCATACATCCTGCATAAGGGGCATAATGGGGGCATTACACTGTGTGGGGCATCATACATCCTGCATAAGGGGCATAATGGGGGCATTACACTGTGTGGGGGGCATCATACATCCTGCATAAGGGGCATAATGGGGGCATTACGCTGTGGGGGGCATCATACATCCTGCATAAGGGGCATAATGGGGGCATTACACTGTGGGGCCAGTAAAGGGGTCCTGTACTATGAGAACAATACGTTTCCTCCCTTCCTGTCTCCATAGTTGGGTCGTATGTATCTATTACAGGAAACAGAACAAAAACCTTATGATTCTTATAAAGGGGCAACACAAGACCCCAAAAGAGTCTCCGTGCTGAAGGGGTTAATGCCCCCTGCGCCCAGTAATGGGGTCTCCACATACCTCCACCTGCAGAGCCGCCACCACATATATGGCTGCTCTGTGCGCACAGGAGCTGTGATGAGGTCACAGGAGGGGAGGAGTCAGGGGTCACATGATCAGGGGCCTCAGTGGATGCAGGACTCTGCTGTGCTGGTTGTCATGGTGCTGGATGAGCTGAAGTTTATGTGTGGGGTCAGGAGGGGTTTACAGTGTGGATGTAGCAGAGCCGCGTGTGTACGAGGTGTACGGAGCAGAGCCGCGTGTGTACGAGGCGTACGGAGCAGAGCCGTGTGTGTACGAGGTGTACGGAGCAGAGCCGCGTGTGTACGAGGTGTACGGAGCAGAGCCGCGTGTGTACGAGGTGTACGGAGCAGAGCCGCGCGTGTACGAGGTGTACGGAGCGGAGCCGCGTGTGTACGAGGTGTACGGAGCAGAGCCGCGTGTGTACGAGGTGTACGGAGCAGAGCCGTGTGTGTACGAGGTGTACGGAGCGGAGCCGCGTATGTACGAGGTGTACGGAGCAGAGCCGCGTGTGTACAAGGTGTACGGAGCGGAGCCGTGTGTACGGAGCGGAGCCGTGTGTGTACGAGGTGTACGGAGCGGAGCCGTGTGTGTACGAGGTGTACGGAACGGAGCCGCGCGTGTACGAGGTGTACGGAGCGGAGCCGTGTGTGTATGAGGCGTACGGAGCGGAGCCGCGTGTGTACGAGGTGTACGGAGCGGAGATGAGGGGCTTATTACAATTTGATTTGCACCATGACAGGTGATAGTGGGAATCGGCGTCTTTAACGTCTGAGGTTTTATTCCATAATCTCGTCCTCCCATTTGGATTCTCCAATGCACCAACAGGATTTCACAACTCTCTGAATGATATTTCTCTGATTACTTTGGGAGATTTCTTGTGATTTATCTTGATGATATAGAATTTTCTCTCCTGATTTGGATTCTCACCAGGAACATATCCGTGTAATATTTCAAAGATTGAGGGAGAATTCTTTCTTTGTTTGATGAAATTGAGAAATGTTTTTTTTCTGTTCAGGAAGTTTCATTCCCGGGTCATTTTATCGGCTGATGGGTTTGTGATGGATCCTGGGAAGGTGAAAGCCATAATAGATTGGTTCCAACCTAGTGACCTGAACGCATTGTAAGGTTTTATAGGATTCACCAACTATTATAGGAAATTCATTAGGGGTTTTTCTCAGATTGCTGGACCTCTTACTGACCTCACATGTAAGGGGGCGGATCTCAAGGTTTGGCCACCGGATGCTTTGAGGGCTTTTGAAAAATTGAAGGAGTGTTTTATGTCTGATCCTGTTCTAATCCAACCCCATCTCCAAGAACCATTCATTGTGGAGGTGGATGTTTCATGGGTCGGGGTAGAGGCCATTTTCTCTCAGGGTTCCAAAGCTCTGACCAATTTGCAGCCATGTACATTACTCTCAAGAAAATTTTCGTCTGCTGAAATAAATTATGCTGTTAAGAATTATGAGTAACTCGTTGTTAAATCAGCCTTTAACCCCTTTACCACTGAAGATAGTTTGCACATTAATGATCAGGCCAATTTTTACAATTCTGACCACTGTCACTTTATGAGGTAATACCTCTGGAACGCTTCAACTTATCCCACTGATTCTAAGATTGTTTTTTTCGTGATATATTGTACTCCATGATAGTGGTAAACTTTATTTGATATGGCTGGTGTTTAATAAATAACATTTCCCACATGTCTACTTTACATCAGCACAAATTTGGAACCAAAATTTTTATTTATTAGGAAGTTATAAGGGTTAAAAGTTAACTAGTGATTTCTAATTTTTCCAACAAAATTTACAAAACTATTTTTTTATGGACCACATCACATTTGAAGTGACTTTGAGGGGCCTTTATGACAGAAAATACCCAAAAGTGACACCATTCTAAAAACTGCACCTCTCATGGTGGTGAAAACCACATCGCAAGGGTAACAGGAAAAAAATTGAACACAAAATTGTTGTGCAATTTCTCCTGAGCATGCCGATACCCCATATGTGGAGGAAACCACTGTTTGGGCGTACGGCAGGGTTCAGAAGGGAAGGAGCGCCATTTGACTTTTTGAATGTAAAATTTGCTTGAATAATTAGCGGACGTCATGTCTCGTTTGGGAACTCCTGATGTGCCTAAACAGTGGAAACCCCTCACAAGTGATGCCATTTTGGAAACTAGATCCCTCACGGAATAGGGGGGGCAGCATCGTGTTGTGCGGTTGTTTTCCTGCAGGAGGGACTGGTGCACTTCACAAAATAAATGGCATCATGAGAAAAGAAGATTATGTGGCAATACTGAAGCAACATCTCAAGACATCAGCCAGGGAGTTAAAGCTTGGGCAGAAATGGGTCTTCCAAATTGACAATGACTCGAAGCATACTGCCAAAATGGTAACAAAGTGGCTTAAAGATAACAAAGTCAATGTTTTGGAGTGGCCATCACAAAGCCCTGATCTCAATCCTATTGAAAATTTATGGGCAAAGCTGAAAAGGCCGGTGCGAGCAAGGTGACCTACAAACCTGGATCAGTTACATAAGTTTTGTCAGGAGGAATGGGCCAGAATTCCGACCAACTATTGTGAGAAGCTTGTGGAAGGATATCCCAAATGTTTGACCCAAGTCATTCAATTTAAGGGCAATGGTACCAAATACTAATGAAATGTACTGTATGTAAACTTTTGACTGCAGTAAGTAATAAAAATGCCTTAAAACATTCTCTCTCTCTCATTATTCTGGCATTTGGCAAATATTAAAAATTATGGTAATCCTAATTGACCTAAAACGGGAAAGGTTTATTCTGATTTCATGTCAGATATTGAGAAAAACATGCATATGTGTCTTTTTATATAGTGTATGTAAACTTCTGGTTTCAACAAACTGTGTGTATGATATACATATATATATATATATATATATATATATATATTTAATATAGATAATTATATATTTTGTAATATTTTTATAACCTTTTTTTTTTACTTAGTCCCACTATGGATGGGACTTCCACTTTCTGCAGTCTGATCACAGTTATAATGTATAGCTGTTATGTACTGCAACTTAGAACTAAGGAATAGGAGGGAATAGCATTCCCTGCACTGAGACTCAGCTTTACCTTACACTGGAGTGGGTGCCCTATTCCTTATGAATAGCCCCACCGAAACTCCTGCACTGAACTTAAACGAAGACCTGTAGGAAAGGGAAAGGGGTCCCTAAAAGATCTAAGGACTGGGAGCAAAAGCAGGAGACCTCCTAACAGAAAAGTTAGTTGCAGAAACAAAAATTAAAGGAAACAAAACTGGTGGAACAAGAAGTCCCAGGATAACAATAGTCCAAAGCAAGAAGAACTAAACCAGGCTACTTAGCCAGAGCACGAGCGTTACAACACTGATGTCCAGCAGGGAATGGGTGCCAGGTGCTGGGTAATAAAGAGTGCAGAGATCACGTGACCAAGAAACCCAGCACCAGAGGAAAAGACTAGAAGCCAGCAAACCAAAACAAGATGGCAGATAGTAAAACAACATAAATTGTAACAATAGCAGTGCAGGATCACTGCTATACAACAGACACAAGTTATTTTGAACATGTACTGCGCATGATCAAAGTAACTTGCTGGGGCCTGGTGACCCAGATGTCGTCATGACTAGTGTTGAGCGAATTTGTTCGGCATTTCAAATTCGGGTTCGTGTTTGGGGTTCTGGCTTGATTGCGCAAAAAAAAATCGGCTCCGCCCACGAACATCCCTGATTTGCAATGCTGTCACACAGATGTTTCTGCGTGACAGCGTTGCAAATCAAGGATGTTCGTGGGAGGAGACGATTTTTTGGCGCGAACTCCGAACCCGAATTTGAAATGTCGAACAAATTCGCTCAATGCTAGTCATGACAACATCGGGTCACCATGGCAATGATCGGGACCCTGCACTGACAGCACAGGATCTGTGATACAAGAATAGCGGGGCATCTGTCCCCCTGCTCACTTGCTAAATGCTGCAGCAATTGCAGCATTTAGGGGGTTAAAGTGCGGGGAGCGGTGCGGTCAACACTCCTGACACTGCGTGGCGGGTGTCAGCGGCAGCCTCTGTGTGGACACGATCACACAGTCGTAATAGTACGTACCTGGTCCATAGGGCACAGGGACGTACCATTACTGACAATGTCAGAATGGGGTTAAGGAATGTAGACATTTTCTGGAGGGGGCAGTTCATCAAGTCACTTACCATAAGAATTTAGTGTGTATTGAACCACCTAAATGGCTAACTCCTAGATAGGCCTGAGGGTCCTTATTTTTCTCTAGATTTAATTTCTCTATCACGTTCAGGCCGGGGTTCAAGAATATGAAGGCTGACGCGCTATTACAGAGTTTAACTTCAGTTTCTGTTCCAGAACCTCCATTCTCCCTAAGGCCATTGTGGTTTCTTTGGTATCCTCAGAGTTGAAAGCTGAGATCCGTAAAAAGGTATATTGTTGGCTCTTTCCGCCACTCCTAGGTTCAAATTATTAGTAGTTGTGTACCTAAGATTGCGTTTGTTGCAGGAGTTTCATGATTCCACCTTGAGTGGTCATCCTGGGGTCAAAGATTTGTGGAAACTAATTACTAGGCTTTTTTAGCGGCCGCCTATGAATAACGATACTAAAGATTTTGTATCCTCTTGTGAAGTTTGTGCACGAGATAAAGCCTGTGATAATCTCCCAGCCGGAGTATTTGCTCCATTGCCAATTGCAGAAAATTAGTGGACTCATCTGTCCATGGATTTCATCACGGATTTGCCTCTGTCTGGTAGTAAGACTATTATTTGGGTGGTTGTTGACAATTTAGTAAGCAGGCTCATTTTGTTCCTTTGTCAGGGTTACCTAATGCTGAGACACATTGTTTATTTGTCATTGAGATTGCATGGAATTCCTCTTAACATTTTGTCTGCTAAGGGAGTAAAATTTGTCTCCAAATTCTGGAGAGCTTTTTGTAAAAAACTGGGGATTAACTTGACATTTTCCTGTGCCTACCACCCTGAAACCAAAGGTCAGAAAGTAAAAGCCAGTCAATCTTTAGAACACATTTTAAGGTGTCTTTTTGCGGCTCAGAAGGAGGACTGGTCTTCATTCTTACTTCCTGCTGAGTTCACCTTTAACATTCGGATCAATCAGTCCACTGGACTCTTGCCGTTTTTTTTTTTAAATTATGGTTTTCATCCTCATTTTGGTGAATTTTCTCACATAGGTCCTAAATATCCTGGTGTGGAGGTCGCCATACAGAAACATGGGGATGTTTCAAACTTACATAGGATGAAAATAGACCTAGGTCCATCAGGTTCAACCTTTCTCCTTCAATTCTACATTTGTTGTCACTAAATTATCTATAACACACAATGTTATGTGTACTGAGGAAATCATCCAGTCCTTTTTTAAAAGTTGTTATAGTGTCTGCCATTACTACCGTTTGTGGTAGGGCAATCCACAGTCTGACTGACTAAAGAACCCTTTCCTGTTTGCTGGAATGGCCATTCTTCCACCTTTATTGAGTGCCCCCTAGTGCTTAGTATGGTCTTTAGAAGGAATAAATCAACTAGAAATATTTGCCTTTGTGCTCTCCATAGACTCCCGAGCATCCCCTAGGAATAAAAATAAATTATCTGTATACAATGCCACTTTCTCTTCCTTGGTCCCATATTTAAATCCATTTATCTCAGACGTTTTATTAATTACTGCCGCAAAAGGTTCAATTGCTATTGCAAATAATAAGGTAGACAGGGGGAACCCTTGTCTTCTACCTCTGTGCAAGAAAAATTGATTAGACATAGAGTCATTCGCTCTTATTTTTGCAAATGTGGCCGAATAAAGCAATTGCACCCATTTTATAAATTAGTCACCAAAGCCCATCTGCCGCAACGTAGTCCACAAATATTATCATTCTGGTAGTGGACATGGGATTTCTAGAGATCCCATCCACTATACTGTAACATCTGGACGCTGTGGGTTTGATGCTATATAAACACGCAGCGCCAAACCTGCAGCGGCTCCTGACAGTAGCCACATACCCAAACTCAGCGCAGCATGCCAATTTCTGTAGTTGGACACGCCAGTCTCCGCTGCAGATTTTAACCGATTGAAGTGTCATTATATGCGGTGGATTCACATGCACCGACAACAAAAGTGCGGCATTAGAACACCGCATTTTGGACGCAACAACAACATGTTGCATCCAAAGCACTGCTGAGTGCTGATCGGAGGGACATAGCGGCTAACGAACCAGCTGTGAGATGTTAATTATGGCCAAGGACCATGTCTGCCTAATGGCACCTTCCCAGGCTAAAATTAGCAGCTCACAGCAACCTCATAAATTACATGAATAGAAATGCTAATGAAGATTGGGTGAATGGGACTAGCTGACACCTAGCTCTTTAGTTTGGTCGTGTCAAGGTGTCAATCAGACCTTTTCATGACCAAACTTAATTAAATTAAAGTAAAGAGTTAAAAAAACACACAGACACAGTATAAAACTTTATTTGAAATACAACAGACCCATTCTTTAATAATTTAAATGAACCAATATACTCACCCCAGTTCTTATGGTAATCCAAGGGTTTAAGCAATGTCCCACCAAATAACTTTATTTAGCTCCAAAAAGCATTCATTGATGTACAAAAACGCTTCAAAAAACGCATGTAAAAACGCATCAAAAACGCATGTAAAATCTGCATGCGTTTTTTCTGCCAGGGAGAGGCAAAAACGCTCAGGAAATTTCTGCTTCAAATCCGCATCATGCGCACATAGCCTATTTGAGGCCCCTGAGACACTGATGAGAGTAATGGAATGATTGCTGATTGCTTACACTGATGAGAGTAATGGAATGATTTATCTTTACCTATCTCCTGTCTGGCCTTATATACCCATAAGATCCAGCCCGCACGTGTTCCTCTGCTTACTGTAACTGAAAGGAAAAATAAATTCTTGAGGTTGAACACATTACAGGAGAGATTTGTGCACCTTTAACTGATGAGTAGTGATGAGCGATACCGTGGATGTTCGGGTTCGGCGGGTCCTGCTGAACATCTAAAAAAACCTTTGGTTTGGTGGTTTGGGTACCTGAACGGTATCTGAACCTGAACCTCATTCATATAAATGGGGAGGCCCGAACATCTGTGGTTTCCCACGCTGTCATCTGCCTGACTGTGTGGGAAACATGGGCTCTGATCGGAGGTAAAATCATTACCACGGGTCAGAGAACTGCGGGCTCTGATAGCTTAGGCCCACAGCTGTGACCGTCGATAAAAAGCTCACCGCTGGTCACAGGCGTCGGCTGATTAGAGTTTACTACTCCCATCAGCCTATGCCTGTTGTAGGCAAGGTGTCTCGCTACAGCGAGAGCAGGGGCCGCTGATGGGAATAGACTTCAGCCGGCACCTGTGCTCCAAGTACAGAAAGAAAAAATTTAAATAAATATTGAAAGAAAAAACACAGTTAGGGTATGTGCACACGATGCAGAAATGAAGCAGAAAATTTCTGCATCATTTCTGCATCTCCCTGGCAGAAAAAACGCATGCAGATTGTGCATGCGTTTTTCCTGCGGAATACATGCGGATTCACATGCGTTTCCGCATGTGGATTGACAAGCGCTTTCCAGGTGATTTTAGCATCACCTGGAAAGTGCTTGACAACTAGGTCACACTATATAAATCCATGCAAACAGCATGGATTTATATAGTGTGACCCGAGAGAATGGTAAAAATAAAAAATACATGTATACTTTACCCTCTGATGGCCCGCGCTGTCCTGCTCAAACCGTTCTCCCGGCTGCCGGCAACTTTGAATTGAAAGACCTGCCGACGTCAGCGTCACGTGACCCGTCACATGACTCTGACGTCAGCGCAGGTCCTTCAACTCACTGCAAGTGCCGGGAACCAAGCAGGAGCGCTGCGCGGGCCGACAGATGGTAAGTATATATATATATATATTATTTTATTCTTTTTTTACAGCTTTTTTAATGGTACCTGGGTGTGGATGAGACTCTCCTCTCCTCTACACCCGGGTACCATCCGCACATTAGAACGCGCCAATAATGCAAGTACAGATGCCGTCTTGCGGAATTGGCGCGTTCTAATGCAAGTCAATGGTGGCGAAAACGCCGCGTTTACGCAAAATTAATTGACATGCTGCGGATTTTTGAGCGCAGCGTTTACGCTGCGGAAAAATCCGCATCATGGGCACAGCACATGCGGATTTCAATTGGGGAACATTGCTTCCCTTCTACCATGCGTTTTTCATGCGTTTCCGCGGCATTTACGCAACTGCAAAAACGCCGCGGAAACACATTAAATACGCATCGTGTGAACTCAGCCTTATACTCACCTAATACTTAATCCCCGATGTCCTTGTCCCCTGGAAAAGAGAAAAAAAAGACCATTCATCTGTCTCCTCCCTACCATTCATCTGTTTCCACACCCTCCATGCACACGATAACTGCACTCGATACTTGATTATTGCACTTAAACATACAGGCTGATGACCGGATCATGCAGTTTTATACGAAAATCCCTATTTATTATAATTGCCAGACCTGAAATAACAAGCACTTTCCACCTATTGTGTCCCTCCTATTCCCTTGTAGAATGTAAGCTTGCGAGCAGGGACCTCACTCCTGATGTAACTGTTTAAACTGTCTTAGCTTGGATTGAATTTATTGTCTGTACATGTCCCCGCTTAATTGTAAAGTGCTGCGGAATATGTTGGTGCTATATAAATAAAAATGATTATTATTACTAGTATTCTAAAAAAAAAAGCATTATAATATTCACCTTTAACGCCTAATCTTCGATGCACTGTCCCCTGTAAAAGAGAAAAAATGACAAACTGCCATAATACTCACATGTCTGGCGTAATCCACATCAGCAGTCACATCGGTGACTGCTCTACAAGACAGCTGGTTACACCGCAGTGGCGGTGTCATAACTGAGATCACCGGGGTTCATCAGCTGATCAACTCCGGTGAACTTTCTCAGGGCACTTCTATTTCCATTTCAATTAGAAGCCTTCATTAGTAACCCAATAGAAAAAGTTTGGAAATAAACACACAGCCTGAATACATTCCTTTATTTGAAATAAAAGTCCACACCATTTTACACATTTATTTAAAAATAAAAAACAGAGTTAGGCAAGTATAACACCTAATCATGCCCTTGTCCCCTGTAAACAAGAACAAATAAAAAAAATATAATAATCACCTGTCGGGCGTACATGACAGCCGGCTACACAGACACACGCAGTCTCAGTGTGTAAATAAATAAATGACAGGTAGTGTGAAGCCGGCTGTTGTGTAGAGCAGTCACATCAGTGAATGGTGGATTACGCCCGACAGGCGAGTATTATGGTGGTTTATAATTTTTTCTCCTTTACAGGTGACATGAGCATCGGAGAATAGGCAATAAGGTATTATACAACTTGTACACACGCGGCTCCGCTCCGTACACCTCGTACACACACAGCTCCGCTCCATACGCCTCGTACACACACGACTCCGCTCCGTATGCCTCGTACGCGCGTGGCTCCGCTCCGTACACCTCGCACACACGCGGCTCCGCTCCGTACACCTCGCACATGCGCGGCTCCGCTCCGTACACCTCGCAGACGCGCGGCTCCGCTCCGTACGCGCGCGGCTCCGCTCCGTACGCGCGTGGCTCCGCTCCTTACGCCTCGTACACACACGGCTCCGCTCCGTACACCTCGTAAACACGCGGCTCCGCTCTGTACACCTCGTACACATGCGGCTCTGCTCCGTACGCCTCGTACACACGCGGCTCCGCTCCGTACACTTCGTACACACGCGGCTCTGCTCCGTGCAACTCGTACACGCGTGGCTCCGCTCCGTACACCTCGTACACACGCGGCTCCGCTCCGTACACCTCGTACACACGCGGCTCCGCTCCGTACACTTCGTACACACGCGGCTCTGCTCCGTGCAACTCGTACACGCGTGGCTCCGCTCCGTACACCTCGTACACACGACTCTGCTCCGTGCACACGACTGCTCCGTACACCTCGTACATGCACGGCTCTGCTCCGTACACCTCGTACACGCGCGGCTCCGCTCCATACACCTCGTGCACACGCGGCTCCGCTCCGTACACCTCGTACACGCGCGGCTCCGCTCCGTACACCTCGTACATGCGCGGCTCCGCTCCGTACACCTCGTACACGCGCGGCTCCGCTCCGTACACCTCGTACACGCGCTGCTCCACTCCGTACACCTCGTACACGCGTGGCTCCGCTCCGTACACCTCGTACACGCGCGTCTCCGCTCCGTACACCTCGTACACGCGCGGCTCCGCTCCGTACACCTCGTACACGCGCGGCTCCGTTGCGTACACCTCGTACACACGCGGCTCCGCTCTGTACACCTCGTACACACGGCTCCACTCCGTACGCCTCGTACACATGCGGCTCTGCTCCGTACTTCTCGTACACACGTGGCTCCGCTCCGTACACTTTGTACACACGCGGCTCTGCTCCGTACACCTCGTACACACGCGGCTCTGCTCTGTACACCTCGTGCACACGCAGCTCTGCTCTGTACACCTCGTACACACGCGGCTCCGCTCCGTACATCTCGTACACACGTGGCTCTGCTCCGTACACCTCGTACACACGCGGCTCTGCTCCGTACACCACGTACACACGCGGCTCTGCTCCGTACACCTCGTACACACGCAGCTCCGCTCCGTACACACGCGGCTCCGCTCCGTACACCTCGTACACGCGCGGCTCCGCTCCGTACACCTCGTACACACTCGGCTCCGCTCCGTACACCTCGTACACACGCGGCTCCGCTCCGTACACCTCGCACACACGACTCTGCTCCGTACACCTCATACACGCACGGCTCTGCTCCGTACACCTCGTACACGCGCGGCTCCGCTCCATACACCTCGTACACACACGGCTCCGCTCCGTACACCTCGTACACGCTCGGCTCTGCTCCATACACCTCGTACACGCGCTGCTCCGCACACCTCGTACACGCACGGCTCCGCAACGTACACCTCGTACAAGCGCGGCTCCGCTCCGTACACCTCGTACACACGCGGATCCGCTCCGTACGCCTCGCACGCGCGCGGCTCCGCTCCGTACGCCTCGCACGCGCGCGGCTCCGCTCCGTACGCCTCGCACGCGCGCGGCTCCGCTCCGTACGCCTCGCACGCGCGCGGCTCCGCTCCGTACGCCTCGTACGCGCGCGGCTCCGCTCCGTACGCCTCGAACGCGCGCGGCTCCGCTCCGTACGCCTCGCACGCGCGCGGCTCCACTCCGTATGCCTCGTACGCACGCGGCTCCGCTCCGTACGCCTCGTACGCACGCGGCTCCGCTCCGTACGCCTCGTACGCACGCGGCTCCACTCCGTACGCACGCGGCTCCGCTCCGTACGCCTCGTACGCACGCGGCTCCGCTCCGTACGCCTCGTAGGCACGCGGCTCCACTCCGTACGCCTCGTATGCACGCGACTCTGCTCCGTACAACTCATACACGCACGGCTCTGCTCCGTACACCTCGTACACGCGCGGCTCCGCTCCATACACCTCGTACACGCGCGGCTCCGCTCCGTACACCTCGTACACGCTCGGCTCCGCTCTGTACACCTCGTACACGCGCGGCTCCGCTCCGTACACCTCGTACACGCGCTGCTCCGCTCCGTACACCTCGTACACGCACGGCTCCGCAACGTACACCTCGTACAAGCGCGGCTCCGCTCCGTACACCTCGTACACACGCGGCTCCGCTCCGTACGCCTCGTACACACGGCTCCGCTCCGAACACCTCGTACACACGCGGCTCCGCTCCATACACCTCGTACACACGACTCTGCTCCGTACACATCATACACGCACGGCTCTGCTCCGTACACCTCGTACACGCGCGGCTCTGCTCCGTACGCCTCGTACGCACGCGGCTCCGCTCCGTACACCTCGTACACACAATGCTCTGCTCCGTACGCCTCGTACACGCGCGGCTCCCCTCCGTACACCTCGTACACACACGGCTCTGCTCCGTACACCTCGTACACACACGGCTCTGCTCCGTACACCTCGTACACACGCGGCTCTGCTCCGTACACCTCGTACACACAATGCTCTGCTCCGTACGCCTCGTACACGCGCGGCTCTGCTCCGTACACCTCGTACACACAATGCTCTGCTCCGTACGCCTCGTACACACGCAGCTCTGCTCCGTACACCTCGTACACACGCGGGCTCTGCTCCGTACACCTCGTACACACGCGGCTCTGCTCCGTACACCTCGTACACACACGGCTCTGCTCCGTACACCTCGTACACACGCGGCTCTGCTCCGTACACCTCGTACACACACGGCTCTGCTCCGTACACCTCGTACACACGCGGCTCTGCTCCGTACACCTCGTACACACACGGCTCTGCTCCGTACACCTCGTACACACGCGGCTCTGCTCCGTACACCTCGTACACACACGGCTCTGCTCCGTACGCCTCGTACACACGCGGCTCTGCTCCGTACACCTCGTACACACACGGCTCTGCTCCGTACACCTCGTACACACACGGCTCTGCTACATCCACACTGTAAACCCCTCCTGACCCCACACATAAACTTCAGCTCATCCAGCACCATGACAACCAGCACAGCAGAGTCCTGCATCCACTGAGGCCCCTGATCATGTGACCCCTGACTCCTCCCCTCCTGTGACCTCATCACAGCTCCTGTGCGCACAGAGCAGCCATATATGTGGTGGCGGCTCTGCAGGTGGAGGTATGTGGAGCCCCATTACTGGGCACAGGGGGCATTAACCCCTTCAGCACGGAGACTCTTTTGGGGTCTTGTGTTGCCCCTTTATAAGAATCATAAGGTTTTTGTTCTGTTTCCTGTAATAGATACATACGACCCAACTATGGAGACAGGAAGGGAGGAAACGTATTGTTCTCATAGTACAGGACCCCTTTACTGGCCCCACAGTGTAATGCCCCCATTATGCCCCTTATGCAGGATGTATGATCCCCCCACACAGTGTAATGCCCCCATTATGCCCCTTATGCAGGATGTATGATCCCCCCACACAGTGTAATGCCCCCATTATGCCCCTTATGCAGGATGTATGATGCCCCCCACACAGTGTAATGCCCCCATTATGCCCCTTATGCAGGATGTATGATGCCCCCCCACAGTGTAATGCCCCCATTATGCCCCTTATGCAGGATGTATGATGCCCCCACACAGTGTAATGCCCCCATTATGCCCCTTATGCAGGATGTATGATGCCCCACACAGTGTAATGCCCCCATTATGCCCCTTATGCAGTATGTATGATGCCCCCACACAGTGTAATGCCCCCATTATGCCCCTTATGCAGGATGTATGATGCCCCCACACAGTGTAATGCCCCTTATGCAGGATATATGATGCCCCCACACAGTGTAATGCCCCCATTATACCCCTAATGCAGGATGTATGATGCCCCCACACAGTATAATGCCCCCATTATGCCCCTTATGCAGGATGTATGATGCCCCCCACACAGTGTAATGCCCCCATTATACCCCTTATGCAGTATGTATGATGCCCCCACACAGTGTAATGCCCCCATTATGCCCCTTATGCAGGATGTATGATGCCCCACACAGTGTAATGCCCCCATTATGCCCCTTATGCAGCATGTATGATGCCCCCCCCTCAGTGTAATGCCCACATTATGCCCCTTATGCAGGATGTATGATGACCCCCACAATATAATGTTCCCCCAGTAGCGCCTGAGGTCCTGTAGTTGGAATAATCCCTCTG
This sequence comes from Phyllobates terribilis, assembly GCF_046119375.1. NCBI lineage: Eukaryota > Metazoa > Chordata > Amphibia > Anura > Dendrobatidae > Phyllobates > Phyllobates terribilis. Next base: position 157,893 of record NW_027363230.1, read on the forward strand.
GAGTTGGTTTTCCCTTTGGCTGCTCCCCTACATGTAGACCCTCGAGCATGTATACATGCATGTAGGGGAGCAGGCCTTACTAGATATTGAGGCTTTGTACAGTAATATACCGCATGAGGATGGTATCAGAGGAGTAAGACATTTTTTTAAATTGAGGCCAATAGAGTGTAGCAGACATAATGACTTCATGGAGGATCTTCTACAATTCACTCTTGTCTTTTTCATAACTTCTTTCTTTTTGACAGGAAGTACTTCCACCAGCTCAGGGGTACTACGATGGGGAGCCCCTGGGCTCTCTCATATGCTAACCTATTCCTGGGCTGGTGGGAGGAAACCACAATATTCAGGGATGATCATAAGTGGTGGCATCCATATATTGAGGTGTGGTATAGATATATTGACTACATTTTAATCATCTGGTCAGGAACGAATGAACAATCTTTTGAATTTGTCAGGGAACTCATCAATAGAGTGGGCCTGAGATTTACATCTGAGTTTAATTATCACCAGTTGCCTTTCCTGGATGTACTAATCAAGAAAGATCAGGCTGGGATCCTAGGGACACTCATCTACCATAAACCTTCAAGCACTAATAAACTATTGAAGTGGGATAGCCAACACCTCATCCCCATAAAAAGAGGAATACCCAAGAGCTAATTTTTATGGTTGAAAAGGTACTGCCATAATGTCACAGATTTTAATATACAGGCAATAGACCTGAACACCAGATTCAGGCAAAAAGGGTACTCCTGGTACATTTTGGATTCCGCATCATTGTTTGCAGAAAAATGGGAGAGACAGACACTCCTCCATACCTAACCAAGAGACCAAGAAAAAAGATGGGATAACACAAGTAAGAAAAACTTACGACAATCAGAGTGACCGTATCTTTAATATCCTCAGAAAACACTGGGATATACTTGTGGCTGACGCGGACCTGAGGGTGCTGTGTGATCTACTCCCACAATAACTTTCAGAAAGGTTCGGTCAATTAGGGACCATTTAGTGCATAGTTTCTACAAAAAACCTGCACCCAAGGGGACTTGGCTAGATAGAAGAGTCTGTGGTTTCTTTAGATCTGGAGAAAGTTGTACATGTAATTGGATGAGACCATGTAAATCTTTCTCAAGTTCCTCCATGAGTGAAAACTTTTTTCCGAGGGATTATTCCAACTGTAAAACCTCAGAACTTGTATATATGGCCACATGCATCTGCCCCCTAGTTTTTGTAGGCAAGACCAAGAGGGAGTTTGTGAGGAGGGAGGGGGAGCATTTGGGTGATATATGTCATGGTCGGGACACCCCATTAGTGAGACACATGAACACTCGTACATCGAGGTGAAACCAGAGACATCTTTTGTATCATTGAGGTGGTTAAACCCAATGTGAGAGGAGGTGATCGCAATAGATGTTTCCTCAAAAAGGAGAGTGAGTGGATTTCCAGATTGGATCCACAAGCCCCTAAGGGACTGAATGAGCAAATTTCCTATGCCTGTTTTGTATGAATGCAGCCCCATTCTGGATTACATTTTTGGATTTTATACTCTACCCATTGCTACTCAGTTCCCTGTGAATGAGGTTCACATATTGTTGTACTTCATCAAGAGATCTGAGCTTCTATATCAGAATTATTTCTTATCAGTTATATCCCACATCTACTATTTAGTAACTAACAAGTGTGGTGATCCTTGTGTATCTCTATGCAATAAGGGTCAAATTTGACCATTTAGGAATATACTGTGGGCCATCATCCCATATTTTATGTAGTGATAAAGTAGATCTACACGCCTATTGTGTGATGGGAGGATGTGCAATACTTGTTTTTAGTCTCCCATGACGCTGATCTCAGAGATAGGATTTTTCTATGTTGGTGGTATGCAATCCAATATCATATGCGTGGAACGCATGCTTCCGGACATGCGCATTCACAGATAGGAGACCGTGATGCACTCCGGCATGGAACGCACATGTCCGGGCACGTTTGAGCTTTCTGCCCGCCCGTTGTTTTGTGCTGAATTGTGGGGAATACTTGAGAATTTATTTTTGCTTCATCTGTCTTTAGTTGATCCCACTGATACATCAGATTAGTCCTCGGAGAATTATAATTAGAGGAACCCATGGACACATTAGGATTTGTGAAGCTGACCTCCGCTCTCCTCTATTTGCTTAGAATTTATTGTGTGACCTGTATTTCAGAACAGTAGCTCTTGGTTTGTTTCATTTCCATGTGTAAATTGAATTTGACTCGTAGTCTTTGATATCTCTTTCAAACTTAGTTTTTTGATGTCTGAGATCCATCCTCCAGACTTTGTAAATTCTTTTGCATATTTTGTTTGAGTTTTGTATCCAAAAAGACTTCTACACTTGGCGGAAAACTTTCACCTAGTTTTTTTTCAATAAAAAAATATCAAACGCAATGTGACTTGATTATCCTTTTACAAATTTATCTTTATTAAGTTTTGAAAAGGAAATACAAATGCAAACACCGGGTACTAGTTGTGTAACAAGTAGTAGGTCAAACATGACCACATAACCATAACAATAACCAGTATTTCCAAAACATTTGAAAATGAAATAAGTAAACACAATCCAAAGTAGAGTCGCTGGTAGAACATTGGTTCAATGTGTTTTAGGATATATCAGCGTGGTGACTCAGACTTAAACATTAAGTCATTACATATTCATTTGGATTAACAAATAAGGGTTCTAAAAGAAAGAAAGAGTAGTTAAAACTAAAAACACAAATACACACAAAGACAAAGGGAAGTGGGGGAATGGATGTATGGGTAAGAGGGTTAGGGTAACGTCAAATAGGCTCCTGAAGTATAGACTTAGCTTTCCCCTATTAGGTCAAGGTAATCAGCGGAAGATTTAAACTCTAGTAGAACCATGTTTTATAAAATTTATTATGGGAGTTATTGATCATGGAGGGGAGTTCGTCCGTTAGCATAATCTCATTTATTTTGGAGAACCATAGTGTTACTTTTCCATAGCAAGGGAATACATGCTCTAGCACAGGGTTCCCCAACTCCAGTCCTCAAGGCCCACCAACAGGTCATGTTTTCAGGATTTCCTTAGTATTACACAGGTGATAATTGCATCACCTGCACAGGCAATAATTCCATCACCTGCACAGGCAATAATTCCATCACCTGTGCAATACTAAGGAAATCCTGAAAACATGACCTGTTGGTGGGCCTTGAGGACTGGAGTTGGGGAACCCTGCTCTAGCAGACGTGATCAAGTGTCTCAGTATCGAGTTTTTATATGTTTTTAAAGGGATGTTGCTGTGATGGAGAAGGACGAAAGCTGGGTCAAGGTCTGAAATAAGATCAGTGAATTTACTAATCACTAGTAGAACTTTTCCCCAGAAAGGAGAAAGGTGTTATGATCTGCTACAAGCACTAAGGAAAGACAGGAGATCTGTCCCTACAATAGAACTACGCTAGATCCCTACAATGTAACGGGGAACCTGATCCTGCGATCAGACCCGCTAAAGTCCTCAGCTAGTCTGAACGAAGACCTATAGATGTGAGGGAGGGATCCCTACAAGAACTAGGGACTGGGAGAAAGATGGACACCTCCTAGCAGAAATTGTAGCAGTAAAAAGACAAACAAACAACATAGAACATAGAGGTCAAAAGACCTAGCTAAACTGACTGAGAAAGGTAACAAAGCACCTGGCTAGCTTAAGAGTAGAAATCACAATGAAGTCCAGCAAGGCCAGAAGGGCGGAGCAGGATTAAATAGGCAAAAACGGTCATGTGACCAGCATAATAGAAAAAACCTAACAGGAGAGTTCTAACAAAAGGAGTTTACAGGTCCAGAAAATATGTAGTAGGTCACCCTCCTCCTCCTCCTCACATCTCCAACACATGGGACTAGCATCTGGGAATATAGAGTGTAGGCGAGTTGGGACCCTGTACCACCGAGAAAGCAGTTTATAGCTGGCCTCCTGAAATCGCGAGCTGATTGATGATGTGTGTCAAGGTGAAGATTCACTTCCACTGATCTCTCGTTAAGGTGCAACCCAGATCTCTCTCCCATTGAGATTGGAAGTGTGTTTTAGGCTAGTCCAGGGATTCAATCAGTAGGGAATACAAGAGTGACAAAGTATGTCTTAATGGGCCGGTATTTGGTGACTTGGTTATCCTATAAGGGCTTTTTTTTTACATGTGGACATACACCCTGTAAAGCGTGCAACTATGTTAATAAAACCTACACATTTGAAGAAAACCTAACGGGACAACAATTTGCAATACACAATTTCATCAGTTGTAACACTATAGGGGTCATCTATTTAATAGAGTGTATAGAGAGTAAACTACAATACGTGGGATGGACGTCAGGTCCACTAAAAACATGTATTAGAAGACATTTATCTGACGCAATCAATCCCACAGCATTAAACCTGTCTGTGGTTTCAAGACGCTTTTCACAAAAACATAAAGGGGATATCAGATCCTTCAGATATTAGGAATAGAAAAGGCTTATAAACCATTAAGAGGTGGAGATATGAAAAGAAAAATCTTAAATAGAAAGTCATATTGGATATTAAAATTACAAACTTGAGCCCCACAGGGAATGAACATCAGACCGGATTAATATTACAGTGCAATTAATTGTATTTGTCTTTGATTTCCAGTGATTTTATTGAATGTCTCATGCATGAGTTGTATTTGTGTATTCTCTTTTACTTCCATACAATACAGGGTTAAATTGTCTGAGAAGTACTCAGTAATTAATGGACACCCAGGAAAGGGAAGGATATAAAAGTATCACAGAGACTCGCATGTTGTAAATCAGGAATAAGCATTGGTTTGGTCGGCACTTGGTGGTATGCCATCACAACAGTTTTTATGAACTCACAATAAATGTGAGGTTTTAACAATATAGACAATGCTGGAGAATCCATCTCTCCTCCTTGCTCTACTTGAACCTTGAAATGTCCCTGACCAGGGCGGCTCCATGCGGTGATCTTCAGACAAGGTGCATTGAATAAACAGTGAGCTGACCTCCCTCTCCATTTTCCCATTATATCCATGTTTTCCCTATAGTGATGGATATTTATTTTTGCTAAAACTGTGATATTTTCACTTTAAAACTTTTTTTAAACCTTTTTTTATAAACTTTTTTAAACCACTCTCATTAGTGCGATCACACAACATACAAGCCTCTGATTGCTCAGTGATGCACTGTACTACTGTAGTGTCGTGTATTATCACTGCCTGTCAGTGCAATAGTAACGGCCCCATACACATGAGATAAGTGTTGACTGATCGGTCATTTGGTAGACGGCTATCTCTCCAGACTCCTCCATACACACAAATATTCCAGCTTTCCTGTGGTTTGTATGACTGACTGGTACTGTCGGGAGGCCCCCAAATACATTATATAGTCAACCAAAACCCCTAAAATCAGTGCTTCCATGCAACTTTAGTCTAATGTTTATGGGGCGTTAAAAGGTAACTTATTGGACGCTGCCTCTGGCCCGGCCTAATAGACTTTCGTACATTGCAGGCCCAGACACCATTATTAGGCATTTCAGTATTGTAGGAACTAGGCAGCCCCATACAATCGAGTACTTGGGGAGGAAGGGCATTCAGCCGAACTCTGTCACACCTTCTTAGATGCCATGTTTGCTTTTTGCAGGACAACGCGCACAGCACCAGGAACTAGCGGTGGACACCGCGATCCTCTAAGCCACTACGTGCAGCACCACCTTATAACCAGGAACTCTGGGTCACAGGTATGCTACGTCCAGCTCTAATCGGTCTATCTCTGCCTCCACAGTCCCTCTCAGCTGATAACTCTGAGTCTGCCACTCTCTGCTCTTTTCTGCAGACCCAAGCAGCCAGTGTCACCATATCTCCACACTTTTGAATCCCTACCTTTGAACACCATCCAGCAATCTAGTAGGTGTCGCCTCTCATCAATTTGTATATATACTTGCTCTATACTATGATGTATCTGCATTAATGGGGTTTGATGAAATATTATGCACTATTTGACAGCATGTTTATTGTTCAGGTTAAACAAGAGATATTATCATGTTATTGCGCTATGATCCATTTGCATATGCTTTTTTATTTTATTACTTATTATTATTCTTTTATTTATTGTTTTGTTCTTTGTGCAATTTCCAATAGTTCTTGATTAAGGTCAGATCGACCGAAACGTTTACTTTTGTTTTTGGACTGCATTAAAAAAAAATTTTTCTATAAGAACCATTGAGTGCCGAGGTTATTCTCAATGTCAATTCCAGTGTCAGAAAATTAGACGAGAATTAGCTTTATAGAAGATGAGTCTATGAGAAACGTATTCAGCTGCAGACTCCGGGGAAGAAACTGCTTGTTGTCTGTGGCCTAAAATATATAGGTTTTATTAATAGATGTAAAGAAAAAACTAAATACTGTAAAATAATAAATCTCCTTATATGTTTCCCCTCATTATCTCCAATAGCTGTATTATTACACAGGATTTTTATGATGTTACATCGGCTCATCTTCTTCTCATTCAGGTCCCTACAATATTAGATCCTCTCAGTGAAGATCTTCTACATAAGAAAATTTTCCTGATTTATCCATCAAAGATGGATATGGACAGAGACAAGATGGCGGAGAGGATATTACACCTCACCCTGGAGATCCTTTTCCGGCTTACTGGAGAGGTGAGAGATTCTGATGACGTCACATTACATCATTCTTATCTATGGGAATAACAGATGGACAGAACTGGAGAGGTGAGGACCCTGGAAATGTCTGGAGGGAGATTTATTAATGTGTCTCTCCATAACCAGAGATTAATCACGGGGCCTCCACCTCACCCCCTGATACATGAGGACATCAATGACCAGAAGATCCTAGAACTCACCTACAAGATGATTGAGTTGCTGACTGGAGAGGTGACACTGCTGGGAATGCTGGGACATTATACAGTAACGCTATGAAGGGATCGGGGGGATGACGGTATCATTGTATTTGTCAGGTTCCTATAAGGTGTCAGGATTTCGTCGTCTATTTCTCCATGGAGGAGTGGGAGTATTTAGAAGGACACAAAGATCTGTACAAGGACATCATGATGGAGCTTACCCAGCCCCTCACATCACCAGGTAATAGAGAGGACTAAATACACACGGCCTATAATTATCTGTATGGAAAGAATGAATTCAGTCCCTGTATGTGTTTCCTCCAGATCTATTCAGTAAGAGGACAACACCAGACAGATGTCCCCGTCCTCTTCTTCCACAGAACTGTAAACAAGAAGATCCCAATGTTCCTCAGGATCATCAGGTAGATGGAGAGAAGGTGTCATGAGATCTCCCCTATGATGTGTAGACTGCTGTGAAGGTCTTGTGCTCAGTTCTGTTTTATCCACCAGTATTATATGTTTTATATTTGTGTAATGAGAACGGTGGAGATGGCAGGATTAGAGCTGATCATAGATGTGACTTCTCCATCTGTCTGTGACTTTTACAATATTTGTTTCAGGGTGAAGATCTGACCCATATTAATACTACAGAGACATATGTGAGGGATGATGAGCGGTGTAAAGAGGAGATTCCTACATATGACTACCCAGGTGAGTAGTAACCACTAAATACAGAGAAGTCACAGATTCTTCTCAGTCACCGACTGTGGCTGCTTTATCGGTGATGTAGTCCGGCCGTATCACAATCGTGTGATCACCATTTTGCCACTAGACCAAAACATTCTCTTCCGTCCGAAAATGTTCAAATTACTTTGGGAAATTGTGAAAGCCCTTTTCTATAGAACTTACAACCTGGAGGATCCACCTACACCCTGTGATTTAGGAGACGTTACCTGCCCAGATCTGTAAACCACAAAGCCAGAAAATTACTTGAAGAAAAATATTATGATGGGCCTGTAAGAGAAAGTGGAGGGTAATGATGGTGTTGGCTTCCTAGATCCCTGATATCTTATTGGATGAATCTACCTTCTCTCCCTTCTGTGCGGCTGAATGTGCTCATATGGTCCCTACAAGACCAGGTCCAGTCTTTCTGGCCAAGCTTCACTTTTATGATCGACATTAAATGTGCAGTGAGGGACAAGTGTGAATTTCTGTACAATAACAGCAGAGTTTCCCTTTATCCTGACTTCAATTTCTTTTAAAACCGACTAACTTCAAACAGGATTGTGATAAACTACACAAAAAACATTACACCTGTGCCATGATATATCTCTAAGCTGTGCGTGGCTGATGGCTGTAATATACATTTATTCACGCCTGCAGGAGATGTGTTGGCTCCAGCCCTGGTTTCATGGATTCACTCCACGTCATAAATTACATTATGTTTTCATCCTAAGGAATTCAGATTACTGCACAATCTCTCCTGAAATGGGGGTGCTAATACTTTCTCTACTCTTCTGGTCAGGACTCATAGTAGCTTCAATAGTCCACCATAAATGAGTGTAACTCCAGGTTAGTGTTGGATTTCTCCCTTCATACGTACATTGTTGTTGGGGATGTTACATGTTTTCATATTCTTTCTTTTTTTTTTTACAAGTTCATTCTGTATGATACGAGGGTCAGTCAATAAGTAATGCCTCCTATTTTTTTTCTCCTTTTAATTGGCAAGAAATTCAAATGCAATTACATAGGTTGAAAACCACAACATTAACAATTAATTTGTCATTTTTCAATATAATCTCCATCCATTTCCACAGTCTTGGTCCACCGTTTAACAAGGGCATGTATTCCAGCATGGTAAAAAGCATTCTTGGGACCCACCGTGCACAAACTTTTCTGTATCCCAGTTGTCCAATAATTTTCATCACACTGCCTTTACTGAGGCAGATAATGGCACACAATTCATCTGCAGTCACCCGGCGGTCACCACGAATGATGTCATCGACTCGCTGAATGCTGCTTGGATTCACTGCGGTTACTGGCCTGCCACTCCGCATTTTGTCAGCCAACGGTGATGGCCCTTCAGCTGTGTTACAGCGACGAACCCATCGTCTACCAGTACTGACATCCACTGTTGCATCACCGTACACATTTTTCAGTCTCTCATGAATTCAAATGGGCGTTTCACCTTCTGCATGCAAGAATTCAATCACAGAACGTTGTCTAATACGAACATCGATGTCAGCCATTTTGCAAACGGATACAGTCCTGCCACCTGTTGGTGCAGGAAGTTGCAATTGCTGTGGATTGGAGAAGAAGGTTTGAGGAATTGTGCCAAATTCAAATATTTAACATAACTACCTTATTTAAGGAGAAAAAAAATAGGAGGCATTACTTATTGACTGACCCTCGTAGTTTCATTGTGGTGGGATCGGCCGGCCTCACTTATGTGAGTCTGTAACTCCCTGGTCGTCTTTCAGAAAGATCTCCATTTCCTCTTCCAAATGCCCGAGATCTAAATTTAAGACACCTCAGCTCTGCAGTATTGTAAAAAAGTTCACTTTAAATGTCTAATATTTCTTCTTGACACTCATCTGACAGAAAATATTGTTCCTTACGATAGTTTAGATTGCCAAGAGCCACCGTGCCCCATACTCCAATTACCCCAGAGAGGTTTCACCACTAGTTACTCATTTTTCTCTGATGGAGACTGTTGAGTTTGATCATTTCAGTTGATGTTTTATTGTCTATAGTCACAGTTTTTGACTTCAGTAATCCTCTGCTTTAACCCCTTCCTGCAGTCAGTTTTCTGTTCCTAATCAGGGCCATTTTTCAAATCTGACGTGTGTCACTTTATGTGGTGATAACTTTGGAATTCTTCACAAAGGATAAGAAAACAAATGGACCTTACAAATTATTTTCCAACTTCTTTTGAATCTGACAATACCCTGTATACGGTTGTACACTACTGTCTGGGCACATGGCAGGTTAAGAAGGGAAGGAGCGCCATTTAGCTATTAGGAATGCAGATTTTGCTGGAATAGTTCCCAGAGACAATGTATTGGGGGCACTGTTTATGGTCATTTGGAAGCTCAAAAGATGGCTACCACGATTAGGCTTGGCACTATCTACCCCATTTACAGATTTCACAAATTACTTTGCCCATCACCATTTATCCCTTCTACATGGATCTGGACTTACACAGAGACCCCTAGGCTTGGGCCACGGTGTTACCTGCTGTTCTGTGGAGTGAGATGGGAAGAAGAATAGTCAGGTAGCCGGGTCAGAACCAGGAGGGCAGAGAAAATACAAAATCAGGAGACACAAGAGTAGTCAGTAAACGGGCCGAGGTCACAACAGAAACAAATACACAAGCCGGGAGCTGAGCACAGAGGACTGAACCAGAGGAGAACAAGGCTGTATCTGGCAGCTTCCGGCGATATGCTTCCAGCTTTAGTAGGGTGCGGTGCTCTCCAGTTGGCTGAAGCCGGGAGCAGATTACTCCAGCTGGACAGCACACACACCCATACTGCCAGACTGGATGGTACTACAGGTACCAGCAACCCTAATCTTAGTGGCTGGACAGAGCCTGCGCCGCCCAGAGCTTCTGGTTCTGACGTCTCTTCCATCACCAGCGCCACCTGCAGAATGAATAAGGCTTCTCCTGGTGACAGAAGCAGACGTCACACAAGTCGAAGCAGGAGGAGAAGTAGACGTCCCAGACGAGATGGGACACACCTTTTGCAGAAGCCCTAATATAACAAAATGGTAGAAGACCAGATCAGTAGAAATCCCCATAAAGTGACTCCATTTTGGAAATTATAACCCTCAGTGAATTAATCTATAGGAGTAGTGACTATTTTGACTCCACAGTCACTTTCCAGAAATTAGCACGCAGTGGATGTTGGAGAGTGAAAATTGCAAATATGCTATTTTATTACCCAACACATAGTGCCCAGATTGTGCTCCAGGAGACACACACCGTAAATTAAGTGGGTTCTTCTCACTATAGTAATGCCAAATACATGGATGCTGAATGTGGTTTGGGCGCACTGCAAGGCTCAGAAGTGAGGGGGAGATCTGACTTTGGGAGAGCGGATATTGCTGGATTGGTTTATGGAAGCCATGTTGCTTTTCAAGAGCCTTTGAGCCACTAATAATGTGGAAACCTCTGTTATTCCATTGACAGATGATGGACCTGAGTGGGGGCTTGTTTTTTGTGAGATAAGTAGAAGTTTTTATTGGTATTATTTCACCTACATAACATCATTTGGTGTCTTTTTATTCCATATTTGGGAGGCAGAATGAACAAACAATTGAACACCACGCTCTACTGCTCCTTTCTATGAGGTTTTCTATCAGACAGTCATTGTCCTGGTGAATAAGTGATTTTTTTTTTATATAACTTGCCTTTTTTATGGACAGTTTAAGTAGAAATGTTCAAAAATATAAAATTCAAGGATTTTTTTATTAAAAAATAATATTCGGTTTTATTCTGGGTAGATGTCTGTACCAGGAGATCAGAGGGACAGCTGACATCTTCAATTTTCAAATCAGATAATTTTCTGATCCAACAGGATACAATTGAAATGAATGACATTTCTCCAGATTTACCATCATCCCTTCACTGCAATGATCTGTCATCTGATCCTTTGAAACAGGTCCTGTCTTCTGATTCATTACCGACTACTAAGGAAAATCAAAGTCACAAAACAAGCATTAAAAAACGAACTGCTCCTCATGCTAAGAAGCTATTTTCACATTCAGAATATAGAAATAGTTTTCCTCCCAAACAGTCTTTTCTTAAACCTCAAAAAATTCACACAGCGAAGAATAGATTTTCTTGTTCAAAGTGTGGGAGGTGTTTTAATCAGAAATCAGATCTTGTTAGGCACCAGAGAACTCACACAGGAGAGAAGCCATTTTCCTGTTCAGAATGTGGGAAACGTTTTACAGAGAAATCATATCTTATCGCACATGAGAGAACTCACACAGGAGAGAAGCCTTTTTCCTGTTCAGAATGTGGGAAATGTTTTACAGTGAAATCAACTCTTAGCAAACATCAGAGAACTCACACAGGGGAGAAGCCATTTTCCTGTTCAGAATGTGGGAAATGTTTTACAGAGAAATCAAATCTTATCAGACATCATAGAACTCACACAGGGGAGAAGCCATTTTCATGTTCAGAATGTGGGAAATCTTTTGCAAAGAAATCAAATGTTATCAAACATCAGAGAACTCACACAGGGGAGAAGCCTTTTTCATGCTCAGATTGTGGAAAATGTTTTGGACACAAATCATATCTTTATAAACATCAGAGAACTCACACAGGGGAGAAGCCTTTTTCATGCTCAGATTGTGGAAAATGTTTTGGAAACAAATCATATCTTTATAAACATCAGAGAACTCACACAGGGGAGAAGCCTTTTTCATGTCCAGAATGTGGGAAATGTTTTAACCAGAAAGCGCATCTTGATAACCACCGGAGAATCCACACAGGGGAGAATGCCGCAACTACACCCAACTAGTCTCTGTACAGACTAGAACAGCCCTAGCTGCACAACTAAAAACTCCACCACACACCCAACTAACTAATAAGCCGTTGAGGAGTTTCTCATACCTCCTGAGGAACCAGAGGGGAGGCGGCAACACACTGTCAACCAGGGGAAAGGAAAGTATGAAGGAAAATACGAAAACTCTGAGTGAGAAACAAAAACACATTCATATAGGGCAAAGAAGGCAAGCTAAGGAGAACCAAAAATAAAGGGAACAAGTATAATCTCCCAGAAACCTAACATTGTTGGAATAAAAAGGTACTGGGAGGGAAAGCAAACTGACCGGGAGGATACAAGGTCAAGGGGGCCAAGGTCGGACCCCACTTAAACAGGGTCCCCAGGCAGGACCCAGCTCACCCTGCTTCTTCCTTCTCAGGACATTGGCCATGTTCGAATCTGACACAGCGGTTGAATATGACTAATACACTGTGAAGTCTACAGGCCCCACAGACAGGATCAACGAAAAAAAAGTGGGCCAATCACATCCGGCAGAAGGTACGTGATCACGCCCCTGATCACCAAACTGTATGCACAACTCTATACTAAAAGAATCATCTTACTCCCATTATATTTTCTCTCACCCCCCCCCCCCCTCCCTAGCTAAATCCAAAAAGAAGCAAAAAACCCCACTACGCTGAGGTACGATCACCACGTCTGACCAGGTCTTCGCACCAATACCTCCATCAAGGAAAACCGGGATCATATGCCAGTACTGACCCATTTCCATTGAACTACCTACTGGCCTATTCAACTGATATTCATGTATTGAAATCTATGAACTCTATTTTATTTTATTTTATTTATTGAAAATTTACTGTACACACCCGGACCTAGTGTACTTCTTACGGACTATCTTATATCCTATTCTATTCCAATTTTAATAATTGTAACCCAATAAAGGAATTTTAACTAATTACCCCGTCTCCCTAATCCATTCCACTATCGCTGGCGCAATTTTAAAAAAACTCTAAATCTACAATACATACATCCATACGGACAGGCATCGGTTCCCTGTCTACAAATTCGCAGCCACCATAGCGCCTTCTTCCTCCCAATCTACATGACCGGGAGGATAGTTTCATCTTTGTGGTGAAACTTATAAAATTCATTCTCACCAACTGTAAATGTAAAACCCGTCCATTTATAATGACCACGGACAAGATAAAGTTTCCCAACTCACATCAGGACCACAAGATCCCAGGTACTTTCAGCTGAATCACAACTAATGTAGTGTACTTAATTATATGTACCAAATGTCCAACTGGGACATGTATGTAGGGGAGACAGGGCAAAAACTTAGAACAAGGATGAATTCTCATCACCACACAATAAAAAAATAAAGAATAGATCTACTTGTGGCCAAACCTTTTTACGGCCACAACTGCTTCTCCCTCTCCCATGATGATAGTTCTGCTTCACGTCACTTGTCTTATCTATTGCATTATTCCTGTGCCCTGTTGTGTATTAATATGTGACTATTCAGATTTTGTGTTATACTATACAAAACCTACAAAAGACAAAAAATATATCACATACCCTACCATCATTATACATAAATGTAATGCAAAGTTGCATATGAAATATAGTGTACTTAGTGAACTATTTTTGATCAAAAAAAGTATACAAGCCGTCCCACCAGCGACAAGATGACCCTAATTGGGACGGTCCTACACTGTCTATATTAAAAACCTTACTGTATATCAAAGTTGAAGTGATGCATATTAAAGGGTAGACAAATAGAACCGGGTCCCAATATCAGACCACCTAAGCCCGTGGTAAGCTACATATATACTGACCAGCTCAACAAGGCGGATGCCACACCCCTAATTTGCACAGAATGCAAACAAGACAAAAAAACAAGTAATGTTCACATTGCTTGTTTTTTTGTTTTGTGTTATACTATGTCTGATAAAGAGACCTGAGTAGTCTCGAAAGCTTGCTGACTAATGGCTAACTGAAAAGATTGTATCAACCACTGAGGACTTTCAGATTTTTATATTTTTCTCCAAACAGCAATTTTAAGATCTCTCCACAGGTGTTCAATGGGATTTAGGTCCGGATTCATTGCTGGTCAGAACTGTCCAGGACTTTGTTTCCATCCATTTTCTGGGTGCTTCTTGAAATATGTTTGGGGTCATTGTCATGCTGGAAGATCCATGACCTAGCAAGCAAACCCAGCTTTCTGACACTAGGCACTCTATTGTGCTCCAAAATCCTTTGCTAATCTTCAGATTTCATGATGCCTTGCACACAGTTAAGGTACCTGACCAGAGGCAGCAAAACAACCCCAAAACATTTTTGAAGTTCCACCATATTTGACTGTATGTGTTGTAAATTTATTGATTATGTTGCGCACCTTGGACAGAAGAACATCCGGATCTCTAAAGATGGACTTATAGCCTTGAAATTATTGATATTTTTCAACAATTTTGGTTTTCAAGTCCTCAGACTCATGCAAAGATTGAATCAACTTCTCCCTTTATCTGGTTTTAGTTGTGATTTTCATATTGCCCACACCTGTTACTTGCCACAATTGCATTTGAACAAGCTTCACTTGCTTGAAACAAAGTTGTTTACTCACAATTTTGGCATGGTGTCAACTATTTTGTCCGACCTATTTTGTGTGAAATTATGTTCAATTTGCCTTTTTTTCTCTGTTTTCTTGTGTTGTTCCAATGCATGCAAAGGAAATAAACGTGTATAACAAAACGTGTAATGGCAATAATTTTCTGGGAGAATTACTTAATTTTCTGGAACAATTTCAAGGGAGCCAACACTTTTGACCATGACTTGTTTTTGTTGCCTTTTTAATTTGTTGCAGCATATCATCCTCTTCATGTTCAGCTATATTAGGAGGCTTGTAGCAAAGTCCAATTAGCAGCTTTCCATTATTGCCATTTCCATGTACATTACCCATACAGATTGTACATCAGGGATGTAAAGCTCAAAACATGCAAAGGGCCAAAATGAAAAACCTGGACAAAGTCATGGACCAACCAGTATACAGTATAATGGGCCCCACATAGTCCTCCATACAGTATAATGGGCCCCACATAGTCCTCCATACAGTATGATTGGCCCCGCATAACTTTCCATCCAGTATAATGGGCCCCACATAGCTTTCCATCCAGTATAATGGGCCCCACATAGCTTTCCATCCAGTATAATGGGCCCCACAAAGTCCTCCATGCAGAATAATGGCCTCACATAAGTGTGGTGGTTCTGGTGTCGTGGGTCAAATATAATCAAAAGTTGGACATGTGTGCAGTACATTGTCGAACCTGCCCCCATGTCGTCATTGAGCTTGAGGTCTTAAATTGTTTTTTACGAAACTTCCCACCCCTTTACCTATTTTTCTTTCCTATCCGTTTCAATGTAGTGTAACCCTCTGTGTTTGTCACCCAGTCATGGCTTTCATCCATCCAGGTTTCTGTAATGCCCACCACATCATAATCTGTGGCTGACTTAAGAGTCTCTGATTCATTCATTTTGTTTTCAAGACTTCTTGCATTTGCCTGCAGACATTTAATACTATTAGCACATTTATTACGGCTACTCGCCTCCTTACTTTCCTTGAATGTCTCACTCTCTCTGTCTACTCTACCCTCCCTCTCCCCAGATCCTAGTTTGAAAGCTCCTCCATCCATCTGACCATTTTTTCCCCCAGCACATCTGCATTCTCCCCATTGAGGTGCAGCCTGTCCCTATCGTAAAGCCTGTAGCCGACAGAGAAGTCAGCGCAGTTCTCCATGAACCTAAACCCTTTCTTCCTGACAATTATCTCCTTAAGTTACTGCTGACTTTCTAGTGACGTAGTGGAATCAGCAGTATTTCTGAAGACACCACCTGTACTTCAGCTTCTCTCCTAATTCCCTGTAATCATTTTTAAAGACCTTTCACCTCTCTCTAACTTTGTCATTGGTACCAACGTGTACCATGACTGCTGGGTTTTCCCCAGCCGCACCCAATAATCTGTCTATCTGATCGCATGAAGATCCCCCTGTTAGGGGCACACAAAATGTGTGTGTTCTCGTCTTAGTTGTCTGCCACCAAATTGTATATAGGATCTATACGGTCAGAGAAATCACAAATTAACACTGAGTAGTGTCTCAAATAGGCTTTTTGTAGGAAAAATCAGGAACCTTTCCACACATTACCTCATTGCCTTATCTCAGAATTATGGCTGACATCTGTCGCTAATGAGTCATTATTTTAATATGTAAACAATTAAGTCAAGCTGACTCTCAGTTAAGTCCGTCTTGCACGTAAGGTTCAAAGGCCAATCAGTATAATCACTTATCTTTTATTATTCTGTAATTTCCCTAAAAGTAATAGAGATCATTAGCAAGCTCTTATTATCAGATTAATATGTTAGTCAATAATCATTAGGGAATTTCCATAATTCCATGTTATAGATTCATAGAATGGTAGAGTTGGAAGGGACCTCCTGGGTCATATGGTCCAATCCCCTGCTCAAAGCAGGATTCACTAAATCATCTCAGACAGACATCTGTCCAGCCTCTGTTTGAAGACGTCCATTGAAGGGGAACTCACCACCTCTCGTGGCAGCCTGTTCCACTCATTGATCACCCTAACTGTCAAAAAGTTTTTTCTAATATCTAATTTGTGTCTCCTCCCATTCAGTTTCATCCCATTGCTTCTAGTCTTTCCTTGTGCAAATGAGAATAAAGATGATCCTTCTACAATGTGACAGCCCTTGAGGTATTTGTAGAGAGCTATTAAGTCTCCTCTCAGTCTTCTTTTTTGCAAGCTAAACATTCCCAAATCCTGTAACCGTTCCTCATAGGACATGGTTTGCAGACCGATCACCATTCCGGTCGCTCTTCTCTGAACTTGCTCCAGTTTGTCGATGTCTTTTTTAAAATGTGGTGCCCAAAACTGGACACAGTATTCCAAATGAGGTCTGACCAAAGAGGAGTAAAGTGCGATAATGACTTCACGTGATCTAGACTGTATGCTTCTGTTAATACATCCCAGAATTGTATTTGCCTTTTTTGCTGCTGCATCACACTGTTGACTAGTCTATGATCTATTAGTATACCTAAGTCTTTTTCACATGTACTGTTGCTTAGCTCTATTCCTCCCATTTTATATATGCTTTTTTCATTTTTATTGCCCAGATGTAGTACTTTGCATTTTTCCCTGTTAAAAACCATTCTGTTAGTTGCTGCCCACTGCTCCAGTTTATTTAGGTCTTTTTGAATCCTCTCTCTCTTCTCTAGTATTAGCTATCCCTCCTAGCTTTGTGTCATCAGCAAATTTAATCAGTTTACCCTCAATTCCTTCATCTAAATCATTGATAAAGATGTTAGACAATACAGGTCCCAGGACAGAGCCCTGTGGTACCCCACTTGAGACATTCATCCAGCTGGATGTGAAGCCATTTACGACCACTCTTTGAGTCTGATCACTAAGCCAGTTATGAACCCACCTAACAGTTGCCTTGTCCATTCCATACTTGGTCATTTTTTCAATAAGGATGGTGTGAGATACTTTGTCAAATGCTTTGCTGAAGTCAAGATATACTATATCTACAGCATTTCCCTGATCCACCCAGTCAGTAATTCTGTCATACTATGTTCCACGTAGTATGTGGATCTTTGATCAATATGAGGTTATTGGTACAATGTGGTTCGGGCAGGAGGAGGGAATTTTGTATTGTCTACAATTCTTAATACATACTATTTTCATATAACTTCCATAATCATACATATGTAGGAGTCCTGAGGAGATAATTTGCATATTCCCACTGCATTTTGGGGTAAGTGAAGAGTCTCCGCGAGCTCAAAGAACACTGGATTTTGGCTGTTGGAGCTGAAAAGAGGACATCGGTAAACCGCGCGCCTACCGGCGCGCGCATTTTGAAGCTTTTTTCTTAAGCTTTTTTCACTGTTTTCAGAACATTAACAATAAGAACATGGAAGAGTCCAGGAGCCATTTGGTGAGCTGCATATCCTGCTACATGTTCACAGACTTGCCAGTGGAAAAGCCAAACTTCACATGCCAGAAATGCAAGCTTGTGTCCCTGTTGGAGGAAAAGTTGCGAAATCTAGAAGAGAGGTTAACTACCTTGAAAATCATTAAGGAAGGTGAAGAGTTCTTAGACAGAGCAGAATTATCTCTTCATGATTCAGAAAGAGAAGAAATTCGAACTGCACCTGACGAAGCAGAGGAATGGAAGCATGTGACCCACAGAAGCAGGAAGATCGAGAGGCAGTCAGCACCCATACTGCTCAGGAACCAGTACCAGGCTCTCACGCAGGAGAACCATGAAGAAATACAGCAAAATAAGACTTTGCCAGCAATGAATAACCTTGTAAGCCCTCAGAATCCTCCTGGATGGAGAAAGAAGAATGTTGTGAAGAAAAAACGGAGAGTGGTGGTCATGGGGGATTCCCTGTTAAGAGGAACAGAGGCCGCTATCTGCAGACCAGACATAACCTCAAGAGAAATGTGCTGTCTTCCAGGAGCAAAAATTAAAGATGTGTCTGACAGGATATCAAGACTCTTCAGACCTACAGATCACTACCCATTCCTGCTAATACATGTGGGGACAAATGACACCGCAAGAAAGGACCTGGAAACCATCTGCAGTGACTTTGAAGACTTAGGCAAGAAAGTGAAAGAATTGGGAGCGCAGGTGGTCTTCTCATCCATCCTCCCAGTGGATGGCCATGGAACAATGAGGTGGAATAAGATTCTACAGGTGAACAACTGGCTACGTCGATGGTGCCGTCAACAAGGATTTGGATTTCTGGATCACGGAATGAATTACCTATACGATAGACTACTTGCTAGAGATGGGGTGCACCTTACGAAGACTGGAAAACATGTATTTGGAAGTCGCCTTGCTACACTCATCAGAAGAGCTTTAAATTAGAACAATGTGGGAAGGGAAGCAAAAGGCCAGAAAAAGCCATACAGCTGACAAATACTATTGAGATCTCTGCTACTGGAAGTGGAAAGGAAGAACAAAGACAAACAATTTAAATAATAAAAATATGGGAGGAAGAGAAACCAATCACAAACTAAAATGTTTTTATACAAATGCACAAAGCATGGGCAACAAACAAGGAGAATTGGAACTACTAATGCAGGAAAAGGAATATGATGTCATTGGAATCACCGAAACTTGGTGGGACGATACACATGATTGGAATAAAAGGCTAAAAGGATACAACTTATTTGCAAGAAACAGACTTGATAAACGAGGAGGAGGTGTTGCATTGTATGTTAGAAAAGCGTATATCTGCACAGTGATTGAAGCTTCAGAGACTGGGAGTTCTGTGGAAACTGTTTGGGTAAGAATACAAGGAGAGAACAACGGAAAGGACACCATTGTAGGCATTTACTACAGGCCACCTGGGCAAGCTGAAGATATGGATGAACTCTTTATGTATCAAATGACCAAGTTCTCCAAAAAATATGACGTAGTGGTCATGGGAGATTTCAACTATCCAGACATTTGTTGGGAATCTCTCTCAAGTAAAACTGACAGGTCAAGCAAATTCTTATCCTCTCTTGCTGACAACTTTATCTTCCAAAAGGTAGGGGAGAAAACAAGGGGATCTGCTACTTTGGATCTAATCCTTATAAACAGGGAGGAAATGGTTGAGGAGGTAAAGGTGGCTGGGACCCTAGGAGGCAGCGATCATGCTATTATAGAATTTTGGATAACTAGAGGAGGAAGACATGTGAAGACTCAGACTTCAAGGTTAGATTTTAGAAAGGCAGATTTTAAGAGACTCAGAAAGAGAATAGGAGGGATCCAATGGCTGGATGTCCTTAAGGACAAAAATGTCCAGGAAGGATGGGAAATTTTTAAAAATGAGATTCTCAAAGCACAATCGTTAACAATCCCGAAAAGTAGGAAGAATGGGAAGCATTTAAGGAAACCAGGATGGATGAACACAGAACTTAAACACATGCTAAAAAGAAAGAAAGAAATGTTTATTAAATGGAAAGAGGGAGGCATATCTAAAGAAGATTATAATGCAGTCTGCAGATCCTGCAGGGCACGTATCAGGTTAGCTAAAGCTGACAATGAATTAAGGCTTGCAAGAGATGTCAAAAGCAATAAAAAAGGATTTTGGGGGTATGTCAAAAGTAAAAGAAAAGTCAAAGATGCTATAGGATTTTTACAGGATGAAAATGGAGAAATGGTAAGAGAGGATGTTGAGAAGGCCGAACTTTTTAATTCCTATTTTGCATCTGTTTTCTCTCAGAAAGAAAATGTAACATCAACTGATCTTCACTGTCCTTTTAAAGGAATAGAGGAATCCAGGTTATCTGTAAACAGAAAGATTGTGAGGGAATATTTAGCTAACATAAATGAGTTCAAGTCTCCAGGTCCAGATGAATTACACCCCAGAGTACTGAAGGAGATCGTAGAAGAAATTTTAGAACCACTCTCCATAATCTTTGAAAATTCTTGGAGAACAGGAGAAGTCCCAGAAGACTGGAGAAGAGCAAATGTTGTTCCTATCTTCAAAAAGGGGAAGAAGGTGGACCCAGGGAACTATAGGCCGGTGAGTCTGACTTCTATACCAGGAAAGATCTTTGAACAAATTATTAAACATGTATGTAAGTACATGGATAAGAATGAAGTGATTAACCAGAGTCAGCATGGGTTTGTAACTAACAAGTCATGTCAGACTAACTTAATTTCCTTCTATGACAGAATCACTGACTGGGTGGATCAGGGAAATGCTGTAGATATAGTATATCTTGACTTCAGCAAAGCATTTGACAAAGTATCTCACACCATCCTTATTGAAAAAATGACCAAGTATGCAATGGACCAGGCAACTGTTAGGTGGATTCATAACTGGCTTAGTGATCGGACTCAAAGGGTGGTTGTAAATGGCTTCACATCCAGCTGGATGAATGTCTCAAGTGGGGTACCACAGGGCTCCGTCCTGGGACCTGTATTGTTCAACATATTTATCAATGATTTAGATGAAGGAATTGAGGGTAAACTGATTAAATTTGCTGATGACACAAAGCTAGGAGGGATAGCTAATACTAGAGAAGAGAGAGAGAGGATTCAAAAAGACCTAAATAAACTGGAGCAGTGGGCAGCAACCAACAGAATGGTTTTTAACAGGGAAAAATGCAAAGTACTACATCTGGGCAATAAAAATGAAAAAAGCATATACAGAATGGGAGGAATAGAGCTAAGCAACAGTACATGTGAAAAAGACTTAGGTATACTAATAGATCATAGACTGAACATGAGTCAACAGTGTGATGCAGCAGCAAAAAAGGCAAATACAATTCTGGGATGTATTAACAGAAGCATACAGTCTAGATCACGTGAAGTCATTATCGGTCTTTACTCCTCTTTGGTCAGACCTCATCTGGAATACTGTGTACAGTTTTGGGCACCACATTTTAAAAAAGACATAGACAAACTGGAGCAAGTTCAGAGAAGAGCGACCAGAATGGTGACTGGTCTGCAAACCATGTCCTATGAGGAACGGTTGCAGGATTTGGGAATGTTTAGCTTGCAAAAAAGAAGACTGAGAGGAGACTTAATAGCTGTCTACAAATATGTCAAGGGCTGTCACATTGTAGAAGGATCATCTTTATTCTCATTTGCACAAGGAAAGACTAGAAGCAATGGGATGAAACTAAATGGGAGGAGACACAGATTAGATATTAGAAAAAACTTTTTGACAGTTAGGGTGATTAATGAGTGGAACAGGCTGCCACGAGAGGTGGTGAGTTCCCCTTCAATGGACGTCTTCAAACAGAGGCTGGACAGACATCTGTCTGAGATGATCTAGTGAATCCTGCTTTGAGCAGGGGGTTGGACCAGATGACCCAGGAGGTCCCTTCCAACTCTACCATTCTATGATTCTATATATTTATCCATAACACCCTAAACTATATTAGGAATTATCTTAAGGACCATAATCTTTCCACTTGATGAGATAATGCAAACAGTACCTGACCCACCTGGAACCAAGAATTCGCCTTACTTCATACACCCGATACCCTTCCAAATCCACCTTAATTATGTCTTGAGGTCCCCTCAAATTTTTTTAAAAGAGAAGAATGGAAATGATTATTGATTTTCCAGGCAATAGGAAGTTGCAACTAAACTGTCACAGGATTTAAAATTTTAATAATTTTATAAGGACCTACAAATTTAGGTGCAAACTTTCTAGATGTGATCTTTAAGCACAGATTTTTTTAGGACAACCACACAAAATCCCCCACCCTAAAGACAGGAGCCTTCCTAAGTCTGCGGTTAGCAACTCTTTTCGCCCAGTCATTATCTACCAAAAGATACATTTCGACCTCCCTCCAGGCCTTAAAGAGGTTGTCCACTACTATTAACAATGCCCCCATGGATTTAAATTGTGCCAACAAGTATTTTTGTAAATACCTTGCTTGTTCTTTATTGCCTGTGAGCGGCGCTATTGCTGGCCGCTCACCAGGCATCACGTGACCCCGGCTGCAGCCGACTCCGACATCCACTGATGTCACGTCAAGTTCCGGCTGCAGTCGGACGCGAGCAAGTGACGCCCTCCCGCTTGATTGATGGGCTGTGGTCGGGGTTTCATCACACATCACAGCCCAGCATCCACCACGCGCTTTCCCTCTCTGCTTTAGTTGAGGAAGAGCAATAAAAAACTGAATTTCACTCGGACCAATGTTAATGAATGAGTGACATCTCATTTGCGATTTTTTTTTTTTCTCAGCTGAAATCGGGCTGAGAAAAAATTCACAGCATGCTGCGATTTGCCACGTATCTCGGACGAGACTCGCCAGTGCAAGTCAACGGGTAGGTGAAAAAAATCGCACGCACATCACTTGGACCATGCGAGTGGCGTCCGATTTTCACTCACCCGTCTCTTTAAAAGCCAGCAATTCATCAGCCGCATACAGTTACAATACATCGGTGCCCAACAATTTAGAATAGAAAGAATAGCTATACACATAGAATAGATAGATAGAAAGGTGTCAGTCATGTATATAATTAGTACAGTGACTGTTGGTTACTGTAGTTATCATTTATTGTTAAATTAAATGATTTCTTAAAAATTGGTGTGGGGTCCCCCGTAATTTTATAGTCTAGCAGAGGTTAAGCAGACAGCTGGGGCAGATGTTTGAAGCCTGGGAAGGGGGTAATACCCACAGAGCTTCCCAGGCTACTAATATCAGCCCCCCAGCTGAATACTTAGCCTTTACAGGCTATTAAAATGGGGCACCCCCCAAATAATGACGTTCGGTCCTCCTCTTTTAACAGCTAGCAAAGGCTATGTAGACAGTTGGGGACTGATATTAATAGCCTAGAAAAGGGCCATAAATAATGGCCCCCTCCGAGGCTAGAAACAGCAGCCCTCAGCCGCCCCAGAAGTGGCACATCCATAGGATGCACCAATTCTGGCACTAAGCCTCCGCTCTGCCCACTGCCCTGTAGCGGTGGCAGTGGGGTAATAGGGTTGGGGTTGATGTCAGCTTATAAGGCCAGCTGACATCAAGCCCAGGTTAGCAATGGAGAGGCGTCTATAAGACGCCCCCATTACTAACCCCATAGTGAAAGTGAAATGTGAAATAACTACAACAACACCATGAATAAAATATTTTATTTGAAATAAACACAGAGACCTTTTATTGTTCTAAATTAAACCCTACTTACCATAATGCCCATTCCAGCTGAAGCCAATGTCCCTGCAATGAAAGTTAAATAATAAAGCAACACTAGCGATCTTAGGCCACGGTCACACTATCAGTATTTGGTCAGTATTCGGTCAGTATTTTTTCTCAGGAGTGGGAGCCAAAACCAGGTGAGGAACAATCAGAGAAAAGGTATAATAGAAACAAGTGCACCAATTCTGCATTTATCCCCCATTCCTGATAAAAAATACTGCCTGAATACTGATAGTGGGACCGGGGCCTTAGAATAAAAAACTGCATTGTATTGACATCAGGGGTATAGATTTGAGTAACTAACTCAAAACCAATGAGGAATAAAAGTGCAGATTTTTGGGGGCACATGATACAATATATACAGTTGAAATCAGAAGTTTACATACACTATATAAAAAGACACATATGCATGTTTTTCTCAATATCTGACATGAAATCAGAATAAACCTTTCCCGTTTTAGGTCAATTAGGATTATTTTTTATATTTGCCAAATGCCAGAATAATGAGAGAGAGAGAATGTTTAAGGCATTTTTATAACTTACTGCAAAGTCAAAAGTTTACATACATTTCATTAGTATTTGGTACCACAGACCTTAAACTGAATGACTTGGGTCAAAGGTTTGGGATATCCTTCCACAAGCTTCTCACAATAGTTGGTTGGAATTTGGGCCCATTCCTCCGGACAAAACTGATGTAACTGATCCAGGTTTGTATGTCGCCTTGCTCGCACCTGCCTTTTCAGCTTTGCCCATAAATTTTCAATAGGATTGATGACCACTCCAAAACATCGACTTTGTTATCCTTAAGCCACTTTGTTACCATTTTGGCAGTATGCTTCGGGTCATTGTCTATTTGGAAGACCCATTTCCACCCAAGCTTTAACTTCTTGGCTGATGTTTTGAGATGTTGCTTCAGTATTGCCACATAATCTTGTTTGCTAATGAAGCCATCTATTTTGTGAAATGCACCAGTCCCTCCTGCAGCAAAACAACCCCACAACATGATGCTGCCCCCCTATGTTTCACAGTTGGGATGGTGTTCTTAGGCTTCTAAGCTTCTCCCTTTTTCCTCCCAACGTAACAATAGTCATTATGCCCAAAAAGATGAATTTTAGTTTCATCAGACCACAGGTATTCTCCAAAAATTAAGGTCTTTGTTCCTGTGTGCATTTGCAAACCTTAATCTGGCTTTTTTATGTTTCTTTTGTAGCAATGGCCTCTTCCTGACAGAGTGGCCTTTCAGCCCATGTTGATATAGTACTCGTTTCACTGTGGATATTGACACAATCTTACCAGCTTCCGCCATCATCTTCACAAGGTCTTTGGCTTTGGTCCTTGGGTTGATATGTACATGTCGGACCAAAGCACGTTCATCTCTGGGACACAGAACCCATCTCCTTTCTGAGCGGTATGATGGCTGGACATTCCCATCTTGTTTGTACTTGCGTATAATTGTTTGTACAGATGAACGAGGCACCTTCAGGTATCTTGAAATTGTACCCAAGGATGAGCCAGACAAGTGCAAGTCCACAATTCTCTTTCTGGTATCTTGGCTGATTTCTGTAGACTTTCCCATGATGCTGAACAAAGAAGCAGTGTGTTTCAGGTGTGCATTAAAATACATCCACAGGCGTGTCTGAGAAGCTTCCAAACACATGACATTATTATGGATCCGGGTGGTGGAACCTCTGTGCTGGGATGCAAGGAGGGACCAGAGGGGCGTAACTAAGTGCCTACTCGGACCGACCCTGGTCGCACGGCGGCTTAGTCGACTCCGTGAACCAAGGAGGGACCGGGCAGGTGGACCAGGTGCCACACTGGGACCGACCTTGTGTGAGAGCAGGCGACTACCATGGGTCATAGGCTGAAGCTGACAGGTACAGCGGGAGAGCACGGCAGGTAACCTGACGGATGATCCGGGTTGGCAAGCAGGCTGGCACGGCAGGTAGCCAGATGGGTGTTCCGGGGTGGCAAGCAGGCGGACACAGCAGTTGGCCTGACAGGTGATCTGGGTAGACAGGCTGGCGGGCACTGCTGACAGACAGGCTGGCGGGCACGGCTGACAGGCTGGCAGGCACTGGAACCTGAGGGCTGAGGAGAGTGTTAGCACACAAACAACAACCTTGCACAGGCACCTCCATTTTGGAGGAGGTGCTTTATATAGGAGTGGTCCTCCGGCCAAGGGACTCTTTAGGACGGCGCGAGCGGCCTAAGCACAGTGCATGGGAAGCTGCGCGCGGTGCACGCAACAGCAGGTGCAGGGGAGCTGGAGGACGCCGGACCGGGACAGTAGCGGTGAGGGAAACGGCGTCTCCGCTCCGTACACTTTGTACACATATGGCTCCGTACACCTCGTACACACGCGGCTCCGCTCCGTACACACGCGGCTCCGCTCCGTACACCTCGTACACACGCGGCTCCGCTCCGTACACCTCGTACACACGCGGCTCCGCTCCGTACACCTCGTACACACGCGGCTCCGCTCCGTACACCTCGTACACACGCGGCTCCGCTCCGTACACCTCGTACATACGCGGCTCCGCTCCGTACACCTCGTACACACGCGGCTCCGCTCCGTACACCTCGTACACACGCGGCTCCGCTCCGTACACCTCGTACACACGCGGCTCTGCTCCGTACACCTCGTACACACGCGGCTCCGCTCCGTACACCTCGTACACACGCGGCTCTGCTCTGTACACCTCGTACACACGCGGCTCTGCTCCGTACACCTCGTACACACGCGGCTCCGCTCCGTACACCTCGTACACACGCGGCTCCGCTCCGTACACCTCGTACACACGCGGCTCCGCTCCGTACACCTCGTACACGCGCGGCTCTGCTACATCCACACTGTAAACCCCTCCTGACCCCACACATAAACTTCAGCTCATCCAGCACCATGACAACCAGCGCAGCAGAGTCCTGCATCCACTGAGGCCCCTGATCATGTGACCCCTGACTCCTCCCCTCCTGTGACCTCTTCACAGCTCCTGTGCGCACAGAGCAGCCATATATGTGGTGGCGGCTCTGCAGGTGGAGGTATGTGGAGACCCCCCATTACTGGGTGCAGGGGGCATTAACCCCTTCAGCACAGAGACTCTTTGTGTTGCCCCTTTATAAGAATCATAAGGTTTTTGTTCTGTTTCCTGTAATAGATACATACAACCCAACTATGGAGACAGGAAGGGAGGAAACGTATTGTTCTCATAGTACAGGACACCTTTACTGGCCCCACAGTGTAATGCCCCCATTATGCCCCTTATGCAGTATGTATGATGGCCCCCACAGTGTAATGCCCCCATTATGCCCCTTATGCAGGATGTATGATGCCCCGACACAGTGTAATGCCCCCATTATGCCCCTTATGCAGTATGTATAATACCCCACACAGTGTAATGCCCGCACACAGTGTAATGCCCCCATTATGCCCCTTATGCAGTATGATGCCCCCACACAGTGTAATGCTCCCATTATGCCCATTATGCAGGATGTATGATGCCCCCACAGTGTAATGCCCCCATTATGCCCCTTATGCAGTATGTATGATGCCCCCACACAGTGTAATGCCCTCATTATGCCCCTTATGTACTATGTATTATGCCCCACACAGTGTAATGCCCCCATTATGCCCCTTATGCAGCATATATGATGTTTCCACACAGTATAATGTTCCCCCAGTACTGCCTGACTTCCTGAAGTTGGAATAATCCCTCTGCCTGCTCCTCTACATGTATAACCCTCGAGCATGTATACAGGCATGTAGGGGAGCAGTCATTACCAGAAATCGAGGCTTTGTACAGTAATATACCACATGAGGATGGTATCAGAGGAGTAAGACATTTCTTGAAATCAAGATCAATAGAGTGTAGCAGACATAATGACTTCATGGAGGATCTTCTAAAATTCACTCTTACTCATAACTACTTTCTTTTGACAGGAAGTACTTCCACCAGCTCAGGGGTACGGCGATGGGGAACCCCTGTGCCCCCTCATATTCTAACCTATTCCTGGGCTGGTGGGAGGAATCCACAATATTCAGGGATGATCATAAGTGGTGGCATCCATATATTGGGGTATGGTATAGATATATTGACAACATTGTTATCATCTGGTCAGAGACGAGTGAACAATTTCTTGAATTTGTCAGAGAACTCAATATCAGTAGCGATGGCCTTCGACTTTCATCGGAGTTTGGTTATAACCAGTTGCCTTTCCTGGATGTACTAATCAAGAAAGAACTGGATGGGCAAGAAAGAACTGGATGGGACCCTAGGAACACTCATCTACCATAAACCTACAAGCACTAATAAACTATTGAAGTGGAATAGCCACCATCCCATCCCCCTAAACAAAGGAATACCCAAGGGCCAATTTTTAAGGTCGAGAAAGAACTGTTCTAATGTCACAGATTTTAATATATAGGCAATAGGCATGAACACCAGATTCAGGGAAAAAGGTACCACAGTACATTTTGGATTCCGCATGATTGTTTGCAGAAAAATGGGAGAGACAGACACTCCTCCATACCTAACCAAGAGACCAAGAAAAAGATGGGATAACACAAGTAATAGGAACTGACGACAATCAGAGTGACCTTATCTTTAATATCCTCAGAAAACACTAGGATGTACTTGTGGCTGACCCGGACCTGAGGGTGCTTTGTGATCTACGCCAACAATAACTTTCAGAAAGGGTCGGTCAATTAGGGACCGTTTAGTGCATAGTTTCTATAAAAACCTGCACTCAAGGGGACATGGCTAGATAGAAGAATCTGTGGTTTCTTTAGATGTGGAGAATGTTGTACACATAATTGGATGAAACCATGTAAATCTTCCTCGAGTTCCTCTGTAGGTAAAACCTTTTTCCAGAGGGATTATTCCAACTGTAACACCTCGGGACTTGTATATATGGCACATGCACCTGTCCCCTAGATTAGGTATGCACGACCAAGAGGCAGTCTAGGATGAAGGTGGGGGGGGCATTTGGGCGATATACACCATGGTCGGGACACCCCATTAGCGAGGCACATGAACAGTGTACATTGAAGTGAAACCGGAGACCTCTCCTTTTGTATCATTGAGGAATTTAAACCTAATGTGAGAGGAGGTGATCACAATAGATTTCCAGACTGGATTCACGAGCCCCTAGGGACTCAATGAGCAAATATGCTATCTAGTACTAAGAAGTGTGGTGATCCTTGTGTATCTCTAATTATGCAATAGGGGTCAAATTTGGCCATTTAGGAATATACTGTGGGCCATCATCCCATATTTTATGTAGTGATAAAGTAGATCTACATGCCTATTGCATGATGGGAGGATGTGCATTACTTGTTTTTAGTCTCCCATGATGATGATCTCAGAGAGAGGATTTTTCTGATGATGGAATGCACTCCAATACCATATGCGCTCCGGCGTGGAGCGCAGACATTCGAGCATGCGCAATCGCAGACAATGTTCCAGTGTGGAATGCATAACTATGGGAATGCGCAGTCACGGGTACCAGTGGGGCGGTGGCAATTAGTTTATCTGAACATGCACACTAGAGGATGGACATTATTGGATCTCTAGCGCATGAGAAGTAGCACAGGCGCAGTACATTATTGTAGAAAGACTCCATTCTTTATATCCTATGACAATTCATAAACAAAAAAAACAAAATAATAATAATAAAAAAATAAAAATATATTGTACCCATAAATAAATATATATTATGATATATTATGAAAAAAACTAACAAAAACAATAAAAGTACACATATGGAGCGAGACATGATGTCCCAGATGTGCTCAATCGGATTCAGGTCTGGGGAACGGGAGAGCCAGTCCATACCTTCAATGCCTTCATCTTGCAGGAACTGCTGATACACTCCAGCCACATGAGGTCTGGCATTGTCCTGCATTAGGAGGAACCCAGGGCCAACCGCACCAACATATGGTCTCACAAGGGGTCTGAGGATCTCATCTCGGTACCTAATGGCAGTCAGACTACCTCTGGCGAGCACATGGAGGGCTGTGCGGCCCTCCAAAGAAATGCCACCCCACACCTTTACTGACCCACTGCCAAGCCGGTCATGCTGAAGGATGTTGCAGGCAGCGTCTCCAGACTCTTTCACGTCTGTCACATGTGCTCAGTGTGAACCTGCTTTCATCTGTGAAGAGCACAGGGCGCCAGTGGTGACTTTGCCAATCCTGTTGTTCTGTGGCAAATGTCAAGCGTCCTACATGGTGTTGGACTGTGAGCACAACCCCCATCTGTGGACGTCGGGCCCTCATACCACCCTCATGGAGTCGGTTTCTAACCGTTTGTGCAGACACATGCACATTTGTGGCCTGCTGGAGGTCATTTTGTAGGGCTCTGTCAGTGCTCCTCCTGTTCCTCCTTGCACAAAGGCGGAGGTAGTGGTCCTGCTGCTGGGTTGTTGCCCTCCTACAGCCCCCTCCTCGTCTCCTGGTGTACTGGCCTGTCTCCTGGTAGAGCCTCCAGCCTTTGGACACTACGCTGACAGACACAGCAAACCTTTTGCCACAGTTCGCATTGATGTGCCATGATGGATGAGCTGCACTACCTGAGCAACTTCTGTGGGTTGTAGAGTCCGTCTCATGCTACCACGAGTGTGAAAGCACAACCAACATTCAAAAGTGACCAAAACATCAGCCAGAAAGCATTGGTACTGAGATGTGGTCTGGGGTCCCCACCTTTATTGAGGGTGTCTTGATAATTGCCAATAATTTCCATCTATTGTCTATTCCATTTGCACAACAGCATGTAAAATTGATTGTCAATCAGTGTTGCTTCCTAAGTGGACAGTTTGATTTCACAGAAGTTTGATTCACTTGGAGTTGTATTCTGTTGTTTAAGTGTTCCCTTTGTTTTTTGAGCAGTGTACTACCCATATATGTGTACATGTAATAAGTTCAATATTTTCTTTGGGTGTTTTCTTTGCTAAGTTCCCTGAGGGGTCTAGTTTCCAAAATGGTTCACTTGTGGGGGGGTTTCCTCTGTTTAGGCACATCAGAGGATCCCCAAACGCATTTAGGCTATGTTCCCACGATGCAGAAATACTCCGGATTTTTTCCTGAGCGTTTCTGCATCTCCCTGGCAGAAAAAACGCATGCGGATTGTACATGCGTTTTTCCTGCCAGGGACAAGCGGATGTGAAGCGTTCTTCACATGCATTTCCGCATGGGGGTTGTCAAGCGC
The DNA here is from genome assembly GCF_046119375.1 of Phyllobates terribilis. Lineage (NCBI taxonomy): Eukaryota > Metazoa > Chordata > Amphibia > Anura > Dendrobatidae > Phyllobates > Phyllobates terribilis. Next base: position 189,204 of record NW_027363230.1, read on the forward strand.
TTTCCAAGCGATTTTAGCATCACTTGGAAAGTACATGACAATTTCGTCACACTATATAAATCCATGCAACCGGCATGGATTTATATATTGTGACTGAAAGAATGGTAAAAAAATAAATATTATACTTACCTTCTGATGGCTCCCGGTTTCCTTGTCTTGGCTTGCCGGCAGCTCGCGGTAGACTAAAGGACCTGCCGACGTCAGTGGTCGCGTGACCCGTGACTAAATGACGTCACCGCAGGTCCTTAGTCTACCGCGAGCTGCCGGCAAGCTGAGACAAGGTCACCGGGGGCCATCAGAAGGTAAGTATAATATTTATTTTTTATTTTATTCTTTTTTTTACAGGTACTATGGTACCCGGGTCCGGAGGAGAGTCTCCTTTTCTCCAAACCCGAGTACCATCCGCACATTGAAATGCATGGAATCCGCATCTGCAGATGCAGTGATGCGGATTTCATGCATTCCAATGCAAGTCAATGGCGACGAAAACGCCGCGCTTCCGCAAAATAATTGGTAGTGCTGCAGCACATGCGGATTATCATTGGGGAACATGGCAGACCTTCTACCAAGCGTTTTTTAAGCGTTTCTGCTGCGGAATTGCCGTTGCGGAAACGCTTAAAAAACGCATAGTGGGCACAAAGCCTAAAGCAAATTTTAAATTCAAACAGTCAAATGGTACTCTTTCCCTTCCGAACCCTGCCTTGTGCCCAAACAGTAGTTTTCCCCCACATATGGGGCATCGACATGTTCAGGAGGAATTGCACAAAAAAATTGAGGTCCATTTTTTCCTTGCGAAAAGAAAAAGATTGGGGTCTAAAGTAACATTTTTGTGCAAAAAGTTAAACGTTCATTTTTTTCTTCCACATTCCAAAAATTCCTGTGAAGTACCTGAAGGGTTAATAAACTTCTTGAATGTGGTTTTGAGCACCTTGAGGGGTGCAGTTTTTAAAATGTTATCACTTTTGGGGATTTTCTGTCATAAAGGCCCCTCAAAGTCACTTCAAATGTGATGTGGTCCCTAAAATGGATTTTGTAAATTTTGTTGGAAAAATGAGAAATCGCTGGTTAGCCCTTATAACTAAAAAAAACATTTGGTTCCAAAATTGTGCTGATGTAAAGTAGACATGTGGGAAATGTTATTTATTAACTATTTTGTGTGACATATCTCTCTGATTTAAGGGCACGAAAATTCAAATTTTGAAAATTGCAAAATTTTCAAAATTTTTGCCAAATTTCTGATTTTTTTACTAATGAACATAAATGATATCAAATAAATTTTACCACTATAGTGAAGTACAATATGTCATGAAAAAACAGTCTCAGAATCTGGGGAATCCGTTGAAGTGTTCCAGAGTTATTACCTCATAAAGTGACAGTGGTCAGAATTGTAAAAATTGGCCTGGTCATTAACGTGCAAACCACCCTCGGGGATAAAGGGGTTAATCAGCTGTGGGGTAGTCGGTGGAGTGGATTCCCTTTAATAAACACTCACTTAGCCCCATTTTTGGTGCATACACTAATGAATCTAGGATCTATGAGATTTTTACCACGATAGTTGGATAGTTAGCGGCGTATCATCCATAGTGGCAGCCCACATGGCCACTATGGTGCCCGTAAAAAACATAGTATTTGAGTTTGGTGTAAGTTGGTATCCATGCAGCACATAAACGCATGTTTACAATGGCCATAAATCAGAAAAAATCTACAAGAAGAAAAATTGATCATAAACCCTGCTGTTATCATAGGTGTGTCAGAAGTGATAGACAGTCGCCCTGCAGTTGGTTGCAGAAGATCTCTTCGTCTGGCATTACAGACACCATCTTAGCTGTCTCATTCTAGGACCCAGCGGCTACCTCCCTCCTGCTAATTGACACCCAGGCTGGGTGTTTAAATACTGGCTGTTGCTAGAGGGAGGTGGCGGTGATATTCACATGACCCCTTGTGAAGGCTTGGAGCAAGTGCAGTTTTTACTTCCTCTCTGATGCTAAGAGGACGTGTGTGCCATCTCTCTGAAGTCGACTCAAGCTAAGCTACTTCCCCCGTGTCTGTTTCCACTTGCTGTCTTTAGTTATCAGTGGGGATTAACTAGCGCTTATTCCCCTTCCCTATCTAGGGTGAAGCGATAAGGAAATACAGGGATAGGTTCCTGCGCAGCGATTTGCGAGGAACCAATATAGGGACGATAGGGGTAGACAGGGTGATTGCAGATCTGCCTAGGATTTCTCCACTTCCCAATTTCCCTAGTGTCTGGGCTCCTTTCCCCTCATCCCTTCTTGTCGCACTTTGTCTTTCCTACTCTGTGCGTGACAGCTGTAAATGAATAAATAAAAAGCAAAAGTGCATTTAAATAAAATAGGGTTCTTAGCAACACTGTTTTTGATCAAAAATAGCATGAAAGCTATTCCACCATGACAAGGTGAACCCATGCGGGATATTTCTACTCTGTCTAATATTAAAAACCTTACCATGTGTCAAAACCTGTATGTGAATCAGACATGAGATCTTAAGTGATAGAAGATTACAGTTCGGTAAAGACGGGAAACCTTCATATAGACGGCCGGTGGTGATGTAGTCAGTGAAGCACTCTAGCCAAATATGTTTCTAGAGCCGTAGTAGAAGATGAAGATGTCGTCCTATTCATGAAGTAGTTATTTCTCATGTCACATGTAATGGATATCTCCTGCAGTATTACTAATGCTGATTCCAGTGTCAGTAAATGAGACGAGAATTAACGTTATGGAAGATGAGTCTATGAGAAACGTGTTCAGCTGCAGACTCCAAGGAAGAAACTGCTTGTTGTCTGTGGTCTAAAATATATAGGTTTTATTATTAGATGTAAAGCAGAAAACTACTGTAAAATAATAAATCTCCTCATATATTTCTCCTTATTATCTCTAGCAATTGTATTTTTACACATGTTTTTATGATGCTAAATAAGCTCATCATCTTCTCATTCAAGTGCCTACAAAATCAGATCCTCTCAGTGAAGATCTTCAATTTAAGAAAATTTTCCTTATTGACCCATCAAAGATGGATATGGACAGAGACAAGATGGCAGAGAGGATATTACACCTCACCCTAGAGATCCTCTTCCGACTTACTGGAGAGATGAGAGATTCTGATGACGTCACATTACACCATTCTTATCTATGGGAATAACAGATGGACAGAACTGGAGAGGTGAGGACTCTGGAAATGTCTGGAGTGAGATTTATTAATGTGTCTCTCCATAACCAGGATTACACAGTAGTGAAGAAGACCTCTAGTGAGCGCTGTCAGGTCCCTGAGTCTGAGGGATGGGAAAGACTCCTGAGCCCAATCACAGGGCCTCCATCTCGCCCCCTGATACATGAGGACATCAATGACCAGAAGATACTAGAACTCACCTACAAGATGATTGAGCTGCTGACTGGAGAGGTGACACTGCTGGGAATGCTGGGACATTATACAGTAACGCTATGAAGGGATCGAGTGGTGATGGTATCATTGTATGTGTCAGGTTCCTATAAGGTGTCAGGATGTCGCTGTCTATTTCTCCATGGAGGAGTGGGAGTATTTAAAAGGACACAAAGATATGTACAAAGACATAATGATGGAGGTTCCCCAGCCCCTCACATCACCAGGTAATAGACAGGACTAGACACACGGCCTATAATTATCTGTATGTAAAGAATGAATTCAGTCCCTGTATGTGTTTCCTCTAGATCTATCCAGTAAGAGGACAACACCAGAGAGATGTCCCCGTCCTCTTCTTCCACAGGACTGTAAACAAGAAGACCCCAATGTTCCTCAGGATCATCAGGTAGATGGAGAGAAGGTATCATGAGATCTCCCCTATGATGTGTAGATGTCTGTGACGGTCTTGTGTTCAGTTTTGTTTTATCCACCAGTATTATATGTTTTATACTTGTGTAATGAGAACGGTGGAGATGGCAGGATTAGAGCTGATCATAGATGTGACTTCTCATCTGTTTGTGACTTTTACAATATTTGTTTCAGGGTGAAGATCTGACCCATATTAATACTACAGAGACATATGTGAGGGGTGATGAGCGGTGTAAAGAGGAGATTCCTACATATGACTACCCAGGTGAGTAGTGACCACTAAATGCAGAGAAGTCACAGATTCTTCTCAGTCACCGGCTGTGGCTGCTTTATCGGTGGTGTAGTCTGGCCGTATCACAATTGTGTGATCACCATTTTGCCGCTAGACGACAACATTCTCCTCCGTCCGAAAATGTTCAAATTACTTTGAGAAATTATGAAAGCCCTTTTCTATAGAACTTACAACCTGGAGGATCCACCTAGCCCCTGGGATTAGGAGATGCTGACCGTTACCTGCCCTGATCTGTAAACCACAAAGCCAAATGACAGCGTACGTAGAATGTGCTGACAAGTTAGAAAATCACTCACAGTAAAATATTATGATGGGCCTGCAAGAGAAAGCGGAGGGTAATGATGCTGTTGGCTTCCTAGTTCCCTGATATCTTATTGGATGAATCTACCTTCTCTCCCTTCTGTGCTGCTGAATGTCCTCATATGGTCCCTACAAGACCAGGTCCAGTCTTTCTGGCCAAACTTTACTTTTATTATCGACAGCATTAAATGTGCAGTGAGGGCCAAGTGTGAATTTCTGTACAATAACAACAGAGTTTCCCTTTATCCTGAGTTTTCAATTTCTTTTAAAACCAACTAACTTCAAACAGGATTGTGATAAACTATACAGAAAAGATTACACCTGTGCCATGAAATACAGTTGAAACCAGAAGTTTACATACTCTATATAAAAAGACACATATGCATGTTTTTCTCAATATCTGACATGAAATCAGAATAAACCTTTCCCGTTTCAGGTCAATTAGGATTGCCATCATTTTTAATATTTGCCAAATGCCAGAATAATGAGAGAGAGAGAGAGAATGTTTTAAGGCATTTTTATTATTTACTGCAAAATCAAAAGTTTAAATACACTAAGATTACTATGGCTTTAAACAAATCCAGACTGCCCATATGATGATGTCATGTGTTTGGAAGCTTTTGGCAACATCTGAGTTAATTAGAGACACACTTGTGATGTATTTTAAGGCACAAATAAAAAACACTGCTTCTTTGTGTAGCATCATGGGAAAGTGTAAAGAAATCAGCCAAGATATCAGGAAGAAAATTGTGGACTTGCACAAGTATGGCTCATCCTTGGGTACAATTTCAAGATACCTGAAGATGCCTTGTTCATCTGTACAAACAATTATATGCAAGCACAAACAAAATGGGAATGTCCAGCCATCATACCGCTCAGGAAGGAGACGGTTTCTGTGTTCCTGAGATGAACGTGCTTTGGTCCAACATGTGCTTATCAACCTAAGGACAAAAGTAAAAGACCTTGTGAAGATGATGGCGGAAGCTGGTAAGATTGTGTCAATAACCACAGTGAAACAAGTACTATATCAACATGGGCAGAAAGGCCACTCTGTCAGGAAGAAGCCATTACTCCAAAACAAACATAAAAAAGCCAGATTAATGTTTGCAAATGCACACAGGAACAAAGACCTTAATTTTTGGAGACATGTCCTGTGGTCTGATGAAACTAAAATTGAACTTTTTGGGCATAACGACCATTGCTACATGTGGAGGAAAAAGGGAGAATCTTGGAAGCCTAAAAACAACATCCCAACTGTGAAACACGGGGGTGGCAGCATCATGTTGTGGGGTTGTTTTGCTGCAGCCAGGACTGGTGCACTTCACAAAATAAATGGCATCATGAGAAAAGAAGATTATGTGGCAATACTGAAGCAACATCTGTCACGGGTGAGTCAGAGGTGACAGACAGTCGCCCTGCAATGGTTTGCAGGCGATTTCCACGTTTGACAATGCAGACAGCTGCCTAAATAGGAGGCTGTGTTTAGGACCCATCGACTACCTCCCTTTAGTCTGGGTGTATATATACCTGGTGTGTCTAGGTGGGCGTCGCCGGTTATATTCATTCCTACTTGGAACTTGGCTGAAGCAACATCACGTCCTCTCTGGAGTCTTGTGGCCGTGTGCCCTGTTGGAGTTCTTCTAAAGCTGAGTTGTTGTTCCCCTGTGTTGTCTTCCCCTTTTTGTCTTTAGAGTGCTAGCGGAGGTTGACTAGTGCTCATATCTTTCCACCCCCAGCTATAGACTTACACCAGGGATAGTAAGGCGAGGCACTTGATCGGCGACAGCTGCGGAGGCTGTATAGGGATGTTAGGGGGAGACAGGGTGACACTAGTCCAGATTAGGAGGTCACCTCTTTCCCCTTTCCCTAGTGTCTGGGCTCCCTTTCCCCTCTGTGTTGCACTCACACCTGGCGTGACTCTCTGTGTTGCACTCACACCTGGCGTGACATTATAACCGGCCGAGCACGTTTTGGAAAAAAGGAGAAAAAAAAATGACACTAGATTGACATCTTTTTTTTTTTTTTCTTTGTGTGTTTTTGGGCATGCACCTTTTTTTCCTTACTCCCTTTAGTATGGGATCAGTTGCAGAGCTCGCAGAGCTGTTCTGCTGTGTGTCTCTGGAGGTGAATGACCTCCGTTGTGAGGTTCAGCAGCAGTATCACTGGTTACAGGCCGCCAATGTAGGGGTCGCTGCTGGTAGACTTGTCCAGTCTGAACCCAAGGTTGCCCTCCCGGACAGGTTTTCAGGAGGTAGTGACACGTTTTTTGTGTTTAAGGAGGCATGCTAATTGTACTTCAAACTTCGTCCCCACTCCTCTGGTAATGAGGAGCAATGGGTTGGTATTGTGATCTCTCTACTGCAGGGCGATCCTCAGTCATGGGCGTTTTCGTTACCGCAGGACTCAGTTTGTCTTCAGTCTGTGGAGGGGTTTTTTGGAGCTCTTGCCCTCATCTATGATGACCCTGACCGAGTCACCTTCAGCAGGGGATTCGGTCAGTAGAAACGTACAGTTCGGAATTCCGTAGATGGGAAACGGATTCCAAATGGAATGACTCAGCCCTTAAAAGTTAATTTTGTGACTGGCTTACTGAAAGGTTGAATGATGCCTTGGCTGTATATGATACCCCTCAGTCCTTGGAGGCTGCCATGTCTTTGGCCATACGTCTGGATAGGTGCCTTCGGGATAGACGGGTACAACCTTCTTCTCCTGGACCTTCTTGTCGGGGTTGTGTACCTTTGCCAAGGGAGCGGTCTGGGGGTGAACCAGTACTGGGAGAGGTGGAGGAACCTATGCAGTTAAGGGGTGTCTACATCATACATCTCCCCGGAGATTCACAAGAAAAGAGGCGTATGTTTTTTTTGTGGGAAAAAAGGATACTTTGTTGGGACCTGTCCTTCAATTTCTAAACAAAAGGAGACTCGTTTAACTCTCGGTAGTCTGGAGTTGGATAAACAAGGGGTGCACTTGTGGCCAAACTACCGTTCCCACTTTGTCTTGACAGCAGAGGTGGTGCTAGAGAGCAAAACCGAAAAAATTTCTGTGTTTGTTGACAGTGGAGCCGGGGTCAGCATGGTTGATGCTGAGTTTGTGAAAACTCATGGTCTTGCTTGCTGTGCTTTAGCTGAACCTATTCCCATCTTTGCCATTGACTCGGCGCCACTTGCACAGAAAGCATTTACTCAGATTGTACATAATGTAAAACTGAGGGTGGGGTCAGTTCATTGTGAAATCATCCCTTGCTATGTTTTGGAAAATCTCTCTACTCCGATTGTTTTAGGTATCCCCTGGCTTGTTAAACATAATCCGTTGGTGGATTGGAAAGCCGGGGAGATTACTGAATGGGGAGATTACTGCCATGAGAACTGTCTAAATGTTTCTATTGCTACTATCTCTACGGGGATACTGCCTGTTTTTTTGTCTGATTTTGAGAACGTTTTTTCTGAAAAGGGGTGTCAGGGTTTGCCTCCTCATCGTGCTTATGACTGTCCTATTAACCTGACCCCCGGAGCTACTAAACTACCAAAGTCCAGACTATATAATCTTTCTGGCCCTGAGAGACAAGCCATGAAGGTTTTCATTTGCGGAAAGTCTGGAGAAGGGACATATCACACCCTCATCTTCGCCCGTGGCGGCAGGGTTCATCTTTGTGAAGAAAAAAGATGGCGTTCTACGTCCCTGTTTAGATTTCCGGGAATTAAATCAAATTACCATCCGTGATCCATACCCTCTTCTTCTGATTCATGATTTGTTCAGCCAGGTTGTGGGAGCTAAGGTATTCTCCAAGTTGGATTTAAGGGGAGCCTATAATCTGGTTAGAATCAGAGAGGGGGGCGAATGGAAGACAGCGTTCAATACCCCGGAAGGTCATTTCCAGAGTCTGGTTGTGCCTTTTCATTTGACCAATGCACCTGCGGTATTCCAGCATTTCATAAATTATATTTTTCATCATTTGGTGGGGGGGTTTGTGATGGTCTATCTGGACGATATTTTGGTTTATTCACCTGATTTTGAGACCCATCGGGGGCATGTTAAGCAGGTACTCCAGATATTAAGGGATAACAAACTTTATGCCAAACTAGAAAAATGTGTTTTTGCTGTTCAACAGGTGCAGTATTTGGGGTACTTGTTGTCATCTTCAGTTTTTTGGATGGATCTGGAGAAGATCCCTGCAGTCCTTGACTGGGAACGTCCCGAGAACCTGAAGACCCTACAACGTTTTCTAGTCTTTACTAATTTTTACAGGAAATTCATCCAAAATTACTCGGTGGTAGTGAAACCCCTTACTGACATGACTAAGAAGGGGTCTGATTTTTCCTACTGGTCGGAGGCTTACCTCCAGGCTTTTTCTTCCTTAAAGAATCATTTTGCCACTGCACCCATTCTCAGTCAACCTGATGTTTCTCAACCCTTTATTGTGGAGGTCGATGCTTCGGATGTCGGGGTTGGGGCTGTGTTGTCTCAGGGTTCGTCCCCTGGTAAATGGCGTCCATGCGCCTTCTTTTCTAAAAAATTGTCTCCGGCTGAGAGAAATTATGACGTGGGTAATAGGGAACTTTTGGCGATCAAATTGGCGTTCGAGGAATGGCGACATTGGTTGGAGGGAGCAGTCCATCCTATTACTGTTATTACTGACCATAAGAACCTGTCATAACTTCAGTCAGCTAAACGTCTCAACCCTAGGCAAGCCAGATGGTCCCTGTTTTTTACTAAGTTCAATTTTGTTGGCACTTTTCGTCCAGGGGTCAAAAACGTCAAGGCTGATGCTTTGTCCCGGAGCTTCCCTGGTGGTGGTGACCATGAGAACCCTGCCCCGATATTACAGAAAGGGTTAGTTATTTTGTCTCTTTTTCCTGAACTGGAGGGTGAGGTGCTGGAGGCTCAGGGGGGCGCCCCTGCCTCCTGCCCTTCAGGAAAGTTATTTGTACCACCTGATCTGTGCTGTAAAGTAATCAAGGAACATCATAACTCTGTGCTTGCTGGGCATTCAGGTGGTAAGACAACCGCGGACCTCCTCTCTCGTCGTTTTTGGTGGCCGGTGTTGTAATTGAACACATAGCTGCTTGTAGTATTTGCACGCATTCTAAGGTTTCACACACCCGTCTGTCTGATACTCTTCTTCCGCTACCTATCCCTAGCAGGCCATGGACACACTTGTCCATGGATTTTATTACTGACCTACCGGTTTCTGCAGGCAAAAAGGTGGTTTTGGTAGTAGTAGATAGGTTCAGTAAAATGGTTCACTTCGTCGCTTTACCTGCACTTCCCAATGCTAAGACACTTGCTCAGGTGTTCATAAATGAGATTGTGAAGCTTCACGGGGTTCCCTCCGATGTGGTGTCTGATCGAGGGACCCAGTTTGTTTCCAAGTTCTGGAAGGCATTCTGTTCTCGACTGGGGGTGCAGCTGTCCTTTTCTTTTGCCTTCCACTCTCAGTCGAACGGTCAGACCGAGGGGGTCGATCAGAACTTGCAGAGATACCTCAGGTGTTTCGTCTCCGAAAATCAGCAAGATTGGGCATCCTACTTACCGATGGCAGAATTTTCCATCAATAATAATCGTCAAATATCCACTGGCCGGTCACCGTTTTTCGGTGCATACGGTTATCATCCACAGTTTGGGGGAGGAGCTTTAGGATTTCCTGAAGAGGAACGGTTTGCTTTATCGCTGTCCTCGCTGTGGCAGGGTGTTCTGTGTAATTTGAAGACAATGGGTGACAGGTATAAACGTATGGCTGACAGAAAACGCTTGCCAGGTCCGGACCTGAATGTGAATGACTTTGTGTGGTTGTCTACCAAGAATATAAGATTGAAAGTTCCTTCTTGGAAGCTGAGACCTAGATTTATTGGTCCCTAAAAAATTACCGCCGTCTTTAGAGAGCCAGCGGAGGTTGACTAGTGCTCATCTCCTTCCACCCCAAGCTATAGCCTTACACCAGGGATAGTAGGGCGAGGCAAGTGATTGGCGACAGCTGCGGAGGCTGTATAAGGATGTTAGGGGGAGACAGGGTGACGCTAGTCCAGATTAGGAGGTCATCTCTTCCCCCTTTCCCTAGTTTCTGGGCTCCCTTTCCCCCCTGTGCTGCACTCACACCTGGCGTGACTCTCTGTGTTGCACTCATACCTGGCATGACAACATCTCAAGACATCAGCCATGAAGTTAAAGCTTGGGTGGAAATGGGTCTTCCAAATGGACAATGACCCAAAGTATACTGCCACAATGGTAACAAAGTGGCTTAAGGATAGCAAAGTCAATGTTTTGGAGTGGCCATCACAAAACTCTGATCTCAATCCTGTTGAAAATTTATGGGCAAAGCTGAAAAGGCAGGGACGAGCAAGGCGACCTACAAACCTGGATCAGTGACACCAGTTTTGTTAGGAGGAATAGGCCCAAATTCCGACCAGCTATTGTGAGAAGCTTGTGTAAGGATATTTCAATTGTTTGACCCAAGTCATTCAGTTTAAGGGCAGTGGTACCAAATTCTAAAGAAATGTATGTAAACTTTTGACTTTGCAGTAAGTAATGAAAATGCCTTAAAACATTCTCTCTCTCATTATTCTGGCATTTGGCAAATATTAAAAATTATGGCAATCCTAATTGACCTAAAACGGGAAAGGTTTATTCTGATTTCATATCAGATATTGAGAAAAACGTCATATGTGTCTTTTTATATAGTGTATGTAAACTTCTGGTTTCAACTGTATATCTAAGCTACATTTAAGAAACCTCAGCTCTGTACTATTATACAAAGTTCTCTTTGAATGTCTAATATTTCTTGAAACTTATCTAATAGGAAATATTGGCCCCTATTATGGTTTAGATTACCAAGAGCCACCGAGCCCCATACTCCAATTACCCCAGAGAGGTTTCATCACTAGTTGCTCTTTTTTTTACTGATGGAGACTGTTGAGTTTGATCATTTCAGTAGATGTGTTATTGTCTATACTCACAGCTTTTTACTACACTCTTCCTGCAGCCAGTTTTGTGTTCCTAATCAGGCCCCATTTTTTAAATCTGACGTGTGTCACTTTATGTGGTGATAACTTTGGAATTCTTCACAAAGGATAATAGGAAACAAATGGACCTTACAAATTATATTCCAACTACTCTTGAATCTGACAATACCCTATGTCAGAGTTCACAGAGACGACACCGGGGAGATCACACAATATCCCACTGCTGCCGTCGCTCTGTCAGGATTTTGTCAGCTCTTCTCCTCTGACAAATACTATAGGGGAGAGGGGATGAAGAGGGTCTGGGAGAGAGAAATTCTTAATATTTCTATGACATCTTCCCCTCTTTTGAGGTAGCGTAGGGGCGGATTTACAGATCGCCCCTTAAGCCTACCTCGCAGCCCACCCTTCCTGCTAATCCGACAAGCCGTGGACCCAACTCGCCCACCACTCTGACCAACTGGGGATCCAGCTTTCCGATCACCTTGACCGGTTCGGGATGCATTTTCCCTACACCTCTGACAGGCTATGGGTACCTTCCTTCCATACTCCTGACAGACAGGGGGACCCACATTTCTTTTACCTTGCCTGGTTGTGGGGCCTACCTTTCCATCCCTCATGGTTACCTGGGGAGCTGGGCTAACTATGGGGCAGCTACGACTGGCCATGTCACAGTACGTCGTGACACTGGTCGGCGGCACGGTACCACTTTCCTTATGATCCCCGTGTTTCTCCCCATCCTTTCTCATTACCTCTGGAGCCGTGCTAATCATGGGACAGCTACCATCGACCATGTCACCATCTGGTGTGACCCTGGTCACCTGCATGGGACGACCTGCTTCCTGGTGTCCGTGCTTGCTCCGCTTGCCCATAGCACTTATGCTGGCTCTCAGCAGCATCACCCCGCAGGGTGAGGTGGCTGAGTTCCCCTCTACCACAACACACATTTTCAATATGCATCACATTGACATTATTGACAGTGGCATTACATGACATATCAGATCTGGGAGGGTGGTCAGGGATGTATCGGGCAACCAACTACCCCAGATCAGTTCCCAATAGCACATTAGTGGGGAGATTCTTTGACACCCCCACTTCCCTTAGCCTCCTCCTCGCACCCCAGTCCAGTTAAACTCGGGCCATCGGTATGGGACGGCGAACACCCCCAAACCCGGTAACAGGAGTGAGCTCATCTGGTAACATTAACTCAGGGCGGATGAGGGTCCGTTCTGCACCAGTATCCTTAAGGCCAACAGTAACGGTGTTGCCAACAGTAACCGGTTGTAAGTTCTCACGGGTCCTTCCAATCGCCCCTCCCACAAAAAGAATGGCTGCAGTAGGCCCTGGGGCCTCAGGTGTGTGGTTCATCTTCTGCCTCTCCAGGCAGACAAGGCTGATGTGACCCGTTTGGTCAGAAGTATAACACTTACGGGAGTCAAATGCAGGCCGGGTGCTGGAAGATGAGACAGGACCCGCTGAGGGCCGGCTGGCTGGAACACTGGGGATGGCTGACAGCTTACCCCCTGTCCAGCTGGCGGCGGCTGACTTCTGCACCTCTGGTATGCAGTTGGCCTCATAGGCATCCACGATCTTGGCTACTTTGACAGCTTCTTTCGGCTCCCGGTCCAGCACAAACTGGCGCACTTCCACTGGGCAAAGATGAAGAAACTGGTCCTTCACCATCAGATCCTGCAGGTGCTCGAAGGTGGTGACTGACAGTCCTTGGACAGTCCTGCGCAAAGTGGGTCCTGAGCTCATCCACCACGTCACTGTAGCTATCATGTGGTCCACGTTGGAGGGCTCTGAACTTCTTCCGGTAAACCTCCGGAGTCAGCTGGTACTTTTTTTATCAAGGCCTGCTTAATGGCCCTATAGTCTCCATCTTGTTCTCGAGGGAGAGAAGCAAACACCTCCAGAGCTTTTCCTCTGAGCCTTGGAGTTAAATATCTGGCCCACTGATCTTCAGGCAGCTGGTACTGTCTCCAGGCTTTTTCAAACCCTTGCAGAAATATGTCCAAGTCTCCATCCTTTTCCATTACGGGAAAATGTTCCCGACGGGGTGTAAAGTAGTTGGCACTGTTGGACTCATGGATCTGCAGGGTGGATAGCTCCTTCCGAATCTGGGCCTGCTCCAGCTGGTACAGATGCTCCTCTTGCCACTCTCGCTCAGCAGCCTCTCGGTCAGCTCTGGCCTGTTGCTCTGCTCGCTCCAGGAATTTCAGTATCAGTTGCAGTCGTCCGTCACGATCATCAGCAAGCTGCTCCAATGCCATCCACAGTTGGGGGTCCATATTACCCTTGCTGTGGACATTGCTGGCAATCACAGGTGGGACCCCTGCAGCAGCGCCATCTGGGCTTTGGCTGGCTGCCCCATCATCAGGGCTCTGCTGTCGGACGGGCTCTGCAGCACCTTGCAACAGGTCAGCAATCAGTTGGGCCTTGGTTTTGCCTGTGGGGTCAATCTGTCTCAGCTCACAGAGGGCAGTGATGGTGTCCCTTGACTGCTGGTGATACCAGGGCTCTTCACGCATAGCCATCTTTGCCAAATAAAAGATAGAACTGAAAAACAAGAGAAGGGAGGGGGTGCAACTGCTACACATACAGTAATGTCCCAGATAAAAAAAATATTAAAACACAGTGTGATTTCTTAAAACTTTGCACAGAATTCTCACAAGAACCATGCAAGTTTTCAATGACAGGAATGATTGTTCAATCCAGCCACTGATGTTCTGTAATATCCCACCGCTTGCCACCAGTTTGTCAGGGTTCACAGAGACGACACCAGGGAGATCACACAATATTCCACCGCTGCCGTCACTCTGTCAAGATTTCGTCAGCTCTTGTCCTCTGACAAATACTATAGGGGAGGGGGGATGAAGAGGTGTCTGGGAGAGAGAATTTTTTAATATTTCTATGCCACCTTTATACGGCTGTACCCTACTGTCTGGGCACATGGCAGGTTAAAGGTTAAGAAGGGAAAGAGCGACATTTAGCTATTTGAATGCAGATCTTGCTGGAATAGTTTGCAGACACAATGTATTGTGGACACTGTTCATGGTCACCTGGCAGCTCAAAAGATGGCCACCACAAATAGGCGTTGCTCCATCTACTCTTTTTTCAGATCCCAGGGTTTGCCTTGCTCATCACCCTTTAACCCCCTCTACATGGATCTGGAATTATACAGAGACCTCTAGGCTTGGGACATGGTGTTACTTGCTGTTCTGTGGAGTGAGATGGGAAGAAGAATATTCAGGTAGTCGGGTCAGAACCATGAGGGCAGAGAAAATACAAAATCAGAAGACACAAAAGTAGTCGGTAAACGGGCCGGGGTCACAACAGGAAACAAATACACAAGCCGGGAGCTGAGCACAGAGGACTAAACCAAGGGAGAACAAGGCTGTATCTGACAGCTTTAGTAAGGTATGGTGCTTTCCAATTGGCTGAAGTAGGGAGCAGATTACTTCAGCTGGACAGCACACACACCCATACTGCCAGACTGGATGGTACTACAGGTCCCAGGCACCCTAATCTTAGTGGCTGGACAGAGCCTGCGCCGCCCAGAGCTTCTGGTTCCAATATCTCCATCACCAGCGCCGCCTACAGAATGAATGAGGCGGCTCCTGGTGAGAGAAGCAGACGTCGCAGGAGCAGATCTCAGAGGAGATGGGACCCACCATTTACAGAAGCCCTAATATTACAAAATGTCAGAAAACCAGAGCAGTAGAAATCCCCATAAAGTGACTTCATTTTGGAAATTATAACCCTCAGTGAATTAATCTATTAGAGTAGTGACTATTTTGACTCCACAGCTACTTTCTGGAAATTAGCATGCAGTGGATGATGGAGAGTGAAAATTACAAATAAGCCATTTTATTGCCCAACACATAGTGCCCAGATTGTGCTCCAGGAAACACACAATGTAAATTAAGTGGGTTCTTCTAACTATAGTATTTCCAAATACATGGATGCTAAATGTGGTTTGGGCACACTGCAAGGCTCAGAAGCGAGGGGAAGATTGCAGAGAGAGCGGATATTGCTGAATTGGTTTATGAAAGCCATGTGCCACGCAAGGTGTGGGAAAGACCAGTGCAACACAAAGGGAAGAGGAAAAGGGAGACAAGACTCTAGCCAAAGGGGGGAAGTGGAGACCTCCTAGTCTGGTCTAGCGTCACCCTGTCTCAACTATTGACCCTATATTGGCTCTTCACCAATCGCCGCATGCATGCCTCGCCCTGTCTTTCCCTGGTGTATGGCTAAGACTAGGGAAGGGAGGAGATGAGCACTAGTCCATCTCACTAAACACTATAGACAACAAGTGTAGACAAACGGGGAAAATGGCTTAGCTTTAGACGACTCCAAACAAATTCGCACACGTCCTCAAGCTCCAGAGAGGACGAAGTACTGCTCTTGCTAAGCAAGTAGTAATGAATATAACCAGCAACTCCCTCTGAAACACAGCAGGTATTTAAACACCCAGGCAAAGTGTTAATTAGCCAGAGGGAGGTAACCACTGGGTCCTAGAGACAGCCTCTAAGAAGATGTCTGTAATGCCAAAGGTAGGGTTCTCCTGCAGCCAACTGCAGGGCGATTGTCTGTCACCTCTGACACACCCGTGACACCATGTTCCCTATCAAAAGCCTTTGAGCCACTAATAATGTGTTTTTCCATTGACGGATGATGGACCTGAGTGGGGGTTGTTTTTTGCGAGATGAGTAGAATTTTTTATTGGTATTATTTTCATCTACATAACATTGTTTGGTGGCTTTTTATTCCATATTTGGGAGGCAACATGAACAAACAGTTGAACACCACACTCTACTGGTTTCTGCTATGAGGTTTTATATTAGACTGTGAACTACCATTGTCTTGGTAAATAATTCCATTTTTGTTATCACCCATGACAGCACCACAACGAGAGAGGTGATCCGCCCTGCCAGGACAGGAAACCTACAGAATAGGGACATAGGGACCTGGGAGCACCATGGTGAGTCCAAGGGGGCCTGTTCCGTTGGACGGGCGTGAGCAGCAGCCGCACCATTACCTTATGGTGGCCTGGCAGCTGCGCATCCCGGTTGCGCAGGCGCAGGACGCTATCCAGGAAATCGCGCCCTAAGACACACGCCGGTGAAAAAAGAAGTAGCGGAGACCCATGTGTTCTAACATGTTTCCGGCTACTGTTTTGTACCAGCCTGCGGCCCTGATGACGAGCGTACCTGTGGGTCTTTGATGGGAGAAACTTAGACAGGCTTACCTGTTGAAGATCCAGATACGACTGAGCGGCACCCCTGCCTGGGGTCGGCAGCTCCAGTTCCATGAGTGGAGAAGCTGCTGTGGAACTGCGCCCCTGTCTGGGGTTGGCAGCTCCAGATCTGCACGTCAGTGAGAGAGCAGCTGTAGAACTGCGCCCCTGTCTAGGGTCGGCAGCTCCAGCTCCGTGCATCAGTGGAGAAGCTGCTGTGGAACTGCGCCCCTGTCTGGGGTCGGCAGCTCCAGCTTTGATCAGCTCACTGTTGGAGGCGCCCCTGCCTGGGTTTGACCACCCCAGTATTGCTCAGGCACGGCCGGATGGAGAGGAACAGGTCTGTGACTTGGTCCAGCCTCCGAATCTGGTGGTGAGTAATCTTCGTGAATGTTTACCTGGTTTATGGGGCCCTTTCCTTGTTATGGTTACTAGGAAAGGCTGAAGGAAGTTAGCGCAAAACTCAAAAATGGGTGTGTGCGCTCTGTAAGACACCATCTGGGCCAAGGGCCTCGTGCTTTAGATTTGGCTTCAGGAGGGAAGCTGGACCTTAGACCTCTAGGCTAAAGTTAGCCATATGTCTGGGCCGCACAGAGCCTCATGATTGGGCTTCAGAATTTACCACAAAAATGAGCCTCAATCTGCTGAGTAAATGTTAAAGTAACACTCAGAGGTTTTTACTGTTGTCCTCCAGTCTGTTTACTCCATCCATAGGACGGCATATGGTGTTAATACAGCACATGGTCTCTGTGAAGGTCTGCTGTCCAGCTGCGTCTCATCAGTTGGCTCCTTCGGGTGGGGCTAGTCTGACAATTGAGATTTACCACCCAAAGGAAAGGTTTATCCTTCATTGAGATGGATTACTCTTTGCGCTTCACAAAGAGCACATCATAGTGCTTCATAGCATAGCGCTTTATATCACATCATAGTGCCTCACAGCGCCTCTTGGCACATCATAGTGCCTCGTAGCATAGTGCTTTATAGCACATCATAGTGCCTCACAGTGCTTCATGGCACATCATAGCGCTTCATAGCACATCATTGTGCCTCATAGCGCCTCATGGCACATCATAGCATAGTGCTTCATAGCACATCATAGTGCCTCTTAGCATATCATAGTGCCTCATGGCACATCATAACATAGCGCCTCATGACACATCATAGTGCTTCATAGCATAGTGCTTTATATCACATCATAGTGCCTCACAGCGCCTCTTGGCACATCATAGTGCCTCGTAGCATAGTGCTTTATAGCACATAATAGTGCCTCATGGCACATCATAGCGCTTCATAGCACATCATTGTGCCTCATTCGCCTCATGGCACATCATAGCAAAGTGCTTCATAGCACATCATAGTGTCTCATAGCACATCTTAGTGCCACATAGCATAGCGCTTCATAGCACATCATAGCGCCTCATAGCACATCATAGCATAGTACCTCATAACATAGCGCTTTATAGCACATCATAGTGCC
This sequence comes from Phyllobates terribilis, assembly GCF_046119375.1. Lineage (NCBI taxonomy): Eukaryota > Metazoa > Chordata > Amphibia > Anura > Dendrobatidae > Phyllobates > Phyllobates terribilis. The sequence goes on from NW_027363230.1 coordinate 207,290, forward strand.
TCTCAGCACCTCATGGCACATCATAGAGCCTCATGGCACATAATAGTGTGTCGTAGCATAGCACCTCATAGCATAGCGCCGCATAGCATAGCTCTTCATAGCACATCATAGTGCCTCATGGCACATCATAGCATAGTGCCTCATGGCACATCCTAGTGCGTCATAGCATAGCGCTTCATAGCACATCATAGTGCATCATAGCATAGCGCTTTATAGCACATCATAGTGCGTCATAGCATAGCACTTCATAGCACATCATAGTGCCTCATAGCATAGCTCTTCATAGCACATCATAGTACCTCATAGCATAGCGCTTCATAGCACAGCATAGTGCCTCATGGCACATCATAGCATAGTGCCTCATGGCACATCATAGTGTGTCATAGCATAGCACCTCATAGCATAGCGCCTCATAGCACATCATAGTGCCTCATGGCACATTATAGCATAGTGCCTCATGGCACATCCTAGTGCGTCATAGCATAGCGCTTCATAGCACATCATAGTGCGTCATAGCATAGCGTTTCATAGCACATCATAGTGCCTCATAGCATAGCACTTCATAGCACATCATAGTGCTTCATAGCACAGCATAGTGCCTCATGGCACATCATAGCATAGTGCCTCGTGGCACATCATAGCATAGTGCCTCATGGCACATCTTAGTGCCTCATAACACATCACAGTGCCGCATAGTGCTTCATGGCACATAATAGTGCCTCATAGCACATCATAGCATAATGCCTCATAGCACATCATAGCATAATGCCTCATAGCACATCACAGTGCTTTATAGTGCCTCATGGCATAGTGCCTCATAGCACTTCATAGCGCCTTATGGCTCTTCATAGCGCCTCATAGCATAACATATCATAGTGACTCATAGCATATCATAGTGCCTTATGGTGAATTCATAGTGCCGTATAGCGCCTGTTAGTACCTCATAGCACTACACAGTGCCTTTTAGTACCTCATGGGGCCTGATATTGTCTCTCGGTGCTTCAGGTTGCCCCTGTGCCTTGTAGTGCTTTATAGGGTGTCTGTGACTTGTAGCGCCCCTGTGCCTCATAGTCCCTCTTTGTAAAGGTACTGGTTGCACAACTAAGTTTATGTCTGATAAAACCAAGTTCAGCAACTGTAAACTGTGCATGGCAAGCTTACTGAATTCAGGGGGAAAAATATCCTAGCCTCTATTTTGAGACAGAGAGTGGCAGTATTCCTGGCTGGTGCTCAGCTGGCTCGGTGGAATGCCGATTGGAGGCAGGTGACAATAAGAGCGCTTCCTTAGTTTTGCAGGTTAATAATAAACCTTTTAGGGTTTCATTCTTAAAGGTAGGAGGCATCATGTAGTGTTCATACAGCCATTGTGTGTTTGGTCCAATCGAGTGCAGTTTTATTGCTTTTTACAGGTTGCGCAGAAGTCATAAACATTAATATTTCTGGTCTTGTCCAAGCTCTGACTAAATAGGACAGACCCTGACTACTCATAATCAGTTCAGCTAACCCAGCTTGATCAAACAAAACAATATTTATCGATACCCCTTAATACAATTGTGACTATTCATACTGTAAGATTGTTAATATGCTGTGGACAGAACTGTGGAACATTTAACTCAAAATGTTTTGTTTGAAAGAGCGATGTGTTGTGGGAGGAGGGATAGAATAGGGACTGGGTCCTTTCTTTGGTTGGGTTGTTTTATTTGTTTTACTGTTGTGTTACAAAAAAGTTTTAACAATAAAAAATATTTGATTTAAAAAAAACAACAACAATATTTATCCAGGGCAACCACTGATACTTGTGAAGTCTGGCCTGTGTCTCTGATTATCTCCAAGACACATACCGTCTGCTCTGCTTTCCAGCAGTCTTACTAAGGTGAATGCCTAGCCTGCTCTGGTGCTTAGCTCTCCAGGTGCCCTAATCAAGACCTGTAAAGCTATTATTTAACCCAGGCCTACCTGGGTTTGCTACAACCTGAATGGGCTGTACAGATTCCTGAGAGTTAGATAATTGGAAATGGACTCTATAAGACCTGCTAGTAAATCTGCAGTTCCTAATTGCTATATAGTAGTATAGGCATTTAAGGAGGTATACAATCAGGTTTCAATTCACATGAAACATCAAATTTCCTGAGAATACTTCTTGGCATAAAATGAGGATTTAGGCTTTCAGTTTGTGACCTTCCATTCAGATGTTAATGAGCCTTAAGGCTTTATGGAGAATTATAGTAGTTAGGACAACTCTCATATTGAAGGAAGAGGCATTGACAATAGTTTACCTCAAGTATTTCGGGATTATGGGCAGATCCGTCGAGCGCTACAGAACTCACTGGGCAGTGAGTAAGAGTTGTGGTCTCCCAAGGTAGAATAAGGAGTCCTGCTATATGTCAAAATTAATAAGCAGTCTGGCCGCAACTCTGAACAAGGCAATATTGCTGTTAATAACTTTAATCTCCTACATTCCTGTAGTAGCATGGTTACAGGTATATACCCATGTGTTGCCTCTAAAGACCCGGTTCCTCTAACCTAAAGAAGCTTTAGACAGTATATAAGAAAGCTCCATTCATCTATACATGGTCACCATGTAAAGGTCTTCTCATACAGCAGAGTAGCTTTAGCTTACGTAAATTATTATGGAGGAACTCTGCCAAGATCCCTAATGACACTTATGTCTAATCAGTTCAGATGGCGAAGTCTCACCTTTTATCTTTAACAGCACCTCATATAAAGAGGAAGAGAATTACCAGTGGACCTTTTTAGCCATAGACTACTGGAACAGTGTTCAACCTGCATTGAATAAGCAAGGAATGTGAAAGTGAGTTTTGGATCTAGGCCCTTTTTCAGTCCAAAGATGGCACCCTGGGATCTGAATCCAAGCCTTCGCTTGAACCCATGGATTCAGCGTCTTCACATTAAAGACTATTATCCCAGTGGCCCTGAGCACCTCAGCATGGTAAGTTAATGACATTCAAGCTTTGTCGGTTAATCCTTTGTTTATACAGATCCTAAAAGATGGGCCAGTTCCGGAGCTACCCAACTTTCGAAGATGGCTTCCAATTTCCATAGAAGTCAGGAAATTGTGCACCCTACTTTCTGTGCTAATCCGGGGAATCCATGGCAGATCAATAAGAAAGCGGATGTCCCCATAAAGCATTTTGTAAGGTTGCGATTCAGTCTTCACCTTGCACCTTCTATAGACACTATAGACTTGATCGGGGATCTTCTGCTGTCCTTTCCTTTAGGAAAACTGTTCTACAGGCTGTGGTCCCACCCTAACTTTAAAGTTTTTTCTCTGTAAATCTCTCGTTGTGGTGCTGTCATGGGTGATAGGAAAGCACTAAATTACTTATGGTAATGTGATTTTCCTGAGCCCATGACAGCACCCTTATATTCCCTCCCATCACTGGTAGAAGTTGATCACTTCATTCTCTTCGTGATGTTTGATTCACGCGGCGTGTAGAAGCAAAAATCATGGGATATATAACTATTAAGTAGTGTCCTCTCACGCTCTGTAAACAACTGAGGTGGTGGAGAGGCGCCACCATTTTATTCTGTAGGTTTCCTGTCCTGGTAGGGTGGATCGCCTCTCTCGTTGTGGTGCTGTCATGGGCTCAGGAAAATCACATTACCGGTAAGTAATTTAGTGCTTTTTATATAACTTGCCATTTTTACAGACGGTTTAAGTAGAAATATTACACAATATAAAATTCAAGGATATTTTATTCAAAAATAATAATTGTTTTTTTCTTGGCAGATGACTGTACCAGGAGATCAGAGGGACAGCCGTCATCTTCAGTTTTTCAATCAGATGAGCTTGAGATCCCACAACATACAATTGAACTGAATGCCATTACTGCAGATATACCATCATCCCTTCACAGCAAAGATCTGTCATCTGATCCTATGAAACAGGTCCAGTCTTCTGATTCATTACCGACTACTAAGGAAAATCAAACTCACAAAATAATCATTAAAAAACGAACTGCTCCTAAAGCAAATAAGCCATTTTCACGTTCAGAATATGGAAACAGTTTTCCCCTTGAAATATCTTTTCTTAAACATCAAAAAATTCATACAGTGGAGAATAGATTTTCGTGTTCTAAGTGTGGGAAATTTTTTAACCAGAAATCAAATCTTGTTAGACACCAGAGAATTCACACAGGGGAGAAGCCATTTTCCTGTTCAGATTGTGGCAAATGTTTTAACCAGAAATCAGATCTTGTTAGTCATCAGAGAACTCACACAGGGGAGAAGCCATTTTCCTGTTCAGAATGTGGCAAATGTTTTAACTTGAATTCAAATTTTGTTAAACACCAGAGAATTCACACGGGGGAGAAGCCGTTTTCATGTTCAGAATGCGGGAAATGTTTTAACTTTAATTCAAATTTTGTTAAGCATCAGAGAATTCACACGGGGGAGAAGCCTTTTTCATGTTCAGAATGCGAGAAATGTTTTACAGATAAATCAAATCTTATCACACATCAGAGAACTCACACTAGGGGGAAACTTTTTTCATGTTCAGAATGTGGGAAATGTTTTACTGATCAATCTAATCTTATCGCACATCAGAGAACTCACACTGGGGAGAAGCCTTTTTCATGTTCAGAATGTGGGAAATGTTTTAACAAGAAAGGGCATCTTGATAGCCACCAGAGAATTCACACAGGGGAAAAGCCTTTTTCCTGTTCAGAATGTGGGAAATATTTTACAAAAAAATGTAATTTTGTTAGGCATCAGAGAACCCACACAGGGGAGAAGCCATTTTACTGTTCAAAATGTGGGAAATGTTTTAGCCTTAAATCAACTTTGGTTAAGCACCAGAGAATACACAGAGGGTAGAAGCCTTTTTGATGTTCTTAATGTGGGAAATCTTTTACACGGAAATCAACTTTAAATACACATTATAGAAGTCACACACGGGACAAGCATTTTTTCATTTTCAGAATGTTGGACATCTTTTTAACCAAAAATTGTATCTTCTTAAATTGGTTGTACAATACTAGGACAAACCCTTGTTATGAAGACCCGACATCTTCCCTGGGCTTAGTACTACTCAGACAACACAGGGTGAGGGTAAAACAGTGTAGCAATATTTTATTGAACCACCAAACAGACAATAAATACATAGAACAGTCCCAGCAAATACCCAAGATGGTGCAACATTACACAGTCTCACCCTTCCGCTGGCCCGCCAAGAATAGAAAAGCTGCGACTTTGGAACTTCCAGAGCCAACGACCTCAAACAGTACCCCCCCACCCCTCCTTTTTGCGGGCCCCCACAGAGAGAATGTAGCGGCAAGCTTAGAAAGCTGACAGTCCATCGAGGAAAAAGGCCAAGAGCCCCTAGGGTGGCACACTGACCTCTCCGAGAGTATCCATGGGGCCAGATGACCGGCTGGTCCCAATCTGGTTTCTTCGAATGTCTCAATGGGTTCCAGGAGACCGGAGGGTCCCACCTGCAACCCCAAACAACATATCCATAGGGCCAGGTGACTTCATTGTCCCAACCTAGTCTCCCCAACTGTATCCATGAGCTCTCTGATGGTCAATGGAGCAGATCCGTATCCTTCCAGTCAGGGCCATGTACCCTTAGGCCGGAATCATGTAGAATCGAAATCTGTGTCTTTCTGGATGAAGCCATGCTACCAAACTGATGTTCTGAAGAGTCTGACTGATCTTTGATTCTTTCAATTCTGACTGCTACAGAGGCATATGTCTCTTAAATAGTTACAATCGTCCTTTCAAGTACACATCCACAGGTCAAGGATTAGGGAGGGTATTATTCCACAGGGCTCAGGTCTCATTGTTTGAGCATTTAATCAATTTACATAGTTGGTATAGCAGGGAGCTCTTGCAAATCAACATCTAGCTGGCTTTAGCATAATATATAATTAGCATATTAACAAACATTATTGTTTCAAAACCAAGAGAAGTCAACATTCAGGTTTATACACATAATAGTATGTCCTCCTTGACCAGCCACAGAAATACACATACATTCACAAGTCAACACAAACCCAATGGTGTATTTCTCTTGGCTTAACAAATCTAAACATCTGTCTGATTAAGGTAACAACCTGTTTCGTCACACTTCTCATTCCTCATACTTAGCCTTGTTAAAATATAAACACTCACCTCCCATGGTAGGGCCGTTCCAGCGGCATTGGCACTCACGTTCCCAAGACTGATGTAAGGTTGTTACATCATATGAGCCCTGCACCCAATTAGTGCCAGTTTTACTGTCCCCGCCTTCGGACGTGTTGAACATTAACAGGAAGCCAGGGCTGTGGTTGCTCTTTGACCTTCTCTTAATGTTGGATTTGTCAGAAGGTGGAGACAGTGACGTCAGCACTGAGCGCAGGGCTCACATGACGTAACAACCTCACATGAGCCCCGAAACACAAATGTTGACTCTGCTGGAATGGCCCTGGCACGGGAGGTGAGCATAACTGTTTTTATTATAACAGGATCAAACATCAGTGATGAGAAGGGGTTGTCCAAGTAGTGGACAACCCTTTTAAACATCAAACATCCCACACAGAGAGAAGTAATTATGATACCTAGAGTGTGAAAAATTAATTACTGGAAAATCGAATTTTGTTGACCATCAAAAATAACTATATAAGTTATTGACAAATTGTACAAAAACATATAACACAGTCGTATAATTAAATGAGAAAGGGCTATTACTTCAGAACTTACCATATTTTTTGGAGTATAAGGCACAAATTTAGCAAGAAAAAAATCTTTCTAATAAGTGAGTGCATCTTATAGCCTGGAGGCAACTTCCTGTGACAGGAGAACTCTGAGACAGTGTCCTTCCTGATTACTGAGAGAACTGTTCTCTCTCCTCCAGCCCCACATGTATCTAACTGATTGGTCAAAATCAGGGTCCTTTGGATGTTTTTTTTGGTTGTCATTAAGATTTAAAAAGAGAAAACACAGTAGTTTGACAGTAGATGGCTTCCCCCAACCAATTATCCTTGAGTGGAGAAAAAGTTTTTTGTTATCATTCATATTCTCTGAAACAAGGCCAAGAAAATTCTGCCGGGGTATGTAAACTTTTGAGCATAACTGTATACAGTACAGACCAAAAGTTTGGACATACCTTCTAATTTAAAGATTTTTCTGTATTTTCATGAGTATGAAAATTGTACATTCGCACTGAAGGCATCAAAACTATGAATTAACTCATGTGGAATTATTTACTCAACAAAAAAGTGTGAAACAACTGAAAATATGTCTTATATTCTAGGTTCTTCAAAGTAGCCACCTTTTGCTTTGATGACTGCTTTGCACACTCTTGGCATTCTCTTGATGAGCTTCAAGAGGTAGTCACCGGAAATGGTTTTCACTTCACAGGTGTGCCCTATCAGGTTTAATAAGTGGGATTTCTTGCCTTATAAATGGGGTTGGGACCATCAGTCTTGTGCAGAAGTCTGGTGGACACACAGCTGATAGTCCTACTGAATAGACTGTTAGAATTTGTATTATGGCAAGAAAAAAGCAGCTAGGTAAAGAAAAACGAGTGGCCATCATTACTTTAAGAAATGAAGGTCAGTCAGTCCGAAAAATTGGGAAAGCTTTGAAAGTGTCCCCAAGTGCAGTTGCAAAAACCATCAAGCGCTACAAAGAAACTGGCTCACATGAGGACCGCCCCAGGAAAGGAAGACCAAGAGTCACCTCTGCTTCTGAGGATAAGTTTATCCGAGTCACCAGCCTCAGAAATTGCAGGTTAACAGTAGCTCAGATTAGAGACCAGGTCAATGCCACACAGAGTTCTAGCAGCAGACACATCTCTTCAACAACTGTTAAGAGGAGACTTTGTGCAGCAGGCCTTCATGGTAAAATAGCTGCCAGAAAACCACTGCTAAGGACAGGCAACAAGCAGAAGAGACTTGTTTGGGCTAAAGAACACAAGGAATGGACATTAGACCAGTGAAAATCTGTGCTTTGGTCTGATAAGTCCAAATTTGAGATCTTTGGTTCCAACCACCGTGTCTTTGTGCGACGCAGAAAAGGAGAATGGATGGACTCTACATGCCTGGTTCCCACCGTGAAGCATGGAGGAGGAGGTGTGATAGTATGGGGTGCTTTGCTGGTGACACTGTTGGGGATTTATTCAAAATTGAAGGCATACTGAACCAGCATGGCTACCACAGCATCTTGCAGCGGCATGCTATTCCATCCGGTTTGCGTTTAGTTGGACCATCATTTATTTTTCAACAGGACAGTGACCCCAAACACACCTCCAGGCTGTGTAAGGGCTATTTGACCAAGCAGGAGAGTGATGGGGTGCTACGCCAGATGACCTGGCCTCCACAGTCACCAGACCTGAACCCAATCGAGATGGTTTGGGGTGAGCTGGACCGCAGAGTGAAGGTAAAAGGGCCAACAAATGCTAAGCATCTCTGGGAACTCCTTCAAGATTGTTGGAAGACCATTTCCGGTGACTACCTCTTGAAGCTCCTCAAGAGAATGCCAAGAGTGTGTAAAGCAGTCATCAAAGCAAAAGGTGGCTACTTTGAAGAACCTAGAATATAAGACATATTTTCAGTTGTTTCACACTTTTTTGTTAAGTATATAATTCCACATGTGTTAATTCATAGTTTTGATGCCTTCAGTGTGAATGTACAATTTTCATAGTCATGAAAATACAGAAAAATCTTTAAATGAAAAGGTGTGTCCAAACTTTTGGTCTGTACTGTATATGTGCGCTGTAGAGTGTTCATTAAAGTTTATGTTATGAAGCCATATGTGAATAAAACACATGGTGCAGAGAAACACTAACAATAGATTTATTACTTTTTCAAGGCACTAGGGTAAAATATGGAATATTCATCCCTCCACTTTACACGATCAGGGATGATTTAATTAGTAGAAAAAATGTTTTGTTTTTTTCTGCTGCATAAACCTTGGATATTGTTAGGTGTGTTTTATAGTCAGAAAAATACAATGTATTAGAATTAAAAAATATATGCAATACCTTTATCCAAACAACAATAAAAAGCAATATTCAATGTGCAATCAATATTTCACATTGTTATACAGCAGGGGAAATAAGTATTGAACACCTCACTAATTTTCTAAGTAAGTATATTTTTAAAGGTGCTTTTGACATGAAATTTTCACCAGAATGTCACACAAGAAACATCTCATGATGGGTAAAGCCAGTGAACTGTCTCAAAACCTTTACAAACTTATTGTTGCAAAACATCCTGATGGCATCTTTTACAAAAGAATTTCTAAACTACTGTAGGTCCCAGTGAGTATTGTTGTGGCAACAATCCGGTAGCTAAAAGAAAATCAATTCACCATAAACCGGCCACAACCAGGTTTCGGACAATTTCAATTTTCTTTGGATCTTGCTCTGACTGCAGCCGTAAGGTAAACTGTAGAGATTATATAAAGGGCACGCCAACCGTAGCACAAGCATTAAGCTGCGAAGGATTTTTACAGCATGGATTCTGATTGACTGCCTTTATTCCCTGCACTCTGTTACTTTAATATTGCAAAGGATTTCTACAGCATGGACTCCATGTCATTTACGACCTCTATTCCCAGTACTCTGTGTCACTATATGGTTGTCGTTGTTATCATTGATATTATTGTCATCACTCAGTACTTAAACTACTAAAAACAACTTTTTTTTTATGCCTCACCTAGTAGGATATTTTTAAAAAACAATATCTAGTATAGTTCTCCAGTACTATACATTGTATTTATTTATTTTTATTCACCATATTTAGTTAACCAGATTTTTTTTTTTTTTTCTCTACAATCGCTGCCAGGGCTGTGGAGTCGGAGTCCATTTTGGTGGAGTCGGAGTCAGTATAAAATGGACTGACTCAGACTACTAAAATATATAATAAACTAGATGGTGGCCCGATTCTAATGCATCAGGTATTCTGGAATAGGTATGCGGCCAACCGGGAGCAATCAGCAGAGCTGTGTTTAAATTTGGCGCCTATATCGCAGATTGGTCACGCCTGGCGGTCGAGACTAATCAGCAGAGCGGGGTTTAAATTTGGCGCCAATAATGCTGATTGGTCGCGGCCAGCGAACGTGACCAATCAGCAGAGCGGTATTTAAATTTGGCGCCAATAATGGTGATTGGTCACGGCCGCGACCAATCAGCAGAGCGGTGTTTAAATTTGGCACTAATAATGCTGATTATTCGTGACCGGTAACCACGACCAATCAGCAGAGCGGTGTTTAAATTTGGCGCCTATATCGCAGATTGGTCACGCCCGGCGGTCGAGACTAATCAGCAGAGCGGGGTTTAAATTTGGCGCCAATAATGCTGATTGGTCGTGGCCAGCGAACGTGACCAATCAGCAGAGCGGTATTTAAATTTGGCGCCAATAATGGTGATTGGTCACGGCCGCGACCAATCAGCAGAGCGGTGTTTAAATTTGGCACTAATAATGCTGATTATTCGTGACCGGTAACCACGACCAATCAGCAGAGCGGTGTTTAAATTTGGCACCAATATGGCTGATTGGTCACGGCCGGTGGTTGCTACTAATCAGCAGAGCGGGGTTTAAATTTGGCGCCAATACTGCTGATTGGTCACGGCCGGCGACCGCGACCAATCAGCAGGGCGGTGTTTAAATTTAGCGCCAATATTGCTGATTGGTCGCGGCCGGCGACCGTGACTAATCAGCAGAGCGGGGTTTAAATTTGGCGCCAATACTGCTGATTGGTCGCGGCCGGTGACCGCGACCAGTCAGCGGAGCGTTGTTTAAATTTGGCACCAAAATCGCTGATTGGTAGCGGCCGGCCACTGCGACCAATCAGCAGAGCGGGGTTTAAATTTTGCGCCAATACTGCTGATTGGTCGCGGCCGGCGACCGTGACCAATCAGCAGAGCGGGGTTTACATTTGGCGCCAAAATTGCTGATTGTTCGCACCCGGCGGACGCGCTAATCAGCAGAGCGGGGTTTAAATTTGGCGCCAATACTGCTGATTGGTCGCGGTTGTCGGCCGTGACCAATCAGCAGAGCGGTGTTTAAATTTTGCGCCAATACTGCTGATTGATCTCGGCCAGCGACCGCGATCAATCAGCAGAGCGGTGTTTAAATTTGGGGCCAAAATCGCTGATTGGTCGCGGCCGGCGGCCTCGACCAATCAGCAGAGCGGTATTTAACTTTAGCGCCAAGATCACTGATTGGTCGCGTGCGGAGAGCGCGACCAATCAGCGAATCATATTGGTGAGGTGCGGAGAGCGGAATCCTATTAGTGAGGACCGGGGAGCGCCGCTGCCTGTGCGGATACTTCCGCTGCGAGAAGTCGGGACATGAGCGACTGCTCGCAGCAGAAGTATCCCGACCCGCAGCGCCACTCCCCGGTCCTCCCTTGACACGCTAGCCGCTGATGTCCCCACAGTATCCGCATGGTGTTACAAAGGTCCGGACATTTGTGTTAAAAATCGCTAATTTGGGCGCCAAATTTAAATATCGGCCGCGACCAATCGCCGATTTTGGCGCCACATTTAAACACCACTGTGCTGATTGGTCGCCGACGCTGGGCGTGACCAATCACCGATTTTGGCGCACCATTTAAATAGCGTCCGCGACCAATCAGTACAGCGGTGTTTAAATGTGGAGCCAAGATCGGTGATTGGTCGAGGCCGATATTTAAATTTAGCGCCCAAATCAGTGATTGGTCGCGGGCAGCGCCCGCGACCAATCAGCGATTTTTAACACAAATGTCCGGACCTTTGTAACACCATGCGAATACTGTGGGGACATCAGCGGCTAGGGTGTCAAGGGAGGACCGGGGAGCGGCGCTGTGGGTCGGGATACTTCTGCTGCGAGCGCCCGCTCATGTCCCGGGTTCTCGCTGCGGAAGTATCCGCACAGGCAGCGGCGCTCCCCGGGCCTCACCAAGACAATTCGATGATTGGTCGCGGTCTTCGGACCCGACCAATCACTGATCTTGCCGCAAAAGTTAAACACTACTGTGCTGATTGGTCGCGGACGCCGCCTGCGACCAATCACCGATTTGGGCGCCAAATTTAAATATCGGCCGCGACCAATCACCGATCTTGGCTCCACATTTAAACACCGCGGTGCTGATTGGTCGCGGACGCTATTTAAATGTGGCGCCAAAATCGGTGATTGGTCGCGCCCAGCGTCGGCGACCAATCAGCACAGCGATGTTTAAATGTGGAGCCAAGACCAGTGATTGGTCGCGGCCGATATTTAAATTTGGCGCCCAAATCGGTGATTGGTCGCGGGCGGCATCCGCGACCAATCAGCACAGTAGTGTTTAACTTTTGCGGCAAGATCAGTGATTGGTCGGGTCCGAAGACCGCGACCAATCATCGAATCGTCTTGGTGAGGACCGGGGAGCGGTGCTGCCTGTGCGGGTACTTCCGCAGCGAAAGCCCGGGACATGAGCGGGCGCTCGCAACAGATGTATCCCGACCCGCAGCGCCGCTCCCCGGTCCTCCCTTCCGCATGGAAGTCAGCAACGCCGGCGGTCCTTCCGCTGCTACCGGCCGGGAGATGAGCGCCTCGCGCCGCTCATCTCCCGGCTGCATCTCCGTCCCGCAGATGGGTCCGGCGGTCGAGGTCCTTCTGCTGGTACCGGCCGGGAGATGAGTGCCTCGCGCCGGTCATCTCCCGGCTGTATCGCCGCTGACCTCCGTCCGCCAGATGAGCCGCTAACGGCCGCCATCTTTTTTCAGAAATCCCGCGGCGTTAATTGGCCGCTGCCGGACCAATGAGCGACGCGGGATTTCCTGGACAGACAGACAGACAGACAGATGGGATAAGACAATTATATAGTAGATTGGGTACAGTAGTTCAATGGAGTTTGTGGGGAATATTTTTTTCATAAGAATTTGGGAAAGTTATGAAATGTCCTATAAAGGTCTGTCCTATTTCTGATCTAAGGGTCTAGACTTTTAGCTGAGATGAATCTGTGCTACAGTAAATTTATTACTTAAACATGAGCCATGTATGAGGGAGTCAGAGTCATGGAAATTGAGGACTCGGAGGTTTGGTTTACCGACTCCGCAGCCCTGATTGCTGCATTTTCTATATGTGTTAGCCCAATACGGGCATTTCTAGGTTCCTAGCACAGTAGCTTTTATACAAGTAGAAATTGCTCTTTCACCACAATGTGCTTTCCAGGTCATCCACCCGGTTCCCTCACTTATGTTTCCTTCCTTCGGAGTCCACACCATTAGACTCTTTAAACCCTTCTCCCTCCCCTCCGGGTGGCGGTTGTGTATTGCCCTCCAGGCCCCTCCCATCGGTTTCTGGATCACTTTGCCACCTGGCTTCCACACTTCCTATCTTATGATATTCCCACTCTCATCATGGGGGATTTTAACATACCCATTGATAAGCTGCTTTCCCCATCTGCATCTCTTCTTCTTTCTCTAACAGCCTCATTCGGCCTCTCACAGCTTACTAACTCTCCTACGCATGAAGACGGGAATACTCTGGACCTGGTCTTCTCACGACTTTGCTCGCTGCATGACTTTACTAACTCCACTCTACCACTCTCTGACCATAACCTTCTTTCCTTCTCTGTCAAGAACGGTCTTCTTACCCGGGACACCCCCACTTATCATACACACAAAAATCTACATGCCATTAATATCCAGCAGCTTATGAACAATCTACAGTCATCTTTAGCTCCCATCCTCTCCCTCTCCTGTCCAGACTCAGCATTGTCACGCTATACCCACACATTGCAGAGTGTCCTGGATGAAGCAGCACCTTCTACACGCAAAATGACCCAGCATAGACGACAGCCCTGGCACACGATACAAACACGTTTTTTCCAGCGATGCTCAAGGTGCACTGAGCATCTGTAGAGAAAATCACTTTTGGCAGAAGGCTTCATCCACTATAAGTTCATTCTCAAAACTTATAACTCTGCTCTCCATCTGTCTAAACTGTTATGATCTGCTACAAGCACTAAGGAAAGACAGGAGATCTGTCCCTACAATATAACTAAGCTAGATCCCTACGATGTAACGGGGAACCTGATCCTGCGATCAGACCCGCTAAAGTACTCAGCTAGTCTGAACGAAGACCTATAGATGTGAGGGAGGGATCCCTACAAGAACTAGGGACTGGGAGAAAGATGGACACCTCCTAGCAGAAATTGTAGCAGTAAAAAGACAAACAAGCAACATAGAACATAGAGGTCCAAAGACCTAGCTAAACTGACTGAGAAAAGTAACAAAGCACCTGGCTAGCTTAAGAGTAGAAATTACAATGAAGTCCAGCATGGCCAGAAGGGCGGAGCAGGATTAAATAGGCAAAAAAGGTCATGTGACCAGCAAAATAGAAAAAACCTAACAGGAGAGTTCTAACATAAACAAGTCTACTTTACCACTCTCATCACAACTCTAGCCAACATTCCTAAATGACTCTTTGAAACTTTCCACTCCCTCCTGAGCCCTAAAGTACAGACCCCCGTGACCAACCTATGTGCTGATAGTCTGGCTACTTATTTCCCTCAAAAAATCAATCATATCCATCAAGACATTTTTGCACAATCCCCTCAGAATCTGGATCCCCTTCCCTCCCGCACCTCAAGTTTACTTTCCATCTTCAAACCGGTCACAGAAGAAGTGACCAGACTCTTTGCTTCATCTCGCCCTACAACCTACAACAGTGACCCTATTCCCTCACATCTCCTTCAGTCCCTTTCCCCAGCTGTCACTACCTACCTAACTAAAATATTTAACCTCTCTCTTTCTTCGGGTATCTTTCCCACTTCATTTAAACATGCAATCATAACCCTTTTACTTAAAAAGCCATCCCTAGACCAGAACTGCACTGCTAACTACAGATCGGTCTCTAATATTCACTTCATCTCTAAACTCCTGGAACGCTTGGTCCACTCCCGTCAAATCCGCTATATCTCAGGTAACTCTCTTCTTGACCCTTTACAATCCAGTTTCCGCTCCTCACACTGTACTGAAACTGCCCTCACTAAAGTCTCTGATTATGTACTAACAGCTAAATCTAATGGTCACTACTCCCTGCTGTTTCTCCTGGATCTCTCTGCCGCTTTTGACACTGTGGATCACCAGCTCCTAATCACTATGCTCCGCTCTATAGACCTCAAGGACACCGTTCTCTCTTGGTTTTCCTCCCATATCCCTGACCGCTCCTTCACGGTATCTTTTGCCGGCTCTTCTTCCTCTAATCTTTCCCTCACTATCTGTGTTCCACAAGGATCAGTCCTAGGTCCCCTCCTCTTCTCCTTGTATACTGCCCCATTGGACAAACCATCAGCAGATTTGGTTTCCAGTACCATCTCAATGCTGATGACACCTAACTATACACTCCTTCACCTGACATCACCCCCACTCTAATACAAAATACCAGTGATTGTCTGTCTGCTGTCTCTAACATCATGTCTTCCCTCTATCTGAAAATGAATGTCTCCAAAACTGAACTCCTTATTTTTCCTCCCTCTACTAACCTACCTATACCTGACTTTTCAATTTCCTTGGCATAACTCCCAAGCAGCAAGCTCGCTGTCTGGGAGTCATATTTGACACACAACTTTCCTTTATTACCCATATACAATCACTCACTCGCTAATGTCACCTGCACCTTAAAAACATCTCCAGAATTCAACTTTTTCTCACCTTTGATACTGCAAAAACTTAGTCGCTTTTATTCACTCTCGTCTGGACTACTGCAACTCTCCTCTAATTGGTCTTCCTCTAAACAAACTCTCTTCTCTCCAATCCATTCTGAATACAGCAGCCAGGGTCGTATTTCTATCAGGCCGATTCACTGACGCCTCTACCCTGTGCCAGTCATTGCACTTGTTACCTATTCACCACAGAATACAATACAAACTCATCTCTTTCACCCACAAAGCTCTCCACATTTTTGCCCCACCCTATATCTCATCCCATATTTCTGTCTATCACCCCTCCCATGCCCTCCGTTCTCCAACTGATCTAAAGGCCCCGTCACACTTAGCGACGCTGCAACGATCCCGACAACGATACGACCTGTCAGGGATCACAGCAGGGGCCTGATCGCTGCAAAGTGTCACACATAGCGACATCGCTGGTGAGGTCGCTGTTGCATCACCAAAACCGTGACACAGCAGCGATCTCGCTAGTGATCTCGCTATGTGAGACGGGGGCTTTAGACTAACATTCTCCTTAATCCGAACCTCACACCTCTGTCTCCAAGACTTCTCTCGTGCCGCACCAGTTTTCTAGAATGCACTGCCCTATACGATCCGACTAATATCTAGCCCCCGTGTCTTCAAACGTGTTTTAAAAACACTTCTGTTTAGACAAGCCTATCACCTCAACTCACCAACCTAATCCTCCCCTGTTCCCTCCTAAATGTTAATCTTAATCTGCTCCTGCCTATTCATCTGTCTCCAAATCCTCTATGCACCAAATGGCACACGGTAACTGCACTTAGACAGATACTGGCTGATGACCATGTTCTACCTATTGTGTCCCCCCATTTCCATATAGATTGTAAACTTGCGAGCAGGACCCTCACTCCTCCTGTAACTGTTGAAATGTCATACATTGTAGTTTTTATTGCCTGTACATGTCCCTACTTAATTGTAAAGTGCTGCGGAATATGTTGGTGCTATATAAATAAAAATTATTATTATTATTAAAGTGGCAGCGCTGGCGCTTAGTGTAAAAATTTGTTTTCGAAACGATCCCCTGCTGCTCATTGGTTTGGCAACCTCCACACTTTGCTAAAAAAGAGTAAATTCAATATAACCAATTAGCGCTGGAGGTAGAGGGCACATAAGGGTTACAGAAAGCAGATGTGCGGTAGATTTCTGTACCACTTTTTATCTTAGCTATCAGCATTTTTTATTTAAATGAACCAGCAGATATCACAAAGTGCCTTCTGTATCTATACTCTACGGAAGCCAGAAAGAGGGGGAAGGAACTACAACTCCTCTTAGCGCATCTGACATGTACGTCTGATACCTAAACATTCAGATAGCTGATTGATGCAGACAAATATAAATGTGTATGGGAACACACTTTGTGATATCTGCTGGTTCATTTAAATAAAAAATGCTGATAGCTAAGATAAAAAGCGGCACAGAAATCTACCGCACATCTGCTTTCTGTAACCCTTATGTGCCCTCTACCTCCAGCGCTAATTGGTCATATTGCATTTGCCTTTATACAATTAGCTGTTTCATTTCTGGCAGGCATTCGCACACAACCTGCTTTCTACCAGTGACTATTACCTTTCAATTTTCGGGAAGATCATCAGTGTTTATTTGTATTTATTATTTCGGCTTTTAGTGTTACACTGTCTGCAGCTCCCCTAAGGCCACCAACAATCTCCGGCAAGATGGATAATCGCATAAGTTTTGTCCACCAATTTTTCAAACAACCAAACCGGACTAATGCATCCATTTGTGAAATTGTCATGGCCAGGGATCTTCTCAGATCCTTATGGTTGAAATGAGGGATCTCTGGGAGGTGACATCGTTAGAGAGATACCAGCAGGCAGGCCGCATCCCTAGGGGATTTTTTTTTTTAAATCAGGTTAATTTTTATTAAACATTTTCCTCTTACATTAACACAACAACATTTATAAATGTAACTAAACAGGTGAACATCAAAAATAAAAAATGTACTAAATGTACAATTGTCTTTTACAAATATCTTGGTAATAAAAGGTTACACCTCACCATCAATCTTCATTGTATTGTATACTCTAGATTAACCCCTCTATCTCTCATCATATTGCAAGAGTTCTATCTGACTAGGAGAATATGAGAGACGAGTGAGCAGTCATCCGATTTTACAGTTCAAGAGAACCAGATCAATTTACATTAAACTAAACTATAAGGAGTAAGAATTGATCCAACGCATTATACTGGAGTATACTTGGTGAGGGAAAATCTTTAATACTAGTTGTTATTCCCATGCATTGGGAACATTGCACTCTGTTTTCTAATACAAACATGAAGAGAAATGTACATAATTTTCAACTACTTCACAAAAAATAACAAAAAATTAACATTGGGCCATTCTAAAAAATAGCAGTGTCTGCATTTGTCTTTACACACTCATAATATGTACTCTTCTTCTTCTTTTTTTTTGTAAGGATTTAGCATCCTGTGAATCACCAACCTAATGTTTAGTTGTATACCCATCTGGCAAAAAAAAAAGAAAGCAGCACACTGTAACGTTAAGTATGCGAACATGAAATATATGAAATATGAATAGCATTACTGCTGTAGAAATTAGAAATAAATGAGAAATCTTAGCACATAAATTGGCCAATTCATGTGTACCTGGTAGCCACGATAAGGCGTCTCTCATAATACCAGGACCCCATCAATGTGAACTCCTCTCTAAGTGACTATGTCTGCTTGTGTGTGCGATAATAAGATCCTGCTGCAATTAAAATCGCCTGTGGCCTAGAGACGGAGTGCTCAGTCACAGCTAATACGTAGAAACAGAAAAAACTGTCTGACACTTTCAAAACAAGAAATAGGTGTGAACAGGTGCTTACTAGGAGAAGCTACCTCCATGCCTTACCGTGGCTACCGGGTACACATGAATTGGCCAATTTATGCGCTAAGATTTCTCATTTATTTCTATTTTCTACAGCAGTAATGTTATTCATATTTCATCTATTTCATGTTGGCATACTTAGCATTACAGTGTGCTGCTTTCTTTTTTTTTGTATATGGAGGTATCTGCTCCTAGTAAGCACCTGTTCACACCTAATTCTTGTTTTGGAAGTGCCAGCCAGTTTTTTCTATTTCCATAACAGTACAATGTCACATCCCCTCCCCCACATACAGTGTAGTATTCCCCAGGCCATAACAGTACAGTGCCACATCCCCCACATACAGTATATTCCCCAGGCCATAACAGTACAGTGAAACATACCCTCCCCCACACACACACAGTGTAAAGTGTAGTAGACCCACAGCCCCCCATAATATACATAGTAACATACACCAATCACCTCATAATACATGTTAGCAGCAACCCCCATCCCCCACACATACAGTGTAGAATTCCCCAGGCCATAACATTAGAGTGTCAAATCCCCCACACATACAGTGTAGAATTCCCCAGGCCATAACATTAGAGTGTCACATTCCCCATCCCCCACATACAGTGTAGCATTCCCCAGGCCATAACATATACAGTGTAAAGTGTAGTAGACCCCCAGCACCTCATAACATACATGGTAACATGCACCAATCACCTCATAATACATGTTAGCAGACCCTTCTTATAGCCCTCCACCTAGCCCACCACAGTGCACAGTGATGCACACTCTGACACCACACAGTAACACTGCACCTGGTGAGGAGCCGGGAATCCTCCTCACCAGGCAAACACAGAGCATGGCGCAGGGGAGGAGCCGGGAATCCTCCTCACCAGGCAAACACAGAGCATGGCGCAGGGGAGGAGCCGGGAATCCTCCTCACCAGGCAAACACAGAGCATGGCGCAGGGGAGGAGCCGGGAATCCTCCTCACCAGGCAAACACAGAGCATGGCGCAGGGGAGGAGCCGGGAATCCTCCTCACCAGGCAAACACAGAGCATGGCGCAGGGGAGGAGCCGGGAATCCTCCTCACCAGGCAAACACAGAGCATGGCGCAGGGGAGGAGGCGGGAATCCTCCTCACCAGGCAAACACAGAGCATGGCACAGGGGAGGAGCTGGGAATCCTCCTCACCAGGCAAACAGAGCATGGCACAGGGGAGGAGCCGGGAATCCTCCTCGCCAGGCAAACACAGAGCATGGCGCAGGGGAGGAGCCGGGAATCCTCCTCACCAGGCAAACACAGAGCATGGCGCAGGGGAGGAGGCGGGAATCCTCCTCACCAGGCAAACACAGAGCATGGCGCAGGGGAGGAGGCGGGAATCCTCATCAGGCAAACACTGAGCATGGCGCAGGGGAGGAGCCGGGAATCCTCACCAGTCAAACACAGAGCATGGCGCAGGGGAGGAGCCGGGAATCCTCCTCACCAGGCAAACACAGAGCATGGCGCAGGGGAGGAGCCGGAAATCCTCCTCACCAGGCAAACACAGAGCAAGGCGCAGGGGAGGAGCCGGGAATCCTCCTCACCAGGCAAACACAGAGCATGGCGCAGGGGAGGATCCGGAAATCCTCCTCACCAGGCAAACACAGAGCAAGGCACAGGGGAGGAGCCGGGAATCCTCCTCACCAGGCAAACACAGAGCATGGCACAGGGGAGGAGCTGGGAATCCTCCTCACCAGGCAAACACAGAGCAAGGCACAGGGGAGGAGCTGGGAATCCTCCTCACCAGGCAAACACAGAGCATGGCACAGGGGAGGAGCCGGGAATCCTCCTCACCAGGCAAACACAGAGCATGGCACAGGGGAGGAGCCGGGAATCCTCCTCACCAGGCAAACACAGAGCAAGGCACAGGGGAGGAGCTGGGAATCCTCCTCACCAGGCAAACACAGAGCATGGCACAGGGGAGGAGCCGGGAATCCTCCTCACCAGGCAAACACAGAGCATGGCACAGGGGAGGAGCCGGGAATCCTCCTCACCAGGCCCTGCCAGACAGGACGCGACTGCGCACAGGCTGCAAAATGTAATAGCTCAGTGCATCCCAGACTAAAGCAGCAAGCGGCTGAGGGATCGGCCCGGGGGGCATATGCCCCTGGTGCTGGATGAGCTGAAGTTTATGTGTGGCGTCAGGGGCGGTTTACAGTGTGGATGTAGCAGAGCCGCCTATGTACGAGGTGTACGGAGCAGAGCCGCGTGTGTACGAGGTGTACGGAGCGGAGCCGCGTGTGTACGAGGAGTACGGAGCGGAGCCGTGTGTATGGAGCGGAGCCGCGTGTGTACGAGGTGTATGGAGCGGAGCCACGCATGTACGAGGTGTACGGAGCGGAGCCGTGTGTGTACGAGGTGTACGGAGCGGAGCCGCGCGTGTACGAGGTGTACGGAGCGGAGCCGCGCGTGTACCAGGTGTACGGAGCGGAGCCGCGTGTGTACGAGGTCTACAGAGCGGAGCCGTGCATGTGCGAGGTGTATGGAGCGGAGCCGTGTGTACGAGGTGTACAGAGCGGAGCCGTGTGTGTACGAGGTGTATGGAGCGGAGCCGCGCGTGTACCAGGTGTACGGAGCGGAGCCGCGTGTGTACGAGGTGTACGGAGCGGAGCCGCGTGTGTACGAGGTGTACAGAGCGGAGCCGCGTGTGTACGAGGTGTACAGAGCGGAGCCGTGCGTGTGCGAGGTGTACGGAGCGGAGCCGCGCGTGTGCGGAGCAGAGCTGTGTATGTACAAGGTCTATGGAGCAGAGTCATGTGTGTATAACGTTTAAGGAGCAGAGCCGTGACTATAATCAGCTTTTGGGGGGCAAAATGGTTTTCTAGCCTTGCCCTTAGAGGGGCTTATTACAATTTGATTCCCATCATGACGAGTGATGAGTGGGAATAGGCGTCTTTGTCGTCTGAGGGTTTACTCGATAATCTCGTTCTGCCATTCGGATTCTCCAATGCACCAACAGGATTTCACCACTTTCTGAATGATATGTCTCTGATTACATTGGGAGATTTCTTGTGATTTTGATGATATAGAATTTTTTCTCGTGATTTGGATTCTCACCAGGAACATGTCTGTGTTTCTCCTCCAGAACTTACATCCTCCATTCTACCTAAAGGCATTGTTGTTTCTGTGGTATCCTTGGAGTTGGAAGCTGAGATCTGTAAAGTCCAGTCATTGGCCCCTTCCACCACTTCTGGGTCCACATTACTTGTAGTTATGTACCTAAGATTGCTTCTGTTGCAGGAGTTTCATGATTCCATCTTGAGTGATCATCCTGAGGTCACAACTATGCTAGTAGCTATTACTAGGCTTTTTTTGTGGCCGTCTATGAATAATGATATTAAAGATTTTATATCCGCTTGTGAAGTTTGTGCACACGCTAAAGTCTGTCAAAACTGGCCGGTAATTGGCTCCATTGCCAATTCCAGAAAGACAGTGGACTCATCTGTCCATGGATTTTATCATGGTGGGAAGACTGTTATTTGTGTGGTGGTTGACTGATTCAGTAAGCAGGCTCATTTTGTTCCTTTGTCAGGGTTACCTAATGCTGATACATTCTCCAAGTTGTTTATTTGTCATGTGGTGAGATTGCATGGAACTCCTCTTAAGGTTAAGTTCACACGTAGCATTTTTGCGGCCGCAAAAACGCTTGTTAATCGGTCTGCCATGCATAGCAGTGCGAATTCGGATGTACTCTGCACATGATGCGTTAATTAACATGCCAAATTTGCATTGCGTTGCAAAGCATGGCCATTTATAGCGTGATCACGCCACAAATTTGTGGCCATTGCGTTACATTGAAACGCAGCAAACCCGCAGGTAAATGTGAATTTGCTGCGTTTCATTTAAATTCAATGGCTGTGAATTTGCGGTGAAAAACGTGGTGCGTGTGGTACCTGAGATGAAGTGGAGACTACAACTCCTCTCATCCTGACCGCTGCTCCTGCTGATAACAGCTGGAGCAGCCTTGGATGGGAGTAGAAGTAGCCTTCCCAGCCAAGCCAGCTACCATGTGCGGTAAAAAAAATAAATAAAAATGTTAAAAATAAAAAATAAACCTCTATAGTCACCTGTCCGGCGGCAATCTTCTCCTGCCGAGGGCCGGCGATACTTACAGGACCTGAGCTGACGTCACAGATCAGCTGATGGTCACCTGACCGCTCAGCTGAGCGGTGACGTCAGCACAGGTCCTGATGGTCACATGACGTCCGGACCTGTGCTGATGTCACAGATCAGCTGATGGTACATGACAATCAGGTGATCGTAAGCTCACCGGGGCTGATCAGCTGATCTTCAGCTGATCAACCCCAGTGACCTGCAGCATGTATACTGACGGGGTGATTTTACACCCCTGTCAGTATACATTGCTGTATTCTACAGCAGTGACATCAGTGATGTCACTGCTGTAGAAGTGACACGAATCGTCATGGGACACTCGGTGGCACGTGGACTGCGTCATTGACGGCGGACAGGTGAGGAATATGGTTGTTTTTTATTTTATGTTTTTTTCAGGAGATCAATGGCTTCGCGGACCCGTGTAATAAAAAAAATTGTAGAACCGTGTGTTTTTTATTTCATTAAAATACTTTATTCTGGCCATGTCTTTTATTGAAAAAGTGGCGACCATTTTACTACGCATTTAATAATGGGGGGGTCTTATAGACGCCCTCCATTACTAACCTGGGCTTCACGTCAGCCGCCAATACAAGGCTGACGTGAACCCCAACCCCATTACCCCACTCACCACCGCTACAGGGCAGTGGGAAGAGCGGAGGCTAAGCGCCAGATTTGGCCCATCTTGTGGATGCGCCATTTCTGGGACTGCTGAGGCGTGATATTAATAGCTGCGGAGGGGGCTAGTATTCATGGCCCCTTCCCTGGCTATTAATATCAGCCAGCAGCTGTCTAGTTTAGCCTTTGCTGGTTAGATTTTATAGGGGGACCTATGTCAATATTTTTCTGGGGTCCCCCTGTAATCTAGCCAGTAAAGGCTAAACAAACAGCAATGGGCTGATATTAGTAGCCAATGAACATTGTTGGTTAATGGCCTCTTCCCCGGCTACTAATATCAGCCCCCAGCAGTCGAGTTTCCATCTGCTGGTTATAAAAATGACGCAGGAGCCCACGCCATTTTTTTTTACATTTTCGACTCTGCCCAGAATCCGGACGTAGCAGAGCTTTGGACACATATTTTTAGCTGCATCCGAAATGTTGCATTCTATTGAATGAAGATAAATCCACATGTGTTCACTGAACCATACAGATTTACCGCATTTAATACTTTCTAGTGGTCAAATTTCAGTTGTGGAGACTAGCGACTCCCCAAGAGAATTTGACATGCTGTGGTCCTGAAAGACGCACCGCATGTCAGTGTCCACGGGTGATTCGCAGCCTCTGATGCACGCATAGTGGACATGGGATTTCTAGAGATCCCATGCACTATGCTGTAACATCTGAATGCTGCAGGTTTGACGCTGTATAAACACGCAGCGTCAGACCTGCAGCGGCTCCTGATCATGTCCACGTACCCAAACTCACCCGCAGCATGTCAATTTCTGTAGCGGACATGCCTGTCTCCGCTCCCGATTTTGACTGATTGAAGTGTCATTATATGCGGTGGATTCACATTTATCAACAACAAAAGTGCGGCAGTAGAACACAGCGTTTTGGACGGAGCAAAAATAAGCTGTGTCCAAAGCGCTGCTGAGTGCTGATCGGGGGGACGTAGCGGCTAACGAACCAGCTGTGAGGTGTTATTAATGACCATGGACCATGTTTGCCTAATGGCACCTTCCCAGGCTAAAAATAGTAGCTCACAGCAATTACGTAAATAGAAATGCTAATGAAGATTGGGTGAATGGGACTAGCTGACACCCAGCTCTTTTGTTTGGTTATGACAAGGTGTCAATCAGACCTTTTCATGACCAAACTTAATTAAAGTAAAGAGATAAACAAACACACAGACACAGAGCAAACACTTTATTTGAATTACAACAGACACATTCTTTAATAATTCTAATTAACCAATATACTCACCCCAGTTCTGATGGTAATCCAAGGTTTAAGCAATGTCCCACCAAATAACTTTATTTAGCTACAAAAATCATTCATTGATGTACAAAACGCTTAAAAAATGAATCAAAACGCGTCAAAAATGCATGTAAAAACACATGCGTTTCCCTGCCAAGGAGAAGCAGAAATGCACAGAAAATTTCTGCTACAACTACGCATCGTGCGCACATAGCCTAACATTGTGTCTGACATGGGAGTGCAATTTGTCTCCAAATTCTGGAGATGATGTCATTTCTTTGCGCCTGCCACCCTGAAACCAATGGTCAGACAGAAAGGATAAATCAATCTTTGGGACAAATTTTAAGGTATTTTTTTGCAGCTCAGTAGAAGCTCATTCTTACCTCTTGCTGGTTTTGCCTTTAGACAGATCAATCAGTCCACTGGAAACTCACTGTTTTTTGTAATTATGGTTTTCATCCCCATTTTGATGAATTTCCTAAGATAAGTTCTGAATGTCCTGGGGTGGAGGTCGCCATACAGAAACATGGGGGATGTTACAAATTTACATAGGTTGAAAAAAGACCTTAGTCCATCAGGTTCAACCTTCCTCCACCAATTATACATTTGTTGTTACTAAGTTATCTATAACCCACAATGTTATGTGTACTGAGGAAATCATCCAGCCATTTTTCAAAAGTTGTTATAGAGTCTGCCATTACTACCTCTTATAGTAAAGCGTTCCACAGTCTGACTGCTCTAACTGTAAAGAGCCCTTTCCTGTTTGCCGGAATGATCATCCTGCCACCCGTAATGAGTGCCACTGCCCACTAGTCCTTAGCATCTTTGGAAGAAATAAGTGAGCTAGAGATAGTCACCATCGCGCTGTCCAGAGACCCCCGAGCATACCCTAGGTATAAGAGTATATCATCAGCATACAATGCCTCCTTTTCTTCCTAGGTCCCATATTTAAATCTGTCTAAGACGTTTTATTAATTACTGCCACATGAGTTTCAATTGCTATTTCAAAGAATAAGAGGGACAGGGGGCCATCCTTGTCTTGTACCTCTGTGCAACAAAAATTGATTAGCCATAGAGCCACTTGCTCTTATTTTGGCCTTTGGGTCAGAATAAAGCAATTACACCCATTATATAAATTTGTCAAAGCCTATCTGCCGCAACCGTGCCCACAAATATTGTCATTCTACACTGTCAAAGGCCTTAGTGGGGTCCAAAGACAGGATCACCCTATGACCAATATTATCAGTCCTTGCTTGTATATTAATATAAAGCTTCCTGAGATTGATCGTGGTGGACATATTGGGCATAAACCCAGACTGATCGGGGTGTATTATTGAGATTACTTTTCATAGTCTGTTTTCATAGTAGTGGGCTCTGGGCAAAGGAGTCTCGGTGGGCCCCTTTAACACATACCACAATTCCTGATGCACAGATAAGAAATATATATATAGTACAATGCAATGATTTCACTTCTTACATTACATGAGTGATAGCTATTGTAAATTCTACAATAGCTCAGAAACCACTGAATCCTTACAGTGCATGCTGTGGGTGGTCAAACGTTTTCATCTTAAATCGGACAATATAGTCACCACATGCTACTCTATACAGAGTAATAGACTCCGTATAATGCTCCATATAGAATAATGGACCCCATATAATACTCCATACAGAATAATGGACTCCATTATAATGCTCCATAGGGTATCATGAGCCCCATATAATTCTCCATACAGAATAATGGACCCCATATAATGCCCCATACAGAATAATAGGCCTTATATAATGCTCCGTACCGAATAATGAGCCTGATATAATGCTCCATACAGAAAAATGGACCCCATATATTGCTCCATACGGCATTTGGAGATTAAGCTTAGGGAGACACAGAGGAGAATGATGGGATAGCGCTCTGGGCAGGAGCTGATGTCAGATATAAGACCCGGCATCCGTTCATTTACAAGAGCCAAATCCATTCTCCACAAAGAGGAGAACGTGGACGAGAAGCAGGAGTATTGGTATACATTAGGATCACGGGCTCTCCAAAGAGCAATTAAAGACTCCTTAAGTAACTGACCAAAAGGGATACAATTGCCGTCTACCCTCCTAGCGTCATGCCTCCCTCTATCCCAGTGAGAGTCCGGTATATTATTAAAGAAGAGGCAATAATAGCGAGAATTTACGTATGATTTATGTATAATTTTCCTGGAATGTGGTGGTATGTAGAGATTATTAATAGAGATTTAGTAATAACTTACAGAACAAACATCCGTACTGACCCTCTGTATCTATTATCATTGTGAGACGCTCACATTGTGCACTAGGGTGTACTAATATACCAACTCCCCGACAGTATGTAGACTGCGTGGAGTGATAGTCGGCTGTAACCACTTCTTGTTTAGTAGATGAAGTTTTTCAGAGGTAAGATGTGTTTCTTGCAGACAAATCAAGGCAGGTTTTTCCATTTGAAGATACTGAAAGATCACCTGTCTTTTAACACTAGAAGAAAGACCCCTTACATTCCAGATAACTATTGCCACTGATCCCACCATATTTAATGTATTAGATATGTCGTTTCCAATATCCTATCAGCAGAGCATTTCCGTTTTACATAGCTAGTTAAGCGCATATTACAAGGTTGTCAGCAATATAAAACATATCCAAAAAAATAAAAAAGACCTCCACCCATAACACCCCAACCATAATAGGCAGATATAAAACACCTTTCTCCGGGTGAGAGACTGGGTGAAGTATTTCCATAGCTGTCGCTTTTAAAGTAGAAAAAATGGCGGCTCAGTCACTGTTGAACATATGGGAAAATCCCCCCTAGAACTTAAGTCTCCTTGGGGGATAATTCAACCCCAATTATACATAAGGACTGTGATATAATCATAATAGAACCTGAAGAAAAAGCAACATTTGTAAAGAACTGTCCAACAAGCAGGGACACACTTCTTCCCATACACTCACGGATCACCATGTTTTTGAAGAATTAGGGTTTGGACCACAGGATCTTCAACTTGTAACATCCCGAATGTGATCCCAGTGTATTTCATATATGATCCCCTCATTCATATCGAGCCAGTGAAGGGTTTATGAATCTTGAATAAAGTGCACAGTACCTCGGGCTACCACCCTTAACTTGGCAGGGTATATCATTGAATATCAGGATCTGGAGATATTTGTGGATACTTCCCAGGCTGCTGGTTTATTGAAGACGTCAATTCAGAAAGGTTTATTAAATTGCTGTTTTTATTCGATGCATTTCAAAGTGACAAGCACTTCTTCTTCAGGAAACAACTGACTAGCCCAGAGGAAGATGGGGGGTAACTCGGTACCGGGGCCTTTAGCCTGGCCTTTAGGGATGTCGCGGTGGTCGGCTCCCGGGCCCGTACCCTGGGCCTCTCTTTAAAAAGGGGTTGATGTTTTGGGTTAAGTTTATAAAAGAAAGAGTTCGTGACGCCACCTGTGGTTTCTGGTGAGGATCACCAGCGCTGCGCGGTCCACTGAGGCTGATGATAGGGCAGCTTGATGGTATTGCTCTCCACAGGTAGAGCTGGGCCTCAGGGCAGTATAGGAACGGGGATGCAGGACAAAGAGACTACGCCGGGCCAGAGCAAGAACAGGGACGGACACGATAATCGCTTCAGTACCTTTTACTGGTGGAATTTCAGGCACTCCCCAGAGCACTGTAGGGTGAAGGGTGTATGTCCGGATCCTCCCCAATGAGCAGGTTTTGGGCCTCCTGGTTCTTGCTGCTGCGTAATAAGTTCTGACCTGCCTGGAGCTAGGCCTAACTTTGTCTCTGTCCTGCGCTGGCTGACCTTGTGGTAGGGCCTTCTCTTGGAGTGCACGCTCCCGACTTACGGGGCCTATGTGTCTCCTGGCTCTGTTACGTATCAGTACTTTAGCGATCCTGGAACCTGTAGTTCTCCAGGGATTCCGGTTTATCTTGCTGGGTCGTGGAGATCCCGGCAAGCTTCGGACCCGGTGTCCGGTAACTGATTCTCCTTCTGGGGTGAGCTAGTTAAGCTCCTCTGTCCCCTATGTACTAACTCTCTACTCCTTCGCCTTCGGCCTACTCAGACCCTCAATAGGCCACTCACACTAACGGCAGCGAGCCGCGGCTCACCGATCTTATGGTGCCGGCACACCTACAGCTCACCTCACTGAGCTACACCGAGTCTTGATCTGGATAAGCTCCACTGCAGGGTAGGATGCAGGAGCTGGAACAGGCTGTTGTCCTCTGAGGTAACACGTCTCAGACTGCACTGGACTCACTGCTAAACCAGAATAGACTGTCTGCAACTCACACAGACTGTAGTCTCAAGACTAACGGCTGCCTGGCTCCACCTTCCCTTATATATCTCCCTAAGGAGCTCCCTCTGGTGGTCTGAGGTGGAAGGTGGAGATGTGTGAATGGTAATGGGGGCCTCTTGTGGAGGAATCCTTCAGTACACCCTTCAGGGTCTGTGTTGCCAAGCACAGCTGGGCTTCACACAACCACATACAGACAAAATCGTGCAAGACAGTTTAAGGCTTGAGTTTTGAATTAAGGCTCCAAATCAACATATGACTGTCTGAGTTGTGTCAAAATTCACTGGATTGGCACACGATTACATCGGAAAATAACAAAATTGTGTGTATGTCAGTTATACAAAGAAATTCCTCCTAAAAAATGCATCACAATTCATATACTATAAACCTATTCGACATTATTTAAGAATTGTATATATATAAGTTCAAATAAAATAAATGTATTTATTCACTTATTCTAATAGCAGGAGTTGGGCTAGAACCTATGTCTCTATAGGGAAAACCACTGTGTCCTGTGTTCTTTACTCGTTAAGCCACTATGTGTATTTAGGAATTAACAGTAGATTAAAAAGAAAAGCAAATCCAAGGGTCGGAGAAAAGTTTGTAAAAAACTTGTAATTCATTGTATGTCAAAAAATTCTTGTTGTATTTATTTTATTTAATGTCTTTTTGATGAGCTAAAATGCTCTTATCCGAATTCCTCTAAATGTTATTTTAGTTTATTATATTTGTTACAGTCCATTTGTCGTGTTTCATATCTCAGAATATTATTTTGTGTCATTATACTGATATCAGTGTGTTTTATCAATTCCTGTATAATTTTTTTAGAGGGAAAATAAATATCATTATAAATTAATTCCACGCTTCCTTTTTTAATTAATTAGTTTCTCATACAATGTGATGGTGAAATATGGGGAGAGAGCGTGGTTTACCTCTGTCCATGAATATGGCCGCTGGAGTAAATATATGGCCATGTGCTTAACTTGGAAGGATTTCATCTGCTGAGGGGTCACCTAGGGCAGCGGTGACGTCACGGGGGGATCCGGTCAGGGAGATCTTTCTTTTTACTACAAGCCTTCGTTATCAGGGACTGTAGGTAATAGAGGACGGGGAACATCAGAGGAATCCCGTGCTCGCTACATGGATTCTCTCGGAAGGTAAAACAGTAGTGACTGGAATTACAATGAGTGGAGTTTTATACTCTGAGAAAAAAAGACAATCACTTCATGGAGATCTAAATGCTTGATGGTCCGGGGGTTTGATAAAATTGTGACATCTAAAAAATCTACATAGGATATTAAAAGATTATCATTGTACCATAGTTATATGTCTTAATAAATCATAGGAAATATATATAAAAGAATTAAATATTAAAATCTGAAAGGTCGAGGGTTTTATCTAAAAGAATTACTTTATATCAGTTGGTTAATAAAACCATGTCACAGATCATGGATAATATTGTTGTAAATAGATATTACAATAAAATATCTTATTAAAAGATCATCTAAATTATTACAATTAATACTAATGTTAAGGGAGCTTCCACATCAGGCTTTCTATCTCCAAAATGACCATAGATGTAGATTTCTTACCATCTAAAGGAACATTTCAGAGACTTCATTTAATCCATGGGGTTTCATACTGTTCAGTCTCTATATCCAGTAAATCTCCTTCCTGTTCAGTTTCTGAATGTGGTTCGGCCTATTAGCACTAATATATTCAATTGGACTAATTTTCATTTTTTATACTCATTATTGCGTTCTATTGTTCAGTGTCGAGATAAACCATGTTTAAGGAAACCCCTACGATATTGTCTCTATGTGAATGAATTCTGCTGTGCAGCGGCTGAGTCCTTCTACCACATATTGGTTATAGCTAGGAGTTGTTATTTTTGCTTAGCGCAGTCTGGAAGGTGAATACAGCGATATGAATAGGATGATGCTCGTAAACGCACCGAGGAATAGTCCGGCCGTCCTCCGAGACAACCGAGGCAAGTGACGTCTGACAATGGAAAAGCAGGATGACCAATAAGTGCTACAGATCATAAGTGTAAGAGATCTGATGTAGTGGTGACAGTAAAAGCCGATGCTAACTGTTGATTAAGGAAGGATATGGTGGAAGTCCTATAGGACTAACTAGGGTATAAACCATTACCAACTGTGATCTAAATAGCTTCCTACATATGGAGACTGTAGACTGCTGATTTACTATACGATCAGTGTTGGTCCATTTGAGCAGTCCCTGTTGATTATGTACTGCATAATTCCCTATATCCTAGTCCCTATATACCAGTTATGTACAGCATAATTCCCTATATCCTAGTCCCTATATCCCAGTTATGTACAGCATAATTCCCTATATCCTAGTCCCTATATCCCAGTTATGTACAGCATAATTGCCTATATCCTAGTCCCTATATCCCAGTTATGTACAGCATAATTGCCTATATCCTAGTCCCTATATCCTAGTTATGTACAGCATAATTGCCTATATCCTAGTACCTATATCCCAGTTATGTACAGCATAATTCCCTATATCCTAGTCCCTATATCCTAGTTATGTACAGCATAATTGCCTATATCCTAGTACCTATATCCCAGTTATGTACAGCATAATTCCCTATATCCTAGTCCCTATATCCCAGTTATGTACTGCATAATTCCCTACATCCTAGTCCCTATATCCCAATTATGTACAGTATAATTCCCTATATCCTAGTCCCTATATCCTAGTTATGTACAGCATAATTCCCTATATCCTAGTCCCTATATCCCCGTTATGTACAGCATAATTCCCTATATCCTAGTCTAGGACAAATAAAAATCTGAATACTGAATGATCAGAACGCACGGAATAAGATTGGACTGAGGACTGGTCCCCAAGAATTATAATAATTAATTGATATACAACCATCAATATAGAAGCACAAGCACTTTAGTAGTTATGGGTTATGTAACCCTTCACTGAAAGAATTCCAATATCCAGTACTGTGTGTTTTTAAAGTGTGTGTGTCCTTCCGTTATATCTAATAAGTGAAATAAAAGTTATGTTTTATTTTTAGGTCTATATTCGGGATCTCTATTTGCCCTTGGCAATCTGTGTGTGTATTCAGTAAACCCTAAGCTGACCTCTGAACAGATTTTTCTAGTGTATGGATAAAATCAATATCAACCCTACAATTCACAGCCACTTCACATAATGTCCGCTTTTATAATGGATATAACTGTTTGTGTCAACTTTAAAAAAAAAGGTTTTCGTACATATGGAATATTCCTTAATAAAAACACATTTATATCCCAAGAAGGAAATACCCCAATTATTAGAAATTATGTAGCTAATAAAGGATTGCATGTTATGGTTACAATTGTCCCATATAAAGAACGGGTCATCAATGAACCTTTTATATAAAGTTATATACTTTTTCCATTTATTATTTTGAATAAAAATCTCCTCAAATACCCCTATGAATAGATTTGCGTAGGTTGGTGCGACCTTTGAACCCATCGCAGTGCCTCGCGCCTGATGGTAATGTTCACCTTCAAATGTAAAATAATTATTTTTTAAAATAAAGGATAGCCCTGTGTAGATGAAGGATTTGTCTACTGGACAATCTGACATCGGTCAAATATTTTTGAAACATGTCAATCCGATATTATTTAATATATTAGAATATAAAGATGATACATCTAATGTGAGAAAACCATAATTCGGTTCCCATTGTATCTCATGTAGAAGTTGAATTAGTTGTGTAGAATCGTTTAGATCGTTAGGTAATTTTGACACATGATCCTGCATTATGTTGTCAATATATTCTGACAGATTGCTCGTCAGAGATCCAATGCCTGATATTATAGGTCTTTCAGGGGGATTGGCAAGGCTAATGGATTTTTGGAAGGTGATAACAGAAGGGAGTAGTGGGATTTTTGATTAAGAGAAACTTTTTTTCTTTTAGATTTAATATATTTTCCTCCATTGCTCTGTTGATCAAACTATTATTTATTAGCATCACTTTAGGTAAAGGGTCTGAGGGAATTGTCTGATAGTATTCCACATCTGATATTATCCTGTATGCTTCTCTGCAATAATCTGTGCAGTTTTGTATTACTATATCCCTTCTTTATCAGCAGCTCTAATGACTAAGTTGTCATTATTACATATATAATCGGCTTATCAAGTCTGTCTGTCCGTCCAGGAAATCCTGCGTCGCTGATTGGTCCGGCCACGGCCAATCAGCGACGCGGGCTTTCAGAACAAGTCGGGAGATAGCAGGGCTGACTCCGCCTATGTGGTCATGTGACTCACCAACCGCCCATGACGTACTGAACATGTTTTGTCAGTCACAGTGTGTGATGTACTTCTGTCATGTTTAATGAATACGTTCTGTCAGTCACAGTGCGACATAGTTCAGTCATGTTTACTAAACACGGTCAGTCAGAGTGTGATGTACTTCTGTCACATTCAGTGAACACGTTCTGTCAGTCACAGTGTGATGTACTTCTGTCATGTTTCATTCACCGTGGTACGCGGAACAGGAGACCCCTGGCTGTAGGCGCAAATAGTCGTGATGTAAGCGGAAGCAAGAGCCGGCGGCATCCGGGGGAATTACGTGCTGGCTATAAGTCGTCAGCGATGTTGTCACAAGCAGTACTGACAACATGACGCAATTACAAAATTCATTAGGGGCCCCGGGGGGATACATTGGGGGGTTAATTTAAAGTAGTGCACAACCCATTTAAACACTGCTACGCTGATTAGTCGCGCCCGGTCGGCCTCATACATATTCTAGAATACCCCATGCGTTAGAATCGGGCCACCATCTAGTTATTACATAAGGATTGTAGGGCTTTTTTTCTCAGATATTGAAAGATTATTTTTATTTTTTGTGGTGGGCCTCCTTTAATTGTAAGTTCTTTCAATTTATCAAGAACTATATCATGGAAGGTGCTAATGTGATGTCCCTTACTCTCGATCGGATAAAAATGGGATTTTGTTTTTATGTTCACATGAAATTGTAAATCAGTTTGTGATGAAGATAAAACAGGCTGTTCTCTCACTTTATTTATTGTAAAATGTTTTTTCAGTCGGTCGTTTTCCTTGTAAATACCTGAAGAAAAAAAGATCAAAGTCTTTGGGTTTGTTTGTGGGACAAAAGGAAAGTCATTTTGATAACATTCATTTCTCATCATTTGAAGGCTTGCAAGAGATGTCAAAAGCAATAAAAAAGGATTTTGGGGGTATGTCAAAAGTAAAAGAAAAGTCAAAGATGCTATAGGATTTTTACAGGATGAAAATGGAGAAATGGTAAGAGAGGATGTTGAGAAGGCCAAACTTTTTAATTCCTATTTTGCATCTGTTTTCTCTCAGAAAGAAAATGTAACATCAACTGATCTTCACTGTCCTTTTAGAGGAATAGAGGAATCCAAGTTATCTGTAAACAGAAAGATTGTGAGGGAATATTTAGCTAACATAAATGAGTTCAAGTCTCCAGGTCCAGATGAATTACACCCCAGAGTACTGAAGGAGATCATAGAAGAAATTTTAGAACCACTCTCCATAATCTTTGAAAATTCTTGGAGAACAGGAGAAGTCCCAGAAGACTGGAGAAGAGCAAATGTTGTTCCTATCTTCAAAAAGGGGAAGAAGGTGGACCCAGGGAACTATAGGCCGGTGAGTCTGACTTCTATACCAGGAAAGATCTTTGAACAAATTATTAAACAACATGTATGTAAGTACATGGATAAGAATGAAGTGATTAACCAGAGTCAGCATGGGTTTGTAACTAACAAGTCATGTCAGACTAACTTAATTTCCTTCTATGACAGAATCAATGACTGGGTGGATCAGGGAAATGCTGTAGATATAGTATATCTTGACTTCAGCAAAGCATTTGACAAAGTATCTCACACCATCCTTATTGAAAAAATGACCAAGTATGCAATGGACCAGGCAACTGTTAGGTGGATTCATAACTGGCTTAGTGATCGGACTCAAAGGGTGGTTGTAAATGGCTTCACATCCAGCTGGATGAATGTCTCAAGTGGGGTACCACAGGGCTCCGTCCTGGGACCTGTATTGTTCAACATCTTTATCAATGATTTAGATGAAGGAATTGAGGGTAAACTGATTAAATTTGCTGATGACACAAAGCTAGGAGGGATAGCTAATACTAGAGAAGAGAGAGAGAGGATTCAAAAAGACCTAAATAAACTGGAGCAGTGGGCAGCAACCAACAGAATGGTTTTTAACAGGGAAAAATGCAAAGTACTACATCTGGGCAATAAAAATGAAAAAAGCATATACAGAATGGGAGGAATAGAGCTAAGCAACAGTACATGTGAAAAAGACTTAGGTATACTAATAGATCATAGACTGAACATGAGTCAACAGTGTGATGCAGCAGCAAAAAAGGCAAATACAATTCTGGGATGTATTAACAGAAGCATACAGTCTAGATCACGTGAAGTCATTATCGGTCTTTACTCCTCTTTGGTCAGACCTCATCTGGAATACTGTGTACAGTTTTGGGCACCACATTTTAAAAAAGACATAGACAAACTGGAGCAAGTTCAGAGAAGAGCGACCAGAATGGTGACTGGTCTGCAAACCATGTCCTATGAGGAACGGTTGCAGGATTTGGGAATGTTTAGCTTGCAAAAAAGAAGACTGAGAGGAGACTTAATAGCTGTCTACAAATATGTCAAGGGCTGTCACATTGTAGAAGGATCATCTTTATTCTCATTTGCACAAGGAAAGACTAGAAGCAATGGGATGAAACTAAATGGGAGGAGACACAGATTAGATATTAGAAAAAACTTTTTGACAGTTAGGGTGATTAATGAGTGGAACAGGCTGCCACGAGAGGTGGTGAGTTCCCCTTCAATGGACGTCTTCAAACAGAGGCTGGACAGACATCTGTCTGAGATGATTTAGTGAATCCTGCTTTGAGCAGGGGGTTGGACCAGATGACCCAGGAGGTCCCTTCCAACTCTACCATTCTATGATTCTATGATAAAAGGTAGTCCGACAGATTAAAAATATTTGTGGGTATTATTGTTTGGGGCTTGGGGTTGGTTTATTTTCCCTCTTTTCTTTTTTTTTTCGCATTCCTCTAATAGGTTTTTTCTTTCCCCTGGTTTGGGGGAGAAGTTTTGGTTAATTGCCCTTTCTTGGGAGACTCAGCCCAGGGTAAAAAGGTACCAGACCTTTAGTACCAGTATTGTCCACTATAATAGTATTGCTTGTTTTTTTAGTAGAGGAAACAATGTCTGATGTAGTGTCATATATTGAGAGGTCCAGTAGTGGAGTGGAAATGGGATCTGAGAATTCGATTAGAGCAAGAGATTCAATTTCATTAGGTGGAATTAGACTTTTATTTAAATTTATTGCCTCTAGTTGTCTCCATTTTATTTTTACTTACACATGCTCTTTCCCTTTCTTCATTTATTCTATTTGTAGTCTAATGTTGTCTAGATGTTTTTTTGCATTAAGAACCAAAATGAAGGTAGAGGTTTTCCATTCAGAAGATGGAAGTAGTGTATTTGAATTTTGTATAGGAGGAGTGTTTGTCAAATTTGTTCTCCTGTTCACAGTACTTTTTGCAGATTCAACTGTTGCAATTGATAAAGGTTCAATTCTATTTGGTAGGACTTTCTCAATTATTTTGTTATTTGTTATCTTCGGTTCAATCTTATTATTTTCATTTTTTTCAACATTTTTTTATCTGTATCAATACATTCATTAGCCTTGTCCTTTAGTTGTATAGGAAGAGAAATTTTAGATTTTTGTTCGATCACTCAGGGAACACTTTGTGTTTCTTTCTTTTTTTATAATAGGATAATCATCCCTGTCTCGTTGCAGTTTTTTTCGATTTATTCATTATTGGCTCATGTTCCAATTGTAATATGGATGTGATAGTGTTAGAATTTTTTTTTTTATATTATGGATGAGATTCAAACCTTAATAGGTCCTTTTAAACAGCTTTTTATCTTAATCAGACATAAGTCTACATTTGTTAAGCCAAGAGAAATCCTCTATTCTGTTTGTGTTGACTTGTGAATGTATGTGTATTTCTGTGGCTGGTCAAGAAGGGCATACGATTATTTGTATAAAGCTGAATATTGACGTCTCTTGGTTTTTAAACAATGATGTTTGTTACTATGCTAATTGCATATTGTACTAACGTCATCTACATGTTGATTTACAAGAGCCCCCTGCTATACCAACTATATAAATTGATTAAATGCTCAAACAATGAGACATGAGCCCTGTGGAATAATACCCTCCCTAATCCTTGACCTGTGGATGTGTACGTGATAGGACAACTGTAACTATTTAAGGGACATATGCCTCTGTAGCAGTGAGAATTGAAAGAGAGAATCAAAAATCAGTCAGAGTCTTCAGGGCATCAGCTTGGTAGCATGGCTCAATCCAGAGAGACACAGATTTAGATTATACATGATTCTAGCCTAAGTATGTACGGCCCTGACTGGAAGGATACGGATCTGCTCCATTGGGGGAGACCAGGTTGGGACGATGAAGTCACCTGGCCCCATGGATATGTTGTTTGGGGTTGCCAGGTGGGACCCTCTGGTCGCCTGGAACTCATAGAAACTCTTGGCGAGGCAAGAGTGGGACCCTTGGGTCTTCTGGCCTTGTACCTCGATGTACTGTCAGCTTCCAAAGCTTGCTGCTACCTCCTCTCTATGGGTGCCCGCCAAAAGCGGGGGCCACTGGTTGAGGTAGTTGGCCCTGGAAGTCCCAAAATCACAGTTCTATCCCTGGTGGGTAAGCGGAAGGACAAGACTATGTAATGTTGTACCATCTTGGGTGTTTGATGGGACTGTTCTGTTTAATGTCCGTTTGGTGGTTCAATAAAATATTGCCACACTGCTTTACTCTCACACTGTGTTGTCTGAGTAGTATGCCAACGGAAGACCCAAGGTCTTCACAGTCTTTAGCTAAAGAAAGAACTATTTCAGTTGCAGTTTCACACAATTGTGTTCTCTTTTTATGTAAACATGTTAACATAATGTGCAGACAATTATTTAAATTAGAGTCCCATTCAAGTGTAAACGTATTGTCATTAGGAAATGTTTCTAGAACTGTCC
Organism: Phyllobates terribilis; assembly: GCF_046119375.1. NCBI lineage: Eukaryota > Metazoa > Chordata > Amphibia > Anura > Dendrobatidae > Phyllobates > Phyllobates terribilis. The sequence goes on from NW_027363230.1 coordinate 245,282, forward strand.
CTGTCCATAATTGATCCTCCTGTTTGCCTAATAGTTTGTAACATGAGCTGTTCCCTTGATGTTAGTCGATTGTAAAAGTATTCCATGATGTAGCTATATAGATAATTCCCTCTGCAGCCAGGCTCTCCTTTGACAATTGCCAGACTGGGAGACGATTCCAAAGTACTGCTGCTGTATCCAAGAAAAAACACTAGGGGGAAAGTAGCGCAAATAGGGTCTTACCCAACAAACATTTAAGAGTATTTGTATCAGATTGTGCTAACCTGATCTGTATTCTTTTCTTTGGCGTTTTAAGTTTGATGTTCAGCTGCTGCGGATCCATGGGTTTGTCAAAACCGATTAATATCAGGATCTGGAGAAATTTGTGGATAATTCCCGTGCTGCTGGTTTATTGAAGACGTCAATTCAGAAAGGTTTATTAAATATAATAATTGAATATGGAACGTGCAGATCTCTCAGATGTTTTTGATGTCAATGAATTTGGCTCTTTGTTTCTGCACTTCTATAGAATAATCTGGAAATATCTAGATTTTGGACCCATTGATTGTTACATCTGGGTGATCCCTTGGCTGTTGCAGGATAATATCTCTGTCCCGGTAGTGTAAAACTTTAGCCAGCACAGTTCTTTGTGGAAGCCCAGGAGGAAGATGAGCACCCTATGAGCTCATTCTACAGCTTATAGGAGGGTTAAGGTTTTAAGCCTGATAATTAATTTCAGCCAGTTTTCAAAGAATTCAGTAGGAAAGGAGCCTTCTATTATTTCAGGCACACCAATAAGTGGTATATCATTGAGCCTTGACCTATTTTCAAGATCATCTGTTTCTGCCAGCAGTGCTGATATTTGCTATTCTGCAAGCCTGTTCTCATTGCTTGTATCGGCTATCTGGTCCTCAATGACGCTGACTCTGCCTTCCACTGCCCCTGCTCTATTTTCTGCAGTTTGTGTCGTATACCTGCTATCTCATCTTTAAGACCACCAAAATGTACATTGAAAGCAGATGGAGAGAATTTACAATGTACTACTGCAATGAAAAGGTCTTTTAAAGTAGGTTCCTCAGGTACCTGTATGTCCCACTGGTGCAGACTAAGCTGTGAGGCAGTGAGTATTGTGCCACATGCAATTTTGTGGTCTTTTCATCCCCTTCAACGCGGCTGCCTCTCCCATCTCCTGCACAACTAACTCCTCCACTTGGAGCCCGTGCACAGGTGTGGGGTAGCTGCTATAAGAAGGCCACTGGCACCTGCTGAGACCTGTGTTTCTGTGCAGGCAAATTGCTACAGCCTGGCCACCACTTCCTCGTCTCCCCTGCTCAATCTGCCTGCAGCATGACGACTGGTGTCATCTTGGAGCTGAGAGCCTGCTTCTCCCGTAGTCTTTATGTGGCTTTTCCTGGTCATTTTTTTCCCCTGGAGCAAAGTACCTCCACATTCAGAAAGTTAACTGGTAGATGGATGACGAATTTCAGGATGGTCGTCAGGTCCTTTATCGGATAAATAGCTAGATGCTCGGCAGGAGCTCTTACGTCTGCTTGTTCACATATGTTATCAGGGTTGTTGCACAAAAGTACTGCTGCTTTCTGTGTGAGTGGGATAGTCGTGCAAGAGAATATTGCTACAAAAAAAGGGACTGGCCTCTCCGACATTCACTTCAGCAAGGGAGTAAACTGTCCTGCATCCAGAAGTTGAGGACCCACCTAGGCAATGGTGGTAACAAAATCTTATCAAGTTGGGCCTAGTGAAGAACTTTGTAAAGGCTATGGATAAAAATGTAAAAGCATTCCTGCATCTGATTGATAATTTTCCAAGGTTAAGTGAAGCAAATATAAAAGAAGGAGTCTTTATTGGACTTCAGATTCGTAAGCTTCTTCAAGATGAGGAGTTTCTTCATTTGTTGCAGGGCAAGGAAAAGCTGTATGGTTTACATTTGCTTTTGTGGTAACTAACTTTTTGGGAAACTCGAGCAGATACAGTAACTATGAAGAATTGGTGTTATTTCTCCTCAAAACATATAAGGATCTTGGCTGTAACATGTCCTTAATGATTAATTTCTGACATTCTAGACTTTTCTTACACCAAACTGTGGAGTAGTGAGAGACGAGGATGGTGAGAGATGTAACCAAGGTATTGCAGATATGGAGACAAGATATCAAGGAAAATGAAATCCATCAATGCTTGCAGATTACTGTTGTATAATTTTAAGAGAGGACCCGATACAGGAGTACAAGAAACAAGCAAAAAACAGTTGTCACTGAATGAGGACTAATTTTGTAGTGCAATTTCTGTAACTGTTTAAAATTCGCAATAGGGTTTAGACAGGTTTTAGTTATTTGAATTGTTTCTACGTTTTCTCTAAATAAATATCAGAAAATTGGCATAACAAAATATTCTGCATCTGTATATTTACAAAAATAATAATGTTTCAAAGTACTGAAACTTTTATTATTAATTATATGTAGCAGTAAAAGGAAAACTCATTGTACAATTTGAATTCAGGAGGTCAAACTCATTAAGAAATGGCTCAGTTCATAGCGGAACCTGACAACTTTTAAAAATATGTAAAACAAATGTTACATGATCTGAAAGGTCCATGAGCTAGGTTCTTCAGCGGCTCAGTCAGGATGTGCAGCCTCTGTAAAGGTCCCGGTACTTTCCTCTCCTCCTCTGCACCAATCAGATAAGTGTGGGGCTTGAGGAGAGAGCAGTTCTCTCACTGATCAGGAAGGACACTGTCTCATTGTTCTCGGTCACAGGAAGCTACCTCCAGTGTATAGGACACACTCATTCTTTAGCAAGATTTTTTCTTGCTAAAAGTGTGTCCTTTCAAGTAAAACATTTTCCACATTAAGGATATAAAAAAGGCGTCTCCCCTCAGTGACTTCTCTGATGTCTATCAACATGTGCTTTCCGGTTAAAAAATTTCACACATACTGAACAGGATTAAGGCTTATCCCCTGTGTGAGTTCTCTGATGTCTAACAAGAGCTAATTTGTTGTTAAAACATTTCCCACATTCTGAACATGAAAAAGGCTTCTCCCCTGTGTGAATTCTCTGATGGTTGATAAGACTTGATTTCCCTGCAAAACCTTTCCCACATTCTGAACATGAAAAAGGCTTCTCTCCTGTGTGAGTTCTCTGGTGCTTAACAAGATTTGATTTCACAGTAAAACATTTCTCACATTCTAAACATGAAAAAGGCTTCTCTCCTGTGTGAGTTCTCTGATGTGCAACAAGATCTGATTTCTGCTTAAAACATTTCCCACATTCTGAACAGGAAAAAGGCTTCTCCCCTGTGTGAGTTCTCTGATGTTTGATAAGACATGATTTCCCTGTAAAAACTTTCCCACATTCTGAACATGAAAAAGGCTTCTCCCCTGTGTGAGTTCTCTGATGTATAACAAGATGCGCTTTCCGGAAAAAACATTTCCCACATTCTGAACATGAAAAAGGCTTCTCCCCTGTGTGAGTTCTTTGGTGACTAAGAAGACTTGCTTTCTTGTTAAAACATTTCATACACTTGAAACAAGAAAATCTATTCTTTGCTGTGTGAATTTTTTGATGTTTAAGAAAAAACTTTTTGAGGGGAAAACTATTTCCATATTCTGACTGTGCAATTGGCTTCTTCGCTTTAGGAGCAGTTGGTTTTTTAATGCTTATTTTGTGACTTTGATTTTCCTTAGTAGTTGGTAATGCATCTGAAGATAGGACCTGTTTCAAAGAATCAGATGACACATCTTTGCTGTGAAGGGATGATGGTATATTTGGAGTAATGGCATTCACTTCAATTGTATCCTGTGAGATCTCAAGCTCATCTGATTTGAAAATTGAAGATGTCAGCTGTCCCTCTGATCTCCTAGTACAGTCATCTAAGTAAAAAAAAAAATATTTGAATAAAATATTCTTGAAATTTATATTTTTTAACATTTCTACTTAAACTGTTGGTACAAATGGCAAGTTATGTAAAAATATTGAATCATTCACCAAGACAATGACAGTTCACAGCCTAATAGAAAACCTCATAGCATGAACCAGTAGAGCTTGGTGTTCAACTGTTTGTTCATTCTGCTTCCCAAATATGAAATATGCGAAAATGATACCAATAAAATTTTTTACTCATCTCACAAAAAAACAAGCCCCACTCAGGTCCATCGTCTGTCAATGGAAAAACAGAGGTTTCCACATCATTAGTGGCTCAAAAACTCTTGAAAAGCAACATGGCTTCCATAAACCAATCCAGCAAAATCCGCTCTTCCAAAGTCAAATATGCTCCCTACTTAACTCAAATGCAAAGCACCACACCCTACTAAAGCTCATGCATAATGCTGGAAGCTGCCTGATACAGCCTTGTTCTCCGCTGGTTAAGTCCTCTGTGTTCAGCTCCCGTGTTGTGTATTTTCTTCTTAGTTTCTTCTTGTGATCCCAGCCCGTTTACTGACTACTATTGTGTTTTCTGATTTTGTATTTTCTCTGCCCTCCTGGTTCTGATCCTGCAACCTGACTATTCTTCTTGTCATCTCACACCACAGGACAGCAGGCAACACCAAGTCCAAGCCTAGGGGTCTTTGTGCAAGTACAGATCCATGTAGAGGGGTTAAAGGGTGATGGGCAAAACTTTGACTATAGACAATAACACATCTAATGAAAAGATCAAAAAAAAAAAAAAAGTAACTAGTGGTGAAACCTCTCTGGGATAATTAGAGTATGCTACCTGGTAGCTCCTGGCAATTTAAAATATAGAAAGGGCCAATATTTTCTGTCAGATGAGTATCAAGAAGAAATATACATTTAATGAGAACTTTTTATAATAGTGCAGAGCTGAGGTGTCTTACATTTAGAACTCGGGCATTTGAAAGAGGCAATGGAGACCTTTTTTGAAAGACTACCAGGGAGTTACAGACTCACATAAGTGAGGCAGGCCAATCCCACCACAATCAAACTATCATACAGAATGAACCTGTAAAAAAAAAAAAAAAAGACCGAATAAAAAAACAAGTAACATCCCCAACAAGAATGTATGTTTGGGGGTGGGGGGGGGGAGAACTCCAACACTAAACTAGAGTTGCACTTATTTATGCTAGACCGTTGGAGCTACTATAAGTCCTGACCAGAAGAGTAGAGAAAGTATTAGTGCTCCCCATTTCAGGATAAATTGCATCTAAATTCTTTAGGATCGATAATATAATTCATGACGTGGAGTGAATCCATGAAACCAGGGCTCGAGTCATGCCAACATATCTCCTGCAGACATGAATACATTTTTTTACAGCCATCAGCCACTCACAGCTTAGAGATATATCATGGCACAGGTGTAATGTTTTTTGTATACTTTATCTATTTGAAGTTATTTAGTTTAAAAAGAAATTGAAAAGTCAGGGTAAAGGGAAACTCTGTTGTTATTATACAAAAATTCACACATGGCTTTAACTGCATGTTTAATGTTGCCGATCATAAAAGTGAAGTTTGGCCAGAAAGACTGGACCAGGTCTTGTAGGGACCATATGAGCACATTCAGCAGCACAGAAGGGAGAGAAGGTAGATTCATCCAATAAGATATCAGGGTTCTATGAAGCCAAGAGCATCATTACCCTCCGCTTTTTCTCACAGGCCCATCAGAATATTTTTCTTCAAGTGATTTTCTAACTTGTCAACACTTTCTACATATGCTGTCATTTGGATTGGTAGTTTACAGATCTGGGAAGGTAAGAGTCAGGATCTTCTAATTTCAGTTGGTAGGTGGATCTTCCAAGTTGTAAGTTCTATAGAAAAGGAGTTTCAATGTCCAAAGTCATTTGAACAGTTTTTGGTGGAGGACAATGTTTTGTTTTAGATGCAAAATGATGATCACACGATCGTGATACAGCTGGACTACATGACCGGTAAATCAGCCACAGCCTGTGACTGAGAAGAATCTGTGACTTTTCTGCATTTAGTGGTTACTACTCACCTGGGTAGTCATATGTAGGAATCTCCTCTTTACACCGCTCATCACCCCTCACATATGTCTCTGTAGTATTAATATGGGTCAGATCTTCACCCTGAAAGAAATATTGTACAAGTCGCAGACAGATGGAGAAGTCACATCTATGATCAGTAGTGATGAGCGAGTACCGTAATATTCGTAATCGCTATACTAGTAACGAGTACTTTGTAATAATCGCGTATTCGTTCCGAATATCGAGTACAATGTAAGTCAATGGGAAATGCGAGTAATTTTCTGCTGGACCCTACAAAGGGTTCTGGGGGACTAAGGAAAAGGCTGAAATGGATGGGAAAGTGATGAAACAGAATGGGAAGAGCCTGGAGAATGTGCCTGCATGCATTTCTGATTCACATATGGTTTCTGGGAATAAGTTTGCTGCAGTATTACACCACTTTTACAGACACACAAGAACAACTACCAAACCTAACCTAAATTGCATTTAACAGGCCAAAAAGATTAAGAAACTGTTTTTCCTGCACAATCACTGGTATATAAGGCTAAATAAACCAGAGAAACCTAAAAAATATCCTTTTAGCCTTTGTTCACACATACTGTTGTGGCTTTTTTTCGCCTTTTACAATTGGGAGGGCCCTGACTGATAAATTTTGTAGGTCCCTCCGTCATACATCATTTTTAGTTCGCTATTCCCCAGCACTTTAGAAGCACAGCTAGAAACCAAAAGTAGGTATGTAGATCCTTGACCTGAGAGGCCTCAGGTGCCTCTGGGACAGCTGTTACTTAGACATTTGGGCGGTCCCTCCATCATTGACACTCAGATAGTGGAATACATATTCAATAGCAGTTTACAATGTGCCCATTGTAGCGTTGGGCTTGACCCTTCTCCTCCTCCTCAACCACCATGTGATACTGTGGCCCTAAATTCAAATGTTCAGAGGCCCTGCAGTAGGCAGGAAAGCTGAGTTTTGTGAGAGCCCTTGTGTAGCCCTGTAACATACATTTTGAAGTGCACTCCTCTAGAGATTTTGGAGGTCCCTCTTGTGTACATGAGAGTGCCCTAACTTATTCGTATTGTAGGGCCCTCACTCTATTATTTAACTCATTTAAGGGCAGAGACTACAGAGAAAAAGGCCAAGAGACATGGAGTACTAGAAGGTAGCAGTGAGTGCGGCCTGCGGTCCTCAGGTTTGGCTGAACTCTTTGAACCGGAAAAATAAAGCTTCACTAGTCAAGTCAACTGGATGACGAGCTCAAATATATCACTTGTGCAAGTCAATGGACAAAGGATATATGGTGCCCCCCACCAGGATGGGTTGGAGAAGCTTCTCCAAATGGCTCAGAGATTTTGATTGTCAATATTCCCCAGATTATATAGGAAGAGAAGACTTCTTGATACTGTACTACTTGGTCCACTGCAGAATATGCATCGTATTTCCAAAAATTACTCCTGGGGGCTGTGTCATAGGCACAGGGAGATTCCTTTACAAGGGCCTCCCTTGTCAAACATTATCTACGATGGAGTACTATAGTAGTTGTGGCCTCCAATAACAAATATTAGTTTGGTAGGACCACTGTACATTTCAGATTTGTCCACTGCACAATGTGCATAGGGTTTGCGTCATTGTTGATGCAGGAAGCCACCATCCCAAGGGCCTCCAATCACAAATAGTAGTTAGGCTAGAGTAGGAATACTGTCCTTGTTTGTCCACGGCACAATCTGCATAGGGTTTGTAAAAATTAGCCCTATGGGCTGAGTCATGGTTGACGCAGGGAGCCACCATCCCAAGCGCCTCCAATCACAAATAGTAGTTAGGCTGGAGTAGGAATACTGTCCTTGTTTGTCCACTGCACAATCTGCATAGGGTTTGAAAAAATTAGCCCTATGGGCTGAGTCATGGTTGATGAAGGAAGGAAACGGTTTCTTATGGGAAGGGGGTGACGTTAACAGCAGTAGCATTAATCTGCATTTTTGGTGAATTTAGTTTGGCTTGCTGTCATCTGGAGGGATTAAAAACTGTGGAGATATCCAGTTCTTGTTTAATTTAATCAGAGTAAGTCTCTCTGCATTTTCCGTGGAGAGGCGTGTGCACCTATCAGTGATGATTGCCCCAGCGGAACTGAAAACACGCTCAGACACCACACTAGCAGCCGGACAGGCCAGCACCTCCAAGGCATATAAGGAGAGGTTGGGCCAAGTGTTCAGTTTAGACACCCAATAATTAAAGGGAACTGAAACATCAGAAAGGACGCACATATGATCACTTAAGTAGTCGTTGACCATGTTCTGCAACTTAGCCCTCCTTGGCATTGTTACAGGCACAGATAGCCCTTGCTGTTGTGCTGGTTTATTGAAAATTGCCCAATTTGTGCACATTTTCCTCCCACCTCCGTTGGAGCTGGTGTTCGTGTACCTCCCCATCAACCCTTAGTGTTCAAATGAGCTGGTACCTCTGCCACCAGCATTGTCTGAGGGTGATGTTTTCAGCAACTGATCTACAATGGCCCTCTTGAACGATTCCATTGTAAAACTCTTTGGTGATTCCAAAAGGAGAGAAGGAAATTTCTCCTTGTACCATCGATCGAGAAAGCTGGCCAAACAGTATAGGTTGTTGGATAAAATGTGTATCACGCGAGGGTCTTGCCTCAGACACACATGAACTGCGCCATGTGAGCCAAGCTGCAAAAAGGCAAATGTTCTGTGTCCCCAACAGTAGAAAAAGTACCCATCTTCTCCTCACACTAATTCGCCTCCTCCTCCTCCTCTCCAGCCCATCCAGCCTGGACAGACATGACAGCCTGGACAGACATGAAGCTTGGGTTGGGTGTCCCCTCTGTAGCATTACGAGTCCCCTCGGTAGCACAGAAAAACAAGTCTTCTCCCTCCTCATCTTCCTCTTCATCACCCATTGTTGCCTCAGAATATTGACTGGGCTGGGTAGTAACACCCATTGGGAAATCTGGCTCCATACCAACATGCTGGGCACTCAAAGCTTCCTCTTTGAGATTATGCAGTGATTGTTTCAAGAGACACAGCAGCGGGATGGTTATGCTGATAATAGCCTGATCACAACTCACGAGGTGCAGTACTCCAAGTTGAAGAGGAAGTGAGACTGGCGATCGATGGGCTTAGACTCAAAAAGTCTCCAGGTCTGGATGGCTTAACATCCGAGTTCTTTAGGACCTTTAGGGACTCTTTAGTCCCCCTCTTGACTCAGGTGTTTAATGAGTGTCTCTCGGGCACTCTGCCGAGATCATTAAGGAGGTCAGCTTTGATCATTTTGTCGAAGGTTAAGGATCCGTCACGCATTGAGAATTGGCATCCCATAGCACTTCTCGATGTGGACAGGAAGATTTTGGCTAAGATACTTTTCAACCGGCTTTTTGAAGTTTGCACCCCGGCTCCTTTCAGAGGCTCAGCACTGTTGTGTTCCTGGCCGTAGCACTTTTAGTGCTGTTCTTGTTGTCCGAGAGGCCGTGGAGCAAGGCCTTTGGAAGGAGTTCTTGCTGACCCTGAATCAGGCAAAAGCCTTTGATCGGGTTAACCATGAGTACCCCTGGTCCACTCTTTTGAGGTATGGTCTGCCTGGAGGGTTTGTGGACTGGCTTAAGACCTTGTACGCAGGGGCTGAGACTTTCCCTCTGGTAAATGGTTGGATTGGACAACCTTTCAGGGTAGGATCTGGTGTCCGTCAGGGCTGTCCTCTTAGCGCTTTGCGCCTTTGCAATTGATCCCTTCCTCAGAAGGATCGATTGTGGATCGTTGGCAGGGGTGCGGATGGGCAGGGTGGCGCCGGAGGCTATCCTGAGAGTAGTGGCCTACACGGACGATGTCACCGTCTTTGTTTCTTCGCAAGAGGAGGCAATGGTGGTGATGTCAGAAGTGGAGCACTACTCGGAGGCATCCAAGTCCAAGGTCAACCAGGATAAGTGTGAAACTCTCAAGCTGGGAGGTGGAGATCCCGGGTTTGATCTTCCGGACACCCTCCCCGAACCCAAAGAACACACCAAAGTCCTGGGCACCGTTTTCGGCCAGGGTGCTTACCCTATGAGAAACTGGGAAGGCAGAATCAAAGGTGTCGCCCAAAGAGTGGACCAATGGAAGGGTTGGTCTTTGACCCTGAGGAAAAGGGTTGGCCTGTGCAAAGCTTTCCTGCTCCCCTTGTTAATCTACCTGGGCAGTGTCTGTGTCTTGCCAGAGTGTCTCTGGACACGGGTCTACAGTCTGTTCTTCCAGATGTTATGGGGGAATAGACTGAACCTAGTCAAGTGGGAGGTCACTTACCGCACGATGAGACTAGGGTGGTTGTATATGGTGAACCCTGTGGTGTTCCTAGTAAACAACTTCTTGAAAGTTAACGTGGCAAACCTCTGGAAGGAGAGGGCTCCTCTGTGGTTATTATCCTGCAAAGGATGGTTTCAGCCTTTCTTGCAGGAATAGGAGAAGATTGAAGGATCTTCGCACACCGCATGGGCATCTCCCGACTTATGCTACCCCGGTTCTGAAAATGATCCACCGGTGGGGTCTGGGAATGTGAGGTCCCTCCCGAGGAAAATCCTCGATAGGAGGGTCTTGCTTTCTCATTTTCAGAGTCCATTGGTCCTCAAGGACTGCCCAAGTCGGGATCTGGAGGTTGGGTTGAGTTTGTTAAATTCTAGCAGGATCCCCAGGAAGTACTGGGACTTAACTTGGCGCTGCTTCCAAGGTAAGCTGTAAGGGGCAATTTGAAGTACAGGAGGTCTGAGGACAGGAATTGCCCCCGAGAGGCTTGTGCTAACATGCTGGAAAGCATGGGAGCATTTCCTGCTTCATTGTCCCTTTTAATACAGAGGTGTAAAACAGGGTGGGAGCTTCCATTGGTTGGCCGCGGCTTGCTACTCTGTCCTATGCCGAGTGGGCCTATGGAGCGTTCAGAGACCTTGGGAGATGGGACCGAACCACTTTATTCATAGTAAGTGTAGTGGTCAAGTATTTCACATGGAATGCACGAGTTTTAATTTTGACGCAGAGTAAAATCCTCCGTGTAGATGAAGTTTGTAAGAACATCCTAGGTGACTTGGTGAAGGTACCTGGCACTCCAAGATACGGTGAAAAGATTTTTTAGGAATTTATTTACATGATTCTTCAAAATTAATTTGACATATCGACCTCATACGGCCTTCATCAGAACTGTAAATTAATCAGCAAAATATAATGTGAATATATAACACATTCTCAAAATATACAACATAATAATCAATTTATATAAGAATCCAAGTTTGTATAGTAAGTGCATATTGCCTATACAAAAAAAATATATAATAGATGAGAGCAATTCATGATATGGAGGAAAATGGCTAAATACATTTAGTGTGATTTACAGACATATAACTATACATTGGAGGCATCAACAAGAAATTGGAATACATGTCATCGTTACCAGGATGCTGCCCAGTGGATATATAGGTATGTAGGTTGCCTTTGCCCTGGCCTCTGCTCAACTTGGTATGGCAGACTACAATGTTTTTCTCTGAAGGACTTTCAGAAAAAAAATTCCACACAGCAGCTGAATGCCCCCTTGCCCTGACTTGGCGCACAGCGGGAGTGCTCTTGGGAACAGTTGACCCAGCTCTCACTCTGGGAAAACCACGACCCCTTGGTGCCTGTGTTGGTGCTACATATCCATCTTCCTCTGTGTTGCTGTCATGGCTATGCATGCCAACGGTCCAGGTTGGATCAGTAGACTCATCATCGACCACCTCATCTTCCATCTCATCCTCCTTCCTAGTTAACATTGTAGGCTGACCTGATAGCAACTGTGTCTCATCATCATCAGCCTCCACCTATGGAGACAAAAAATGATGTTCCGCCAAGTGGCTTTCTTCTGGCCATAGGTCCTCAAATACTTGAGCATCAACGCACGCCACCTCCTCTTGTCCCTCTTCAATGCTGCACGGTGATAGGCCAGAGCCAACCAAAGGATACGTACCAAACAGATCCTCGGAGTGGCCAAGCTTGGTGTCATATGTCTTCTGTGACCGATAGTGGCGGGAGGAAGGAGAACCAGCTTCAGGATTGGATGAGCCAGCCTTCTGTGTATCCACAGTAGACTGTGTGGTCGTGGAAGATTTGTTGCTGCTTGACAAATGCATAGAGGCCTTGTCTGCTATCCAAGACAGAATCTGCTCTCGCTCTTGTGGCTTCCACACACGTTTACGTTCCAGACCGGAATTTTTTTCCAGGAACATAGTGGATGCATCAAGCTTCTTCTGACCTGACACAGACTGAGTGCCTTCTCGCGCACCACTGAAAACACCACGTCCACATCCCTTAATAGCAGACTTTTTTGGCATTTTGGGTTTTGTTGACAGATTTTCAGATGTTGATGGCACAAACCAAGCTGTCACAGCCAAAATAGTGGTTAAAATGGCCTGGTGCATGCTTTGTAGCAGGCAGTAGGAAATGTTTGGACTACTGCTTTGTGTAGGGCGCCAAACACCTTTTTAAGTGGACTAATGTGGACAGCAGAAGCCAGGCTCTGACCCCTAAAACAGCAGGGAAAATAGACCGGTGCTAAAAAAAAAAAAAGGCAGCACAAAATGCTACTTCTGTGTGTGCTGGAAAAATATTGCTTTGTGTAGCAACGGCGTCTCTGCCCTTTGCCAGGCAGAGATGCCGTCCCTCTCACCTCCTCGCTCCCCGAGCGGCGTCCTCCAGCGCTCCTCTTCCTGCTGCCGTCCTAAGGAGTCCCCGGCCAATAGCCCGAGGACCTCCCATATATAAGGCACCTACTCCAAAATGGAGGTGCCCGAGCAACAGTCGATGCACAGTATACACTGTGTTCCAAATTATTATGCAAATAATATTTTCTCAGATTTTCCCAAATTACCTATATGAATTGCAGTCATTGTAATTTTCCAGTCAAATAACTATTAGAGTACAATTGAAAGGTTTTTGTACAAACTGCCTATGATAACAGTATATTTTTAAAAAAATAAAACACGCAAACTGCACTCAAAATGCATGTTCCAAATTATTATGCACAGCAGAGTTTTCAACCTTTTCATTTTAATAAAGAACAAAAAAATGGTCATGTTTGCAATTATAAGCATTAGCAGGTTATTACAAACTGAAATCAAACAGTTTTCACCTCAAAACTTTATTCTAGGTGATGTCACATTTGCACATAGGACCCCTTGTCCGAAAGGAGCTTCTGAACTCTCTCGTCCATTGAATTTGTCAGGTTTTGGATGGTTTCTGCTTTAATTGTTTTGCATGAGGACAGAATACCCTCCCAGAGCTGTTGCTTAGATGTAAACTGCCTCCCGCCATCATAGACACTCCTTTTGATGATGCTCCAGAGGTTCTCAATGGGGTTAAGGTCAGGGGAGCATGGGGGCCACACCATAAGTTTGTCCCCTTTTATGCCCATAGCAGCCAGAGATGCAGATGTGTTATGTGCAGCATGAGACGGTGCATTATCATACATGAAAATGATCTTGCTGCGGAATGCACGGTTCTTCTTCTTGAACCATGGCAGGAAGTGCTGTTTGAGAAACTCCACATACATTATGGAGTTCATCTTTACCCCTTCAGGGATCCTAAAGGGGCCGACAATCTCTCTCCCTATGATTCCAGCCCAAAACATTACTCCACCTCCTCCTTGTTGGCGCCGTAGCCGTGTTTGCATGGGGTGTCCATCAACCAGCCATCCTGCACTCCATCCATCTGGACCATCAAGCGCTGCACGGCACTCATCGGTGAACAAAACAGTTCGATGGTCCAGATGGATGGAGTGGGCATAAAAGGGGACAAACTTATGGTGTGGCCCCCATGCTCCCCTGACCTTAACCCCATTGAGAACCTCTGGAGCATCATCAAAAGGAGTGTCTATGATGGCGGGAGGCAGTTCACATCTAAGCAAAAGCTCTGGGAGGGTATTCTGTCCTCATGCAAAACAATTGAAGCAGAAACCATCCAAAACCTGACAAATTCAATAGACGAGAGAGTTCAGAAGCTCCTTTCGAACAAGCGGTCCTATGTGCAAATGTAACATCACCTAGAATAAAGTTTTGAGGTGAAAACTGTTTGATTTCAGTTAGTAATAACCTGCTAATGCTTATAATTGCAAAAATGACCATTTTTTTGTTCTTTATTCAAATGAAAAGGTTGAAAACTCTGCTGTGCATAATAATTTGGAACATGCATTTTGAGTGCAGTTTGAGTATTTTATTTTTTTAAAAATATACTGTTATCATAGGCAGTTTGTACAAAAACCTTTCAACTGTACTCTAATAGTTATTTGACTGGAAAATTACAATGACTGCAATTCATATAGGTAATTTGGGAAAATCTGAGAAAATATTATTTGCATAATAATTTGGAACACAGTGTACTTACCTCTGCTTCAGCCCTCAGGTCCCGTTGCCAGTCTGACTACTGTTCCAGTCTGCCAGCCTGACTACTCTCCAGTCCGACAGTCTGTATTCTGTTCAACCCGCCAGTCTGTCTATGGGCAAGTAAGCCTGCTTACCAGGAAGCACCTGCCAGTTACCTGCCTGCTACCTGCTGTGCCTGCTAGCCCGCTCACCTGGGAGCACTCGCCTGTTACCTGCTAGCCTACCTGGAGGCTTGGCCGTCACTTGTCGTGACCACCTGATAGCCTACCTGGAGGCTCCTGCTGTCACTTGCCGTGACCACCTGTCTGCTAACCTAGAGACTTCAGCCTGCTTGGCCGTCACTTGCCGTGACCACCTGATAGCCTGCCTGGAGGCTCCTGCTGTCATTTGCCGTGACTGCCTGTCTGCTAACCTAGAGACTTCTGCCTGCTTGCTGTGCGCATCTGCTGTACCGGTCAGTCCCAGCCATCTGACCCGTGGGAGTCACCTGCTCTCTTACAAGGTCGTCCCCAGAGTAGCACCTGGTCCCTCTGCTCGGTCCCTCCCTGGTCACGGAGTCGTTAGCCGCTGTACGACCAGGGTCGGTTCGAGTTGATACTTAGCCACGCCCCTCTGGGTCCCTCCTTGCACCGCAGCACAGAGGTTGCACCACCCGGACCCGTAACACTTTGCCTCTGACAAGAGCTGTTTTAATATGGACACTGGAAGAACACTACCTAATACACAATCTCTCCCTCCTTGTACTCTGACTTTGTTGTGTGCCTTCAGCTCTGAAAAGAGCTATTTTTTGGTGGTATTATGGAGCTAGTGAGCGGCTCCTTTCAACACATAACTAGTATACACTGCAGGTAGCCCTTAAAAGGGCATTTGTTTTATCAAGAGACCTAAACACTCTCCCTAGCAGCTCAGCAATCTCTCCCTATGCTTATAGAATGCAGGCTTCAGACGCAATGTGCACAAAATGGCGGCGGCAAGGCTTTAATAGATCCTATGACGCTGGGCGGCCAGCTAAACACAGTAATGCCACAACCAAGATGTCTGCGGCATTACTGTGATTGGTTATGAAGCCCAGCATGTTTAGTGGCTGCAAAAGAGGCGCCAAAACTGCAGGGCGGGACATCCGAATATAGCGAGGCGAGTACACAAATACTCGCAATATAACGAGTAACATAAATACCGTACTATCCATGCGAATAGCAAATAGCAACGAATACACTCGCTCATCACTAATGATCAGCTCTAACCCAGCCATCTCCACTATTCTCATTATACAAGTATAAACCATATAATTCTGGTGGATAAAATAAGACCGAACACAAGACCTTCACAGCCGTATACACATCACAGGAGAGATCTCATGACACCTCCTCTCCATGTACCTGATGATCCTGAGGAATATTGGGATCTTCTTGTTTATAGTCCTGTGGAAGAAGAGGACGGGGACATATCTCTGGTGTTGTCTTCTTATCGGATAGATCTAGAGGAAGCACATACAGGGACTGAATTCATTCTTTACATATAGACAATTATAGGCTGTGTGTATTAAGTCCTGTCTATTACCTGGTGATGTGAGGGGCTGAGGAACCTCCATAATGACGTCCTTGTACAGATCTTTGTGTCCTTCTAAATACTCCCACTCCTCCATGGAGAAATAGACAGCGACATCCTGACATCTTATAGGAACCTGACCCATACAATGATAGAGTTAACCCCCAATCCCTTCATAGCTTTACTAGAAAATGTCCCAGTATTCCTCATTCCTAGCAGTGTCACCTCTCCAGTCAGCAGCTCAATCATCTTGTAGGTGAGATCTAGGATCTTCTGGTCATTGATGTCCTCATGTATCAGGGGGTGAGGTGGAAGCTCCGTGATTGGGCTCAGGGTTCTTCCCCATCCCTCAGACAAAGGGTCCTGACAGCCCTCACTAGAGGTCTTCTTCACTACTGTGTAATCCTGGTTATGGAGAGAGACAGTAATAAATCTCACTCCAGACATTTCCAGAGTCCTCACCTCTCCAGTTCTGTCCATCTGTTATTTCCATAGATAAGAATGATGTAATGTGACGTCATCAGAATCTCTCACCTCTCCAGTAAGACGGAAGAGGATCTCTAGGGTGAGGTGTAATATTTTCTCAGCCATCTTGTCTGTGTCCATATTCATCTTTAATGGGTAAATCAGGAAAATTCTCTCAATAAAGAAGATATTCACTGAGAGGATCCGATATTGTAGGGACCTGAATGAGAAGTTGAGCAGATATAACGTCACAAAAACCTTGTGTAATAATACAATTACTGGAGATAATAAGGGAAACATATGAGGAGATTTATGTTTTACAGTATCTAGTTTTCTTCTTTACATCTACTAATAAAACCTATATATTTTAGGCCACAGACAACAAGCAAGTTTCTTCCTCAGAATCTGCACCTGAATACCTTTCTCATAGACTCATCTTCCTTATTGCTAATTCTCATCTCATTTACCAACACTGTAATCAGCATTAGCAATACTGCAGGAGATATTCATTACACGTGACATGAGAAATAACTACTTCATGATGAAGATGAAATCTTCATCTTCCACTATGGCTCTATAAACGTATTTGGCCAGAGTCCGTCACTGACTACATCACCACCGGCCGTCTATATGTTTCCCGTCTTCACCGGACTTTCATCTTCTATCCCATTAGATCTCAGGTCTGATTCACACTCAGAAGTTTGAGGCATTTATAAAAGCTTGTTTGTAAGAACACAAAGACAGGAGTTATTTGATACCAAAGTCTCCATGTACAGTGTTTTATGGGGTTTATTTCTGACCTTAGGCTTTCCTATATTGCAAGAAAAACTCCATAAAAAAGCAGATATTAAAAGTAGAAAATAGGAGGAATGATCCATCGTATCAGGATATAAACTTGAATAAAACATAGCTTTTATTGAGCCATGAAAAAATGCTGCTACCACCATAATAAGTCTTAGTGCACACAAGGATCACAGCTGTCTCGACCTATGCGTTTCAACGTGCAGTCTTAATCATGGTCTGTCTGAACTGTGGACTAGTGAGCATATAAAGGTAGGTTGTAATTAAAGATAATAGTTATGTGCTTACTAGTCTCTGTGGTCAGTATAATTAGCATAGACAAAAGTGAAATAAAACCATTAGTGACACACATATATTATTATCCTCTAAAATTAATATCATTGACATGTAGAAAAAATAAAAATATTTGTGATTCAAATCTAATATATACTTACCTTGTAATGTCTTCACATCCTGTTCCGTTCAGATGTGTCCAGATCGCAGAATTCCAAGCGGCGGAAGTTCACCGACCGCCATATTGGGACACCCAAGTGATGGGTGTCTCAATATGGAAACCACTAGTGGTACCAGCCTCTTGCGCAGTACCACCAGCTGAACACCGTCGCACCACACACACACATACACACACACACTGTATACACCGTACGCACCACACACACACTGTATACGCCGTACGCATCACACACACACTGTATATGCCATACGCACCACACACACTGTATACGCCGTACGCACCACACACACACTGTATAAGCCGTACGCACCACACACACTGTATATGCCGTACGCACCACACACACACTGTATATGCCGTACGCACCACACACACTGTATATGCCGTACGCACCACCACACACACTCTGTATACGCCGTACGCACCACCACACACACACTATATACGCCGTACGCACAGCACACTGTATACGCCGTACGCACCACCACACACACACTGTATACGCCGTACGCACCACACACACACTGTATACGCCATACGCACCACACACACTGTATACGCCGTACGCACCACACACACACTGTATACTCCATACGCACCACACACACACTGTATACTCCATACGCACCACACGCACACACAAACCCACTGTATACGCCGAACGCACCACACACACTGTATACGCCATACACACCACACACACTATATACGCACTACACAAACACACACTGTATACGCCATACACACCACACACACTATATACGCCGTAAGCACCACAACACACACACTGTATACGCTGTAAGCACCACATACTGTATATGCCATACGCACCACACACACTGTATACGCACCACCACACACACTGTATACACCGTACGCAACACACACACTGTATACGCCGTAAGCACTACAAACACGATATATACGCCATACGCACCACATGCACACACTGTATACGCCGTACGCACCACACACACACTGTATACGCCGTATGCACCACACACACACACACTGTATACGCTGTACACACCACCCACACACTCTGTATACACCGTACGCACCACCACACACTCTGGATACGCCGGGCACACCACACACACACACTCTGTATACGCCGGACGCATCACACACACACTGCGTACGCATCGCACACACACACTGTATACGCCGTACGCACCACACACTGTATACGCCGTACGCAACACACACACACACTGTATACGCCGTACGCACCACACACACACTGTATACGCACCACACACACTGTATATGCCATACGCACCACACACAAACACACACTGTATAAGCTGTACGCACCACACACACACTGTATACGCCGTACACACCACACACACTGTATACGCCGTACGCACGAAACACACTGTACACGCCACACACAATGTACACGCCATATGCACCACACACACACACTGTATACGTTGTACGCACCACATACACTGTATACACCACACACACTGTATATGCCGTACAGACCACATACACACACACTGTATACGCCGTACGCCCCCCCACGCACTGTATACACCGTACACACCATACACACACTGTTTACGCCGCACGCACCACCACACACTGTGTACGCCGTACGCACCACACACACACACTGCATGCGCCGTACGCACCACACACACTCTGTATACGCCGTACGCACCACACACACTGTATGCCCCGTACGCACCACACACACACACTGTAAACGCCGTACGCACCACACACACTGTATACGTTGTACGCACCACATACACACGGTATACACCACATACACACACACACTGTATACGCCGTACGCCCCCCACACAAACATGCACTGTATACGCCGTACACACCACACACACTTTATACGCT
The DNA here is from genome assembly GCF_046119375.1 of Phyllobates terribilis. Taxonomy (NCBI): domain Eukaryota; kingdom Metazoa; phylum Chordata; class Amphibia; order Anura; family Dendrobatidae; genus Phyllobates; species Phyllobates terribilis. The sequence goes on from NW_027363230.1 coordinate 264,727, forward strand.
GTATGCACAACACACACTGTATACGCTGTATGCACCACACACAAACACACACTGTATACGCTGTACGCACCACACACACACTGTATACGCCGTACGCACCACACACACACTGTATACGCCATACACACCACACACACACTGTATACGCCGTACGCAACACACACACTGTATACGCCATACACACCACACACACACTGTATACGCCGTACGCACCACACACACACTGTATACGCCGTACGCACCACACACACACTGTATACGCCGTACGCACCACACACACACTGTATACGCCGTACGCACCACACACACACTGTATACGCCGTACGCACCACACACACACACACACACACTGTATACACCGTACACACCACACACACACTGTATACGCCGTACGCACGAAACACACACACTGTATACGCCACACACACTGTACTTGCCATATGCACCACACACACACACACATTGTATACGTTGTACGCACCACATACACTGTATACACCACACACACTGTATATGCCGTACAGACCACATACACACACACTGTATACACCGTACATACCACACACACACTGTTTACGCCGTACGCACCACCACACACACTGTATACGCCGTACGCACCACACACACACACTGTATGCGCCGTACGCACCACACACACATACTCTGTATACACCGTACGCACCACACACACTGTATACCCTGTACGCACCACACACACTTTATGCACGTACGCACCACACACACTTTATACACGTACGCACCACACACTGTATATGCCGTACACACCACACACACTGTATACGCCGTACGCACCACACACACTGTATACTCTGTACGCACCACACACTGTATACGTCGTACGCACCACACACTGTATACGTCGTACGCACCACACACTGTATACGTCGTACGCACCACACACACTGTATACTCCGTACGCACCACACACACACTGTACACTCCGTACGCACTGTGACGGGGTATGCGGCAGAGCAAGAAGAGACCACCGGACTAAGAACGATCCAATGGGATTTATTAAGGCAGGCAGCATACCAAATCAAAAATCCATGTTATTCCTAAGGTTCATAATAAGTCCACAATCACCGACGGGCGTGAGGTCTTGCCGCAGCTAAGAGCCCCCACACTTCTTCCTCCAGAGATCTCCCAACACAACACTGGTCACACATAAGTCCATTGTCTTGGGCTACCGGGAACAGCCCAAGGGTAGGGGAGGAGAGGTTTCCCCCCTCCTAGTCGATGGTTTAGTCCATGGCATGGCTCCGATGTGTCTATAAAGGTGTGTACTGCGAGTTCTCCCCCTGCTTAAGAGAACAATGGGGGAGTCCTCTAGCGGTGTTGACACAAGCCCAAGTTAAATTATGGTTGAGGAACAAAGATCTGGGAAAGAGCATGGGTATTTACATCACATCATGACATTTTATACAGAAATGCAGGACAGGGAAAACGATGTACCATGACACGCACCACACACACACTGTATACACCGTACGCACCACACACACTGTATACGCCATATGCACCACACAGACACACTGTATATGCCCTACGCACCACATACACACACACTGTATACAACACACACTGTATACGCCGTACGCACCACATACACACACACACTGTATACGCCGTATGCACCGCACACACACTGTATACGCCATACACACCACCACACACTGTACATGCCGTACGCACCACACACAGTATACGCCGTACGCACCACACACACACAGTATACATCGTACGCACCACACACACACACTGTAAACACCGTACGCACCACACACTGTATACACCGTACGCACCACACACTGTATACGACATACACAGACACTGTATACGCAGTAAGCATCACATACACACACTGTATATGCAGTACGCACCACACACACTGTATTCGCCGTACGCACTACACACACACTGCATATGCCGTACACACAACACACACACTGTATATGCCGTACGCACCATACATATAGACTGTATATGTCGTATGCACCACACACACTGTATACGCTGTACGCACCACACACACACACACTTTATACGCAGTACGTACCACACACACTTTATACGCAGTACGTACCACACACACACACTTTATACGCAGTACGTACCACACACACACACTTTATACGCAGTACGTACCACACACACACACTTTATACGCAGTACGTACCACACACACACACACTTTATACGCAGTACGTACCACACACTATATACGCCATATGCACCACACACACATTGTATAAGCCGGACGCACCACACACACACACACACTGTATACGCCGTACGCACAATACACACTGTATACGCCATATGCACCACACACACACTGTATACTCCATACGCACCACACACACTGTATACGCCATATGTACCACACACACACTGTATACGCCGTACGCACCACACACACTGTATACTCCGTACGCACCACACACACTGTATACGCCATATGCACCACACACACTGTAAACGCCGTACGCACCACACACACTGTATATGCCCTACACACCACATACACACTGTATACACCCTATGCACCACATACACACACACTGTATACACCACACACTGTATATGCCAAGCGCACCACATACACACACTGTATACGCCGTACGCACCACATACACACACACTGTATACGCCGTATGCACCGCACACACACTGTATACGCCATACACACAGTATACGCCGTACGCACCACACACACACAGTAAACGCCGTACGCACCACACACACACTGTATACGCCGTACACACCACACACTGTATACGACATACACAGACACTGTATAAGCAGTAAGCATTACATACACACACTGTATATGCAGTACGCACCACACACACTGTATACGGCATACACAACACACACTGTATACACCGTACGCACCACACACACACTGTATATGCCGTACGCACCATACATATAGACTGTATATGTCGTATGCACCACACACACACTGTATACGCTGTATGCACCACACACACACACTTTATACGCAGTACGCACCACACACACACTGTATACGCCGTAAGCACCACACACACACTGTATTCGCCGTACGCACCACACGCACACTGTATACGCCGTACGCACCACACTGTATACGCTGTACGCACCACACTGTATACGCTGTACGCACCACACTATATACGCCATACGCACCACACACACATTGTATAAGCCGGACGCACCACACACACACACACACACACACACTGTATAAGACGTATGCACCAGACACACACACTGTATACGCTCTACACACCAAACACACACTTTATACGCCGTACGTACGACACACACTGTATACGCCGTACGCACGACACACACTGTATATGCCATACGCACGACACACACACTGTATACGCCATACGCACCACAAACACACACACTATACACCATACGCATGAAACACACACATTGTATACGCCGTACGTGCCACACACACACTGTATATGCACCATACGCACCACACATTGTATACGCCGTACACACCACAAGCACCACACACTGTATATGCAGTACGCACCACACACACTGTATACGCCGTACGCACCACAGACACACACTGTATACGCCGTACGCACCGCACGCACAAAAACACTGTATACGCCGTACACACAAAAATTAACGTGTGATAGTAATTTTGTGATACATGCCATTTCCTGTGCCTGTGGCCTGCAATACGTGGGTCGGACCATCCATTCCCTACGATCCCGTATGAATGGCTACATGCACAATACCAAAAATGTTTTTTTTTTAAAACAGAGCTTATCTCGGCACTTATGTTTGAAGCATAATAAAACATTCAATATTTCCGTGACCCTGTTGGAGCAAATACCTGAGAATTGTACTAATAGGGTACAAAATTTAAACCGGAAAGAATCATATTGGATCTTCCGTCTGGGTACATTATACCCAGATGGACTAAATTATATGATATTATAGAGGGTATATGGCATATAAATATTGACATGTATATATATATACACATTTTTATTATTATTTTTTTTTTTTTACAAAATTGTATTTGAAAATGGCTAGAATATGAAGAAAGAAAGGGTTTTTAATTTTTGTCATAATGTATATGTTTGCAGGATTTTCCATTTCTGTATGAAATCACACTTTTAGTATGTTTAATAACATTTTAAAAGACATTTTATATATGGTAAAATTATATTTATAGTGTTTTTAGAAAAGAAAATACTTTGGCTGTGTGCCCACGTAGCGTTTTTCAAGCGTTTATGCTGCGGAATTTCCGCAGCATAAACGCTTGTGAAACGCTAGGTAATCCGCACCCCATGGTCCCCAAGGGGATTCCGCATGTTCTATGCACATGCTGCGGATTTTTCCGCAGCGTTTATGCTACGTACAAAAATCCGCAGCATGTCATTTAATTTTGCGGAAGCGCAGCGGAACTCCCGCCATTGACTTGCATTGAGACGCATAGAAACCGCGACTGTACATTTTTACAAGCAGCTTCTATGCGTCTCTATGTGCGGATGGTACCCAGTTCTGGAGGAGAGGAGACTCTCATCCAGACCTGGGTACCATTGTACCTGTAAAAAAAGAATAAAATAACAAATAAAGTTTATACTCACCTGTCCGGCGTCTTCTCTCTGAATGCCAGCAGCGCTGAAGGACCTTCGGTGACGTCACAGTCATGTGACCGCAGGCCCTTCACCGCTCTGTCTCGCGATATGCCGGCAGCCGGGAACCAGACAGGAACGAGCGCTGCAGCCACGCCGGGGCCTCAGGGGTGAGTATAGCTTTATTTGTTTTAATTTTTACGGTTCACACTGTATAAATCCATGCTGTTTGCATGGATTTATACAGTGTGACCTAGTTGTCAAGCACTTTCCAAGTGATGCTATCGCCTGGAAAGCGCTTGTCAATCTGCATGCGGAAACGCATGTGAACCCGCATGTGGATCCGCATGTATTCTGCAGGAAAAACGCATGCACAATCTGCATGCGTTTTTTTCTGCCAGGGAGATGCAGAAATGCTGCAGAAATTTTCTGCTTCATTTCTGCATCGTGGGCACATAGCCTTTCTGTGTGAAAAAAATTTGTTGTGGAAAAAAAACTGTATGAAAGTCATTTAGTATATGGGTTTTGTTAGATTCCTCAGAGTGCAAAATCCTGCATATCTGAGTATCTGGGTGTGTCTGAAAAACAGATCTTTCAGTCCCCACCCAAAATGACAAGCAGGGATATCTGCTATAAAATGTGTGTTTATATGCATGATATTATACCTGAGGAAGACTCAAAGAAGTCTAAATCGGTTGTATTTTAGTTTGAAATAAAAATTATCTTTGAATCTGAATATCAAGTTCCATCATCATCTTTCAGGAGCGCATATTGCTGGGAAAAACATTTACAAATTGAAACGGACTTTGGCAGGTTTTGTTGTACGTTTGTAGGGACGTTTGTTTAGAATAGAAAATGGACCTTTATTCCAATCATACACTTTGTTCTGTGAGTAATCCACACTATCACGTTTGAATTTTGTTTTTTTAATGTTGATAATAAAATCTTCTATCATCGCTAAACTAGCTTTCAGTTTGTCATTATGGCTAGTGAAATCCTTGTTGTGCACAAACGTTTCCAATGAGGATTGGATACTTTTTATTTCTGTTTTACTTTTTGTAAGTTCCAGCTCCTCATATTTCAGGATTAATCCCATCAACTTCAATGAACAATCGTTAAGGATGCAGTTCCACTCTGTAATGTCTCATCATACAGGGCTGTGGCCACTTTTTTTTTAGCCTTAATCCCCTTGGTATCATCTCCTTTTCACATACATTTCCAGAGTTGTAAAATCCCAGCAGATTATTAATTCTTGAGATTTTTCAATCACAGGCTGGATCTAATGCTACAATATTAGTGACAGTTTTGTTCACACCTTGGACATGGTATATCGCTAGTTTCTATATTTATTCTATATTTGTATCACAAATATTTTTATTTTTTTCTACATGTCAATGATATTAATTTTAGAGGGTAATAATATGTGTCACTAACGTTTTTATTTCACTTTTGTCTATGCTAATCATACTGACCACAGAGACTAGTGAGCACATGATAACTATTATCTTTAATTACAACCTACCTTTATATGCTCACTGGGCCACAGTTCAGACAGACCATGATTAAGACTGCACATCGAAACGCATAGGTCGAGACAGCTGTGATCCTTGTGTGCACTAAGACTTATTATGGTGGTAGCAGCATTTTTTAATGGCTCAATAAAAGCTCTGTTTTATTCAAGTTCAAACCCTGATACGCTGGATCGTTCCTATTTTCTGATTCAGGAACCAGGCTGCTCTGGCTGGATCCGCGCGAGGCTGAGACTGCACCACACCCCAAAGGTGAGCGGACTTTACTTACCTTTTTTTCTCAGATATTAAAATGTTTCAATAGAAAATTGGCACCAATAATTCTTGAAATAAGAAAAAAAAACCTGCAAAAAGCACAAGACAATTTTGTTACTTTTTAACAACTTAAACATTTTGTTTTAAAAGAAATTAAGTCTTTTGAGCACCAGAACAGATGTACCCCGCAGGGATGGCACAGGTACGGCTGCTACACCAACCCTGGCAGTCTAACCACTTACTGCTGTCAAATGCAAACATGGCATCTAAGAAGGTTTGACAGAGTTCGGTCAATGCCCCTTCTCCCCCAAGTACTGGATAGTATGTGGCTGCCTAGTTATTCCGATACTTAAATGCCTAATAATGGTGTCTGGGCCTGCAATGTACAAAAGTCTATTAGGCCGGGCCAAAGGCAGCGTCCAATAAGTTACCTTTTAACGCCTCCAAACACATTAGACTAAAACACACGTAACTTTTTTATTTTTTGGCAAACAGAGCTGTAAGATCGATTATTGTTTGCAGGTCGAGTGGCAGATTTTTTTGGTACCATTTTGCATATATTTTTTGATCGCTTTTTATGCAGATTTTTCAGACATAAAATGAACACAAACCAGCAATACAGTAATTTTTTCTATATTTTTTGCGCCATTCGCTGTGCAGTAAAAGTGATCAGACCGATTTGTTCGTCGGGTCGGTGTGATTACAGCAATACCAGATTTATAATTTTTGTGCTTTGCTATTTTTACAGACTAAAAATAATATTTTACAAAAATGAATTTGTTTTGGCATTGCCATTTTCTGAGAGTTGAAATTTTTTTTTTTTTTTGCCGAATGAGCTATATTAGGGCTATTAGCTATATTAGGGCTAGTTTTTTGCGGTTTGGTGGTTTCATTTTTACCATTTTTTTTTTTAACATAACTTTTTGATCGCTAATCAGTATGATCAATAAGCGATGTTTTGATGTGCATTTATTTTTATTTTTTTACGGTGTCCGCTAAACAGAATAAATAACATGCCAGTTTTATAGAGCGGGTCATTCCGGATCCAGTGATACCAACTGTGTGTACTTTTTTTTTTGTTTATTTTTGTTGCATCACAATCGCTGCGTTTTAAATGGCGAAACGGCTTTTCGTGATGTGTTTTTGTCATACTTAGTTTCACCTTTTTTCACTCTGGGACATGTATAATTTTTATTTTTATCACTGGTCTCATACACTGCAGTACTCGTGTACTGCAGTGTATGAGAATAGTCAGCTTATAGCTAGGTCTCACAGGCCACTGTACCCTGGGGTCATCACATGAAGTCAGGGTACCATGGTAACCATCGGGACCAGCAATTCTCATTGCGGGGGTCCGGTGGTTACAAAGGGGGTCTTGTGACTCCCTTGAACCAATTTAAATAGTGCTGTCACGATTGACAGCGGTATTTAAGGGGTTAATTGGCCCCCAAAACGTCTGGGGCCGATACTGCAGGGTGTCAGCTGTCATAATGTTGTTAATGAGCTGACTGCACAATTTTAGTTAAGTCTCGTCCATAACAACTTTATTATACGCTATTATCCTATACACATTGACGTAAACAGAAATCACAGGTCCCACAGGAATAGCTGTACTTGGGCCCCCAACCTCAAAAGGGCAAAAATTCATAATAAATATATATATACAGTACAGACCAAAAGTTTGGACACTCCTTCTCATTTAAAGATTTTTCTGTATTTTCATGACTATGAAAATTGTACATTCACATTGAAGGCATCAAAACTATGAATTAACACATGTGGAATTATATACTTAACAAAAAAGTGTGAAACAACTGAAAATATGTCTTATATTCTAGGTTCTTCAAAGAAGCCACCTTTTGCTTTGATGACTGCTTTGCACACTCTTGGCATTCTCTTGATGAGCTTCAAGAGGTAGTCACCAGAAAGGACTATCAGCTGTGTATCCACCTGACTTCTGCACAACACAACTGATGGTCCCAACCCCATTTAAAGGCAAGAAATCCCACTTATTAAACCTGACAGGGCACACCTGTGAAGTGAAAACCATTTCTGGTGACTACCTTTTGCAGCTCATCAAGAGAATGCCAAGAGTGTGCAAAGCAGTCATCAAAGCAAAAGGTGGCTACTTTGAAGAACCTAGAATATAAGACATATTTTCAGTTGTTTCACACTTTTTTGTTAAGTACAGTGCCTACAAGTAGTATTCAACCCCCTGCAGATTTAGCTGGTTTGATAAGATGCAAATAAGTTAGAGCCTTCAAACTGCAAACAGGAGTAGGTTTTATGAACAGAAGTATAAATCTTACAAACCAAAAAGTTATGTTGCTCAGTTGAATTTTATTAAATTTTAAACATAAAAGTGTGGGTCAATTATTATTCAACCCCTATGTTTAATATTTTGTGGAATAACCCTTGTTTGCAATTACAGCTAATAATCGTCTTTTATAAGACCTGATCAGGCCGGCACAGGTCTGTGGAGTTATCTTGGCCCACTCCTCCATGCAGATCTTCTCCAAGTTATCTAGGTTCTTTGGGTGTCTCATGTGGACTTTATTCTTGAGCTCCTTCCACAAGTTTTCAATTGGGTTAAGGTCAGGAGACTGACTAGGCCACTCCAACACCTTGACTTTTTCCCTCTTGAACCAGGCCTTGGTTTTCTTGGCTGTGTGCTTTGCATCGTTGTCGTGTTGGAAGATGAAATTACGACCCATCTTAAGATCCTTGATGGAGGAGCGGAGGTTCTTGGCCAAAATCTCCAGGTAGGCCGTGCTATCCATCTTCCCATGGATGCGGACCAGATGGCCAGGCCCCTTGGCAGAGAAACAGCCCCACAGCATGATGCTGCCACCACCATGCTTGACTGTAGGGATGGTATTCTTGGGGTCGTATGCAGTGCCATCCAGTCTCCAAACGTCACGTGTGTGGTTGACACCAAAGATCTCGATCTTGGTCTCATCAGACCATAGAACCTTGAACCAGTCTGTCTCAGAGTCCTCCAAGTGATCATGAGCAAACTGTAGACGAGCCTTGACATGACGCTTTGATGGTAAAGGTACCTTACGGGCTCGTCTGGAACGGAGACCATTGCGGTGGAGTACGTTACTTATGGTATTGACTGAAACCAATGTCCCCACTGCCATGAGATCTTCCCGGAGCTCCTTCCTTGTTGTCCTTGGGTTAGCCTTGACTCTTCGGACAAGCCTGGCCTCGGCACGGGAGGACACTTTCAAAGGCTGTCCAGGCCGTGGAAGGCTAACAGTAGTTCCATAAGCCTTCCACTTACGGATGATGCTCCCAACAGTGGAGACAGGTAGGCCCAACTCCTTGGAAAGGGTTTTGTACCCTTTGCCAGCCTTGTGACCCTCCACGATCTTGTCTCAGATGGCCTTGGAATGCTCTTTTGTCTTTCCCATGTTGACCATGTCTGAGTGCTGTTCACAAGTTTGGGGAGGGTCTTAAATAGTCAGAAAAGGCTGGCAAAAGAGATCTTTAATCCACACATGTGAAGCTCATTATTCTTGGTGCCTGAACTACTTTTTAATACTTTAGGGGGACCAAACAGAATTCTTGTGGTTTGAGGGGTTGAATAATAAATGACACTCTGAATTAACTTTTAACGTTATAAAAAAAAAAAAAAAAAAAAAAAAAAAAAAACAAAAGTTGCTGCAGTGCATTTCCCACTTCCAGGCTGATCTACAGTACAAATGTCACAATGCCAAGTTAATTCCGCATGTGTCAACCAGCTAAATCTGCAGGGGGTTGAATACTACTTGTAGGCACTGTATATAATTCCACATGTGTTAATTCATAGTTTTGATGCCTTCAGTGTGAATGTGAAATTTTCAGTCACGAAAATACAGAAAAATCTTTAAATGAGAAGGTGTGTCCAAACTTTTGGTCTGGACTATATATATATTGTAATGCAGCAGCTTGTGGCATTACTGTAATGGTCCAGGGTGTGTTTTGGCCGACCATGTACCTCCCCCAGGTGACTGGTCAAATGACTGACATCGCACAGGTCCTGTGTGTAGCATCGGCGTCTCTGCCCCTTGCTAGGCAGAGATGCCGTCCCTCTCACCTCCCCGCTTCTGGCGTGGCGTCCTCCAGCGCTTCTCTCCCCGCTGCTTCCAGCACGCGCTCCTCCCCAGCAGTGTGCTTAGGGCACGCGCGCGCGCGCGCTCTCCCCCTCTCTTAAAGGGACCGCGCGCGCCGTCCTTAGGAGTCCCCGGCCAATTGCCGTTGGACCTCCCATATATTAGGCACCTCCTCCAAAATGGAGGTGCCCGAGCAATGTTGTTTGCACTGTGTCTCACTTGTGCTTCAGCCCTCAGGTTCCGCTGCTAGCCTGACTTCTCGTCCTGCCTGCCAGCCTGTTACTTGCCTTGTCCGCCAGACCGCTCACCTGGGAGCGTCCTTCAGTTACCTGCCTGTTACCTGCCTCGTCAGTCAGACCGCTCACCTGGGAGCGTCCACCAGTTACTGCCTGTTACCTGCCTCGTCTGCCAGACTGCTCACCTGGGAGCGTCCACCAGTTACCTGCCTGTCTCCTGCCTCGTCTGTCAGCCCGCTCACCTGGAGCGGCCACCAGTTACCTGCTTGTTACCTGCTGTCTCCGTCAGCCCGCTCACCTGGGAGCGCCCGCCAGTTACCTGTCAGGTATCCGCCTCGCCTGTCTACCCAGAGACTGTCCCGGTCACTTGCCGTGACCACCTGCCTGTCTACCCAGAGACTGTCCCGGTCACTTGCCGTGACCACCTGCCTGTCTACCCAGAGACTGTCCCGGTCACTTGCCGTGACCACCTGCCTGTCTACCCAGAGACTGTCCCCGTCAACACCTGCCCGCTTACCCAGAGACTGTCCCCGTCAACACCTGCCCGCTTACCCAGAGACTGTCCCCGTCACTTGCTGTGACTACCTGCTTGCCCTCCCTGGGAGTCACCCGCTTCCTTACAAGGACTTCCCCCTTGTATTGCAGCTCAGAGGTTCCACCTCCTGGACCCGTAACACTGTGCACACAGAAGGTCTGATCACATGACTGTGACATCAGCACAGGTCCTGTGTGTGCACTAGAGGATATATAAACCCTGGTATATTTTAGACAGGTGTGAAAGGCGTGAAGCCTGTTCCCCGTGTGGGACACCGTTAGAGTGTGAGGCCTGGTGAGGCGTGAAAGGCAGAGGCTGGATCGTTATGTGTAAACAATATCAGTAGCCTTGGAGGGCCAGAGGCTTGGAAGGCAAGAGTCCTGGAAGGCAGAGGCTGGATGTTAGGTGAGAAAACATACCAGTAGCCTTTGAAGGTACGAGGGTTGGAGACCCCCATCTGGGAAGCCATAAAGCCACAGTGGTGGCAAAACAAATCTGACTGAAGCAGCTAAAACCCGGCAAAGGTAAAACACTGCATTATATGGACGTTGATATAAGTGACTTTGTTGAAGGCTGTAACTGGAGCCAAGTGGGCATGACTGCCACTTGAAAGGCTCCTGGACATTATATGTGTATGTCGGCGAGCCACTGAGTTGGACTCGGTGATAAGCAGTAGTGAAGAGTAATAAACTGCTGGATTGTGAAATACTGGAAAACGTGGCTAGTGTGCTTTAATTGACCCGGTGCAGCGAGTGTCCCCCCAGCATGATGACTAGTGCTGCCTTCCTAATATATATTAAAGCACACCAGCCACGTTTTCCAGTATTTCACAATCCAGCAGTTTATTACTCTTCACTACTGCTTATCACCGAGTCCAACTCAGTGGCTCGCCGACATACACATATAATGTCCAGGAGCCTTTCAAGTGGCAGTCATGCCCACTTGGCTCCAGTTACAGCCTTCAACAAAGTCACTTATATCAACGTCCATATAATGCAGTGTTTTACCTTTGCCAGGTTTTAGCTGCTTCAGTCAGATTTGTTTTGCCACCACTGTGGCTTTATGGCTTCCCAGATGGGGGTCTCCAACCCTCGTACCTTCAAAGGCTACTGGTATGTTTTCTCACCTAACATCCAGCCTCTGCCTTCCAGGACTCTTGCCTTCCAAGGCTACTGCTATTGCTTACACATAACGATCCAGCCTCTGCCTTTCAGGCCTCACCAGGCCTCACACTCTAACGGTGTCCCACACAGGGAACAGGCTTCACGCCTTTCACACCTGTCTAAAATACACCAGGGTTTATATATCCTCTAGTGCACACACAGGACCTGTGCTGATGTCAGTCATGTGATCAGACCTTCTGTGTGCACAGGACCTGTGCGATGTCAGTCATTTGACCAGTCACCTGGGGGAGGTACATGGTCGGCCAAAACACACCCTGGACCATTACAGTAATGCCGCAAGCTGCTGCATTACAATATATATACAGTCCAGACCAAAAGTTTGGACACACCTTCTAATTTAAAGAATTTTCTGTATTTTCGTGACTGAAAATTTCACATTCACACTGAAGGCATCAAAACTATGAATTAACACATGTGGAATTATATACTTAACAAAAAAGTGTGAAACAACTGAAAATATGTCTTATATTCTAGGTTCTTCAAAGAAGCCACCTTTTGCTTTGATGACTGCTTTGCACACTCTTGGCATTCTCTTGATGAGCTTCAAGAGGTACTGCATAAGGGGCATTATACTGTGTGGGGGCATGATACATCCTGCATAAGTGGCATAATGGGGGCATTACACTGTGTGGGGCATGATACATACTGCATAAGGGGCATAATGGGGGCATTACACTGTGTGGGGGCATCATACATCCTGCATAAGGGGCATAATGGGGGCATTACACTGTGTGGGGGCATCATACATCCTGCATAAGGGGCATAATGGGGGCATTACACTGTGTGGGGGCATCATACATCCTGCATAAGGGGCATAATGGGGGCATTACACTGTGTGGGGGCATCATACATCCTGCATAAGGGGCATAATGGGGGCATTACACTGTGTGGGGGCATCATACATCCTGCATAAGGAGCATAATGGGGGCATTACACTGTGTGGGGGCATCATACATCATGCATAAGGGGCATAATGGGGGCATTACACTGTGTGGGGGGCATCACACATCCTGCATAAAGGGCATAATGGGGGAATTACACATCCTGCATAAGGGGCATAATGGGGGCATTACACTGTGTGGGGGCATCATACATCCTGCATAAGGGGCATAATGGGGGCATTACACTGTGTGGGGGCATCATACATACTGTATAAGGGGCATAATGGGGGCATTACACTGTGTGGGGCATCATACATCCTGCATAAGGGGCATAATGGGGGCATTACACTGTGTGGGGGCATCATACATCCTGCATAAGGGGCATAATGGGGGCATTACACTGTGTGGGGGCATCATACATCCTGCATAAGGGGCATAATGGGGGCATTACACTGTGTGGGGGCATCATACATCCTGCATAAGGGGCATAATGGGGGCATTACACTGTGGGGCCAGTAAAGGGGTCCTGTACTATGAGAACAATACGTTTCCTCCCTTCCTGTCTCCATAGTTGGGTCGTATGTATCTATTACAGGAAACAGAACAAAAACCTTATGATTCTTATAAAGGGGCAACACAAGACCCCAAAAGAGTCTCGGTGCTGAAGGGGTTAATGCCCCCTGCGCCCAGTAATGGGGTCTCCACATACCTCCACCTGCAGAGCCGCCACCACATATATGGCTGCTCTGTGCGCACAGGAGCTGTGATGAGGTCACAGGAGGGGAGGAGTCAGGGGTCACATGATCAGGGGCCTCAGTGGATGCAGGACTCTGCTGTGCTGGTTGTCATGGTGCTGGATGAGCTGAAGTTTATGTGTGGGGTCAGGAGGGGTTTACAGTGTGGATGTAGCAGAGCCATGTGTGTACGAGGTGTACGGAGCGGAGCCGTGTGTGTACGAGGTGTACTGAGCGGAGCCGTGCGTGTACGAGGTGTACTGAGCGGAGCCGTGCGTGTACGAGGTGTACTGAGCGGAGCCGTGCGTGTACGAGGTGTACTGGGCGGAGCCGTGCGTGTACGAGGTGTACTGGGCGGAGCCGTGCGTGTACGAGGTGTACTGGGCGGAGCCGTGCGTGTACGAGGTGTACTGGGCGGAGCCGTGCGTGTACGAGGTGTACGGAGCGGAGCCGTGCGTGTACGAGGTGTACGGAGCGGAGCCGCGCGTGTACGAGGTGTACGGAGCGGAGCCGCGCGTGTACGAGGTGTACGGAGCGGAGCCGCGCGTGTACGAGGTGTACGGAGCGGAGCCGCGCGTGTGCGAGGCGTACGGAGCGGAGCGGAGCCGCGCGTGTGCGAGGCGTACGGAGCGGAGCCGCGCGTGTGCGAGGCGTACGGAGCGGAGCCGCGCGTGTGCGAGGCGTACGGAGCGGAGCCGCGCGTGTGCGAGGCGTACGGAGCGGTGTGTGTACGGAGCGGAGCCTCGTGTGTACTTAGCCGTGTGTGTACGAGGTGTACGGAGCAGAGTCATGTATGTATGGAGCGGAGCAGAGTGTGTTCTAAGCGGAGTCCTGTGTGTACAGCATCGTGTGCATACGGAGCAGTGTGTGTACAGTGCCGTGTGTGTACGCTGTATACAGCTGTATACTCCCAGGTTCGGTCGGAGACAATGCGGCTCTTTATCAGACTGTAGAAGAACTGACTCTGGACACTCGGTAAAACTGCGCTCGGACGTCTCCTGTTTCTCGCACAGATATTGATAACATAAGATGGAGTCAGACGAACCCTCCTACAAAACCTGATAACAAAGTCATTACTACAGGACTGGATGAGAAAGGGATTTATTCTACAAGAAATGCTGGGGCCACAAATGAGAGAATCCGGGCCCCGTGGCTGGATACTCCGGGCCCCCCGCCGTGTTAGGACCAGATGGGGTCTTTGTCCCTGGAGCTTCTCTGCTCGGTATAATGAGACTCTGATCTTGTTCTTATAAAGAGGGTTGGAGTAAAATAGAAGCTGCCTGAATATGAGGACCTTGTCTGATCTCTATGTCCTTGTGTACAAAGCTATGGAGATAGCGCTATTCTCTGTATAATAGATGTGATGTCGCTGTAGCCCTAATATTCCTGTACAAGGGTCTCTGTAGAGATAATCTTACCCCAGCATTATGGATTGGGAGAAGGGAAAAAGGGATTGGGGACATTTTATTGTAATTTACCTTTAAAAAATGTGATAAAAAAATAACCGATTATAGAAAGTGTTTCGTTTTCCCGCCATGTTGGTTGTAGGAGAAGTAAAGAGTCGGGGCTGAAGATGCTTTAACTCCAGAAGTCTACAATAGAGGGAGGATTGGAAACTTCCAATGTCCTTGTCTATTTTGGGATTGGGAGTTAGGAAAAGAGGCAGGAGCACATTTTGGGATTTGCTTTGGGGGCAAGAGATGCAATATTTGTCCATATAGTGTAAATATATGAATACAGGTAGGTCCAGAAATATTTGGACAGTGAATCTTCATGATTTCAGCTCTGCAGGCCACTAATCTGGATTTAAAATGAAATAATAGTGATGAGCGAGCACTAAAATGCTCTGGTACTCGAGTCGAGCAAATTGGAATGCTCTGGTGCTGGACCCAAGCAACGAGCCCAATGTAAGTCTATGGGAAACTCAAGCATTTTTCCAGCGCCTGCAGGGGGCCTAAAATTTGCCGAAGTTGATGGGAACAGTGCTCAAATGACATGGGAACAGCATGGGGAAGACCCCTGGAAGCATCTCTGACTCCCAGGTCACTGCTGTGAACAATGTTGTCAGAGGTAATACGCCACTTTTACGGACTCACAATAAAACATACAAAAACGAAACCAAAATGGATTTTCCTGGGAAATATGTTAAGGAACATCCTTTCCATGGTAATGACTTGTATATAAGGCAAAATAAATAACCAAAAACAAAAATACTCCTCCACACCTTGGGCTATGTTCACACAAAGTGTTTTTGATGCGTTTTTGCACTTTTGCATTAATTTCAACTGTGAAAAATACATTCACCGGTAAATTACATTTTAACATTTTACAACCTTATCTGGCCATGTGGCGTGTGAGACATGATCAGGCTCATCCATACAGTGCTGAAAAGACATGGGAACAGCGTGGGCAAGACCCCCGAAAGCATCTTTGACTCCCAGGTCACTGCCTAAAACCATGGTCATCAGACGTGATCCTATATTACTGCGGTAATAATACAGACATTTTTGGCAACGTGACAAATCTTAAACTCCATTTAAAATGGGCAACACGCGTGGCAAGGGAGGGGGAAGTGGACATGCACGCCGAGGCCATGGGCAACATGAAACTGTTCCTGCTGGGGGAGCACAATAGGCACCCACATCATGTCAAACTACCTTCCTGTCCCAATTTCTAGGGGGCCGCGTAATACCACTCTTAAAGCCAGAGCAGTGTGAAAAAGTTGTTGGCAGGTGTTAGAAAAACTAACACTTCCTTACTTTAGAAAAGGGGTACGATGAGAATAGAGAGGAAAACAATCTTGAGTTGTGTGGATAAAACAAAAGCTTATTTAATGTTCATTCAAAGGTAATTACAAAAATGAAGAAAAATAGTTCATAGTGTAAAGGACATATTGATATTCATGCTACAGCATACTCCTTGCATAACATACATTCTTTCCTTCTTTTTTCATGCATCTTTCCCACACTAACCTTTTCTCACAAGAATATTCTGTGAGACACCCTGCTCCTGTTATCTAACTAGTCTGAGCCAGGATGGGTAACCTTGTAAATTTCCATTGTGCTTCAAACTAACGATGATATATGACCATATATGTGTTTTCGTAATAATTGCACTAACATTGGCTTAAGCCTGTAGTACGACTGTAGGTGATTGGCTATTGATATACTCAAAATAATATAAAATGCTAAGTAGAAATAAACGGGGTTAGAGATTCTCTGAATCCTCCCATACAGAGCACTGTCTCCGTCTAGTTTTCTGTGGATTGCAATCAACCTTATAACATAATAATTTGACACTCACTTGGTCAACCGTGAAGGGCCATTGCCCTCCCTCAACAATAGCACACAAGAAGAAGTATCAGGTTAGAAGAGAGAAAGGAAACAATTATAGGTTCTTACATATCCAGTATAGAAGCATGATTCGTGTTGGAGATACTCGAGGAATGAGTGATCTCCCCCATTCATTTCTGGCTCTGCTTATATACCATCTTGCCTCATAGACATACATTGGAGAATATTTTTACAGTTTCATAACCCAATATGGTGACTTGCTCGTATATTAGTAGCTTCTACCATATTAGAACAAAACTAGTAACTCATGAAATGTGCATGTAGCCAAAATGCATATCACCTCATGTTGGTATATTTTAAACATATGGTTAGTGACCTTTAAAGGGTCATACTCACTAGTTATCTCCAAATAACCCATATAGACAAGAGTCCTATAGGTTTGACAAACAGAACAGGTTTCTACCAAGGTCCCAGAATAACTGCACATTCTTTCTCTATATTTGAATCTAAGCATGGTTAGAGCCTAAGCATGTTAAAGCTTATGTATATATTTTTTAGCATTAGAGATTAATATTTTACAGTCCCCCCTGATTATGATTTAAAAAATATCATAATCAATCCTAAACTCATTCTCTCACCATTCGTATCGCATTCATTCTTTATTCTGAAAACCTTGTATCAACACCTGTTCTGAATGTCATATGAGTTCCCAAAAACTTCTAAATGAAAAATAAAAATTAAATCAAAAAGTTCTATTTTTTTATTTTAACATTTCTCTTAAAATATCATTGTTTTAATTTCTGTCTTTATCTTTTTTGAATATTTTCTTAATTTTACACATAATAAAAATCTGATAAAAAGTACACAGCAAGACTAAAATAAATATGATTATGATTGGATTTGTTAATACATTTCCTGCTGCCATTTTGGCTGAAGACTGTGACCAACTAGTTACTGATCTTCCTAGATTTTTCCACCAAGATGAGCCTGACATACTTGTCCATTTGTTACGGGTCCGGGTGGTGGAAGGTGCAAGGAGGGACCCAGAGGGGCGTGACTAAGTATCCACCCGAACCGACCCTGGTCGTACGGCAGCTAACGACACCGTGACCAGGGAGGATCCGGGCTGAGGGACCAGGTGCTACTCTGGGGACGACCTTGTAAGAGAGCAGGTGGCTCCCACGGGTCAGATAGCTGGGACTGACCGGTATGGTGGATGGACACGGCAAGCAGGCAGAAGTCTTTGGTAGCAGACAGGTGGTCACAGTTCGAGAAAGCAGGGCAAGTAGCAGTCTTTAGTATTACCAGGAAGGTGGTCACAGCAAGTGACGGCTGGGTCTCCAGGCAGGCTGGCAGGAAACAGGCAGGTGCTCCCAGGTGAGCGGGCAGACAGACGAAGCGGGTAACTGGCAGGTAACTGGTGGGTGCTCCCAGGTGAGCCGGCAGACAGACGAGGCAGGTAACTGGCAGGTAATTTGGCGGGTGCTCCCAGGTGAGCGGTCTGACAGACAAGGCAGGCGGATGCTCCCAGGTGAGTGGACAGATAGCCAAGTCAGGTAACCGGCAGGTAACAGGTGAGCGCTCCAGGTGAGCAGTCTGGCAGGTAACGGGCAGATAATAGGCTGGCAGGTGGGACGAGAAGTCAGGCTAGCAGCGGGACCTGAGGGCTGAAGCACAGATCAGACACAGTGCAAACAACTTTGCTCGGGCACCTCCATTTTGGAGGAGGTGCCTTATATATGGGAGGTCCTCCGGCAATTGGAAGCAGCGGGGAGAGAAGCGCTAGAGAACGCCGCGCCAGGAGCGGGGAGGTTAGCGGGACGGCGTCTCTGCCTAGCAAGGGGCAGAGACGCCGATGCAACACCATTCATGTTCAATATCATTTAAATGATCTTGTTCATGTCTGAATACAATTTCAGCTTCTTTTAGTTGTTTTGTTAACAAATTTAACAAACCTTTGTCTTTCTTTATCTCATTTGTCCACATATCCCAAGGGAAATTATTTATTTGGCACAAACTGAACTGTATCGGAAGGATTTTCAGATTTCTTGTCCCTATTGATGTAATATTAATACTTCCTTCCTTCTTGGAGATAGTTTTCACATTTCCCTCCATACAATATAAACCTATTGTCAGATTTTCAGCATGTACACAAGAGGAGAAGAATGGCGAAAAAACTTCTTTTTCGGACATAACCTGGAAACAAATATTGTTCGAGCTTATTGGGGTCACCAAGTTATGTATCGTGTGCACATTCTCAACTCTGGCATGACATGAGGTATGATTATGGAAACACGAGTTATAAATGACTTTATCCTGTCCAGGTAGACACATTACCTTACAAACAAAATGTAAGCATGAAGAAATGTCTAATTGTTCAGTGTTTGTAACACCAAATGCAAAATCTGTGTACTGTAATAGATAATATAGTAATTGTGTATTACTAACAGGAATGCTCAGTAATAGGAACCATGGTTTCTTCTCTTCCCGATATTGGGATTAGTGATGTTCCTACATAAATGTTCTGTTCCCATCCTAACCACTTATTTACCCCCAAATCTGTATGATTTAACGCAAAATTATATTCTGTAGGCAAATTTCTCATTATTCCTAAAAGGGTAATTCCACTCTGCAATGCCTGTGCAATCATTTTCAGATTGGTGGCATATTCAATCTGAATTTCTAGACATGCTCTGGCTACTTGGGATTCCTGCTCACTTTCTATTAGAGCTAAAGTAGCATCTTGTAGATGTGACACCGAAGATCCCAGCACAGCAGCAGTGTTCAAAATCATCTTCTCAAGGAGTTGATGCAAACTTTTCTGAATTTTTACCCCTTTGCCTCCAATATACCCAATATTTTCCAAATCTGATTTAAGTGTATGAATGTCCATAGTATTAATTAAACTTCCTACTGTTCCTAATCCCCCCAAAATACCTTCTAATATCCCCCTCTTACTTCTAACATGTGTTGAAATTCTTTTCCCAAACCATTGTTCTATTCCCATCTCCATGTTCATGAGATGTGATTGACACTGGGGATATCTGGATGAGATTTTCCAACTAGACATGCTAAAAGTCCAGACCATAGTCATCAACACTCCATCTCTTAATAGAGGTTTAGATTGGAATTTATTGATTTGGAAAGGAGTAGATGGTTGAAACCTTGTCTGTGTACATACATTATCTAATCCTGACCAAACATTTACATCTTTATATTGTTTATAATTATTTTTAGTTAAAACGCAACATTGGTAAAGTCCCGAATCCTTAGGAGATGGATTATCTAGAGAAAAATCAAAATTCTTATCCAACCATCTCACATTCCCATATTGACTTCTATGTATAACATTTGTTGGACCATTTGAAAAACTTCCCAAAAATAATTTGTTTCTGGTCCATGTTAACAAAGACTCGGGAGGTAACTCTAACCTTGTGTTGCATTTCAATAAAAGAGGAGACATATTTTCATGACGATGTATTGCTTGTGGTGCAACCCTTACTTCTGGAGTGATATTATTTGTTACTGTAAAAACTACAGATACTTGTACTGATTCTCTGGTTATCTGGAAATTCCATGTTTTTACCCAATCTTCATCTCCTTCTGTAATAGAAAGTAATGAAGGATCCAAAATTTTCCCCAAAAGTTGTGTCTTTAACATAATCTCTGTTTCGGATGTTCTAACTGTCCCTTTTGTGATCATATCATTAGTAATATCACCCAACCACACAGCTTTCTCTTCACCTCTTATCTCTATATTCCAGTATAACACATCTGTAGGATTGCATTCCCATGTGCCTGTCTTATTATTATGTATATAATCTCCTTGTAACTGTGCAAATTTAGACTTAGGTCCTATGGCAGCATGTAATATTAAGTGTCGTGTATGAAGTGTAGCTCAATGCAGCATTTTACACCATAACCCATGCAAATGTTTCCAGTAATATCTACTGAATCGTCCGGTATGTCTTCATCTATTAGATTTTGTAGACTTGATCCTCTTGGTTTCCGTGAATGTAAAGTTCCTTTGATATGTCCATTCACTTCACTAGTATTTGTTCCATGATATAAAATGAATGTCTTCTGCGTAGATCAAAATTGAAATAGTACAAAGTAGCAGAAATATGGTTCCCATCAGATAGTAGCTTTTCTTGGGAAACTTTTTCTTTTCTTGAAGGATTGGTGTTGAATCCCTTCCATCAAGGACATGGTATTCCGTATTCCAGCTCTTATTGGAATCCATTTCTTCCTAAAAGAAATGCAGTATCATTATTTTGCAATATACAATTTGCATTGATCAACATGTTCCCACAATTTTTTGTTGTCTGCGGGTATTTTTAACCACGTTGGATGCTGGTTGCACTAGGATCATAACTCATCCCATGGTGTCGATTATTTCAAAGGGACCTTCCCAGTTTCTTTCCCAAGGTCCATTCTTCCTGAAAGTTTTAATCATGACCAGAGCCCCTATTTTAATTTGGATTCATATGGTGGCTCCATCCTCTGCATTCTTGATGCAGGATGTGGAAGAATGGTTTTCAAGTTTTCCTGCATCAATTGCAACCATTTGGACCTTGCAACAGCATCTTTTTGAGGTGTGGACAAAAATGGTTCATGTGGGAAAATCAATGGCATTTTCCTTCCTGACATTAGTTCAAAAGGAGTAAACTGAGTTGTGGAGGAAGTTGTTCCGTTAACACTCAACAGTACAAAAGGTACTGCATCCACCCAAGTATTACCTTTGTCCAATAACATTTTGGCAATTCTGGATTTTATTGTCCTATTCATCCTTTCCACAATACCAGCAGACTGTGGATGGTAAGGTACATGAAACTGTTGTTGTACCCCTAGAATAGTACAAACCCCTCAATAGTGACCCCTCTCTGTCCACTTCTATGGGAGCAGTTATGTAATGTGTGACCCCGCTCCGTCCACTTCTATAGGAGCAGTGGTGTAAGGTGTGACCCTGCTCCATACATTAGAAACTGTATCTAATCCCATCCTGTGTGATACACTCTGCTGAGCTCAATATCTAATCCCATACAGGACTACACTTAGTCCTGTATCTAATAGCAGCATGTGTTACTCTAAGCGTATCTAATCGCGCATGTGATACAGTCCACATATCTAACCCCAGTTTATGATACAGCAAGCAGCACCATCTATCAGGATCAGCTCTGCCGGCTGTCCTCAGTGACACTGTACTTGTCAGTATCGCTGTCGGTCACCAACAAAATGTGCGATACTCCCCAGACCCGTGTATTTAATCCCGTCATTGTGTGCAATATGCCCCGGACCGGTGTATCTCATCCCATCATGTGATACACTACACTGAATCCTATATCTAGATATGTGTAGTGTATCATGTGCTGTGAATAATCCCACTGTGTGTAACACTCCGTATTGTTATGGTAAATATTTATACTTTGATTTGATTATTATTTTAGACAATTAAATCTACCTATCGTATTTTTCGGACTATAAGACGCACCCTTATATTTTGGGGTGGAAAATATAAAAAAATATTTTTTATAAGATGGGGGTCCATCTTATAGTCTGAATAGGTATGGTATCTTACTTGGGGGGCAGTGAAGCGAGGGTCACAGGAGGCAGGGTCACTCAGGAAGTCGGCGGCTGCAGCAGAAGAGGTCAGATGCTGTGGAGCCTGTGCCAGGCTGGGGCCTGTGCCTGGCTGAGGCCCTCAGCCTGGCCGATTCCTGTGCTCAGGCCTGTGGCTGGGGCTGAGGCCTCTGGCTAGGGTTGAGGCCTCTGGCTGTGGCTCAGGCCTCTATATGGGGCTGGGGCTGAGGCCGGGGCCTCGGGCTGGGGCCTGTAGTGGACTGAGCCCGGGGCCTTGGGCTGGGGCCTGTACCGTGCTGAGGCCGGGACCTCGGGCTGCGGCAGGTGCCGGCAGTGAGTGGCGAATCAGTGCGGACTGCGCAGGTTTCCGGTGTGCGCGGCCATCTTCCTAGAGCTGTGATCTACAGGAAAATGGCCATCGGAGCTACGGTCTGCACATGCGTCGGCTTGGGCGGCCATTTTCCTGTAGATCACAGCTCTAAGAAGATGGCTGCGCACACTGGAAACCTGCGCAGGCCGCACTGCCTCGCCACCCGACGCCGCTCACAGCCCGACACCTGCCCCAGCCCCAGTACCGGCCGGGCACAGGTCCCGGTCCCGGCCCCACCTGCTCTGCCTCACCTCTGCTGCCGCTGACGCCGCTACCACCACCGCGATCCTGGAGGGCCCTGCAATCCCACTTCACCACCACCGTAGGTAACGTTCGGACCATAAGACGCACCCCCAATTTTCCTCCTAAATATTGGGGGAAAAAAGTGTGTCTTATGGTCCGAAAAATACTGTATATATTTTTGATAATTTAATATTTTAATATTACACTTGTAAGTGTTACTCATAAAAGCGATAACACGGCATTGTATGAAATATAGAGCTGCCTTCGTGTTAAGCTTTCCTTCTTTGTTTTTTAAAGTATAGTAAATTGGACAGAGCTGCTTTCAAGGACTGTTATTTCTAATTAAAATAGTTTCTTTCTTAGGTAATGTTAGCCACCCCTTTCTTCTGGGGGTGTAATAAAATACTTGTTGCTTGGGTTCTGAGGGCAGACAAGAATTGAACACTCAGACACTGGCTGTGTGTTATTTTATTCCTCCGATGCGTCATATTTATTTATTTAATTTGAACCAAAAATGGCAGATTTGGAGATAATTATCTCAATCCAAATTCTTGGAAGGGCTACCATGACAGTATCTAACCCCAGCTTATGATACAGAGAGCAGCATTAACAGAGTTGGCACTGCCGGCAGTCCTCAGTGACACTGTACTTGTCAGTATCACTGGCAGTCACCAACAAAATGGCTCCACACTGTGATCCTAAATTTCATCCTCTCTTATCCTGTTACAAACACCCAGAAAGGGAGGAGAGGAGCGACATCACACACATGTACAGTGTCCATTTTAGGACATGATCAGATAGCAGAACGATGTCAGTTTGAGGCTAAATACCCTCTCTGACAAGTGATTCTGACAAGTGATTTTAAGGGACTTTTACAACTGTAATAATAAAAATAGTCACTGTTCGCTGATGGGACTTGAACCCAAAATTCTATGTCCAGAAACCAGTGCGCTAACCACAGAGCTATTAACTCAATTGGAGAAACCTAAGAGTTATATTTAGATATATAAGTTTCAGTGCAAACCTGATTGAAACTCATTGGGACTTATGCGCAGACTGCAAGCAAGCCAAATTCAAATGATGTTTGATTTTGATGTGTGAGTCTGATGTGTGACTTTCTTCAAACATCAGAATCACAATGACTTTTAGTCACCCGGAGTATTTTCATGGTTGATCTCATAAGACAAAAAAGCTTCTGGTTACTATCACTTGACTGGATACCTCAATGGTAAGGCGTCAGCCTCTGAAACTACAGTGTCACAGTTCAAATCCCAATAGAAATATTATTATTATTTTTTTTTAAATTATGCCTGTTTAGCACACAAACTACAGGGGTGTTTTACTTTTAATATGGGACATTTTGATTGTCATCCTGACGTGTTAAGAGTTTCAGACACGCTGTCTATTTGCATGGTAAATTACATAGCCAAACTAAATTGGAAGGCACTAATTTACTACATATCGATTTCCAAGTGACTGTACATTTACATAATTTCTTAAAAGGGTCTAATGATAACATTTCTTTGTCAATTTTTCTTTCCATCCACCCAAGAACTGTCTGCAAACTCCCAATTTACTTTTGCAATGTAATTATTATTATATATCACTACCTAAATAATCAAATAATGAACCTATAGTTTAATGGTAAGGCATCTGTGTCACGTAGTTTTGGTTTGAAAGGATAATAATAATAGTAATAATAATAATAATTAATAATAAAAAGTTCAGTGTCCCTACAGGTTTTTCTTGGCTTATGAGATTAACCATGATAATACTCAGGGGGTCTAAAAGTAATTGTGATTCTCATTCTGATGTGTGAGAAAAGTCAGATATCAAAGCCAAGCATCAGTGAAGTTTGTGTGCTAGCCAGCATCATTTAAAAAAAAACAAAAGATTATTTTTTCTGCACCAGGAATGTAAACTCAGAACGCCCACTCTGTGACGCAAGAGAGTTACCATTCTGCAATAAGCTCAAATGATGCTGCTAGATGTTTTTTCTTGGTTTATGATATTTACTATGCAAATACTCATGGTGTCTGGAAGTCCTTCTGATTTTGATGTGTGATGAAAGTCAGGTATCAAACTCATTCATCAAACTCATACATCATTTGAATTTGGTTTGGACAATGTCTGTGTTTAAGTCCTGCTTGCACTGGAAATAACATAACCAAGTAAAATGCCCACTTTTTTTTAATAAGTGTATAGCTCACTGGTAAGTGTGCTGACTACAAAACATATGCTTTTGGTTTCAAGTCCCTGTAGGGACACTCAACTTTTTATTATGAATTATTATTACTAATAATGTATTATTGTTATTATTAGTGTTGAGCCACCCCCGTAGTGTTCGAGTTCGGTTCGGTTCGTCGAACACCCGTGTGTTCGCCGAACTGTTCGTCGAACTGTTCGTCGAACACCTTCGAACACCGTTAAAACCAATGGCAGGCAAACAAAAACACATAGAAACACATAGAAAACACCTTCAAAGGTGTCCAAAAGCTGACAAACTGCTCAGAAGACACAACTAACACATGGAAAAGTGACAAGTACATATAGTCATGCGAAAAGAAAAGAGGTGGAGGAGTAAAAGGAGGGGGAGACACAGATATAGGCATGTCATGCCCTTCTAAAATCCAAAAAGTGAGAAGCCGACACGTTCAGTCCGCTCCTGCCCGTGCCACCTCCGTGTCGCCGGGTTTGTGCCAGAGCCGCGGTGAACCCTGACGGCCAGCCCCCCTCTCCCAATACTGGTGCCTGTCCGCTGGTGGGTCGAGCGAGCCCCCCTGTGGTGGAGGCAGCTCTAAGCTTTTTAATTTAAATTGTCTCTCTAATTTGAATAAATACACTTTAAATCCATTTACAAGGATCTATTGGAGGGCAAGTCTCATGCCAGCAGCCGCGTAATTCCAGCTCCAGTAGCGTCCACTAAAGCTGCTGCAGTTAAAAAGCTTTTATAAGGATCGAGCTCGGCTGTCCACCGCAAGGCATCCTACTGCCAGTCCGAGCCCCTATGCCTTGGGGTGCCTCCTGATGCTCTTCACTCAGTATCCCGTGGTCCCGAAGCATTTCCTTTGAAAAAATGAAGTGTCCAAACTACAGGTGGTGTAGCTTGCTTAACAGCCGGGATAATCCGCTGACTAGCAGACACTGCTACTAGGCACAAAGTATTTCCTGGGCTAGATGCAGTTAAAAATTTGTAATTAGATACTCTCGTTGGATGCTGAGAAAGCATTCCATAGAGTCTCCTGGCACGCCATATATGATTCTCTTAAAAAGCTTGGGGTAGGGGTCCAGGGGACCCTTTTATAGCCAAAATCACGGCCCTGTATCGCAATACGTCACCTAGGCTGAAGATACATGGAACTGTAGCACCCTGAGGGCTCGGTTGCTACAGAGGTATTGCACCTCACCCAGAGGTGTGATATCTCACTCTCAGGTAAGGATGTAGTGTGGATCAGGACCCGACACCTGCATGCATTACACCACATTGCCGTGGGGCAGGGCGACCAATATGCCCCTGAGATGGGCACGACAGTCCCTGTCCCTGGCTGGAGTGGGGGGAGTTAACACTGAGGAAGGGGAACCCTGTAGTGCAGGAGCAGGGAGGAAGCAGTTCCTGGGTGCATTGAGAAGGAAGTATAAAAGGTGGGCACCATCTTAGTTCAGTGCAGAGAAGTCTGAGCAGAAGTGGCAGGGAGCAGGGGCTCTGCATGAGCTCTGCTCCGGAGGCGGGCCTAGTAACAGAGGCCCAGGCCTGGAAGAGGGAGAAGGAAGGAAGAGGAGCGGAGAAGGCTCCAGGAACGAGGAACGAAGGGATCTCAGGGGTGCGGACGGGCGAGTCGCCACCGCACGCCCGAATCCACCTGCATGGAGGGGTCAGGCCAAAGGGGGAGACCGGTCCCCGAAACTAGTGGAGGCAAGAAACGACCCTCAGCTAGAAACAGGAGGCTGTGACATTTTATGTGGCGCAGCCCCTCGCTACACCCGCTAGGAAGGCACCACATAGGGTCAGGGAAACTGGCGCCAAGTTTACCAAGAGGAGGCCCGAGGCAGCCGGACAGAAGGGTTGGTAAGAAAGGCCAGACAAAGGACACACAAAGGGGGTCCTGTGAAGCACTCCAAAGTTATCTGGGAGTTGTCTGAGCCCCTCACCTGGTGAGCACAGTACGACGTGGGCAGCCGTTACCTGCAGACGTGGTCTGGATAATAAGAACTGTGAGTAAAGGCCCTGGACTGCATCACTGACTCCGTGTCATTACTGCTGCTGCCCTGCACCATCACCCCCATCCTCCGCATACACTGCCCTGAGGCTATACTCCTCCCGTGGGGAGTTATGCTACGCTCTGCTGCACCCACAACACCAGCCTCAGCGGTCTGCCCTGGAGCGGCGGTTCACTCTGACCGCAATCCACGGGTGGCGTAGTCGGACATTTAAACATCAAAACCACATAAATAGTTCCGCCACTGGTTTGACCGCCCTGAGCCACGGAACCGGGTTGCCGCCACGGAGACTACAACCACCAGCATCCACCAAAAAGGGTCCGGCTCTGGGTGTCCCAAGGCCCAGGGGGTGCATCAGAACATTTTCATCACCTTTCACAATCACCAATGGGACAAGGCAGGGATGTTCTCTGTCCCCTCTCTTATACATCCTAGTGACGGAGCACCTGCTCTCATCAATTCGCTATAACCCCAATATTAGGTGGATTGAGGTGGGAGGCACCGAGTACAAGTGCTCTCTATTTGCTGATGATGTCCTAATATATATCACTCAATCACATACAGTACAGACCAAAAGTTTGGACACACCTTCTCATTTAAAGATTTTTCTGTATTTTCATGACTTTGAAAATTGTACATTCACACTGAAGGCATCAAAACTATGAATTAACACACGTGGAATTATGTACTTAACAAAAAAGTGTGAAACAACTGAAAATATGTCTTATATTCTAGGTTCTTCAAAGTAGCCACCTTTTGCTTTGATGACTGCTTTGCACACTCTTGGCATTCTCTTGATGAGCTTCAAGAGGTAGTCACCGGAAATGGTCTTCCAACAATCTTGAAGGAGTTCCCAGAGATGCTTAGCACTTGTTGGCCCTTTTGCCTTCACTCTGCGGTCCAGCTCACCCCAAACCATCTCGATTGGGTTCAGGTCTGGTGATTGTGGAGGCAGGTCATCTAGCGTAGCACCCCATCACTCTCCTTCTTGGTCAAATAGCCCTTACACAGCCTGGAGGTGTGTTTGGGGTCATTGCTCTGTTGAAAAATAAATGATGGTCCAACTAAACGCAAACCGGATGGAATAGTATGCCGCTGCAAGATGCTGTGGTAGCCATGCTGGTTCAGTATGCCTTCAATTTTGAATAAATCCCCAACAGTGTCACCAGCAAAGAACCCCCACGCCATCACACCTCCTCCTCCATGCTTCACGGTGGGAACCAGGCATGTAGAGTCCATCCGTTCACCTTTTCTGCGTCGCACAAAAACAATGTGGTTGGAACCAAAGATCTCAAATTTGGACTCATCAGACCAAAGCACAGATTTCCACTGGTCTAATGTCCATTCCTTGTGTTCTTTAGCCCAAACAAGTCTCTTCTACTTGTTGCCTCTCTTTAGCAGTGGTTTCCTAGCAGCTATTTTACCATGAAGGCCAGCTGCACAAAGTCTCCTCTTAACAGTTGTTGAAGAGATGTGTCTGCTGCTAGAACTCTGTGTGGCATTGACCTGGTCTCTAATCTGAGCTGCTGTTAACCTGCGATTTCTGAGGCTGGTGACTCGGATAAACTTATCCTCAGAAGCAGAGGTGACTCTTGGTTTTCCTTTCCTGGGGCGGTCCTCATGTGAGCCAGTTTCTTTGTAGCACTTCATGGTTTTTGCAACTGCACTTGGGGACACTTTCAAAGTTTGCCCAGTTTTTCGGACTGACTGACCTTCATTTCTTAAAGTAATGATTGGCACTCGTTTTTCTTTACTTAGCTGCTTTTTTCTTGCCATAATACAAATTCTAACAGTCTATTCAGTAGGACTATCAGCTGTGTATCCACCAGACTTCTGCACAGCACAACTGATGGTCCCAACCCCATTTTATAAGGCAAGAAATCCCACTTATTAAACCTGACAGGGCACACCTGTGAAGTGAAAACCATTTCCGGTGACTACCTCTTGAAGCTCATCAAGAGAATGCCAAGAGTGTGCAAAGCAGTCATCAAAGCAAAAGGTAGCTACTTTGAAGAACCAAGAATATAAGACATATTTTCAGTTGTTTCACGCTTTTTTGTTAAGTATATAATTCCACATGTGCTAATTCATAGTTTTGATGCCTTCAGTGTGAATGTACAATTTTCATAGTCATGAAAATACAGAAAAATCTTTAAATGAGAAGGTGTGTCCAAACTTTTGGTCTGTACTGTATATCCATCCATGCTGTTATGGCTGAAATAGATCACTTTGTTACATGGTCAAATTTTAAAATCAATGCAGCGAAGTCTGAGGCCCTCGATGTCTCCCTCCCCAAATCCATACAGGATTCCATCCAGTCCAACTTTCCCTTTGCCTGGCCCTCACAGGGTATCAAATACTTAGGAATTCCTATTTATAGAGACCTCTCCCATCTATGTTATTTTAATTTTGGGCCCTTTATTGAACAACTCCATACAGACCACGGTTGGCAAGTTAGAACTGTAAGATTCACTACGTGAACCACTGGTGTTTTGTGGAAAAGCACATGTACACTGTGTTCCAAATTATTATGCAAAAAGTGTTTAGGAGTGATAAGGGAAGAATTTGTTTGTTTGTCAGTTAAACTCATTGATGGTGATGTGTGTCAGGGCTCTTTATATCACTGTAAGCAATTGCAGACACCTGTGCTAATTAGTTTGGCAGGTGTGTCCAATGAAAGGCAAGACTACTTAAGAAGGCTGTCTCACATTATTAAGCAGCCTACATTTTCTGCCAAAATGGGAAAGAAAAAGGATGTGTCGGCTGCTGAGAAGCAACAAATTGTGGAGTGTTTAGGTCAAGGCATGACTACAATCAACATTGTGCGATGATCAGGATGAAGTGTCTTGGCAATCAAGAAGTATGTAGCTGATTCACAGTACACACGTGTGCGTGCTGATAAGGGCAAATTGAGGACTCTTTCCTACAGGCAATTACGTCAGGTTGAAAGAGCAGCGGCAAAAAAGCCTTGTCATAGCAGCAGACAAGTTTTTGAAGCTGCTTGTGCCTCCAACGTCCCCCGAACAACAAGATGCAGGGTCCTTCAGAGGTTTGCAGCTGTGCATACGCCATCCTGTCGACCTCCTCTATCCACTTCACACAAGCAGAAACGGCTCCAGTGGGCCAAACATTACATGAAGACTGATTTCAAAACTGTTTTGTTCACGGATGAGTGCCGTGCAGCGCTCGATGGTCCAGATGGATGGAGTGGAGGATGGCTGGTTGATGGACACCCCACGCAAACACGGCTACAGCGCCAACAAGGAGGAGGTGGAGTAATGTTTTGGGCTGGAATCATGGGGAGAGAGATTGTCGGCCCCTTTAGGATCCCTGAAGGCGCTAAAGATGAACTCCATAATGTATGTGGATTTTCTCAAACAGCACTTCCTGCCATGGTTCAAGAAGAAGAACCGTGTATTTCACAGCAAGATCATTTTTCTGCATGATAATGCACCATCTCATGCTGCACATAAAACATCTGCATCTCTGGCTGATATGGGCATAAAAGGGGACAAACTTATGGTGTTACCCCCATGCTCCCCTGACCTCTACCCCATTCAGAACCTTTGGAGCATCATTAAAAGGAGTGTCTATGATGGCGGGAGGCAGTTCACATCTAAGCAACAGCTCTGGGAGGGTATTCTGTCCTCATGCAAAACAATTGAAGCAGAAACCATCCAAAACCTGACAAATTCAATGGACGAGAGAGTTCAGAAGCTCCTTTCGAACAAGGGGTCCTATGTGAAAATGTAACATCACCTAGAATAAAGTTTTGAGTTGAAAACTGTTTGATTTCAGTTTCTAACAACCTGCTAATGCTTATAATTTCAAAAATGACCATTTTTTTGGTCTTTATTAAAATTAAAAGGTTGATCGAAAAGTTTGGGGGATCTAAGAGTGTGGCAACCCAGTAGTCATGATTACTTCGAATTCTGACAATATGAGGGTCATGCTGCAGGTAGTGCAGCAAGAAGGCACTTATGTGTCTTGCGCATCTCGGAGCCCCAAAATTATTTTCCGGGCTAGATGCAGCTAAAAATTATTATTAATTTTAAATCTGGTGAAGCTTTAGTATAGATGGCCTAATAGGATCAGTGCTGCACACTGCTACAAAGCCCAAATTATTTTCCAGTCAAGATACAGATAAACATGATTAGTAATTTTAAATCTGGTGGAGCTTATTATAGATGGCCTAATAGAATCAGTGCTGCACACTGCTACAAAGCCCAAATTATTTTCCAGCCAAGATACAGATAAACATGATTAGTAATTTGAAAGCTTAAAACGGTTGGTAGGGTGATTTTAACCAATCATCAAGCTTTTACTCTCCCCAGGATGACACAGGGGTAGAAAAGTCGTTTCAGATCCATGATTTGTTCATCTTTATGAACGTGAGTCTGTCTACATTATCAGTGGAGAGCCGCGTGCGCTTATCTGTCAGCACACCACCAGCAGCGCTGAACACACGTTCAGACAGAACGCTGGCTGCGGGGCATGACAAGATCTCCAAGGCGTAAGTGGCTAGCTCCGGCCATTTATCCAGATTGGAAGCCCAAAAAGAGCAAGGGTCCAGTGACACAGTCGTGGCTTCAATGTTTACTTGGAGATACTCCTGTACCATCGTCTCTAGGCGTTGACTATGTGTCAGACTTCTTGTCTCCTGTGGCCTTGCAAAGGATGGGCTAAAAAAGTGGTGAAATGATTCCGCAAAATTGATGTTACCAGCAGATACTGTGGTTCTGTTACGGTTTGAGTGCTGAACACTTGACGGTCCCACGGTTGGCAAGTTGGAACTGTGAGATTCACTACGTGCACCACTGGTATTTTGTGGAAAAGCACATGTAAGATTCTGCAACAGTCTCTGCTGATACTCCTGCATGCGT
The DNA here is from genome assembly GCF_046119375.1 of Phyllobates terribilis. Classification (NCBI taxonomy): domain Eukaryota; kingdom Metazoa; phylum Chordata; class Amphibia; order Anura; family Dendrobatidae; genus Phyllobates; species Phyllobates terribilis. The sequence goes on from NW_027363230.1 coordinate 297,384, forward strand.
GCATCCCTTTCTATGGCCGGAATAATTTCTGCAAATTTACTTTTGTACCGGGGATCTAACAGTGTGGCAACCCAGTAGTCAGGATTATTTTTAATTCTCACAATTCGAGGGTCATGTTGCAGGTAGTGCAGCAAGAAGGCACTCATGTGTGTTGCGTATCCATGAGCACCAAGTCCCTGTTGTGTTGGTGGCGAGGTAACAATCATGCTTCCTTCCTCTGTCCTCTCCCCCTAACCTCGCACAACAGAAATGTGATCAAGGTCTCCCTCATCTGATGAGTCTTCCATCAGTTCGTCCTCCACCTCTTCCTGGGCTCCTGCACCTTCCTCACTAGTTTGGCTGCTACCATGCGCCCTGGTAAAACCATCTCCCCCACCCTCACATGCCTGCCGCCTTGGTGCTGCCGACCGTCTGGACCTTGCAGATGTTAGCCCTTCCGCATACAACTCCTCCTCCTCTACTTCCTCCACCTCCTCTTGTGCCACCACCTGACTCCGAATTCTGTTTAACATGTGCTCCAGCATGTAAATCACCGGAATAGTCATGCTGATAATGGCATCGTCAGCACTAAACATCTTCGTCGCCATTTCAAAACTGTGCAGAAGGGTGCATAGGTCCCTGATCTGAGACCACTCCTCCAGCGTGATTTGCCCCACCTCTGGATCTCGTTGGCCCAGGCTATACGTCAGAACGTATTGCACCAGGGCTTGTCGGTGCTGCCACAGTCGCTGCAACATGTGCAGAGTTGAATTCCACCGGGTAGGCACATCGCATTTTAGCCGGTGAAGTGGCAGGCCCAACGACTTCTGTAGAGATGTAAGTCGCTGAGCTGCGGGATGCGAACGGCGAAAGTGAGCACACAGCGACCGTGCCCTCTGCAGAAGGCCATCTAGTCTGGGATAGTGGGCTAAAAATTGCTGGACAACCAGGTTCAACACGTGAGCCATACAAGGCACGTGTGTGACATTGCCCCGGCGAAGGGCCGCACCCAGGTTTGCAGCATTGTCGCACACGGCCTTCCCTGGTTTCAGGTCCAGTGGAGACAACCATTCATGAAATTGGTTCTCCAGAGCTGACCACAACTCCTCAGCTGTGTGACTCACATTTCCCAGACATTTCAATGTAAAAACCGCCTGATGACGTTGAGCCCTACTGCCAGCATAGTAAGGAGGTGTGCAGGATCCCTTCTGCGCAGTTAGAAAGCTTGTGGCATGACCAGACAGGCTTTGGGTGCAGGTGGAAGACCGAGAGGAGGTTGAGGAGGCAGAAGCAGTGGAGGAACTTTGACATAAAGAGGATTGACGCACAACTCGTGGGGACGGCAAGACTTGGACAGCAGCCCCTTGTCCTGCTGTCACCATAGTTACCCAGTGCCCAGTCAGCGACATGTAACGCCCCTGTCCATGCCTACTCGTCCAAGTGTCTGTGGTGAAATGCACCCTGTCACACACAGAGTTTCTCAAAGAAGCGGTGATGTTGTGTGCGACATGCTGGTGGAGCGCAGGCACACCTTTCTTTGAGAAGTAGTGCCGACTGGGCATCTGGTACTGGGGCACTGCGACGGACATAAGGTCTCGAAAATCCTCTGTGTCCACCAGGCGGAAAGGCAGCATTTCTGTAGCCAAGAACTTGCAGATGGTGAAATTCAACCTCTTAGCTTTCTCATGGCTAGGAGGAAATGGTCTTTTACTTGTCCATATCTGAGGGACCGAGGGCTGGCTATTGTGCTTAGACGGGGTTGATAAGGGTGTCCCCGGCAAACTGCCGGTCTGTGAGGAAGATGCAGGCGGACATGTTAGGTTGCCTTGATCCAAAGGTGGTGCTATCGATGTCGGACAGCGCTCAACACCAGCTGGTGTTACCACCTCCAAAGAAAATGATGACCTGCCAATCATGCTGGCTGTTGCGGGTAAAGAGTTGGCAGGTCTGCGCCCCAAAACAGGTGTGACTGCTGTCCCCCCAGTCACAGAGGATGAAGAGGCCGCGGATGCACAAGATATGGCAGACGGTGGTTGGCCCGGCCGGCTAGGCCGCATTGTAGCACACTGAGCTTCCCACTGCAACTTATGCTTCATGTCCATGTGCCGGTTCATGCATGAAGTACTCAAACTATGTATTTTTTGGCCTCTACTTAGCTTTTGCTGACAAATGTTACAGATAACACGAGTTGGGTCATCTTTATCGATCTGAAAAAATGCCCAGGCTATGCAAGGCTTAGCACCCATGCGACCTGAAGAGCCACCACGACTTGTGGTGAGAGGCAGAGTTGTGTTTGAGGATGCAGTTGTTGACGTGCTTCCAGTACTACGTCTCTGTCCAGGAAGGCGCAACCTGACCTCGTCGTCACTAGCATCTTCCTCCACCTCCTCTGCTGACCTCATCTCTTGGCTGACTGTGGGTTGACAGTAAGTGCGATCTCCAACCTCATCATCATCACCCTGTGCGTTATCACACCCGTCGTCCTCAGAGCCAACCTGTTCCTGCCCTGATAAAAAACAAAAGTTGTCGCTCCAATCAGGTATTTGAGTCTTATCATCGTCTTCCTCATTGTCTCCACCAACAGGAGTTACAGTTTGGGAATGAGGGTCTACATTATGGTCAGAACCTTCTGCGTCTGGTCCTGGATCCGACTCATAAAGATTCTGGGCATCAGTGCAGATCATTTCCTCGTCTGGATTCACAGAAGCGCTGGAGTCGACCTCTGATTCCCAGGCTATAGTATGAGTAAACAGCTCTGCAGACTCAACCATCTGTTCTACCTCATACTCAGACGGGCAGCTGGAGATTTGGGAGCTGTGAGGAAGCAAGTGCGATTGGGGTGACACCTTTGAGGACTGGAGTATTTGTGATGTTGAAGTTGATGTGGAGGAGAGCCCACTTAAAGGAGCACTTGATATCCGTTGAAGCACCTGCTGTTTTTGTGCCTCATCTGGAATTTGTAGCGATTGGCATGGCCGTAAGAAAGGGATCTTATCACATTGTCCGCTAAAAGAAGTAGACATTTTAGTTTGGCTGGAAGATGGTCTTTCTTCTGCAGATGTTACTGTTGCTTTAACACCTACCCCACGGACACACCTTTTTTTCCCCTTCCCAACACGCCTATTCCCCTTTCCACCAGCAGCAGGCCTTTTTCCACTCATTTTGGTGGTTAACTAATTAACAACTCTGGAGTTGTTTGCACAAAAAAACAATGGATGGGAACCGAGCAGAGCTGAGTGGCCAAACTGTGGTATTAGGCCAAAACTATTGGCTGGGTTAGATGCAGAAAAAAATTATATTCAATTTGCAACCTGATGGAGGTCAGTATAGATGGACTAATAGAGAAAGTCCCACACACTGCTAGAAGGCCAAATATTTTTTCAGAGCTAGATGCAGAAAAAAATATATTCAGTTTTCAACCTGATGGAGGTCTGTATAGATGGATTAATAGAACAAGTCCCACACACAGCTAGAAGCCCAATATTTTTTCAGAGGTAGATGCAGAAAAAAATATATTCAGTTTGCAACCTGATGGAGGTCAGTATAGATGGACTAATACAACAAGTCCCACACACAGCTAGAAGCCCAATATTTTTTCAGAGGTAGATGCAGAAAAAAATATATTCAGTTTGCAACCTGATGGAGGTCTGTATAGATGGATTAATAGAACAAGTCCCACACACAGCTAGAAGCCCAATATTTTTTCAGAAGTAGATGCAGAAAAAAATATATTCAGTTTGCAACCTGATGGAGGTCAGTATAGATGGACTAATACAACAAGTCCCACACACAGCTAGAAGCCCAATATTTTTTCAGAGGTAGATGCAGAAAAAAATGTATTCAGTTTGCAACCTGATGGAGGTCAGTATAGATGGACTAATACAACAAGTCCCACACACAGCTAGAAGCCCAATATTTTTTCAGAGGTAGATGCAGAAAAAAATATATTCAGTTTGCAACCTGATGGAGGTCAGTATAGATGGACTAATACAACAAGTCCCACACACAGCTAGAAGCCCAATATTTTTTCAGAGGTAGATGCAGAAAAAAATATATTCAGTTTGCAACCTGATGGAGGTCTGTATAGATGGACTAATACAACAAGTCCCACACACAGCTAGAAGCCCAATATTTTTTCAGAGGTAGATGCAGAAAAAAATATATTCAGTTTGCAACCTGATGGAGGTCAGTATAGATGGACTAATAGAACAAGTCCCACACACAGCTAGAAGCCCAATATTTTTTCAGAGGTAGATGCAGAAAAAAATATATTCAGTTTTCAACCTGATGGAGGTCTGTATAGATGGATTAATAGAACAAGTCCCACACACAGCTAGAAGCCCAATATTTTTTCAGAGGTAGATGAAGAAAAAAATATATGCAGTTTGCAACCTGATGGAGGTCAGTATAGATGGACTAATACAACAAGTCCCACACACAGCTAGAAGCCCAATATTTTTTCAGAGCTAGATGCAGAAAAAAATTATATTCAATTTGCAACCTGATGGAGGTCAGTATAGATGGACAAATAGAATGATGCTATGCCCAAAAGATTTTACTTCACTGGGTGCAGTAAAAAAATTGGTATTCTATACACAGGTGGTATATCTTGCAACACAGATAGGCTACTCCACTGACTAACACACTCTGCAATAGGCCAAAAAGGATTAGCTTTGCTAGATTCAGCCAAATGCTGTGAAAAAAACTTGCACAGCACTGGCACAGACCTGCCTGGCAAAAACTGATAGGAACTGATGTAACCTAGTCCTGAAAAGGACTCCAATTACAATTAGTCCTTACTCCCACAATCAAGCTGACGCGCCCCTGGGCCTGTGCTGAGTAGCGTTGCGCACGCGGGAGCCTACCCGGAGCCGGATCTGATAGGGGTAGTAGTCTCGTGGCGGTGACCCGGTCCGTGCCCAGGGAGTCAAACTGTGTGGCTGAGTATTAGCAGTAGATGTAGGACGACTACGCCACCTGTTGAATGCAGCTATGGAGCTGCCGCTGCAGGGCAGACCGCTGAGGCCGGTGGTAGGATAGTGCAGCGTAGATGGTATAACCCCCAACGGGAGGGGTATGGCCTCAGGGCAGCCGACGTGGATGATGGGGGTAGCAGGAACCACTCAGAGACGATGCGGTGTAGTTCAGGGTCTATACTGGTGACAAAGATAGACCCTCCCGGAGTACTGGCTAGCGGTCGGGGCCTGGTCAGTCCTTGAGCAGATGGGATCCCCCTTGGCCAGGCGGAGTTGTAGGCCTCCCCAACTAATCGTACTCTTCTGGCTACCTTGCTAGAGGCGGGTAAAAGTAGCCCACATCCCTGAGTGTACCGTGTGGTGCTCACCCGTATGGCCGGTGACTCGGGGCCTTCTAGTGGCTTCCGCTCCACGACGGCGGTGCTGGTTCCACGCGTGTGACCGTGCCTTCGGGTTTCTTGGCCAGAGGACCTGCAATCCCCTGCCGGGCGGTTTCTGCTGCTGGGTCTGGGTTAATCCCCACAGCCTCGGACTCCGGGTCCGGTAGTAACTCTTCAATCAGGGCGAGCTCTTCAGCTGCCAGCCCCTGATTCCTTTTAGCCTGCTCCCACAGAGCTCCTGATCTTTCTTTCCTATGCTGCTTCTCTTCTTCTCAACTCTTCTCTTCTCACTAACCCTGCCTCAGCCCCAGTTTTATATAGGGGAAGTTCTTCCCCTCCCAGGACTGGGCAGGAGGTGTGGCATGCATAGGATTCCTGACCAAGAGACCTCCCACCTGCTCTCAGACATAACATTGCTATTACTGTGGAGACCAGACCCCTGGGGTGCCACATATCTATTTAAGAGCACAGACCTGCCTGATAAAAGTCGTAGGAAATGCTGTAACCTAGTCCTTAAAAGGACTGCAATCACAACTATTCCCTACTCCCAAGCTATCTGTAGATTTGTGCGAAAATTGGCTTGAAATTAACAAGGTATAGCGCACACAGCAATAGCGGTGCCGTCTAACACGCAGCTGCAGCAGTGAGAAAATGGTGGCGACGGGGAAAATGGCTTGGTCTTATAGGGCAAGGACATGTGACATACACTGCCAATGACACATGCCCTTGCTTGTGTGAAAAAAAGCACTTCGCTCCGTGTGTGCGCTGCTGATAGGCTGACAGATTGCACCTCCCCACTGTAAATGCGGGAAAGAGAAAAAAAAAATGGAGATCTTCATTGTTCCTGCAGAGATCCATCCCCTGCCCCTCCCCCCACCCCGCTGTACACTCAAACTGCGTATTAACATTAATTTTCATCATTACTGAGAAAAAATCCAGTTATGATTTTGGTGCACGAACAGTTATCGAACATAACCTCGAACAGCCGAATTTTTCTCAAATTGTTCGTGTTCGCCGAACGGCTCGAACACCGCCCAAAACAGCTCGAATTTGAGATTGGCGAACAGTTCGAGTAGAACAACGTTCATCTCTAGTTATTATTACTATTACTATTATCCTTTCAAACCAAAACTATGTGACACATATGCCTTACCATTAAACTGTAGGTTCATTATTTGATTATTTAGGTAGTGATATATAATTATAATAATTACATAGCAAAAGTAAATTGGGAGTTTGCAGCCAGTTCTCGGGTGGATGGAAAGAAAAATTGACAATAAAGAAATGTTATCATTAGACCCCTTTAAGAAATTATGTAAATGTACAGTCACTTGGAAACAGATATGTAGTAAATTAGTGCCTCCCAATTTAGTTTGGATTGTAATTTACCATGCAAATATACAGCATGTCTGAAACTCTTAGCACGTCAGGATGACAATCAAAATGTCAGATATTAAAAGTAAAACACCCCTGTAGTTTGTGTGCTAAACAGGAATAATTTAAAAATAATAATATTCCTAATGGGATTTGAACAACGACACTTTAGTTTCAGAGGCTGATGCCTTACCATTGAGCTATCCAGGAAAGTGACAGGAACTGGCAGCTTTTCTTGTCTTATGAGATTCACCATGAAAATACTCAGGGTCACTAAAAGTCATTGTGATTCTCATTCTGAAGTTTGAAGAAAGTCACACATCAGACTCACACATCAAAATCAAACATCATTTGAATTTGGCTTGCTTGCAGTCTGTGCATAAGTCCCAATGAGTTTCACTATTATTACAGTTGTAAAAGTCACTTGTCAAAATCACTTTTCAGAATCACTTGTCAGGATCACTTGTCAGACAGAGTATTTAGCCTAAAACTGACATCATTCTGATGTTTGATTTTGATGTCTGATCATATCCTAAAATGGACACTGTACTACAGAGACCCTGTACAGAAATATTAGGGCTCCAGCGACATCACATCTATTATACAGAGAATAGCGCTATCTCCATAGCTCTGTACACAAGGACATAGAGATCAGACAAGGTCCTCATATTCAGGCAGCTTCTATTCTACTCCAACCCTCTTTATAAGAACAAGATCAGAGTCTCATTATACCGAGCAGAGAAGCTCCAGGGACAAAGACCCCGTCTGGTCCTAACACGCCGGGGGTCCGGAGTATCCAGCCACGGGGCCCGGATTCTCTCATTTGTGGCCCCAGCGTTTCTTGTAGAATAAATCCCTTTCTCATCCAGTCCTGTAGTAATGACTTTGTTATCAGGTTTTGTAGGAGGGTTCGTCTGACTCCATCTTGTTATCAATATCTGTGCGAGAAGAGACGTCCGAGCACAGTTTTACCGAATGTCCAGTGTCAGTTCTTCTACAGTCTGATAAAGAGCCGCGGTGTCTCCGTCCGAACCTGGGAGTATACAGCTGTATACAGCGTACATACCCGGCTCCCTACACCTTGTACACACATGGCTCTATTTGCTGCAAAGGCAAATAAAATAAAGGGATGCATTAAAAGAGGCATAGATGCTCATGAGGAGAACATAGTTTTACCTCTATACAAGTCATTAGTGCGACCACACTTAGAATACTGTGTACAGTTCTGGTCTCCGGTGTATAAGAAAGACATAGCTGAACTAGAGAGGGTGCAGAGAAGAGCGACCAAGCTTATTAGAGGACTGGGGGGTCTGCAATACCAAGACAGGTTATTACACTTGGGGTTATTTACTGTGGAAAAAAGAAGGCTTAGGGGTGATCTTATTACTATGTACAAGTATATGAGGGGACAGTACAAACACCTTTCTACTGATCTTTTTACTCTGAGGCCAGAGACAGGGACAAGGGGGCATCTTCTACGTCTGGAGGAAAGAAGGTTTAATCATAATCACAGACGGGGATTCTTTACTGTAAGAGCAGTGAGACTATGGAGCTCTCTGCCGCATGATGTTGTAATGAGTGATTCACTGTTAAAATTTAAGAAGGGCATGGATGCCTTTCTTGAAAAGTATAATATTACAGGTTATATATACTAGATTCCTTGATAGGGCGTTGATCCAGGGAACTAGTCTGATTGTCGTATGGAGTCGGGAAGGAATTTTTTCCCCCAATGTGGAGCTTAGTGTTGCCCCCATGGTTTTTTTTTGCCTTCCTCTGGATCAACATGTTAGGCTATGGGGTGAACTAGATGGACTTAGTCTTCCTTCAACCTTAAAAAACTATGTGTACACCTCATACACACACGGCTCCGCTCCGTACACCTCATACACACGCGGCTCTGCACACCTCGTACACACATGGCTCTGTACACACACGGCTCTGCTCCATACACCTCGTACACACGCGGCTCCGCTCCGTACGCCTCGTACACGCGCGGCTCCGCTCCGTACGCCTCGTACACGCGCGGCTCCGCTCCGTACGCCTCGTACACGTGCGGCTCCGCTCCGTACGCCTCGTACACGCGCGGCTCCGCTCCGTAAGCCTCGCACACACGAGGCTCCGCTCCGTACACCTCGCACACACGCGGCTCCGCTCCGTACACCTCGTACACACGCGGCTCCGCTCCGTACACACGCGGCTCCGCTCCGTACACCTCGTATACACGCGGCTCCGCTCCGTACACCTCGTACACACGCGGCTCCGCTCCGTACACCTCGTACATGAGCGGCTCCGCTCCGTACACCTCGTACACGCGCGGCTCTGCTCCGTACACCTCATACACACGCGGCTCTGCACACCTACGGCTCCGCACACCTCGTACACACATGGCTCTGTACACACACGGCTTCGCTCCATACACCTCGTACACACGCGGCTCCGCTCCGTACGCCTTGTACACGCACGGCTCCACTCCGTATGCCTTGTACACGCGCGACTCCGCTCCGTACGCCTCGTACACGCGCGGCTCCGCTCCGTACGCCTCGTACACGCGCGGCTCCGCTCCGTACGCCTCGTACACGCGCGGCTCCGCTCCGTACGCCTCGAACACACGAGGCTCCGCTCCGTACACCTCGTACACGCGCGGCTCCGCTCCGTACACCTCGTACACGCGCGGCTCCGCTCCGTACACCTCGTACACGCGCGGCTCCGCTCCGTACACCTCGTACACGCCCGGCTCCGCTCCGTACACCTCGTACATGCGCGGCTCGGCTCCGTACACCTCGTACACGCGCGGCTCCGCTCCGTACACCTCGTACACGCGCGGCTTCGCTCTGTACACCTCGTACACGCGCGGCTCCGCTCCGTACACCTCGTACACGCGCGGCTCCGCTCCGTACACCTCGTACACGCGCGGCTCCGCTCCGTACACCTCGTACACGCGTGGCTCCGCTCCATACACCTCGTACACGCGCGGCTCCGCTCCGTACACCTCGTACATGCGCGGCTCCGCTCCGTACGCCTCGTACACACGCGGCTCCGCTCCGTACGCCTTGTACACACGTGGCTCTGCTCCGTACACCTCGTACACACGCGGCTGTGCTCCGTACACCTCGTACACACGCGGCTGTGCTCCGTACACCTCGTACACACGCGGCTCCGCTCCGTACACCTCGTACACACGCGGCTCTGCTCCGTACACCTCGCACACACGCGGCTCTGCTCCGTACACCTCGTACACACGCGGCTCCGCTCCGTACACCTCTTACACACGCGGCTCCGCTCCGTACACCTCGTACACACGCGGCTCCGCTCCGTACACCTCGTACACACGCGGCTCCGCTCCGTACACCTCGTACACACGCGGCTCCGCTCCGTACACCTCGTACACACGCGGCTCCGCTCCGTACACCTCGTACACACGCGGCTCTGCTCCGTACACCTCGTACACACACGGCTCTGCTACATCCACACTGTAAACCCCTCCTGACCCCACACATAAACTTCAGCTCATCCAGCACCATGACAACCAGCACAGCAGAGTCCTGCATCCACTGAGGCCCCTGATCATGTGACCCCTGACTCCTCCCCTCCTGTGACCTCATCACAGCTCCTGTGCGCACAGAGCAGCCATATATGTGGTGGCGGCTCTGCAGGTGGAGGTATGTGGAGATCCCCCATTACTGGGCGCAGGGGGCATTAACCCCTTCAGCATGGAGACTCTTTTGGGGTCTCTGTGTGGTGTGAACAGTGAGGTAACAGCTGTGGGCAGAATGCGGCTTAGCTGGTTCCCGTCCACATTAGATCCATTCAGACGACTGCAGGATGAAGGACCGAAGCCCAGCGCCATTATTCCTCTCCTAGCTCCAGCACAGTAATGTAGATACTGGTGATTTCTCTCCATTACTGGATCGAGTATCGGGGGAGTTGTAGTCCGCCCCCCGTATGTCTTGTATCTGTTATACGGCCAGTATACATTTGGGCATTGTCTGCCATACACTGTAGTGCTGTAGCCATGTTTTCTACTGGCATTACTGCGATTGTCCGGCCGCATCTTGTTATCGGTAGTGATGAGGGAACGTGCTCCGATAAGGGGTTAACCGAGCACGCTGGAGCATAACTGAGTATCATCGGAGCTCTCGTATATCATGTTCGAGTCCCTGTGCCTGCATGATTTGCGGCTGTTAAACAGCTTCAACACTTGAGGATTCCCTAACAAACAGGCAATCCCTGCATGTGTTGAGGCTGTCTAACAGCCGCATATCATGCAGGCACAGGGACTCGAACATGATATGCGAGCACTCTGATGATACTCAGTTATACTCGAGCGTGCTCGGTTAACCCCTTATCCAAAGACCATTCGCTGATCACTAGTTCTTGGGTCTTACAGAAGACCCTGCGATGCGATGCTCGGCCCACCGTCCTCAGAAAGTACGGTAGTTCAAGGAGAGTTGTTATAGGACTGAGTGCTTAGATTAATGTCCACTCCCTGCCCCTAAATATTATAAAGTTGCTGTCCATGTGGCACTAAAGGGTGTATTTCACCTTTTTTAAACCTATTAAATAAATAATGAATTTAAAAAAATGATGTGGAGTCCGTCCCCCCCCCCCCCCCCCTATTTTTGATAACTGGCTAAGGTAAAGCAGACAGCTGGGGGCTGATATTATCCTGCTGGGAAGGTCCATGGATATTGGCCCCTTCCAGCCAAAAAATACCAGTCCGCAGCAGCCTCAGAATTTGCAAATCACATTAGATGCGACAAATTTTGGCACTTTGCCTGCCTCTTCCCAATTGCCCTGGTATGTTGGCAACCGGGGTAATATTTTTTGGCTTTACGTCAGTTGTGTATTCTCAGCTGTTATCAATCCCAAGAGTTAATATTGGAGAAACGTCTATCAGACACCCCCATTACTAACCCAGTAAACTAAAAGAAAAAAACCACACAAATATATTTTTTAGAAAACAACTCCCCGACAGACAACAGAGGAATAAAGTTCAGAGAAGAAGCTTCATAGAAAGACGTTGAAGTTACAGGCGTCATTTAACCCTTTGAGAGAAAGTGATTCCAGGGAGTAAATCCAGAACACGTCTCTGTAGAAGTTTACAGCGTTGTGATTGTGAATCCGATGCGGTCGTCTCTTCTAACACCGACAATCGGAGATCAGAACTTTTATCACCATCTCCGAGAAATGTCTGGCCACGGTGGTCTCCCCAAATGTCTGCTCTTCTTCATTCTTTTTCTTGCAGCAGCCGCAGTGGATTTCATCCTAGATTCATAGAGCCGAATAGAGGACGATGTTCCTTCAGTCTGTTTGTAACTGATCATTGTCCACTTTACCACAAGGGCACTTTACCGAGTAAATCACATCAGAACTGTAGCTGGTAAAAAAAACACCAATTTCCACGGTTGTCCCTTCTAATTGGTGGGAAAACTATCACCTCTAATAATCCTCACACAGTTCTGGAATGACAAACACGGAAAAGTGCCCCTTTATGGAAAGAAAGTCTGTTTAGACACTTTAGCTTAATAGTATCAGCTCTAATCAAATGGTTATATAGCGATTTACCCTGAAGATTCACAAATTGTGGGGTGGTTTTAAAAAATGTTATATTTAGGGTGTTTTTGTGAAGGAATCCTGTATTGCTCTCATAGTACAGTGCCCCTTTCTTGGCCCCCATACACAGTATACTGTTCCCCTAGTACCGCCATCCCCCCACACTCTGTATAATGTTCCCCCAGTACCTCCATCCCCAATTGTATTTTTTTGGGGTATTTTTCATGTAATATATGGAAACCTACATGAAAATGCTAAAAAAATTCTATCATATCCAGAGAGAAAAAATACATTGTATATGGAGAATTTGGCATCAAATATCTCTTGTGTTGGTGTTCTTACAAACAAGCTTTTATAAATGTCTCAAATTTCTGTGTGTGAATCAGACCTGAGATCTAACGTGATAGAAGATTACAGTCCGGAATCATATAGACGGCCGGTGGTGATCTAGTGGGTGACAGGACTCTGGCCAAATATGTTTCTAGAGCTGTAGTTGAAGATCAAAATGTCATCCTCATCATGAAGTAGTTATTTGTCATGTGACGTGTAATGAATATCTCCTGCAGTATTGCTAATGCCGATTCCAGTGTCCGTAAATGAGACGAGAATTAGCGTTATGGAAGATGAGTCTATGAGAAACGTGTTCAGCTGCCGACTCCAAGGAAGAAACTGCTTGTTGTCTGTGGCCTAAAATATATAGGTTTTATTACTAGATGTAAAGAAGAAAACAAAATAGTAAATCTCATATATTTCCCTTATTATCTCCAGTGATTGTATTATTACACAGGATTTTTATGAATTTACATCGGCTCATCTTCTCATTCAGGTCTCTACAATATCGGATCCTCTAAATAAGAAAATGTTTCTGCTTCATCCATTAAGCATGGATATGGACAGGGACAAGATGGCGGAGAGGATATTACACCTCACCCTGGAGATCCTCTTTCGTCTTACTGGAGAGGTGAGAGATTCTGATGACGTCACATTACATCATTCTTATCTATGGGAATAAGAGATGGACAGAACTGGAGAGGTGAGGACTCTGGAAATGTCTGTAGTGGTATTTATTAATGTCTCTCCATAACCAGGATTACACAGTAGTGAAGAAGACCTCTAATGAGCACTGTCAGGATCCTGTGTCTGAGGGATGGGGAAGACCCCTGAGCCCAATCACGGGGCCTCCACCTCACCCCCTGATGCATGAGGACATCAATGACCAGAAGATCCTAGAACTCACCTACAAGATGATTGAGCTGCTGACTGGAGAGGTGACACTGCTGGGAATGCTGGGACTTTATACAGTAACGCTGTGAAGGGATCGGGGGGGTAACGGTATCATTGTATGTGTCAGGCTTCTATAAGATGTCAGGATGTCGCTGTCTATTTCTCCATGGAGGAGTGGGAGTATTTAGAAGGACACCAATATCTGTACAGGGACATCAAGATGGAGGTTCCCCAGCCCCTCACATCAACAGGTAATAAGACAGAACTAAATACACTTGGCCTATTATCTGTATGTAAAGAATGAATTCAGTCCCTGTATGTGTTTTCCTTCAGATCTATCTAGTGAGAGGACAACACCAGAGAGATGTCCTCATCCTCTTCTTCCACAGGACTGTAAACCTGAAGATCCCGATGTTCCTCAGGATCATCAGGTAGATGGAGAGAATGTATCATGAGATCTCCCCTATGATGTGTAGATGGCTGTGAAGGTCTTGTGCTCAGTCTTGTTTTATCCACCAGTATTATATGTTTTATACTTGTGTAATGAGAATGGTGGAGATGGCAGGATTAGAGCTGATCATAGATGTGAATTCTCCATCTGTCTGTGACTGTTACGGATCCGGGTGTGAAACCTCTGTGCTGTGATACAAGGAGGGACCAGAGCGGCGTAACTAAGTGCCTACCCTGACTGACCCTGGCCACACGGCGGCTTAGTCGACTCCGTGAACCAAGGAGGGACCGGGAAGGTGAACCAGGTGCCACTCTGGGACCGACCTTGTGCGAGAGCAGGCGACTCCCACGGGACTGATGGCCGAAGCCGACAGGCACAGCAGATGAGCACGGCTGGTAGACAGGCAGGTGATGCGGGTAGACAAGCAGGTGGGCAAGGCTGATAGGCAGGCGGGCACTGGAACCTGAGGGCTGAGGAGAGTGTTAGCACACAAACAATAACCTTGCACAGGCACCTCAATTTTGGAGGTGCCTAATATAGGAGCAGTCCTCCGGCCATTGGCCGGGGACTCTTTTTAGGACTGATCGCGCGGCCCCTTTAAGAGGGAAGGAGCTCACGCGCGTGCGCCCAAAGAACAGTGCATGGAGAACTGCGTGTGGTGCACACACCCCATGCAGATGCAGCAGGGGAGCCGGAAGACGCCTGACCGGGACCGCGGTGGTGAGGGGATCGGCGTCTCTGCCTGGCAGGAGGCAGAGACGCCGACGCTACAGTACCCCCTCCTCTACGCCACATCTTCTTTAGGCTCGCAAGAATTTTTTCTAGAAGACAAGGAGCATGAATGTTCTCCCTGGGCTCCCAAGACCTCTCCTCAGGACCAAACCCCTTCCAATCCACAAGAAAGTCTTTCCTCTTACCCTCTTGATGGCCAAAATATTCTCTACCTCAAAGACGTCCTCAGTGGAGACTGGAGCTGGAGTGGTACCTGGATCGTCAGAGAAAGGATTAAGGACAATAGGCTTGTGGAGAGACACATGAAAGGAATTGGGAATCCTTAAGGAGGCAGGGAGTTTCAGCTTGTACGCCACTGGATTTATTTGGTTCAGGATCTAGAAAGAACCGATGAAACCCAGGCCCAACTTGTATGATGGTATCTTGAGATGGACATATTTGGAGGAAAGCCAGACCTTGTCTCCCGGATGAATTGAGGTGGATCCAGACGTCTCTTATCAGCATGCTTCTTCATCCGTTCGGAGGACTGAAGAAGCGCGGATCAAGTGTCTCAAATTCACTGACGAGAGATTCCGCGGCAGGATTGTCCACTGAAGAAGAGATGGGAAACGGAATTCGGGGGTGTCAACCGTAAACCACAAAAAACGGAGACTTAGCAGCGGACTCGCTCACATGATTGTTATAAGAAAACTCGGCCCAAGGCAGAAGTTCTACCCAATCGCTATGATGAGCGTTGACAAAGTGCCGAAGAAAACTGGTAAGGATCTGATTAATACGTTCCATTGGACTGAGGATGATAGGCTGAAGAAAAGTCCAAAGAGACATCCAGCAGCTTGCACGTGGCTCTCCAGAAGCGAGAAGTGAACTGAACTCCTCTGTCTGAGACCATGTGGAGGGGTAAGCCTTGGAGACGAAAGATGTGACGGATGAAGTCCTTAGCCAGCACCGATGCGGACGGAAGACCAGGCAAAGGAATGAAGTGAGCCATCTTGGAGAACCGGTCAGCGACCACCCATATGACGGTAGAAACGACAGATACCGGAAGATCAGTCATGAAGTCCATAGCAATGTGTTGCCAAGGAGCAGAAGGCACGGGTAGAGGAAGAAGACGACCAGCTGGGAGGTGCCTGGGTATCTTGTTACAGGCACAGGAGGAACAGGCCACGACAAAATCCGCAACATCCTTGTGCAGGGTGGGCCACCAATAATGTCTGGCAATGAGCAGAAGCGTCTTCCTCTGGCCGGCATGACCAGCCAGTTTGGCCGAATGACCCCAGAGTAAGACCCTCTTCCGATCCTGAGCCGCTACAAAGGTCTTACCAGGAGCTAGATGAGACAGGTCAAACGGAGCAACAGTCATTATACTGGAGGGGTCAATAATGTGTAGAGGCTCCTCCTCTCGATCGGTAGACAGAAAAGAGCAGAATAGAGCTTCAGCTTTAATATTCTTGTCTGCCGGGCGGAAATGGAGAGTGAAGCTGAAACGAGCAAAGACCATCTGGCCCGGCCCGGATTTAATCTTTGGGCGGTCTGCAAGTAAGCGAGGTTTTTATGGTGAATGTAGATGACCACCGAGTGCAAGTAGCGCCACTCCTCCAGCGCTAATTTGATGGCCATCAGTTCTCGATTTCCTATGGAGTAATTGAGCTCGGACGAAGAAAAGAGTTTGGAGAAGAAGCCACAGGTCACCATTCGCCCGGACGAGGATTTCTGGGTGAGCACTGCTCCGGCCCCGGAGGAAGTGGCGTCAACCTCCAGGAAGAACTGTTTATTGCAATCTGGACGATGTAGCACAGGAGCGGAGGAGAAGGCTTGATTAAGAGAAACAAAGGCACTTTCCGCCTCGGAAGTCCATTCCCTGGGATTTGCTCCTTTACGGGTGAGAGCAGAGATGGGAGCAGTCCGGGAGGAGAAATAAGGAATGAAGAGGCGGTAATAGTTAGCGAATCCCAGAAACCACTGAATATCCTTAAACCCCTCAGGTCGGGGCCCCTTTAAGACAGCAGACACCTTCTCGGGATCCATCCGCAGTCCGGTCTCAGAGATGATATTCCCCAAAAATGGTAGGGAGGTCTGGTCAAAGAGGCATTTCTCGTACTTAGCATACAGACGATTCTTCCGGAGCCTCAGCAGTACCTGACGAACATCCTTCCGGTGAGAGGGAGGTCAGGGGAGAACACCAAGATATCGTTCAGGCACACCACCATGCGGGAATACAGGAGATCTCGGAAGATGTCATTCACTAACTTTTGGAAGACGGCTGGAGCATTAGAGACCGAAGGGCATCACGCGGTACTCGTAGTGACCATCCCAAGTGTTGAATGCCGTCTTCCACTCGTCTACCTGGCGAATCTGGACCAGATTGTACGCCCCACGAAGATCGAGCTAAGTGAAGATCTTTGCACCTTTTAGACGGTCAAACAGCTCCGAGATGAGAGGCATGGGGTACTTATTTTTGATGGTAATCTTGTTTAGGCCCCTATAGTCCATACATGGACGAAGAGAGCCATCTTTCTTTTTGACGAAGAAGAATCCTGCTCCAGCCGGAGAGGTGGATTTCTGGATAAATCCCCTAGCAATATTCTCTTCTATGTATTCAGACATAGCACGGGTCTCGGCCAGCGACAAGGGGTAGATTCGCCCGCGGGGAGGTGAAGCACCAGGTATTAGGTCGATGGGGCAATCATACGGCCTATGAGGTGGTAGTGTCTCTGCCTCCTTTTTATCAAAGATGTCTGCTTATGACCAGTAGGGTGCCGGCAGACCAGGTAGGTTAGCTTGAGTAGACGGAGGTCAAACAGGACGAATCGGAACCAGACAGGACTTATGACATTCCTGACCCCAATGGAGCACCTCACCCGAGCTCCAATTCAGGACGGCCTCATGTCTCTGTAACCAAGGCAGGCCAAGCAAGAGGGGATAAGAGAGACCGGACAGCATGTAAAAGGAGACCCTCTCCGAATGTAGCATTCCCACCTGAAGAGTTACAGGCTCAGTGACAAACAAGATGGTCTCAGAGAAAAGCTTTCCATCCACAGAGGAAACCGCTAAAGGATCAGCCAGACGTATGGTAGAAATCTGATATCGCTCCACAACGGCCTGTTGAATAAGGTTCCCAGTGGCTCCGGAATCCAGATAGGCAGTCTCGAAGAAGCGGGTCTCATCACTGGTAACTGAAACGGACAGAGTCAAAGGTGGAGAGGAAGAACTTTGGCCTAGGACGACCTCTCCAAGCGGTCCTAGACACTGGAGTTTCCCGGTCTCACCGGACAGGTGCAGATTGGATGCTCTATACTGCCACAGTAGAAGCAACTCCCCTCGGCACGGCTGATCTCCTGCTCAGACTTGACCATGTTAACTTGGTCTATTTGCATAGACTCTGGAGAAGACACCGGAGGGGATGCTGGTTGTGAGACTGGCCTTTGGAAGGTCAGTGCGAGGCGCAGGGGCCTCCTCTCACGGGTCTTGTTCTTTAGAACGCTCCTGAAAACGGATGTCGATCCGTGTAGCTAATGACACCAGGTCGTCCAGAGAGGGAGGTATGTCACGACCGGCTAGATCATCCTTGATCCGTCCGGAAAGGCCCTCCCAAAAGGTGGACACCAGAGCCTCATTGTTCCAGGCAAGTTCAGATGCGAGGGTGCGGAAACGCGCGGCATACTGTCCCACAGAGAGACTCCCTTGGCGGAGTCGGAGAAGAGAAGAGGCAGTCGAAGATTTTCGTCCAGGCTCATCGAACACCTTCCAGAAAGCCGCGAGGAAGGCCTGGAGGTCGGACACCAGAGGATCCCCTCTCTCCTACAGAGGGTTAAGCCACGCCAACGCCTCTCCGGTGAGATGAGACATGATGAATGCCACCCTGGCCCGGTCGGAGGTGAACTGGTGTGCCAGGAGTTCAAAGTGCAGCGTGCACTGATTAATGAAGCCATAGGGCAGGGTGACCACCGAAACGTGGAGGAGCAGAAAGCTGGGGTCCTAAGCCGGATGCCACAGCGGCACTAGGTTGAGGTGTCGTCGGAGCGGGTGCCGCTTGGTTAGAGGCGGACACAGTCTGGGTGAACAGCGCATCCAAGTGGGAGTTGACTGTCCGCAGATAGGACAAGATAGTATCCTGTTGGGATCTCTGGTGAGACACCTCTTGGTACAGGTCTGAGAACGAAGGAGCCTGGGAGACACCGGATTCCATGGCCTGTGCAAACTGTTACAGATCTGAGTGGTGGAACCTCTGTGCTGTGACACAAAGAGGGACCAGAGGGGCGTAACTAAGTGCCTACCTGGACCAACCCTGGCCAGACGGCGGCTTAGTCAACTCCGTGAACCAAGGAGGGACCGGGAAGGTGAACCAGGTGCAACTCTGGGACCGACCTTGTGTGTGAGCAGGCGACTCCCATGGGACTGATGGCCGAAGCCGACAGGCACAGCAGATGAGCACGGCTTGTAGAAAGGCAGGTGATGCAGGTAGACAAACAGACGGGCACAGCAGATACACAGGCAGGCGAGCACAGCTGATAGACAGGCTGGCGGGCACTGGAACCTGAGGGCTGAGGAGAGTGTTAGCACGCAAACAACAACCTTGCATCGGCAACTTCATTTTCGAGGAGGTGCCTAATATAGGAGCAGTCATCCGGGCCATTGGCTGGGGACTCTTTAGGACAGCAAGAACAGTGTCCGGGGAACTGCGCGTGCTGCGCACACCCCGGGCAGATGCAGCAGGGGAGCCGGAAGACGCCGGGACAGCGGCTGTGAGGGGATCGGTGTCTCTGCCCGGCAGGAGGCAAAGACGCCGACGCTACAGTGACTTTTACAATATTTGTTTCAGGGTGAAGATCTGACCCATATTAATACCACAGAGACATATGTGAGGGGAGATGAGAAGTGTAAAGAGGAGATTCCTACATATGACTACCCAGGTGAGTAGTAACCACTAAATACAGAGAAGTCACAGATTTTTCTCAGATAATAGTGTAGAAAACCGCAACACTGGTGGAATAGGTGCGCAAGTAGGGTCCAAAGCCATTCAAAAAGCAAATGAAACTTGACAGGCATAATTTTAAAGTATTTAATTGCAGTCCAACACAGGTACAATTGTTTTGGTCCTCAAGACCTTCATCAGTGTGTGCTGCAGCATAAAGAAATAAAAGTAAAAACTACATATATCAGACAAAAGCATAAAAAGTACTAGAAACAAACTGTCATAAGGTATTTCTGAAATTCATAATTATCTGAAAATCAAAAACATTGCAATAGAGTGCACATAATGGCTGTATAATAAGTGTGACCTACCAGACTGCTAGGAATATAGTTAAAGGTGAAAGCAGGAAGTACACAGTGTCTCAGTGGATAGACAGGATCTAGGGAGACAAACAGCCATAAGAACACCAGCCTCATAATGATTATCCAATAGGTACCAGCAGATATACAGTGGGTACGGAAAGTATTCAGACCCCTTTAAATTTTTCACTCTTTGTTTCATTGCAGCCATTTGGTAAATTCTAAAAAGTTCATTTTTTCTCATTAAAGTCCACTCTGCACCCCATCTTGACTGAAAAAAAACAGAAATGTAAAATTTTTTGCAAATTTATTAAAAAAGAAAAACTGAAATATCACACGGGCATAAGTATTCAGACCCTTTGCTCAGTATTGAGTAGATGCCCCCTTTTGAGCTAGTACAGCCATGAGTCTTCTTGGGAATGATGCAACAAGTTTTTCACAGCTGGATTTGGGGATCCTCTGCCATTCTTCCTTGCAGATCCTCTCCAGTTCCGTCAGGTTGGAGGGTGAACGTTGGTGGACAGCCATTTTCAGGTTTCTCCATAGATGCTCAATTGGGTTTAGGTCAGGGCTCTGGCTGGGCCAGTCAAGAATGGTCACAGAGTTGTTCTGAAGCCACTCCTTTGTTATTTTAGCTGTGTGCTTAGGGTCATTGTCTTGTTGGAAGGTGAACCTTTGGCCAAACCTGAGGTGCAGAGCACTCTGGAAGAGGTTTTCATCCAGGATATGTCTGTACTTGGCCGCATTCATGTTTCCTTCAATTGCAACCAGTCGTCCTGTGCCTGCAGCTGAAAAACACCCCCACAGCAAGATGCTGCCACCACCATATTGCACTGTTGGGATTGTATTGGGCAGGTGATGAGCAGTGCCTGGTTTTCTCCACACATACCGCTTAGAATTATCACCAAAAAATTCTATCTTTGTCTCATCAGACCAGAGAATCTTATTTCTCATAGTCATAGGTTTTGAGCAAACTCTATGCGGGCTTTCATATGTCTTGCACTGAGGAGAGGCTTCCGTCGGGCCACTCTGCCATAATGGCCCGACTGGTGGAGGGCTGCAGTGATAGTTGACTTTGTGGCACTTTCTCCCATCTCCCCACTGCATCTCTGGAGCTCAGCCACAGTGATCTTGGGGTTCTTCTTTACCTCTCTCACCAAGGCTCTTCTCCCACGATTGCTCAGTTTGGCTGGACGGCCAGGTCTAGGGAGACTTCTGGTGGTCCCAAACATCTTCCATTTAAGGTTCCTAAGAGCACAGTGGCCTCCATAATCCTTGAGTAATGCAGAAATTCTTTTATAACCTTGGCCAGATCTGTGCCTTGCCACAATTCTGTCTCTGAGCTCCTTGGGCAGTTCCTTTGAGCTCATGATTCTCATTTGGTCTGACATGCACTGTGAGCTTTGAGGTCTTATATAGACAGGTGTGCGCCTTTCCAAATCAAGCCCTATCAGTTTAATTAAATACAGCTGGACTCCAATGAAGGAGTAGAACCATCTCAAGCAGGATCACAAGGAAATGGACAGCATGTGACTTAAATATGAGTGTCTGAGCAAAGGGTCTCAATACTTATGACCGTGTATTTCAGATTTTCTTTTTTAATTTGCAAAAAATTCTACATTTGTTTTTTTTCAGTCAAGATGGGGTGCAGAGTGTACTTTAATGAGAAAAAAATGAACTTTTTAGAATTTACCAAATGGCTGCAATGAAACAAAAAGTGAAAAATTTAAAGGGGTCTGAATACTTTCCGTACCCACTGTATGTAGAAACATACCCAGTAGTGAGAGCAGGAAGTATGACAGGTGTGGAATGTGGTATTCCCCGCTGGTTCCTAAGGTCGCCATGTCAAGGGAGGAGAAAGCCTAGTATATGTGGTCAGAGGGCAGGACCTAATGTCCCAGGAGACCAGTCAGGGTGAACCGCTAGTGTAACGTTCCTGGAAGTGGACTGAAGCGATAGGAGGCGGTGTCTGGATAGCAGTGACGTCACCGGAAATGACGACATGTCGAGCGCCGCTAACGATTGCCTGAAGGCTTAGGAGGAGGCGTGGCTGGAGAAACTGAGGGCGAACGTGCGTTCCACGGTGCAGGATGTGCATGTCAGAGGCTGTGTCATGCGTTGCAACAGCAACGGTGTTCTGAGTGGGTGGAGTGCGTTCCAGAACAGGGGAGTTTGCATTTCACTATGTGATGAGGGATGGAGGTCGTGCAGGACAAAAAAATAATAAGCCTGGAAATGTGACAGGAGGTGAACATGTGTAAGTGGATCAGCCTGTGGGTAGTGGAGGATGATGATCAGTGATTAAAATAAGGAGAAGCCGTTCTGCAACATAAAGAATGCAAAATAAATACCATGATAATGAAAGAAAATCCCTTAAATGACATGCAAATACTGTATCTCAAAACACATATAAGTACACTCCAACAGTGAAAAACTCAAGGCTGAGAACAATGTGGTACAACTTATGCAGTTCTCTCTAAAATTATCACAGGAATGATAATAAAACATAATCCCTATTGAGCCCCCTGGGGGTAAGGGTTTGATGTTCATGGATCCAAAAGGCCTCCCTTACTTCAGTAGGCGTACACGTTCACCTCCTCGTGTAGGGGAAGCACCTGTTCAATGACCTGGAACTTGAGTTGAGATATGTTATGGCCTAATGTAACGAAATGTTGTAGCAAGAGTAGTAGTAGATTCTTACATCTAATTGTGGACTTATGCTTGTGGTTGTGTCGTCTCACCAATGTATGCCAGACCACAAGGGCATTTAATGAGGTATACTATGAAGTTGGTGTAACAGGTAAAATACCCTGTGACCGGGTATTGTTTACCGGTATGGGGATGGTAAATGGTGTTCCCATGTAGGACGTTGTTGCATTGGTGGCACTGCAAGCAGTGGAAGGTTCCCCTTAGGAATTTGTAAAAAACGTTGTTTGACCCCTGTATGTTTGGGGCCCTCGTCGACATGAATCCTTGAGATTGGGTGCCCGATTGAAACACGGAAAAAATGATTATTGGAACTCTGGGATGTGGGGATAAGCAGATTGTAGGATGTGCCAATGTTTCCGGATGGTTTTGTGCAAAATGTATGCAAACGGATGGTAATTGTAACATAGTAACATAGTTTTTAAGGTTGAAGGAAGACTAAGTCCATCTAGTTCAACCCATAGCCTAACATGTTGATCCAGAGGAAGGCAAAAAAAAACCATGTGGCAAACACTACGCTCCACATTGGGGAAAAAAATTCCTTCCCGACTCCATACGACAATCAGACTAGTTCCCTGGATCAACGCCCTATCAAGGAATCTAGTATTTATAACCTGTAATATTATACTTTTCAAGAAAGGCATCCATGCCCTTCTTAAATGTTATTAGTGAATCACTCATTGCAACATCATGCGGCAGAGAGCTCCATAGTCTCACTGCTCTTACAGTAAAGAATCCCCGTCTGTGATTATGATTAAACCTTCTTTCCTCCAGTCGTAGAAGATGCCCCCTTGTCCCCGTCTCAGGCCTCAGAGTAAAAAGATCAGTAGAAAGGTCTTTGTACTGTCCCCTCATATACTTGTATATAGTAATAAGATCACCCCTAAGCCTTCTTTTTTCCACAGTAAATAACCCCAAGTGTAATAACCTGTCTTGGTATTGCAGACCCCCCAGTCCCCTAATAACCTTGGTCGCTCTTCTCTGCTCTAGTTCAGCTATGTCTTTCTTATACACCGGAGACCAGAACTGTACACAGTATTCTAAGTGTGGTCGCACTAATGACTTGTATAGAGGTAAAATTATCTTCTCCTCATGAGCATCTATGCTTCTTTTAATGCATCCCATTATTTTATTTGCCTTTGCAGCAGCTGCCTGACACTGGCCACTAAACGTGAGCTTGTCGTCCACCAATACACCCAGGTCTTTTTCAGTTACAGTTTTGCCCAGTGTTTTACAATTAAGCATATAATTATACATTTTATTTCCTCTGCCCAAGTGCATTACCTTACATTTATCCCTATTAAAGCTCATTTGCCATTTATCAGCCCAAGCTTCTAGTTTACATAGATCCTCCTGTAATATAAAATTGTCCTCCTCTGTATTGATTACCCTGCAGAGTTTAGTGTCATCTGCAAATATTGAAATATTACTCTGTATGCCCCCTACAAGGTCATTAATAAATATGTTAAAAAGAAGGGGGCCCAATACTGACCCCTGTGGTACCCCGCTGTTAACTGAGACCCAGTCTCAGTGTGTTCCATTAATAACCACCCTTTGTTTCCTATCACTGAGCCAATTCTTAACCCACATACATATATTTTCCCCTATCCCCATTGTTCTCATTTTATGTATCAACCTTTTGTGTGGAACCATATCAAAAGCTTTTGAAAAGTCCATATACACAACATCCACTGCATTTCCTTGGTCCAGTCCGGAACTTGCCTCCTCATAAAAACTGATCAGATTAGTTTGACAGGAACGGTCCCTCGTAAACCCATGTTGATATTGGGTCGTGAGGTTATTCTTCTTGAGATACTCTATTATAGCATCTCTTAGGAAACCCTCCAGGATTTTACCCACAGTAGAGGTTAAGCTTACCGGCCTATAATTTACAAGTTCAGTTTTTGTCCCTTTTTTGAATATTGGCACCACATTTGCTATACGCCAGTCCTGTGGTACAGACCCTGTTATTATGGAATCTTTAAAGATTAAAAATAATGGTCTATCTATGACGTTACTTAATTCCTGCAGTACTCGCGGGTGTATCCCATCCGGGCCCGGGGATTTGTCAACTTTAGTGATTTTTAGACACCGCCGTACTTCCTGCTGGGTTAAGCAAGTGACATTTAATGGAGAATTTTTGTTGTCACTAATCATGTTTTCTGTCATGCGATTTTCTTGTGTAAATACGGTTGAAAAAAAATCATTTAGCATATTGGCTTTTTCCTCATCCTCATCCACCATTTCACCCAGACTATTTTTAATGGGGCCAACACTATCATTTTTTAGTTTTTTACTATTTATGTAGTTAAAGAATATTTTGGGGTTATTTTACTTTCTCTGGCAATGATTCTCTCTGCCTCAATCTTTGCTGCCTTGATTTGTTTTTTTACAGAATTTATTTAATTTTCTATATTTATTTAATGCCCCATCACTACCTACTTGCTTTAGTTCTCTAAATGCTTTCTTTTTGTCACTTATTGCGCCCCTTACAGCTCTATTTAGCCATAGTGGTTTCCTCCTATTTCTAGCATGTTTATTCCCAGAGGGTATATATTGTGCACAGGTCCTACTCAGGATGTTAATAAATGTCTCCCATTTGCTTTGTGTAGCTTTATGTCTCAGGATATCGTCCCAGTTTATTGCACTAAGATCATCTCTTAACCGTTGGAAATTTGCCTTCCTGAAGTTTAGTGTCCTTGTAACCCCTCTACTACACATCTTATTAAAGGTTACATGAAAACGTATTATTTTGTGATCACTATTACCCAAGTGACACCCAACTCGTATATTTGATATGCGGTCTGGCCTATTGGTTAATATTAGGTCTAGCAGTGCCCTCCTTCTTGTTGGGTCCTGAACCAGTTGTGAAAGGTAATTGTCTCTCATAGTTGTCAAAAACCTATTACCTTTGCTTGAACTACAGGTTTCTGTCCCCCAATGTATTTCAGGGTAGTTGAAGTCTCCCATAATAATGACTTCTCCTTGAGTCGCTGCTTCATCTATTTGCTTTACGAGGATATTCTCCGCTACTTCCATTATTTTTGGAGACTTATAACAAACCCCTATCAGTAATTTATAATTTTTTCCCCCTCCCCTTATCTTCACCCACAGGGACTCTACATTTTCATTAGATTCACATATATCCTCCCACAAGATGGGATTTAAGGATGATTTTACATATAAACACCCCCCCCCCCCCCTCGATTGTTTGTACGGTCATTTCTGAACAGACTATAGCCCTGTAAATTGACTGCCCAGTCATGGCTCTCGTCCAGCCACGTCTCAGATATCCCCACCATGTCATAATTATTTTCCAACAAAATTAATTCTAATTCCTCCATTTTGTTGTTGAGGCTTCTGGCATTAGTGTACATGCATTTTATGTATCTCTCTATACCTCTATTCCTTCTGTGGACAAACAGAATCCGGTTCATGGATTGAAGAAGGGTGTGGGCTGAAGGTGTGTTATGTTGGTGTAGAATTTCAGGGGGGATAGCCCCTTTCCTCAAATTTGTGGCACATTTCTGGTAGCCTCTGTGAGTGTAATTGATCATTGCTCACTATCCTATTTACCCGCTGGAGCTGGGATTTTGAATTGACCGTTTCATTTGTAAAGAGTGATTACTCGAAAAGTGTAAGTGACCGTTTCGATCGGTAGGTTTTGTGTATGTCAGTGATTAGTAATCCTTGTTAGTCCTTGAGGAACATGGTATCCAGGAAACTGATTTGATGAGATCTGTGAGTCATGGTAAAGCCCAGGTCTGTCAAGGAGGAGTTCAAAAGGTCATAGAACTCATTTAGAGATTCCTGTGGACACCCCCCCACCCCCCCATATGCAAAAAATGTCATCGATGTAATGTTTCCATGCGATGGAGTGAGTATGGAAGAATAGATTGGAGTAAACTATTTGGGCTTCGAAGGTGGCCATATAACAGTTTGCATAAGGGGGGGCCATGTCAGAGCCCATTGCTGTCCCTTTAGTCTGTAGGAAGTAAGTATCTTGGAACAAGAAATAATTTTTGTTAAGAACTAAGGTCAGGAGTTCAATGCAAAGTTCAATGATCTGTCTGTGACTCAAGCAACAGACTGTGTACAGCACGTATACCTTCAGAGTGTGGAATGCACGTATAGAGTCTGTTGATATAAAAAGAAACCAAGATGCATTTAGTGGGGGACACATTTTAGGTCAGTGATAAAAATGAGAAAAGCTCCTGTATCTAGTAAAAAGGAGGGACTTTTTTTTTAATTAAAGGTGTCAATATTTTGTCTATGAAAATTGCTAAAGGTGAAAGAAGCAAATCTGTTGAGGTTACTATAGGACGACCACGAGGATGGTCAAGGCTTTTGTGAATTTTGAGGAGTACATAAAAGGCAAGTGTGATGGAATGTTGCTTAGTGAGAAAATCATGTGCCTTACTATCAATCACTCCTCTGGAGAGAAAATGTTCCATCACAGATGTTATTGCAGTCCTGACTTGATGTGTTGAGTCATGGGGTAGTCCTTGGTATGTGGAGTTATCGTTAAGTTGTCTATTGACTTCCAGGAGATAATCCTCTTTATACATCACTACTATGGCGCCCCCTTTGTCTGCCGGTTTGATGATAAGATTGCTCTCTTCCTGAAGGCTTCTGAGGACCTGACTGTTAAGGGGAGAAATATTGGACTGGTAATGAAGCAGCCCTTTATCTACCTTGGAACTTTAGTCCTGAAAGGCACTATCCACAAAACCAATGAAGGTCTCGAGCGCGTATAAGCCATGTGGAGGACTGTATGAACTTTTGGGGCGTAGGCAGAGACTGGCAGCCGTGATGAAGGTATTAATATCAGAGAGGGTAGAGGGAATAGAAAAGGTATTGCCTACTGTGTCCTAAGGCGTAGTGAGAGATAAAAACATTGTAACTCCATATCAAGATTTAATATGTTGTACTTGTTAGTGACAAAAAATAACCCCATTTGTAGTACAGGAAGTTGTGCAATACTCAAAGTCCTAGAGGAGATATTTACCACCAACTGTGCTGTGCCTGGGAGCAGATAACTCGGATGAAGTCCATGTTTCCGCTTGTGTTGGCCACCTCTTCTGGTCTTCTGCATCGGTAATATCTTTTTCTTTGACCTAAATAATGAGCAGAAGTGATAAAAAGGTCCCTCCTGTCCGTGTCCGAACTGGAGGTAGAAGAATCTGTAGTGGATTTGGCAAATCTGGGAGCATAATTTCTTGAGGTGTATCTGTTTTGCCATCTATAGACCCATTCTTGCTCATAATCTTCGGTATCTCTCGCAAACTTATTCCTTTTCTTGCTCTCCTTATCTCTTTGACACTGGTCGATGCTCGTCTTGATTTTGTTTTGTAGAGTGCTGAGTTTTGTTGTAGAGATAGTAGCAGCAAGTTGAGTCTCAATATTTTTTACCTGTTCCTTGATAGATAGAATAGCCTTCTGTAAGTAGTCAACTGTTAGGGTCATAAGATTGAAAGAGCATTTATTAAGTATATGTTCAAATTTCAAACAGTACTCAGACTAATCGCTATACAGGGTTGGACGAATCAATCCCATTGGGATCCTTTATACTCTCAAGTATTCCGTCAATGTGGCACAATGCAACTCGATGCTGGGGAGGTGGCTAAATTCTCGCTTCAAGTTCCATCCTCGCATCTCCAACGGGGGGACTTTTAAGAAATCACATGATAGGTTAGATTGTGCAATGATATTGGAGAACGTAGAAGAGGACATGACACTTCAGCATGCTTACGTCCTGGAGTAGATAATAGTGTAGAAAACCGCAGCACTGGTGGAATAGGGTCCAAAACCTTTGAAAAGGCAAATGAAACTTGGCACTCAAACAGGCATAATTTTAAAGTATTTAACTAGTCCAACACAGGTACAAACGTTTTGGTCCTTAAGACCTTCATCAGTGTGTACTGCAGCTTAAACACATAAAAATAAAAACTACATATATCAGACAAAAGCATAAAAAGTACTAGAAACAAACTGTCATAAGGTATTTCTGAAATTCATAATCATCTGAAAATCCAAAACATTACAATAGAGTGCACATAATAGCTGTTGTGAGGCAGTGACTGGGATCGTATACGAGGGACGGTATATATCCCCCAGAATATGTGCAGAGACCTATTAAACCATTGGAGTGCATTGCCGTCACAGACACAGCTGTGGCTGCAATGCAGGAATGAAGTTGAGCATTGACCTGGTCAGGCTATCTGGCTAAGGCAGATTAAGTAAAATCCGGCAGGGCCTTCATTTCTTAGAGGAGGCTACAGGAAGGCAGTAGGGCGGCCTCCTCACTCCAACCCGGGTTTTCCAGTGGCTCTTGCCACAGGTCCTTTAAAAACCCTACATTAAGGATTAGTGTTGTTCAGTGTTGGAACCTGCTAGGAGCATAGCAGGAAAGCTTGGTGGACCTGTGAGTAGCTGAACCCATGCCTGGGAAGGCTCTGCACCCGTCAGGCTCTGAGCCCGTTGTTATGGACTTGTGTTAACCCGGCTGCGAACTGGAGGACTTTTCTGTTTACCCGTGAGTCTGCTGAATAAAAGCTGCTTATGTTGGACTTTCTTGGGTCACTGCCTCAGTTACTGCACTGTGTGAACACCGCCGCCTTACACTGTATAATAAGTATCTCAACTCAAGTTCCAGGTCATTGAACTGGTGCTTCCCCCTACACGCGGAGGTGACCTTGTATGCCTACTGAAGATAAGGGAGGCCTTTTGGATCCATGAACTTCAAACTCTTACCCCCAGGGGGCTCAATATGGATTATGATTTATTGTCATTCCTGTGATGGGAGAACTGCATAGGATGTACCACATTGTTCTTGTTAACCTTGAGTTTTTCACTGTTGGAGTGTACATATATGTGTTTTGAGATACAGTATTTGCATGTCATTTAAGGGAGATTAATTTTCTTTCATTATCATGGTATTTATTTTGTATTCTTTATGTTGCAGAACGGCTTCTCCTTATTTTAATCACTGATCATCATCCTCCACGGCCCACAGGCTGATCCACTTACACATGTTCACCTCCTGTCATATTTCCAGGCTTATTATTCTTTTGTCCTATAGTCCTGCACGGCGTCCATCCCTCATCACACAGTGAAACGCAAACTCCCCTGTTCTGGAACGCACTCCACCCACTCAGAACACAGTCTTCCTGCTGTTGGAATGCATTACGCAGCCAAATCCGATGATACATTATATACGATTGTACACTACTGTCTGAGCACCTGGCAGGTTAAGAAAGGAAGATGCGCCATTTAGTTATTGGAATGCAGATTTTGTTGGAGTAGTTTGCAGACACAATGTATTGGGGCACTGTTCATGGTCACCTGGCAGCTCAAAAGATGGTGACCACAAACAAACTTGGTGCTATATACCCCATTTTCCAGATCCCAGGGATTGCCTTGCTCATCACCCTTTAACCTCTTCACGACATTGGACTTATCCATACATCCAGGTCGGTAAGATCTTACCGACCTTGGATGTATAGATATGCCCATGCGATTTTGCGTGCACAGGAGCTGTGCCGCACGATTGCTGCCGGGTGTCATAGTAACATAGTTTTTAAGGTTGAAGGAAGACTAAGTCCATCTAGTTCAACCCATAGCCTAACATGCTGATCCAGAGGAAGGCAAAAAAAAAAACATGTGGCAAACACTAAGCTCCACATTGGGGAAAAAAATTCCTCCCCGACTCCATACGACAATCAGACTGAATCAACGCCCTATCAAGGAATCTAGTATATATAACCTGTAATATTATACTTTTCAAGAAAGGAATCCATGCCCTTCTTAAATTTTAACAGTGAATCACTCATTACAGCATCATGCGGCAGAGAGTTCCATAGTCTCACTGCTCTTACAGTAAAGAATCCCCGTCTGTGATTATGATTAAACCTTCTTTCCTCCAGACGTAGAAGATGCCCCCTTGTCCCCGTCTCAGGCCTCAGAGTAAAAAGATCAGTAGAAAGGTCTTTGTACTGTCCCCTCATATACTTGTACATAGTAATAAGATCACCCCCTAAGCCTTCTTTTTACCACAGTAAATAACCCCAAGTGTAATAACCTGTCTTGGTATTGCAGACCCCCCAGTCCTCTAATAAGCTTTGTCACTCTTCTCTTCACCCTCTCTGGTTCAGCTATGTCTTTCTTATACACCGGAGACCAGAACTGTACACAGTATTCTAAGTGTGGTCGCACTAATGACTTGTATAGAGGTAAAATTATCTTCTCCTCATGAGCATCTATGCCTCTTTTAATGCATCCCATTATTTTATTTGCCTTTGCAGCAGCAGCCTGACACTGGTCACCAAACGTGAGCTTGTCGTCCACCAATACACCCAGGTCTTTTTCAGTGACAGTTTTGCCCAGTGTTTTACAATTAAGCATATAATTATACATTTTATTTCCTCTGCCCAAGTGCATTACCTTACATTTATCCCCATTAAAGTTCATTTGCCATTTATCATCTCAAGCTTCTAGTTTACATAGATCCTCCTGTAATTTAAAATTGTCCTCCTCTGTATTGATTACCCTGCATAGTTTAGTGTCATCTGCAAATATTGAAATACTACTCTGTATGCCCCCTACAAGGTCATTAATAAATATGTTAAAAAGAAGGGGGCCCAATACTGACCCCTGTGGTACCCCACTGTTAACTGAGACCCAGTCTCAGTGTGTTCCATTAATAACCACCCTTTGTTTCTTATCACTGAGCCAATTCTTAACCCACATACATATATTTTCCCCTATCCCCATTGTTCTCATTTTATGTATCAACCTTTTGTGTGGAACCGTATCAAAAGCTTTTGAAAAGTCCATATACACAACATCCACTACATTTCCTTGGTCCAGTCCAGAACTTGCCTCCTCATAAAAGCTGATCAGATTAGTTTGACAGGAACGGTCCCTCGTAAACCCATGTTGATATTGGGTCATGAGGTTATTCTTCTTCAGATACTCTAGTATAGCATCTCTTAGGAAACCCTCCAGGATTTTACTCACAGTAGAGGTTAAGCTTACTGGCCTATAATTTCCAAGTTTGGTTTTTGTCCCCTTTTTGAATATTGGCACCACATTTCCTTCCTATACGCCAGTCCTATGGTACAAACCCTGTTATTATGGAATCTTTAAGGATTAAAAACAATGGTCGATCTATGACGTTACTTAATTCCTGCAGTACTCGCGGGTGTATCCCATCCGGGCCCGGGGATTTGTCAACTTTAGTGATTTTTAGACACCGCCATCAGGGGCGCACATAGGAATCATGGGGCCCCATAGCAGAAGTTCTAATTGGGCCCCCCCCCCCCCCAAAAAAAAGTAAATAATTGTCGGGGTCACAGAAGAGCAGATCTCACAACTTTGCAGCCTTTACATAGTAATTTTCCTCCTGCTGAAGTCCTAGATTCCTTTTTCATTGCCCCATAAAGTGTGATGCCAACAATGCCAACAAAAGTGTCCCCAAACACAGTATGATACCCCCATGGTGAATTCCTCCACATTCACAGTATAATGACCCTATTGTACCCCACCTCAACTCCCAAGGCAAATTATGGTGACCCCAACACAGTATGATCCCCCAACTGTGACCCCCACACAGCCCTCCATGCAGTATAATGGGCCTACATACAATATAATGGCCCCACACCTCTCCACACTCCAGAGAGTATAATGCACTCGCCATGGTCCTCCATACATTATAAGGCACTCGCCATGGTCCTTCACACAGTATAATGCACTCGCCATGATCCTCCATACAGTATAATGCACTCACCATGGTCCTCCACATAGTATAAGACACTCACCATGGTCCTCCACACAGTATAATGCACTCGCCATGGTCCTCCACACAGTATAAGACACTCGCCATGGTCCTCCACACAGTATAATGCACTCGCCATGGTCCTCCACGCGGTATAATGTGTAATGCACACGCCCGGACTGACTGGCGTGTGCGTGTTTATGTAGTGATTCCACTGTGCCATGAACCGGAGAGTGCCTGGAGGGGCATAACTAAGTATCTGCCCGATCCGACCAAGGTCGCACAACGGCATACGACGCCAGTACACCAGGGAGGAACCGAGCAGAGGAACCAGGGTCTACTCCAGGTCAGACTCCGGACACGGCTGTTGACCCACACCGGGGAATACAGGAACAGGCAGACTAGGGCGCAGGCTGGGTAGGGTCCAGTACAGACTGGGAGACAAATTTGAAACCGCAGACGCGGTGGACAGAGCTGAGCAAAGCGAAAACCGCAGACGCGGTGGACAGAGCTGAGCAAAGCGAAAACCGCAGACGCGGTGGACAGAGCTGAGCAAAGCGAAAACCGCAGACGCGGTGGACAGAGCTGAGCAAAGCGAAAACCGCAGACGCGGTGGACAGAGCTGAGCAAAGCGAAAACCGCAGACGCGGTGGACAGAGCTGAGCAAAGCGAAAACCGCAGACGCGGTGGACAGAGCTGAGCAAAGCGAAAACCGCAGACGCGGTGGACAGAGCTGAGCAAAGCGAAAACCGCAGACGCGGTGGACAGAGCTGAGCAAAGCGAAAACCGCAGACGCGGTGGGGACAGGGCTCTGTACACACGGAACAGACTAGAAGGGAAAGGCAGAACCAGATACCCACAGGGTACTTGCAGAGAAGTAGCGAGTGGACCACAAACTCACAAACGGAAGTACAGTGACAACGAGCAGGAGTTAGGTATGAGTTCAGACTGCAGAAAAAAGGGAAAGTACGAACATAGAGAAAAACAAAACAGGCTAGGAGAGTATTCAGACAAGAACAGACACAGCAGCAAGATACAGGAGCGGGTCTAGGTATGCGGTCCCTAGAAGGCGGAACGAACAGGCAGGAGCGAGTTCACACAGGCCTGGAAATACAGCCTCCAGGATAGGCAGAAGACAACAAGCTAGAAGATAATACAGACAGGACACAGTTCAGACACGGGAACTGATACCGAAGGCAGGAAACATAAACGGGACCTGGCATATCAGTGACCAAAGGCCAACTGATAGAGCACAATGCTCAGGCAGGGATTCATTGGAGCAGCTGGGTTAAATACCAGATGGCAGACAGCAATAGGCTGAGGACACACAAGGGGTGTGCCTGCAGCAGGTACAAAAAGCAGGAAGTGATCGGGCGCCGCCCTTAAGCAGCAGACACAGAGGCAAACAGCATGGAGGGAAGCCAGGCTAGCAAACTGGACTGGAGATCAAGTGCGCTCTCTTGCACAGTGGGAGATGGACCACTATGCAAGGATGCCGCCAGGTATGTTACAGTACCCCCCCCCCCTTACGCCCCCTCTTCTTCAGTCCTGCCAGAATGTTCCGCAGGGAATTCGAGGGCCAATCCTTTACTTCAAGGAGATCACTTCGACTGTCCACCGGAAAAACTGGTCTCCTCTGGGTAGCTAGGATGCTACCTCCTATCCAGCCATCCTCAGCAACAGACGAAACGGGTGGAGTACCAGGAATAGCACACAAGGAAGTCTCTCTCCACTTATTATCAGGTAGCACCCCAGAGGGTTCAGGAGACAACTGGAAGCCCTCCGACGGGTTGGAGGGGTGCAGAGACTCGGGGGTAACCTCTGCTTCGGGGTACATCTTGTCAAGCTCACAGGATGAAATGGGCTAGGTATCAGGTACAAGGTGTAGAAAAGTCACTGTCTCTTTGTTATCAGGTGGTACCCCAGAGGATTCGGGAAACAACTGGGGGTCCTCCGCCGGGTCGGAAGAGTGCAGAGACTCGGGGGTAACCTCTGCTTCGGAGTACACTAGGTCGGACTCACTGGAAGAAGCGGGCGAGGTATCAGATACCGAGTATAGGAGAGTCTCTGTCCATTCGCTATCAGGTAGCACCCCGAAGGGTTCAGGAAACAACTGGAGGTCCTCCGCCTGGTCGGATGGGTGTAGAGACTCGGGGGAAACCTCTGCTTCGGAGTACACTAGGTCGGACTCACTGGACGAAGCAGGCGAGGTATCAGGTGCAGAGTATAGGAAAGTCTCTGTCCATTCGCTACCAGGTAGCACCCCAAAGGGTTCAGGAGACAACTGGAGGTCCTCCGCCTCGTCGGAGGGGTGTAGAGACTCGGGGGTAACCTCTGCTTCGGAGTACACTAGGTCGGACTCACTGAATGAAGCGGGCGAGGTATCAGGTGCAGAGTATAGGAAAGTCTCTGTCCATTCGCTACCAGATAGCACCCCGAAGGGTTCAGGAGACAACTGGAGGTCCTATGCCTGGTCAGAGGGGTGTAGAGACTCGGGGGTAACCTCTGCTTCGGAGTACCCTTGGACAGGCTCACCGATTAAAGTGGGTGAAGTATCAGATACCAGGTGCAGGAAGTCCTCCTGTGTGGATTCTGGGTGGGCAGCAGTCTCTTCGGGCAGGAGAACTGGTGCGCTACCCACGCACATTACCCATCAGGGCTGCTCCGGGATACTGGGAAATGAAGCTTCAACAGGGACTTCAAGGTTGGGGTCAGGAGGTCTTTGGGAGGACAGACCCTGGTGTGACGGCTTGCCTCTACGCCTATCACGTCTGGACTGCCTCTTAAGGTTGGGAAAAGTATTCCGGAGAGCGTAGTCATCCTGTGTGGATTCTGATTGGGCAGTAGTCTCTTCGGGCAGGAGTACTAGTGCTCTACCCACACACATTACCCATCGGGGCTGCTCCGGGATATTGGGAAGTGAAGCTTCAGCAGGAGCCTCCGGGTTAGGATCATCGAAGACCATTAGAAAGGCCACAAGGAAGGCCATTATGTCGAGGACGATAGGATCCTGTGTTTCCCATAGGGGGTTGATCCATTCCAAGGCATCACCCGCTAGGTTAGACATAATGAATCCCACCTTAACCCAATCGGTGGGAAAACAAAGAGGGTAGAACTTGAAGTGTAGCATGCATTGCTCCACAAATGCACGACTCTGTCTTGGATCCCCATAGTACCGTGGCGGATCCGCAGGAACGAGAGCTGATAGATCCATCTGGACGGGTGCGTAGTTCGTCTGGAACTCAGCTAGAGAAAAAAAAAATTATTTATTTTTAATGCATGTATTCGCTGGAAAACGTCTCAGAGATCGAAGGCCGTGGGGCTCAACGGGAACCATGGCCTGAGCATGCTGTAATGCACACGCCCGGACTGACTGGCGTGTGCGTGTTTATGTAGTGATTCCACTGTGCCATGAACCGGAGAGTGCCTGGAGGGGCGTAACTAAGTATCTGCCCGATCCGACCAAGGTCGCACGACGGCATACGACGCCAGTGCACCAGGGAGGAACCGAGCAGAGGAACCAGGGTCTACTCCAGGTCAGACTCCGAACACAGCTGTTGACCCACATCGGGGAATACAGGAACAGGCAGACTAGGGCGCAGGCTGGGTAGGGTCCAGTACAGACTGGGAGACAAATTTGAAACCGCAGACGCGGTGGACAGAGCTGAGCAGAGCGAAAACCGCAGACGCGGTGGACAGAGCTGAGCAAAGCAAAAACCGCAGACGCGGTGGACAGAGCTGAGCAAAGCGAAAACCGCAGACGCGGTGGACAGAGCTGAGCAAAGCGAAAACCGCAGACGCGGTGGACAGAGCTGAGCAAAGCGAAAACCGCAGACGCGGTGGACAGAGCTGAGCAAATCGAAAACCGCAGACGCGGTGGACAGAGCTGAGCAAAGCGAAAACCGCAGACGCGGTGGACAGAGCTGAGCAAAGCGAAAACCGCAGACGCGGTGGACAGAGCTGAGCAAAGCGAAAACCGCAGACGCGGTGGACAGAGCTGAGCAAAGAGAAAGCCGCAGACGCGGTGGACAGAGCTGAGCAAAGCGAAAGCCGCAGACGCGGTGGACAGAGCTGAGCAAAGCGAGAGCCGCAGACGCGGTGGACAGAGCTGAGCAAAGCGAGAGCCGCAGACGCGGTGGACAGAGCTGAGCAAAGCGAGAGCCGCAGACGCGGTGGACAGAGCTGAGCAAAGCGAGAGCCGCAGACGCGGTGGACAGAGCTGAGCAAAGCGAAAACCGCAGACGCGGTGGGGACAGGGCTCTGTACACACGGAACAGACTAGAAGGGAAAGGCAGAACCAGATACCCACAGGGTACTTGCAGAGAAGTAGCGAGTGGACCACAAACTCACAAACGGAAGTACAGTGACAACGAGCAGGAGTTAGGTACGAGTTCAGACTCTGCAGAAAAAAGGGAAAGTACGAACATAGAGAAAAACAAAACAGGCTAGGAGAGTATTCAGACAAGAACAGACACAGCAGCAAGATACAGGAGCGGGTCTAGGTATGCGGTCCCTAGAAGGCGGAACGAACAGGCAGGAGCGAGTTCACACAGGCCTGGAAATACAGCCTCCAGGATAGGCAGAAGACAACAAGCTAGAAGATAATACAGACAGGACACAGTTCAGACACGGGAACTGATACCGAAGGCAGGAAACATAAACGGGACCTGGCATATCAGTGACCAAAGGCCAACTGATAGAGCACAATGCTCAGGCAGGGATTCATTGGAGCAGCTGGGTTAAATACCAGATGGCAGACAGCAATAGGCTGAGGACGCACAAGGGGTGTGCCTGCAGCAGGTACAAAAAGCAGGAAGTGATCGGGTGCCGCCCTTAAGCAGCAGACACAGAGGCAAACAGACAGCATGGAGGGAAGCCAGGCTAGCAAACTGGACTGGAGATCAAGTGCGCGCTCTTGCACAGTGGGAGATGGACCACTATGCAAGGACGCCACCAGGTATGTTACATAATGCACTCGCCATGGTCCTCCACGCGGTATAATGCACTCGCCATGGTCCTCCACGCGGTATAATGCACTCGCCATGGTCCTCCACGCGGTATAATGCACTCGCCATGGTCCTCCACGCGGTATAATGCACTCGCCATGGTCCTCCACGCGGTATAATGCACTCGCCATGGTCCTCCACGCGGTATAATGCACTCGCCATGGTCCTCCACACGGTATAATGCTCTCTCCATGGTCCTGTATGCAGTATAATGCGACAGTATAATGAACTCCCCATGGTCCTCCACGCAGTATAATGCACCCCATGGTCCTGTACGCAGTATAATGCAGCCCCCCATAGGGTAAAATGCAGCTTCCCCCCACTATAGGGTAAAATGCCGCCCCCAGTCCTCCAGTTTTATCAGTATTCACTGATTTATAAATAAATACATACTTACCGCTCCTCGTTCCCCACTGCTTCAGTCTCTGCAGAGCGTCTGTGTCATCACCTCAGTAGCTGCCAGCTCCACTGTCTGACAGAGCGTGGAGCGTCATCACGCCGCTGCGTCAGACGCAGAGGAGGAATGATGGGAGAGAGAGTGTCACATGACGTTCCCTCCTCCATCATTGCTATCAACCAGGGCCGACTCCAGATTTTCGTGGGCCCCGGGCGAAAGAGTCTCAGTGGGCCTTTTAATACATACACCATTCATGATGCACAGATACCGTAGAGAAATATAGGTATAGTACACAGGGCCCAGGCTGTCCCCTCATCCTTCATATACTGTATGCAAACATGCACACGCACACACACATTGCGCAGACATGCGCGCACACACACAGTACGCAGATATGCGCGCACACACAGTACGCAGATATGCACACACTCACAGTACGCAGAAACGCGCGCACACACACACAGTACGCAGACATGCACACACACAGTACGCAGACATGCACACACACAGTACGCAGACATGCACACATACAGTACCCAGACATGCGCACACACACAGTACGCAGACATGCGCACGCGCGCACACGGTACGCAGACATGCGCACACACAGTACGCAAACATGCGCACACACACAGTACGCAGACATGCGCACACACACAGTACGCAGACATGCGCACACAGTACGCAGACATGCGTGCTCGCACACGGTACGCAGACATGCGTGCTCGCACACGGTACTCAGACATGCGCGCTCGCACACGGTACGCAGACATGCGCACACACGGTACGCAGACATGCGCTCACACAGTACGCAGACATGCGCGCGCACACGGTACGCAGACATGCACACACACAGTACGCAGACATGCGCGCGCACACAGTACGCAGACATGCACACACACAGTACGCAGACATGCGCACGCGCGCACACAGTACGCAGACATGCGCACACAGTACGCAGACATGCAAACGCGCGCACACAGTACGCAGACATGCGCACACGGTACGCAGACATGCGCGCGCGCACACAGTACGCAGACATGCACGCACACAGTACGCAGACATGCGCACGCGCGCACACAGTACGCAGACATGCGCACGCGCGCACACAGTACGCAGACATGCGCACGCGCGCACACAGTACGCAGACATGCGCACGCGCGCACACAGTACGCAGACATGCGAACGCGCGCACACAGTACGCAGACATGCGCACGCGCGCACGGTACGCAGACATGCGCGCGCACACGGTACGCAGACATGCGCGCGCACACGGTACGCAGACATGCCCGCGCACACGGTACGTAGACATGCGCGCGCACACGGTACGCAGACTTGCGCACAAGGTACGCAGGCATGCGCGCGCGCACACGGTACGCAGACATGCGCGCGCGCACACGGTACGCTGCGCGCACACACGGTACGCAGACATGCGCGCACACGTTACGCAGACATGTGCGCGCGCACACTCACATTACGCAGACATGCGCGCGCACACGTTACGCAGACATGCGCGTGCACACGGTAAGCAGACATGCACATACACAAACAGATACTCAGATAACTACACATACAGACATACGTACATATTTGAACACATTCTTAAAAACACATAAAACAGACATAAATATATATATATATATATATATATATATATATATATATATATATATACACACAGTCATACACACTGACATACACACAAGACACATTAGAAATATACTTAATATGGGGATTGGTGAATCTAGCAACAAGCCTGTGTCCAGTCCAGCTGTGCAGGGCCGCCGGCTTGTCTGATGGCCATCACAGGCCCTGGACCATCCGAGCGGTCCACTCGCCGTTGGGGCCCACACCGCTTCCCCAACATCTCCGCAGGGAGGACCTCCGGCGGTGTTTGATTGCTGGCACGTCATCAGGGCCCCCCTCCTGCTCCACCGGCGCTGCTT
This sequence comes from Phyllobates terribilis, assembly GCF_046119375.1. Classification (NCBI taxonomy): domain Eukaryota; kingdom Metazoa; phylum Chordata; class Amphibia; order Anura; family Dendrobatidae; genus Phyllobates; species Phyllobates terribilis. The sequence continues at coordinate 337,154 of NW_027363230.1, forward strand.
AATTGATGGCACTTCATCAGGGCCCCCCTTGGGGCCTCTCTTCATCAGGGCCCCCATCGGGGCCTCCCTTCGTCAGGAACCCCCTCGGGGCCTGCCTTCATCAGGGGCGACGGCAGGGGCGACACAAGCACAATTAAAAGCACAGTGTCGCCCCTGCTGTGTCATTACTACAATACACAGCCACACAGCGCACTGCCATGCCTGAAGACAGTGCCGGTGGGAGGCGGCGGCGGCAATCAAGCAGCTGAGCGGTGAGTGAAGGAGGGGGGGACTGCTATGGGGCCCCCCCAGCTCACGGGCCCCATAGCAGTCGCTTGGCCTGCCGCCATTGGCGGATGCCACTGGCCGCCGTACTTCCTGCTGGGTTAAGCAAGTGACTTTTAATGGAGAATTTTTGGCATCACTAATCATGTTTTCTGTCATGCAATTTTCTTGTGTAAATACGGTTGAAAAAAAATCATTTGGCATATTCGCTTTTTCCTCATCCACATCCACCATTTCACCCAGACTATTTTTAAGGGGGCAAACACTATCATTTTTTAGTTTTTTACTATTTATCTAGTTAAAGAATATTTTGGGATTATTTTTACTTTCTCTGGCAATGAGTCTCTCTGTCTCAATCTTTGCTGCCTTGATTTAGTTTTTACAGAATTTATTTAATTTTCTGTATTTATTTAATGCCTCATCACTACCTACTTGCTTTAGTACTCTAAATGCTTTCTTTTTGTCACTTATTGCGCCCCTTACAGCTCTATTTAGCCATAGTGGTTTCCTCCTATTTCTAGCATGTTTATTCCCATAGGATATATATTTTGCACAGGTCCTATTCAGGATGCTAATAAATGTCTTCCATTTGCTTTGTGTAGTTTTATGTCTCAGGATAATCTGACAGCAACACCTCAACTGTTCTTGGAATCAGCATAGGGTATTAGTAATTTATTAACTAATTGCCATAAGCAAATAATCCCTCAACTCAAGATTCTCTATTAATATATATATATATATATATATATATTTACCAATAACAATAAAAGAAAATTTGTGCAATTTTAAAATTACAATGAATGTGTGGTCTTTATATGGTCTTGATGTAAAGCATTCTAATTTATTATCGGAGATAAAGACAAAAAGCCGGCACCTGTGTATTTCAATTACCTTGCGCTGCTGATACTGCCTGTGAGCGGCGCTATTGGTGGCCGCTCGCAGGCAGCACGTGACCCCCGGCTGCAGCCGGCGCTGACATCCGCTGATGTCACGACAAGTTGCGGCTGCAGCCAGGGGTCCCTCTTCCGCGTTCCACCAGTGGCTGCTGGGTCACACCCGGCTTCCACCACGCGCTCTCATTCACTGGGAAAGCGTGCGGTGGATGCTGGGTGTGACGCAGGGGAATAACTCCGCCCACAACCCAGCAGCCACCGCGGGGACCCCAGCGCTGAGTCACGCCTCTCTTGTCGTGACGTCAGCGTGGGGTCATGTGCTGACTGTGAGTGGCCACCTGCTCACAGGCAGTATCAGCAGCGCGAGGTAATTAAAAGGAAGGTTGTATTTATCATTAAAACACACTGGCATTTTTTTAAAAGTACCGAACAACCCCTTTAAGCAGCAATGTTACAAAAGCAGCCAGGACACCTCATCCCACGCAAGTCGGGTGCATATCTCAATGGAAACAGTGAGCAATCGTCTGTGTCAGTAAGAGGATAGATAGCACTCACCGACTGTAAAAATACCAGTCTTTATTTCATCACTTTAAAACCTAAGAGCTGGGGAGTAAGTGGAACATATTGTGGATGACGGCCGTTTCGCGCTTCCTTGCGCTTCTACTTGTCTCAAGATGAATGCTATCTATCTTCTTACTGACACGTTCTAATTAGTGATGAGCGAGCATGCTCATTACTCGAGATGCGCGAGCATGATCGTTACTCGAGATGAGCGAGCATGCTCGTTACTCGAGATTTACAAGCATGCTCGAGCGAGCACCTAGTATCTTCAGCATGCTCAGAGTAATGTTAAAATCACTCCCGTGTGCATGATTTGCCACTGTTTGACAGCTTTAATACATGTGAAGAATGCTTAAGAAGCAGCCATTTCTCACATGTATTAAAGCTGTCAAGCAGTTGCAAATCATGCACACAGGAGTGATTTTAACATAACACCGAGCACGCTGAAGATACTCGGTGCTAGCTGAAAGGGTTAACAGAACAAACTCGCTCATCACTAGTTCTAATTTATTAATTTGTCACCAGTGAGAGAAACTATATTATCTTTTCCATGGTATCACCTATATTCATTGATAATGAACACGTCCACTAGAGGGCGTCTCCTACTAGTTTGACGTCTCACTGCCAATAGTTCCCATATAATGAGGGACTAACCACATTACTGGTAGCAGAGAGGTTCTGGAAAAGTGAAAATGGCTCCTCGTCCCCCAAAAGAAATTCAGCAAATTCTACTCTTCCTAATGCAAATGCTCCCCTCCCTTCTGAGCACCACAGTGTGCCCAAACCGCAGTTAGCGTCCATATGTTTGGCATTTCTGTAGCGATGAGAGTCAGCCTAATTAACTGCTGCATGTCTTCAGAAGCATGAGCTGGGCACTATGTACAGGAACTACTATGTACTGGGTACTACAACGGCAGTTTGCAATTTTCACTCAGCAACATCCACTGCTGCTTGTTTCTGGAAAACACCCATGGAGTCAAAGTCTTCACTACACCTGTAGATAAATTCCCAAAGGGATATATTTTCCAAAATGGGATCACTTGAGGGGGGATTCTGTCCTTCTAGCACTTAGGGGCTTTGTATATGGAGTCCTTTGCTCTAGGAGGCAAATAGCGCTCCGTCCTTCCCGAGTCTCGCCGGGTGGCTAAGCAGTACTGTACAGCCACATATGGGGTATTTCTACATTGAGCAGAAATTGTGTGATTAATTTTGGTGCCATTTTTATCCATTTCCCAGTGTGAAAATGTAAAATCTAGGACTAAAACAAAATTTTAGTGGGAAAAATATTATTTTTTCTTCACTGCCCAATAGTATAAAATTCTGTGCCCCCCCCGTGGTGTCAATATGATCACTGCACCCCTAGATTGATTCATTGAGAGGTTTAGTTTGTAAAATGGGGTCTCTTATGGGGGAGGTTCTATTGTTCTGGCACCTCAGGGGCTCTGTGATATGGCACCCTCAAACTAGTCCAGCAAAATCTGAACTCCAATATGGCACTTTTTCCCTTCTGAGCTTTGCACTGCGCCTCAAAAGTAGTTTTCTTCCACATATGGGGTATCGGCGTACTCAGGAGAAATTACACAACAAATTTTGGGGTCCATTTTTTCCTGCTATCCTTGTGAAAATGAAAAAAATTGGGGCTAAAACAACATTTTTGTGGGAAAAATATTTTTTTTTTCATTTTCACAGATTAGCGTTGTAAAATTTTGTGAAGCACCTGTGGTTTCAATGTGCTCACCACACATCCAGATAAGTTCCCTGAGGGGTCAGGTTTCCAAAAAGAGGTCACTTGTGGAAGTTTTTCACTGTTTAGGCAAATCATGGGCTCTCCAAATGCGACATGACACTCGCAGACCTGAAAGATCTTGAAATTACCGTTGCAGAAGGTCCTTCAGCTGCTCAGCTCCTGCAGCCTCCGGTTTCTGTGATTGGGGAGGATGCGGTGTCAGCTTCCTCCTCCATCACAGGAAGCTGCCTCCGGACTATAAGACGCACACACTTTTTAACGAGTTTTTTTTGTTAAAAAAATGCATTTTATAGTCCAAATAATAAGGTAGATAAATTCCTTAAGGGATCTAGTTTCCAAAATTGGTTCACTTGTGGAGGTTTTCCTCTGTTCAGGCACATCAGGAGTTCTACAAACATGACATGACACCTGCAGACCATTCCATCAAAGAAACATCATTCCTTCCTTTCTGAGCCGTGTCGTACGCCCAAAGAGTAGTTGTCCCCCACATATGGGGTATCTGCATACTCAGGGGAAATTGCACAACAAATTGTGTGGTGCAATTTTTCTTGTTACCCTTTTGAAGAAGCAAAATGTGGGGCAAAAAAACATTTTTGTGGGAAAAATTAGATTTTCTATATTTTCACGGCTCAACATTATAAACTTCTGTGAAGAATATGGTGCTCACCATACTTCTAGATAGGTTCCTTGAGGGGTCTAGGTTCCAAAATGGTGTCACTTGTGGGGTGTTTCCACTGTTTAGGCACATCAGGGGCTCTCCAATCGCGACATGGCGTCCGCTAATTATTCCAGCAAATTTTACATTTAAAAAGTCAAATGGCGATCCTTTTCTTCTGAGCCCTGCCATGCGCCCAAACAGTTGTTTTCCCCTACATGGGATATCAGCATGCTTAAGAGAAAATGCACAACAAATTTTGGGGTCCATTTTCTCCTGTTGTGAAACTAAAAATTTCCTTCCACATTCCATTAATTCCTGTGAAACACCTGGAGGGTTACTAAACTTCTTGAATGTCGTTTTGAGCACCTTGAGGGATGCAGTTTTTAGAATGGTGTCACTTTTGGGTATTTTCTGTCATATGCATATTGACAAATTACCGAGAGGGTAAAAAAAACCCTGGTTGAGGGGTGTATAAAAAAATGTCTTATTACTGCTTTTACTAAAATGTGGTAAAGAAGTAAATTAAAACTACACTAGTTTGTCTGTGCCCTTACTGTGATATTAAGTCTCTAGAAACTGTATAGTATTACGATACATCTGATATCATGAGCTCATTATATTCATTATAGTTTTCCTCTGTCTGCAGTTTATAGATTAATTGATCAGATTATTTACTAGGACATACACAGGTTCCCTAGTGCTACCAAAAATATATACATAGCCACCCCAACAAGTTTCGCCATGTCTGGCTTCCTCAGGGGGCTGGGGCTATTAGTGGCTGGACAGAGCCTGCGCCGCCAAGAGCTTATTCCGACGTCTCTTCCATCACCAGCGTTGCCTGCAGAATGAATAAACGGTAATTACTTACCGGTAATTTGATTTTCCTGAAAGCCATGACAGCACCATACGAGAGTGTAGGATCCGCTCCTATTACCGGACAGGAAGCCCTGAGCACAAAATAAAAAGGCAACTCCCACTTCCTCCTTCAATGTGGTTTCCAGGAGTCAAGTAAGAGTCACCCAATTCATCATCATTTTTATTTATACATTCACTCAAGCACATTCTTCATTGTGAGAAGAGAAGACTAAGAACCATCAACCAAAAGCCAGAGGGAGGGAAAATTAGGGTACTGTCATGGGTTTCAGGAAAATCAAATTAACGGTAAGTAATTATCGTTTTTCCCTTCCCCCATAACAGCACCATACGAGAGACGAAAGCAACGGAGCCCTTCAATAGGGAGGGAGCACCCATGTAGGATCTTACACCTGAAGAAATATCCCTGAAATATCCTAGTTCAACAGATTGTGAATTTTTTAGATATCATTCAATCTTCCTTCTTGAAGCACTATCAACATAATCTCTATCGATTTGGAGCTTAAACCCAAAGCACCAACAAGAGTAAAAAGGATTTTTACAACACTCTTTCCTCTTTATCTCCCAGAGAAAGGTCTATATTTAGAGACCTCACTTATATACATGGTTGAATATTTTTCACAGATTTGATTAGATATTCTGTTTTCATTAAATCAACTAACCAACAACTGAAATATATAAGAACTGGTACTAGTACTCAGCGTGTAATAGAAGCAGAAGTTAATCGATTCAGGGAACCTGGTAACCTTAACCAGGCTTTGACTAGGGTTTCTACTTTAATATTGTTGCCATTTTCAATTGAAGGCCCCACTTAAGGCCAAGATCTGGGCCCTAAACCTTTTCTAGGGTCAATGATCACATAATTATTCAAAACTACCCAACTCTATGCTACCAAGAGTAGATAGAGCATGCCAGATTGCCAAAATGGGGATCTCAAAACCAGCAGAAATATTTAGTACTTTATATCCCTTAAGGTGTAACGTTAAGTTCCCCCAAGAAATGTATTTAAGCCGAACGGACACTTTTATAGTTTGAGATTTCCATCCTGGGGAGTTTCTGGCTACCACAATCTAGCCAAGTACCAAGAGCTAATACAACTAGAAAGGGTAAGATACAGATCTGAGCTATTCCAAAAGAAAAGTCACAATCCACCGTTCATTCAGGAATAGTGTTGAGCGATACCTTCTGATATCGGGAAATATCGGATCGGATTGGATCGGACCGATACCCAAAAAATATCGGATATCGGATATCGCCGATTCCAATACCGGAAACCAATGCATGTCAATGGGACACAAATATCGGAATGCCATCCCAGCGTGAGAGAATTCTCCTGATTGTTTAAAAGCCGGCGGGCGGTAAAAAGCCGCCGACTTTTAAACAATCACACAGCCCCATACTGCTTCCCCGCAGCCTCCCATCCCGATCCTCTGCTCCCCACGCCTAAGTTAGGACCGGGCGGGGAGCGAAGCACCAAGGAGCGGGGAGCGAAGGACCCGGGCGGGGAAGCCAGCAGTGAAAAGACTTTCCCGTTCTGTGCTGCGCTCCCCGCTCCCTGATGTATGTGGTATGATGTATGATTGGTGTGTGCGCGGTGTCTGCGGGTGTTTGTGGGTGTCTGCGTGCAGGCAGACATAGGCCGATGTGACACTACTACTCCCATCGGTCTATGTCTGTCCCCCGTCCACTCGTGCCAGCAGGATCAGCTTGATGGGAGCAGTAGTTCCCATCTGCCTGATCCTGCTATTTAAATTGCCCTACTGTGTCCTTTAAACTACCCCATATGTTATTTTGGCCCCCATGGGTTTATATTTTTGGCCCTATACATGTTTTATTTTTTTAGGCCCCCATAGTTTTTGTTTTTGGTCCCCAATAAATTTTAAATACATTTCATTGGTGGCCAGTGGTTACCTAAAATAAATTAGTTTATACATTACCTGTCCCCGCCGATCGCCACATAAAATAAAGTAAAAAATAAAAAAATACACCTATACTCACCTAGACACCTAATTCCCCGAAGCCATCAATCTCCTGTTATAAAATATAAAATAATAAACCATAATTTTATCCTTACCCCTCCGTAGTAGTCCAAATCGAGTGTCCCACGATGATCTCCAGTTTAGAGCAGCCACATAAAATGTGACCGCTCTAAACCGCTACCGCCGCTACAATGACGGGGCCGTAAAGCAGCCCCGTCATTGCATAAGCGGGTTCGCCGGAGTTCAGGCAGCGCTGCTCCGGTGAGCTCCTTTACGGCCCCGCTGACCGTGAGAAATTCCCACGGTACAGCAGGGCCGTAAAGGAGGTCACCGGAGCTGCGCTGACTGAATGCACTCCGGTGACCTTAGTCAGGGGCTCACGCTGCCGGGAGCGGACGTGTTCCCTGCAGTGTGAGCTTACAGCAGCAATGACAGCTGTCACATCTCCAGATGTGACAGCTGTGCATGGGAGATCAGCGCAGGAAAGTGGACAGGTAACTTTTATATTTTTTAGTAAACTAAGAATTAAATAAAATTGTGTGTTTTATTTCAAATAAATTATTTTTTTCTGGGTGTGGTGTCTGTTTTTTCTTTTTAACACTTTGTAGGTTAGTAATGGGGGTGTCATATAGACGGCCATCATTACTAACCTGGGCTTCATGGCAGCTGGCGCTGACATGAACCCCACCACTATTACCCCCTGCCACCGCACCAGGGCAGCGTGGAAGAGCGAGGCTAAGAGCCAGATTTGGCGCACAAATAGGATGTGCCAAATCTGGGGCGGCTGAGGGCTGATATTATAGCCTGCGAGGGGGCCTATAGCCATGGCCCCTTTCTAGGCTATTAATATCAGGTCGCAGCTGTCGGCCTAGCCTTTGCTGGCTCCAATTTATAGGGGGACCCTATTTTTTTTTTTTTTTTTTTTTTTGGGGGGGGGGGGTCCCACGTGTAGAATGGGCTGTAAAGGCTAAGCTAACTGCTGCGGACTGATATTAATAGCAAGGGAAGGGGCCATGATCCTTGGCTACTTCCCAGACTATTAAATCAGCCCTCAGCTTTCCCTCTTTTCCTTAAAAATACGCATGAGCCCACCCTTTTTTTTTTTTTTTTTTATACATTGAATAGGGGTTGGAGTAGGAAATGACATCAAATTGGCCTTTTTTTTCTTCACTAATTTTATTTGTCTTCAAAAACGCACATAGAATCCGCATGCGTTTTTCTGGCAAGGAGATGCGGAAATGGTCAGGAAAATTTCTGCTTCATTTCTGCATCGTGGGCACATAGCCTAATATTGGCGTGACCCCATGAATTTCGGGCTTAGGGCCAGTGGATAATACAAATCTGGCCCTAACCCCTTTATTACCCAGTGAGCCACCGAACCAGGGCCCTGGATGAGCTTGATACAGCGCCAGAAGATGGCACTTCTATGAACGCAACATTTTCTGGGGTGGCTGCGGACTGCAGTTCGCAGCAGGGGGGTCCCACAAAGCTTGGGCCACCCTGCACTGTGGATTCCAGCCCCCAGCTGCTTAGTTGTACCTGGCTGGACACAAAAATAGGGCGAAGCCCCACTTATTTTTTTTTTAATTATTTCATGAAATTCATGAAATAATTAAAAAAAAAGGGCTTCCCTATATTGTTGTGTCCGGCCAGGTACAAATAGGCATCTGGGTGTTGGGGGCAGCCCGTTCCTGGATGCTGTACCTGGCTGGCATACAAAAATATGGCGAAGCCCATGTCAAAATTTTTGGGATAAATTAGGTAAAAAATAAATAATAATTTAGGGACTGCATCTTTATTAACCCCTCAAGTGTCATTTAGTGTTAAAATAAAGGATTGGCGTGGGATCCCCCATAATTTTAGTCTCTAGCGGAGGTTAAGCAGACGGCTGGGGCAGATGTTTGAAGCCTGGGAAGGGGGTAATACCCACGGAGCTTCCCAGGCTACTAATATCAGCCCCCAGCTGAATACCTAGCCTTTACTAGCTATTAAAATGGGGGACCCAAAAAAAAATGATGTGGGGTCCCCTTATTTTAATAGCTAGCAAAGGCTAGGCAGACAGCTGGGGGCTGATATTAATAGCCCAGGAAAGGTGCCATGAATATTGGCCCCCTCCCAAGCTAGAAACAGCAGCCCTCAGCCGCCCCAGATTTGGCACATCCTATTTGTGCGCCAAATCTGGCGCTTAGCCTCGCTCTTCCACGCTGCCCTGTAGCGGTGGCAGGGGGTAATAGTGGTGGGGTTCATGTCAGTGCCAGCTGCCATGAAGCCCAGGTTAGTAATGATGGGCGTCTATAAGACACCCCTATTACTAACCTACAAAGTGTTAAAAAGAAAAAACAGACACTACACCCAGAAAAAAATAATTTATTTGAAATAAAACACACAATTTTATTTAATTCTTAGTTTACTAAAAAAAAAAATAGTTACCTGCGCTGATCTCCCATGCACAGCTGTCACATCTGGAGATGTGACAGCTGTCATTGCTGCTGTAAGCTCACACTGCCGGGAACACGTCCGCTCCCGGCAGCGTGAGCCCCTGACTGAGGTCACCGGAGTGCATTCAGTCAGCGCAGCTCCGGTGACCTCCTTTACGGCCCTGCTGTACCGTGGGAATTTCTCACGGTCAGCGGGGCCGTAAAGGAGCTCACTGAAGCAGTGCTGCCTGAACTCCGGCGAACCCGCTTATGCAATGACGGGGCTGCTTTACGGCCCCGTCATTGTAGCGGCGGTAGCGGTTTAGAGCGGTCACATTTTATGTGGCTGCTCTAAACTGGAGATCATCGTGGGACACTCGATTTGGACTACTACGGAGGGGTAAGGATAAAATTGTGGTTTATTATTTTATATTTTATAGCAGGAGATTGATGGCTTCGGGGAATTAGGTGTCTAGGTGAGTATAGGTGTATTTTTTTATTTTTACTTTATTTTATGTGGCGATCGGCGGGGACAGGTAATGTATAAACTAATTTATTTTAGGTAACCACTGGCCACCAATGAAATGTATTTAAAATTTATTGGGGACCAGAAACAGACAAAAAAAAAATATGGGAGCCTAAAAAAATAAAACATGTATAGGGCCAAAAATATAAACCTATGGGGGCCAAAATAACATATGGGGGCAGTTTAAAGGACACAGTAGGGCAATTTAAATAGCAGGATCAGGCTGATGGGAACTACTGCTCCCATCGAGCTGATCCTGCTTGCACGAGTGGACGGGGGACAGACATAGGCCGATGGGAGTAATAGTGTCACATCGGCCTATGTCTGCCTGCACGCAGACATCGCGCAGACACCGCGCACACACCAATCATACATCATACCACATACATCAGGGAGCGGGGAGCGCAGCACAGAACGGGAAAGCCGGCGGTATAGTCTTTTCACTGCCGGCTTCCCCGCCCGGGTCCTCCGCTCCCCGCTCCTTGGTGCTGCGCTCCCCGCCCGGTCCTAACTTACGATCAGGATGGGGGGAGCGGAGGATCGGGGTGGGAGGCTGTGGGGAAGCAGTATGGGGCTGTGTGATTGTTTAAAAGCTGGCGGCTTTTTACCGCCCACCAGCTTTTAAACAATCAGGAGAATTCTCCCACGCTGGGATGGCATTCTGATGACAGGCTGGATCGCAGCTGAGCGCTGCCATCCAGCTTGTCATCCTTCAGAGACACTGTATAGTGCAGGCATTATGGGAACTTCCGATTCCGGTATCCGATATCCTAAAAGTATCGGAACTCCGATACTGCGAATATCGGTCGATATTTCAGTATCGGAATGCTCAACACTATTCAGGAATGATCGTATTTACACTATTCCCCTATAATAGCATTAATTCTGCAACTTTATAATCCAACCATGGAGATTGTTAGATGAAAATAGTTCAAATGAAAAATAGATTCGTTTTCAAGCAAAGAAACTAAGTAAACTGAGTGATAACCATCTCCTCTGATACACTTTTTTTTCCAAAGCAACTCATTCAGAAAGAGATCTAGATCTCTTATGGTATTTGTCAAATCTCAGATGGTCTTAAGCTAAGGTATTAGCATCCCGTCCCGTTAAACATGTACCTTAAGTACGTATCATCCTGTGCTTGAGTAATAATCAGAACAGTCTTACCTCAGTGTGAAGGCATTCGTCTTAACTAGCAAAGATGCTTCTCCTTCACCACAGGAGTCTCACGGATACGGGGACATTTTAACTCATCCACTGATTCCTCCTTTTATAGGTTTATTGCAGCGCTGCCATCTTATCACTCCAAGAGCGCACCGACTGGATATTTAACCAACTCGCCACTTAGTTGAGTCTACCAGTTTATGACTTTAATCGCAAGAATACATAGTGTAATATGGTTCCATTGACTTAATTTCCAATTTGTCCATCTGCACTTCTAACTGGGAGGATACACTGGTCTTGAAATAATTTTACCAGATCCTGCATAATCATGTCTGTCGGGCAACTCCATTAGGAAGATGGACTGGGATATTTACTGGTTCGTCAGTCCCATACCAGCGAGTCCAACTCGTACCTCCCTTAGTAGGGCAGGCCGTTAGTGCTGCCCGACTCAGTACAATCAAGTTTATCTTTCCATTCCGAATCAGGAGGGTAGATTGAGGCAATTTTTGGATTATCAACCATAGTTGCCAGTGAGTCGAGCTCGCACTTCCCTTAGGAAGGCCGACCGGTATGGTGCTGCCTTACTTGGCACAATCAAGTTCATCTTACCATTCTATACCAGGAGGGTAGATTGAGGCAATTGGTAGTTAGTCAGCTCCCAATACTGGCGAGTCCAGCTCGCACTTCCCTTAGGAAGGCTGACCGGTATAGTGCTGCCTTACTTGGCACAATCAAGTTTATCTTACCATTCCATACCAGGAGGGTAGATTGGGGCAATTGATGGTCTATCAACCAACTCATACCTCCCTTAGGAGGTCAGACCGGTATAGTGCTGCCCTCTTGGCACAATCAAGTTTCTTATCACTGTAAGCCAGAAGGGTAGATTGGGGCAAATGTTGGATTTTCAGCCCCCCACCGGTGAGTACAACTCGCAGCTCCTCCTACCATTTCCTATCAGGGGGATATGGGATATAGAGAGTTTAATCACTTAAGGTCGAAAAGGTCATTCGAAGACTCCAGGTAGGAGTTTTAAGTGGACTTATAGTGGTTTCTTTTAAGCTTTGCACAGACATGTTCCTCTTGCACCTTCAACCAGGAGGGGGTGGGGGGAACTGAGCTGCAGATGTTTATCAGCCAGTTCATCTAAAGAGATGGAGGCCTCTCATATGATGAGAGGTTGAAAAAGTTGAGCTTGTTTAGCTTAGAAAAATGACTCCTCAGAGGGGGATCTCATTTACATCTATAAATATATGTGTGGTCAGTACAAAGGACTAGCACATAACTTATTCCCTCCAAAGACCATACTAAGGACCAGGGGCACTCATTTCGGGTGGAAGAAAGGCAATTCCAGCACCTAAAATATGAAAGGGTCCTTTACTGTCAGTGCAGTCAGACTGTGGAATGCCAACCACAAGAGGTAGTAAGGGCAGACACTAACAGCTTTTAAAAAAGAAAAGGCTGGATGATTTCCTCGATACACATAATATTGTGGGTTACAGTTAAATTAGATAAAATATTACACCTATAGTAGTACATTTGATCCAGGGTTCTAGGACTGATCACCTTTTCTTGGGGTCAAGAGGGAATTTTTTTTTTTTCCCCTTGATGCAAATTGCTGAATGTGACCTGGGTTTTGCCTTCTTCTGGATCAACAGTTTTTAGGTATAGGGATTTTAGTAAAACCATTGTTACAAATACAAAAAAATAAAACTAATTAAAAATTATAAACTGATTCATTATAATTGTAATAGTGAAGTTATAATTATAAAGGTAATAATACATTTGTGAGGCCTAGTCCCAGTAAGTTAGTAAGTTAGTGTCAGAGTGCAATTGGGGGAGAAAGGTTGAACTTGATGGACCTAGGTCTTTATTCAATCTGTTACGTTACTAATGATCCCAGATTGTGAAGATAAACTGAACTTAAATTGGTATTATTCTTTTAGCGCCCCCATTCACACCTTTACCAAGAAGACCACTGGGACATAGATGATAAATGCAGACTAGTTCAATATGCTATCCAAGTATGAAGGATTGACTGGACCTGTTACTCAGCAGCTATCCTTTGGACTGTATTTAATAGAATCACCCCAGACCGAGGGCATCGTCCAGAGACCTTATTTACCAATATCAGTAATATTGCTAGTAAAGGGCAGTGAAGTTTTGAGACCTTAGTGAAACAGATCTACAAGCCCCAAGTTGTCTTGCTAACCGGGCAACCCCCCGTGAGGCAGACAGCTGAGGAAAATCCTAGACCTAACGTGGCAGGTTCTTCCGCAACTATTAAGCGGTCTAAAAAAACCTTCAGACAGGCCAACGTGAGTCATAAACCTACACCTGAATTGGCATGAGGCCTAGCTGTGAGGCTCTATGCAAACCATGAGGTCTAGCCATGAGGCTCAATATGCAAGCCATGAGGCCTAGCCGTGAGGTTCAATACGCAAGCCGTGAGGCTCAATACACAAGCCATGAGGCTTAATACGCAAGCCATGAGGCCTAACTGTGAGGCACAATACGCAAGCCATGAGGACTACCGTGAGGCTCATTTCGCAAGCCATGAGGCCTAGCCGTGAGGTTCAATACGCAAGCCATGAGTCATAGCCGTGAGACTCAATACGCAAGCCATGAGGCTCAATACACAAGCCATGAGGCCTAGCCATGATGCTCAATACGCAAGTCATGAGGCCTAACCGTGAGGCTCAATACGCAAGCCATGAGGCCTAACCGTGAGGCTCAATGCACAAACCATGAGTCCTAGCGTGAGGCTCAATACACAAGCCATGAGGCCTAGCCTTGAGGCTTTATACACAAGCCATGAGGCCTAACCATGAGGCTCAATACACAAGCCATGAGGCTTAGGCCAAAAAAACGTAGGTAGGTACGGAATCATTAAATTTAGATTCTTCCAGACTGATGTTATCATTTCAGCGCCCAACTGGGCCCCTGCTCATTGCCACTCACTAGAGGTAGCTATAGAACTCAGCATGGTGTTCCATGATTCACTGGTGTTCCATGATTTACGGCTGCTCCAGCCGTGAGCTCCAGGCTTCTACATCCTTGAGGACAGGAAACCACATTGAAGGAGGAAGTGGGGGTTGCCTTTTTATTTTGTGCTCAGGGCTTCCTGTCCGGTAATAGGGGCAGATCCTACTCTCTCTCGTATGGTGCTGTCATGGGGGAAGGGAAAAAGGTGGCTCCTGGTGACAGAAGCAGATGTCACAGTAGGAGATCCCAGAGGAGATAGGACACACCATTTGCAGAAGCTCTTATATGACACAATGGCAGAAAACCAGATCAGTAGAAATCACCTTAAAGTGGCTCCATTTTGGAAATTATAACCCTCAGTGAATTAATCTATAGGAGTAGTGACTATTTTGACTCCAAAGCCACTTTCCTGAAATTAGCACGCTGTGGATGTTGTAGAGTGAAAATTGCACATTTGTTGTTTTATAACCCAACACATAGTGTCCAGATTGTGCTCCAGGAGACACACACCATCAATTAAGTGGGTTCTTCTCACTATAGTAATGCCAAATACATGGATGATAAATGTGGTTTGGGCACACTGCAAAGCTCAGAACAAGGGGGAGATTTGACTTTGGGAGAGCAGATATTGCTGGATTGGTTTATGAAAGCCATGTTGCTTTTCAAGAGCCTTTGAGCCACTAATAATGTGGAAACCTCTGTTTTTCAGATGATGGACCTGAGTGAGGACTTGTTTTTTTGTGAGATGAGAAGTTTTTTTTGGTATTATTTTCGCTTACATAACATTGTTTGGTGGCTTTTTATTCCATATATGGGAAGCAGAATGAACAAACAATTGAACACCACGCTCTTCTGGTTCATCCTATGAGGTTATCTATTAGACTGTGAACTGTCATTGTCTTGGTGAATAATTCAATTTTTTTGCATAACTTCCCATTTTTACAGACAGTTTAAGTAGAAATGTTCAAAAATATATAATTACACGGATTTTTTATTAAAAAATACTAATTGCTTTTATTATTGGCAGATGATTGTACCAGGAGATCAGAGGGACAGCTGACATCTTCAATTTTCAAATCAGATAATTTTGAGATCTCAGAGGATACAATTGAAGTGAATAGCATTACTCCAGATATACCATCATCCCTTCACATCAAAGATCTGTCTTCTGATCCTTTGAAACAGGTTCTGTCTTCTGATTCATTACCGACTACTCAGAAAAATCAGAGTCACAAAATAAGCATTAAAAAACAAATTGCTCCTAAAGCAAAGAAGCCATTTTCACGTTCAGAATATAGAAATAGTTTTCCCCTCAAAAAGTCTTTTCTTAAGCATGAAAAAATTCACAAAGCGAAGAATAGATTTTCTTGTTCCAAGTGTGGGAGATGTTTTAATCAGAAATCAGATTTTGTTAGGCACCAGATAACTCACACAGGAGAGAAGCCATTTTCCTGTTCAGAATGTGGGAAATGTTTTACAAAGAATTCAGATCTTATTGGACATCAGAGAACTCACACAGGGGAGAAGCCATTTTCATGTTCAGAATGTGGAAACTGCTTTACAGTGAAATCAAATCTTATTGCACATCAGAGAACTCACACAGGGGAGAAGCCATTTTCATGTTCAGAATGTGGGAAATGTTTTATAAAGAAATCAAATCTTATCAGCCATCAGAGAACTCACACAGGGGAGAAGCCATTTTCATGTTCAGAATGTGGGAACTGCTTTACAGAGAAATCAAATCTTATTGCACATCAGAGAATTCACACAGGGGAGAAGCCATTTTCATGTTCAGAATGTGGGAAATGTTTTGCAAATCAATCAAATCTTATCAGCCATCAGAGAACTCACTCAGGGCAGAAGCTATTTTCATGTTCCGAATGTGGGAACTGCTTTACAGAGAAATCAAAGCTTATTACACATCAGAGAACTCACACAGGGTTGAAGCCATTTTCATGTTCAGAATGTGAGAAATGTTTTGTACAGAAATCAAATCTTATCAAACATCAGAGAATTCACACAGGGGAGAAGCCATTTTCATGTTCAGAATGTGGGAAATGTTTTGTACAGGAATCAAATCTTATTAGACATCAGAGAATTCACACAGGGGAGAAGCCTTTTTCATGTTCAGAATGTGGGAACTGTTTTACATTGCAATCAACGCTTATCGACCATCAGAGAACTCACACAGGGGAGAAGCCATTTTCATGTTCAGAATGTGGTAAATATTTTGCAAAGAAATCAAATCTTAGCAAACATCAGAGAATTCACACAGGGGAGAAGCCATTTTCATGTTCAGAATGTGGAAAATGTTTTGTACGGAAATCAAGTCTTATCAAACATCAGAGAACTCACACAGGGGAGAAGCTTTTTTCATGTTCAGAATGTGGGAAATGTTTTACAGAGCAATCAACGCTTATCGAACATCAGAGAACTCACACAGGGGAGAAGCCATTTTCATGTTCAAAATGTGGGAAATGTTTTAACCAGAAAGCGCATCTTGATAGCCACCGGAGAACCCACACAGAGGAGAATGCCGCAGCTACACCCAACTAGTCTCTGTACAGACTAGAAAGGCCCTAGCTGCACAACTAAAAATACTACGGACCTAATTCTCTAATTGAGGAGTTTCTCGTACCTCCTGAGGAACCAGAGGGGAGGCCACAACATACTGTCAACCAGGGGAAAGGAAAGTATGAAGTAAAATACGAAAACCCTGAGTGAGAAACTAAAACACATTCATATAGGGCAAAGAAGGCAAGCTAATGAGAGCCACAAATAAAAGGAACAAGTATAATCTCCCAGAAACCTAACATTGTTAGAATGAAAATGTACTAGGAGGGAAAGCAAACTGACCGGGAGGATAGTTTCACCTTTGTGGTGAAACTTATACAATTCATCCTCACCAACTGTAAATGTAAACCTGTCCATTTATAATGACCACGGACAAGATAAAGATTCCCAACTCACATCAGGACCACAAGATCCCAGGTACTTTCAGCTGCATCACAACTAATGTAGTGTACTTAATTATATGTACCAAAGGTCCAACTGGGGGTCTGTATGTAGGGGAGATGGGGCAAAAACTTAGAACAAGGATGAATTCTCATCGCCACACAATAAAAGAAAAAAAGAATAGATCTACCTGTAGCCAAACATTTTTGTATCCCTGATCACAGCATCATGGACATGAAATTACTTGTATTAAAAGGTAACTTCAAATCTCAGAGAGACAGAGTTATGACAACCTTTTACACACTCGGAGCAGGAATGAATGTGTCACTTGGATTTATGTCTTTTTACTAGTGATGAGCGAATACATTCGGCACTATTCTTTACTCTCACGAATAGTACACAATTCAGGCTCTTCGACGAGTCATTAGCTATTCACCTCGGTATATTCGAGTGACCCGCCCAGCATGTTTGGCGCTTTATTTGCAGCCAATGAACATGCTGGGCTTGCTTGCCAATCACAGTAATGCCGTTGCCATCTTTGTTGTGGCATTACTGTGATTGGCTGGCCTTACAGCATCATAGGGGGATATTTAAGCCCTGCCGGCGCTATCTTGCGCATTTTACATGCGGACTCAACGTAGTGTGAGCGTAGGGAGAGTGAAAGCAGCGTATAGGGAGTGTCTTTTAAGAGCTATTTAGAGTGAAGATTAGTTCTCTGTTAGGTTGAGATAGCGCAGAGTGAGATTTAATACGAGGGAGAGGAAAAGGGAGGCAGGGTGTTAGCATTGCAAGTACATGCTGCAGATCTCTGCTAGGTTGCATTGTGTATAGTCAGAAGCATATAAACCGAAGAACATGGCGGTATAGATAAACCATAGTTCATATGTGGGCACTCCCAATAAAGTACAACCTACAAAAAGAGTGGAGTGACAGAGCCCCAAAAAGAGTCAGGTCACCATCATAATGTTTTATTGTGTATCCAAAATCTAAAAAGAAGGTCCCACGGACACTCCTAAATAGAGCACAACCAATAAAAATAGTATGTCATGGGTGAAAACTACAAAAAGGACAGAGAGACAACCATGTGAGTCTACAAATATGGGTACATGAAAAGAAGTGACAATATTATCAATCCAAGTATCAATTATTCCAGTTACCAAGTAAATGGACAACGTAACTTACAATTAATTACATTAAATGTCCTATGTTAATCCATTCCTG
The DNA here is from genome assembly GCF_046119375.1 of Phyllobates terribilis. Classification (NCBI taxonomy): domain Eukaryota; kingdom Metazoa; phylum Chordata; class Amphibia; order Anura; family Dendrobatidae; genus Phyllobates; species Phyllobates terribilis. Next base: position 355,394 of record NW_027363230.1, read on the forward strand.
GACACTTCAACATGAATAAACAACCAAAATATCCAGATCAATATATACTAAACGTCTGGACAATGAAGAGATACCAGCTGCTTATAAAAGATATAGATTTTATTTCATCAAATTGATAAAACCAATTAACAAGACAGGGCAACAACCTCTATAAAGGAGCGACACATACATGAGCTGGGAGGGAAAATTAACCCCCAAAAAAGGCCAAAAAATTGAACATCACTAGTAAACAAGAAATTAATTAATATAATGCCATATTCATACAATGTATTTGTTAGTAAGTGGCATGAATCATACACATGATGGTAACATAACTTAATTTAAATCAATACTGAAGAGACTATCCTAATGAAAAAATACAGCCTAAAATGCCAAAGTTTAAGGTGCCAGTGCTTCAGTGACTCTGATGGTCATACAGATAATAGATAGGTATGTCATGATGTAAAACAGGCCAATGAATACAGGTAAACTGCAGACTGTGATATTTCAGTTTTTCTTTTTTAATAAATTTGCAAAAATTTCTACATTTCTGTTTTCTTTCAGTCAAGATGGGGAGCAGAGTGGACTTTAATGAGAAAAAAATGAACTTTTTAGAATTTACCAAATGACTGCAATGAAACAAAGAGTGAAAAATTTAAAGGGGTCTGAATACTTTCCGTACCCAGTGTATATATTAGTATAAAATAACCCCTATACATTTAAAACCCATATCTAACATAGTGATACAATAATTCACATAGACGACTATATTGTCACTGTAGTCTTCTATCCCACACGTATAGGGTCATCCGCGAGGATAGACGTTCAACTGCCTTGCTCGTACAGTTGAGCTGGTCCCCCAGCCACTGGAAACGCACATCCCGCCACGACCCATCAACCCAGGCAAAAGCTTTCCTAAGGATGAATAAAAACAATTAAAAACACCAATACATCTACAATAAAACCATAAGATATTAAAAGAAACCCCCATCTACCCATTAGCCTCTATTATAGGAAGGTACTGAACCCAAAGCTTTCATTAAGTCCTGCCGGTGCTAGGGTACCCCGTCGATAGATCCACTTACTCTCCAATTGTGCTAAAATCCTCCCCAGGTCCCCTCCTCTTGCTCCCATGGTGACTTGATCAATATCTATGATGCAGAATTCTCTTCGGCTGCATTGATGGTGATGTAAAAAATGGCGTGGTAAAGTTTTGAGTGCTAGGGTCTTCCACCGTTTTGGCTTTGATAATGTCCCTAACTTGCTCTCTTACTCAAATTTTTAATTCTTTAGTAGTAAGTCGACATATATCTTTTTACAAGGACATTGGGCATAATAAATTACGCCCTTCGAGGTACAATTTAAATGTGCCCTTATTTCAAATGTTTTGGAGCCACCAAAACTATCAAACTTCTTTGCCTTCTTCAAATAACCACACGCCTTACAAAGCCCGCACGGAAAAAAAACATTAATCTCTTTCCTGTTATCCTGTTTATCTCTACATCTCTCCGGATCATAGTGACTGTGAACCAACAGATCTTTTAAGTTTGGACTTTGCTTCTCCACCATTGAGGGTGCTGGGGGGAGGATTTGACGGAGGATCGGATCTGTTAATAGAACTTACTAGTGCTTCTGTAAAATTGATCTCACTTCAGGCCACTGATTGTTATATACCAAAATAAATCGTACCTCCTCTGATTTGTTGATGTTTTTTTTTATTGCCATAAATTAATTGATCTCTTGGGGTTCGTGCTGCTATCCTGTAACCCCGTCTGATTGACCTACAGCTATATCCCCTCTTCAAACCGATTATCCAGTTCTATCGCTTGTTCCTCAAATGTTTTCTCATTAGAGAATATCCTTTTGGCCCTAAGGAACTGACCTATTGGAATTCCTCTTATAGTGGAGGGTGGGTGTGCCAATTCTACGTGTAACAACGAGTTTGTCGCAGTTGATTTCCTAAATATGTCAGTAGTTATAATACCATTCTCAGATACCCCGATTTTTAAATCCAAGAAGTCCAGACTTCTTCCGAATTTATATGTTAGCCGAATATTCAAATTGTTATCATTCAGCTTGGTCATAAGCCTCTCCAAATCTCTGGCTGTAGCCTCCCACACAAACCATATATCATCAATGTATCTGATCCTTCCCTGGACGATGTCCATCTCAACAGGTGGTATCCGCCTGGAATATATCCCGCTCCCACGAACCCAAAAAAGGTTGGCGTAGGAGGGGGCACAGGAGGCCCCCATATTGGAGCCCTGTTGTTGTAAGTAGATGTTCTTTTTGAAAATAAACACATGTCGAAGGACAAATTCCAGGAGGACCACGAGCAGCTCGGCAGGGACAGCTTGAGACCACTTGACGTCAGATACCACGAAACCACCCTAATACCATCTTCATGTTTGATGGACGTATAAAGTGTCTCTACATCTGCAGTGACCATGACTATATGGTCACCGAGGCAGAGGTGATCCAATCTTTGCAGGGCGGCCATGGTATCTTGTAGGAGGGCAGGCCAGAGACCAAGAGCTTCAAGTAGTGATCAATTACACTAGATATAATTTCACACAAACTGCTGTTACCGGCAACAATTGGCCTACCTGGTGGATCAATCGGATTTTTGTGATGTTTTGGAATTAAGTCAAAGGTGGCCAAACGGGGCTATAGTTTGCGCACCGTATCCAACAGTTCTTTTGGGATCACACCCTGTTTGAATGCCTCTTCGAGGATAGACACCAATTCATCCTGGAAAGAGGATAGGGGGTTATAAGAAAGTTTTTTTATAGCAATGGGGGGTATTCAGAAGTTTATATGCCTGCTTTTTGTAAAGGCTGACTGGCCAGACAACGAGGTTTCCCCATTTATCCGCAGGTTTAAAAATAACATCTTTCAATTTTAGTAAATATTTTAGCTCCATTTTTTCCATTTTACTTGGGTTAGATTTCCAAGGCGTGCATTGGGAAAGATTTTCAATGTCCAAAGTGACCAACTTAGTGAATACCTCAATGGCAGGACATAGGCTGAGGGCTGGAAATTTCTTAGATTTGTTACATAGATTATGGGGAAAGTCACTAACCTCTGAATTACTTTCTGCCTCCAGAGATTCCAGGGTTTCCAATGCTTCCCTTTCTTCTCTGGTAGGAAATAGGTCATGTAACGCTGTTTTGTAATGTAATTTTTTGTAAATGAGTTTCCTTGCAAATAGATGTGTAACTTTCACCTTCGTGAACGGGTCTAGGTGATAAACAGGAGAATAGGTAGGGCCCTTCTCTAAGAGTGTTAGTTGAGTTGTGGATAAGGTATGGGTAGATAAATTAATTACCTTACATCTGTCACCACCTACCTTTTATATGCAGCTGGTATCTCTTCTTTGTCCAGACGTTTAATATATATTGATCTGGATATTTTGGTTGTTTAACGTAACTTACAAGAACGGTATACAATCATGCATATGTGTTATCCTGGCACAACGTTGTGGACAACGCCCCCCGAAGAGCCTCATGCGAAACGCGCGTCGGTGCCCCAGCGAGACACCAGTCCATACAGCACTATGGGTATGTTATGACTCATCTTTATGTCAATGTCAATTTCTCTTCCCAGGCAATGTCAGTATATTTCTGGACATCATAAAAGGTTACACATGTCTTATGGGCACCTTTACTGTTATGATGCCAAGATAACACATATGCATGATTGTATACTGTGCTTGTAAGTTACGTTGTCCAATTACTTGGTAACTCGATTTATTGATACTTGGATTGATAATATTGTCACTTCTTTTCATGTTCCCATATATGTGGACTCACATGGTTGTCTCTGTCCTTTGTGTAGTTTTCACCTATGACCTACTATTTTATTGGTTGTGCTCTATTTAGAAGTGTCTGTGGGACCTCCTTTTTATATTTTTAATCCACAATAAAACTGATTTTATTATCTGGAATCATTATGATGTTGACCTGACTCTTTTTTGGGCTCTGTCACGCCACTCTGTTTGTAGGTTGTGTATAATGTAGGAACAGATTATGGGAGTTGGGAGAGAGGCCGGGTTTCATATCCAGTACCATAATATACAAAACAGCTCTTTTTTAGAGCAAAATAATATTCCTTAGTACCTGCATATACTAAACAATTTTTTCAGCTAAATAATATTCCTGGCCTATTGCTAAAATAGCGTATATTTATCTAGCAGTTGTGCGACTGGCGCAAAGCCTGCTGAGCTATGCAAACTAAACTATTTACCAGTAATTTTCCTGAGTCTGCTGTTGGCGTGTGTCATAAAGGCGATAGAACAAAAATTACTCTACTATTGGTAAAGTAAATGGCGTATATTTATCCAACAGTTGTGTGACTGGCGCAAAGCCTGCTGAGATACGCAAACGTCGCTATTTACCAGTAATTTTCCTGAGTCTGCTGTTGCTGTCTAATAAAGCTAAAAAAAATTACCCACACATTACTACCTACAGGGAATTTATACATAACACATCTGTGAGAGTACTTGTAAAAAATAAAGCCAAGGAATTTTTTTTCATAAAGCATTCAATATCGGAAAGGGTGACGTTAAGGAATGGGGATGTCGATGTGGTGGTGCCCAAAGATCAGAAGTAGTGATGAGCGAGCGTGCTCGACACTGCTCGGTACTCGCCTGAGGATCTCACTGCTCGACATGCTTGGCAAGTATTTCTGGGATGCTTGGGCGGGAGCTCGGGTCCCTGCCCTGCATGTTTGGTGCTCTTAAGAGAGCCAGTCAACATGCAGGGATTGTCTGCCACTCACTGTAATGCCGTAGCCATCTTGGTTGTGGCATTACAGTGATTGCCAGGCCCCATATCGTCATCGGGTCTATATAAGACCTGGTGCCCCTATGCTCATCACAGTCTAACCCGGAAACAGGCAGAGTAGGGAGAGGTGCTGCTGTGTGAAGGACAGAATTGGCAGTGTAATAGTTAGGTATAGGTATTCCACACCAAGATAGATATCCATCTGAACTAACAGTCCTTCTGAGGACTAATCCAGCTGCATATATTCAGTGGTGATAGCAGGAGCTAGGCAGGCAGGTTTTTGTGGACACTGTATACTGCACAATAGGGTCCATTGCACGTTCTGTCTGCTCCTGCTGTTACAGATATCTGTAGACATGGCCCCAGATAATTATTTTTTTTTTTATCTTAATCCTGATTAGTAGCTTAAAAAGCAATACAGTACACCATTTTGCTGCTCCATATGCTTGTTAGCAGAATACAGGCATTTTTTTTTATTTTACTCACATTGCTGTATTGTAAAGCAGAGACAATTTTCCATCATCACACCTGATCCCATATTACTGCCGTAATAATAGACATTTTGTGGAGCATACCAATACTCAATTTAAAGTCAGCCAGCAGTGTGTTGTTGAACCTATTCACACTTGGTGGTTGAACAATACTATACTAAAAGGTCCCAGTCTAAAACCGTGGTCGTCACACCTGATCCCATATTACTGCCATAATAATACAGACATTTTGTGAAGCATACCAAATATACTCGATTTAAAGTCAGCCTGTGTGTTGTTGAACTTATTCACACTTGGTCGCTGAACAATACTATACTAAAAGGCCACAGCCTAAAACCGTGGTCGTCACTAGTGTTGAGCGAATTTGTTCGGCGGATGTTCGAAAGTTTCAAATTCGGCACGAATATGGCACATTCGGATTCGTGATCACAAAGGCGAGCAAACTTTCTTAAAATCTGAAAAGTTTAAGAATTTGCACGGGACTGCGAATACAGGGCAACTACGGCGTTTTGAAATGTTTTGTTCGCATAGTGCAAGTGTATGATGGGCCGTGATATGTGCCAGGTGAGTGTGGGGGCTGTGGAGAGCTTAGAACAGGTCACTTTTTTTTTCTTTTTTCCGGTGGGCGGTAACTTTAACTGAAGAAAGCACAGCCAGCCAATCATAGTGCAGGAAGCATCTACACTGTCCAGACATAAGGGCTTCTGCGATTGGCTGCTGAAATCACATGTCCTCTCAATATAAAAAGTGGCCATGTTCCCTCAGCGCCATTATATCCATGTCACTGCTGGAGACAGACGCAGCTCAGTGTTCTCCTGTGTAATGAGAGATATTAGCTAGATAGATGGGCGCTTGTATGGTAGTCAGATAGTGTAGATAATTCCTGGCCTGTGTACCTCTGCAACCGCTGGTGCAGCACATTTTGGTGTTCTTGTGCAAGTACTGAGATTCTGACAGAAACAGAGGGCCAATGCCATACAATAGTGCTGTGCACCGGTGGTATAGAGCTCCATGTCTCAGTATACCTTGAATCTTTTTTTGCTCTTGCTAATGTGATCAAGTAAGCGCAGTGCACCTTTTCATTTAGTGGGGTTGACATTGTGCTCTGCTATTTTTCTGTTGCTATTGTGATATTGAAAGCTATGCGCACTAAAGTTTTTTTAGTGTCAGATACTATTTTAGTGGAGTTGAACTTCAGGTGGTTTCAGAGTAAAAAAATACATTTTTACTCATGCTACGCCCAGTCCAAAAAATATTTTTTCCTGTGCCAAAAGTCATACAGTGCTATAAGCCAGCTACTACGTCAGTGGCGGTCAAATTCAGCTTGTACGCACAGTCAAACCTATATTTATTTTTGGTTGGCAGGCAGAGTCCACCAAAAGTTTTTTACTGTGGCAAAGTTGATCCAGTCTGTTAAAAGGCAGATCCTATTTTAGTGGAGTTGAACTTGTCCTGGTTTCACAGTAAAAAAAACAAAAACTTCTCTTACCTGGCCCAGTCCAAAAAATATTTTTTCCTGTGCCAAAAGTCATAGAGTGCTATAAACCAGCTACTACGTCAGTGGTGGTCAAAGTCAGCTGGACGCAGAGCTTATGCAGAGTAACCGAAATATATTTTTTGCTCTGAGTAAAGTGATACAGCTGGCTAGATCTGAGTTTGAAATATTTTGGAGCATATATTCTATGTCATACTGGCCTCATCCACATTCAAAAAAAATAATTTCTTCTGTTCCTAAAGTAATACAGCAGGGGACATCTCAGTTTGAAATTGTTTGGAGAACATCTCGTAGGTTTTATCGGCCTCATGCACACTAACAAATTTCTTTTGTCTGTTAGTAATGTTATACGGCAGGCCATATCTTACCTTGTCATTTAGTGTCACTGAAATTCAGGTGTGTGCTGAGCTATTGCACAGGAAAAAAACGTATTTTTCTTTAGTTAATTGCGTGCTCCTACCACTGTATCTGACCAACATGAGTGGGAAAAAGAGAGGGCATGGTGGAAGGGGGAATAGGCTTGGTGTTCAAGGTGTACGTGGGGTATGTGATAATGTTAGTGAAAGCACTAGTGAACCAACACAAACAGGTCCTATCCAAAGACAACTGACAACTTATGTTAGTGGATGGCCTACTGCACTCCCTTCCTTTGGCAGCCGCACAGCAATACGCCTTGTTGATAAGGCCTAGAAAAAGCAGGTGCCCCAGTGGATGGCAAGCTCTGCTTCCAGTGGCCTCTCCTCTTCTTCCTCCACCTCAACATCACACGCAGTACAGTCCTCAGAGGTGGCACCCCAATTACTCATGTTTCCCCCCGCGTCACAACTGGCCAACTGCCCAGCTGACTGTAGCGAACCACAGATGGGTGAGTCTGTAGAACTCTTTACCCATTCTACACTATGGGCATCAGAAGTGTACTTCAAACAGTCACGGGGAGGAAAGCATCTGCCCCGATGCCCAAAATTTTTTTTAGCTTGGATTCGGGGCAGGACGAAGTAGGGTCCGAGCAGGTTCCTGACCCTCGTCACCAGACGTTAACCTCAGAGGAGAGAGGTGATCCCGATTAGACTCAGATACCTGAGGCTCATGCGGACTGTACTGTGCTGTCAGAGCAACAAGAAGAGAGGGGTCACTCTGAGGGTGAAGAATAGGATAACACATTGGATGATGACAAGGTTGAAGATCCTACTTGGTGCGAACCCAGAGTCACGCAGCCGAGTAGCTCATCGAGGAGGTGGAGGAGGAAAACGAGGAGGTTACATTTTGCCCTATGGCGCAGACATGGAGTGTTGCAAGCACGAGGAGCACTACATCCTTAGCCATATCCGTGGCTGTGGCCAGCAGTGGTCACGGATCTGCAGCTTGCAGGGGCAGCAAGGGTTGCCTAGCATGGGCCTTTTTTGTCGCTGCAAAGGATGAGACAACTCACGTTATCTGCAAACTTTGCAATAAAAAACTCAGTAGAGGGATAAACTGCAGTAATTTGACTACTACAACCCCTGGCAAAAATTATGGAATCACTGGGCTCGGAGGATGTTCATTCAGTTGTTTAATGTTGTTGAAAAAAAGCAGATCACAGACATGGCACAAAACTAAAGTAATTTCAAATGGCAACTTTATGGCTTTAAGAAACACTAAAAGAAATCAAGAAAAAAAATGTGGTACTCAGTAAGGGTAATTTTTTTCGGGACCAAGCAGAGGGAAAAAATTATGGAATCACTCAATTCTGAGGAAAAAATTATGGAATCACCCTGTAAATTTTAATTTCCAAAACTAACACCTGCATCAAATTAGATCTGCTCGTTAGTCTGCATCTAAAATGGAGTGATCACACCTTGGAGAGCTGTTGCACCAAGTGGACTGACTACTGGCTACACCAGCATGTCGCAGACAACATCACCTGTTCTTTGTCTAAATCTATGTGTGCCAGGGTGCATTTCACCACAGACACCTGGACGGATAAGCATGGCCCAAGGGCATTACATCTCGCTGACTGGGTACTGGGTCAGGGCCGGCGTCAGCACCCGGCGTACCCGGGCAAGTGCCGCGGCCCTGGAAAATCAGAGGGGCCCAGCCGCCCACTCACTGTCGGGGCCCGGCCCACACACCCACCCGCCCACTCACTGTCGGGGCCGGGCCCTCACACCCACCCGCCCACTCACTGTCGGGGCCCTGGCCGCATCCTCGGCACGTGTTCAGGGACGCAGGCGCTGCTTGATTGCCGGCACTCCCCCCAGACATGGCCGCGCGCTGTCTGGCTGTGTCTGCTAGTAATGACACGGCAGGATCAATGGCACTGCACCTTTAATTGTGCTTGTGTGTCGCCCCTGCCGCGTCATTACTAGCAGACACAGCCGCACAGCGCGCGGCCATGTCTGGGGGGAGTGCCGGCAATCAAACACCGTCGGAGCGGAGGTCCTCCACAGATGGGGGGGAGCGGCCCAGACCCGACCGCAAGTGGACCCCTCTGATGTTCCAGGGCCATGAAGTCTGACACGCCGGGGGCCCTGCACTGCCCCATACCTGAGGAGCTGCTGGACAGGACACTGGACCGGGGACAGGTGAGTGAGGCTTCCCCAATCCCCATATTAAAAATACTTGTAATGGGTCTGTGTGAGTGCATGTATGTGAATGTCAGTGTGTATGACTGTGTATATATATTTGTTTGTTTTATATATGTCTTTAAGAATTTGTGTAAAAATATGTGTATGTCTGTATGTGTACATGTCTGCGTACCGTGTGTGCGTGCGTTTGTATGCGTACCGTGTGTACGTGCGTGTCTGGGTACCGTTTGTGCGTGCGCGTTTCTGGGTACCGTGTGTGCGTGCGTGTGTCTGCGTACCGTGTGTGCGTGCGTGTGTCTGCGTACCGTGTGTGCGTGCGTGTGTCTGCGTACCGTGTGTGCGTGCCTGTGTCTGCGTACCGTGTGTGCGTGCCTGTGTCTGCGTACCGTGTGTGCGTGCCTGTGTCTGCGTACCGTGTGTGCGTGCATGTGTCTGCGTACCGTGTGTGCGTACCATGTGTGCGTGCCCATGTCTGCATATGTGAAGGATGAGGTGGCAGGCTGGGCCCTGTGTACTATATATATATATATATATATTTCTCCGCCGTATCTGTGCATCATGAATCGTGTATGTGTTAAAAGGGCCCACTGAGACTCTTTTGCCCGGGGCCCAGAAAAACCTGGAGCCGGCCCTGCACTGGGTGACTCTGGTGGCTGTGGGGTCAGGGGCTGCTCCACAAATCTTGGAATTCCCAAGGCTTGCAGAAGAAACCTCTGTATTTCCCACTTCCTCCTCTGCTTCTGCGTCCTCCACCTCCTCTAGGGCCTCCACCTGCGCACTCAACCTCTGCCTTAATGAGACATGCGTTCCAAGGGTGCGGAGCGAATACACACCACCTCCGTACTGCGCAGTCAGGGCTCATCGTAATCAGGCAGTCTTCAAATTAATATGTCTTGGAGATTGCAGTCATACAGGTGAAGAGTTGTGGGCAGCTCTCCAGGCTCAGTTTGAGCAATATCAGTCTCCGATGAACCTAGAGCCAGGGAAGGTCGTGTGCGATAACGGTGCGAACCTGTTAGCGGCCCTAGGCCGAGGTAAGCTCGCACACGTGCCTTGCATGGCTCACATCCTCAATCTGGTGGTACAGCGATTTCTCCGCCACTATCCTGGCCTGGATGAGCTGCCTCACAAAGTACGGAAGCTATGTGCTCACTTACGCCGTTCGTACCCCTCATGTCATCGACTTGCATCAGTACAGAGGTCTGTGTCAGTGCCAGTTAACAGGTTGATCTGCGATGTGCCGACGGGGTGGAATTCCACTCTGCACATGCTGTGCCAGCGGCAACGAGCTCTGACGCAATATGTCATGACATATAGCGTGGGGCAACGCAGTACGGACTTTGGGCATATCACGTTTGTGGAGTGGGAACAGATTAAGGACCTCCGTACCCTTCTGCACGGTTTTGAAATGGCTACTAAACTGGTTAGCGCTGACGATGCCGTCATCAGCATGACTATTCCGGTCATATACATGCTGGAGCACACTTTGAATAACCTGTGGCAGTAGATGGTGGCCCCAGAAGAAGAGTAGGATGCGGAAGGGATACCAATGTCTCAAATTTCCAGACTGTCATCACACAGGCGGATGCCAAGTGATGGTGGATTACAGTGATCGACAGGGTTTGGTGATACCAGGCAAACTGTTAGTGAAGGTACAAGAGCCGAGGAACTAATGGAGGAGGAAGAGGTGATGGGCAGCTGTCAGAGGATAAAGAGGATAATCATTCCCTCTCGTTTGAACTTTGTTGGCAGGAGGGGACGGAGGAAACAAGCATCAGTGTTAAGCAGGCCACAATACAGCCTGGCATTGGACCTCCTGGAAGAGCCCAACATATGAGTGCCTTCTTGATACACTATCTGCAACATGATCCCCGTATAGCTAGGATTCAAAATAATGCTGACTACGGGGTTGCCACTCTGATAGATCCACGTTATAAAAGTCAATTTTTCCAGATGCTTCCTGCCCTGGAAAGGGACCCGCTTATGTTGGAGTATCGAAATAAGCTTTTAAGCAACCTTAGTAGAGGTTTTCCTCAAGATAACAGTGAGGCACACAGTGTGCATCACAGCTGTAGTCCGCTGTAGTCTTTCAACCTCCCGCACGTCAGTTTGTCAATGCGAAAACATTAGCAGCAGCACCATAGTAAGTGGCAGAAGCTATTTCTGGGAGTCCTTTCACACATTTTTTGCACCAGTACAAGTCTGACATGTGGTGAATGACTGGAGAGGATGGTGGAGGAGTATCTAAAGCTTAATATGAATACAATCAGGGAGGATTTTGACCCTTTTACATTTTGGTCTTCAAAAATGGATGAATGGCCTCTCACGTTTTGGAGGTTTTATTATGCCCGGCAGCCAGTTCTCTCTGAACGTGTCTTCAGCGGTGCTGGTAGTGTATTAACGGATAAGCGACCCGGCTGTCCCCTGAAAGTGTAGACCGCCTAACTTTCATCAAGATGAACAAGTCATGGATCTCCAAGGACTTTTGCACCCCAATTGCAGACTGTACAGAGTAGGCGATGTTGTCGTTTTAAGTGTGCTGCATTGATCTCTTGAAACTGCAGTCTGTGATATAGCTTCTGTGCCTGCTCTTGTTGCTGCTGCAGGTTTTAGGCCCTAATTTTGGGAATGTGGAGAATTTTGATTGTGTCTCCATTAGTGATGAGCGAGTATGTTCTGTTAACCCTTTCGCCGAGTATGCTCGGGCCGAGCTCCGAGTATTTACAGCTGCTCGGTGATATGCTTGAATCGCTCCCGTGTGCATGATTTGAGACCGTTTGACAGCTTTAATACATGTGAGGAATGTGTAAGAAATAGACATTCCTCACATGTACTAAAGCTGTCAAACAGTTGCAAATCATGTACACGGGAGCGATTCAAACATATCACCGAGCAGCTGTAAATACTCGGAGCTCGGCCCGAGCATACTCGCCGAAAGGGTTAACAGAACATACTCGCTCATCACTAGTCTCCATCCATTTTGTTGGCTGTAGTGAGACAGGTTTGGGTCTGCGTTAAACTACTTGTTGTCTGATGACATTGATGCCACTTCGGTGGTGTTAGGCCCTCATTTAGGGCAATGTGAACACTCCTGGTTAGGTCTCCATCTCCTGGGTTGGCTGTACTGGAAGAGGTGTGGATCTTATTTACACTATTTCTACCGTAGTGAAATTGATTAGACATTGCTAGTGTCTGCCACTAATTTTTTGAAATGTGGAGAATCATGATTGGGTCTCCATCTATTGGGTTGGCTGTAGTGGAACTTGTTTGGGCCGCCTTTGCAATACTTATACTCTAGTGAAATTGATGTCACTTCGGTGGTGTTTGTTAGGCCCTCATTTAGGGCAATGTGAACACTCCTGGTTAAGTCTCCATCTCTTGGGTTGTCTATACTGGAAGAGATGTGGGTCTCATTTACACTATTTCTACTGTAGTGAAATTGATTACACTTTCCTGGCGTCTGCCGCTAATTTTTGGAAAGGTAGGGAAGCCTGCATGGGTCTCCATCCATGGGGTTGACTGTAGTGGAAGAGGTTTTGGTCTCCATGCATTTCTATAGTTATACTGTAGTGAAATTGAGCATTTGGTGCAGATATTGTTCTCCCCAAACGGGTACGCAAACATGATAAACTCTAAATTGATTTTCAATAAACAACCATCAGCCGCCACATCAAACACCTCTGTTGCTTCTTCCTCCTCCTCTGTTACCGTTCCAAGTTGTGTCACGCAGGTGTCCGACAGAACCAGCTGTATACCCGCTGAAGTTAGGCTGAGTGACAGCCCGTCAGCTGTAAGTGAAGCAGACATGCCTGCTGTGTCACTCTGAGCACACCACACGTTTCTCAATCCACCGTAACATCTCCACCTGCACCTCACTCACGGTTTATCGGTTTGTCCGTTTCACCGTACTCTGCCCTCTCTCAGCACTGCAGCCAGCCCTCAATCCCACTGTTGTGGTCACGTAAAAGATTGTATCATCCTACACGACAAAGCTAAGAGGTTGAACTCCACCATCTCCAATCTGTTGGCCACGGAAATGGTGGTCTTAGGCCCTATTTTTTTAAAATGTAAACACTTCCGATTGAGTCTGCATCTCCTGGGTTGGCTGTAGTGGGACAGGTATGGGTCTGCATTAAACTACTTGTAGTCTGATGACATTGATGCCACTTGGTGGTGTTAGGCCCTCATTTAGGGCAATGTGAACACTCCTGGTTAGATCTCCATCTCCTGGGTTGGCTGTACTGGAAGAGGTGTGGGTCTTATTTACACTCTTTCTTCTGTAGTGAAATTGATTAGACATTGCTAGTGTCTTCCACTATTTTTTTTAAATGTGGGGAATCCTGATTGGGTCTCCATCTATTGGGTTGGCTGTAGTGGAACCTTCCTGTTCTGCAGTCTAAGTTGTGTAAGGTTGCGTACCAGTCCTTGCTGCACTCCTGATACAGACTCTGCCTGCTGCACTCCTGATACAGACTCTGCCTGCTGCGCTCCTGATACAGACTCTGCCTTCTGCGCTCCTCATACAGACTCTGCCTGCTGCGCTCCTCGTACAGACTCTGCCTGCTGCGCTCCTCGTACAGACTCTGCCTGCTGCGCTCCTCGTACAGACTCTGCCTGCTGCGCTCCTCGTACAGACTGTGCCTGCTGCGCTCCTGGTACAGACTCTGCGTGCTGCGCTCCTGGTACAGACTCTGCGTGCTGCGCTCCTGGTACAGACTCTGCCTGCTGCGCTCCTCGTACAGACTCTGCCTGCTGCGCTCCTCGTACAGACTCTGCCTGCTGCGCTCCTCGTACAGACTCTGCCTACTGCGCTCCTCGTACAGACTCTGCCTGCTGCGCTCCTCGTACAGACTCTGCCTGCTGCGCTCCTGGTACAGACTCTGCCTGCTGCACTCCTGGTACAGACTCTGCCTGCTGCACTCCTGATACAGACTCTGCCTGCTGCGCTCCTCGTACAGACTCTGCCTGCTGCGCTCCTGATACAGACTCTGCCTTCTGCGCTCCTCATACAGACTCTGCCTGCTGCGCTCCTCGTACAGACTGTGCCTGCTGCGCTCCTCGTACAGACTCTGCCTGCTGCACTCCTCGTACAGACTCTGCCTGCTACGCTCCTGGTACAGACTCTGCCTGCTGCGCTCCTCGTACAGACTCTGCCTGCTGCGCTCTTCGTACAGACTCTGCCTGCTGCTCTCCTCGTACAGACTCTGCCTGCTGCGCTCCTCGTACAGACTCTGCGTGCTGCGCTCCTGGTACAGACTCTGCGTGCTGCGCTCCTGGTACAGACTCTGCGTGCTGCGCTCCTGGTACAGACTCTACGTGCTGCCCTCCTGGTACAGACTCTGCCTGCTGCCCTCCTGGTACAGACTCTGCCTGCTGCCCTCCTGGTACAGACTCTGCCTGCTGCACTCCTGGTACAGACTCTGCCTGCTGCACCATCTAGCCTATCTTATGGGATCCAGCTGCTGCGTGTCCGTTGGTCTGTCCTGGAGTGGCACCTGGTGTTCATTGGGAGCCAAGTGTAACCTCACCATCAGAGGCTCTAGTAAACAGTCCGGTGCTTAGTCACCCCCCTCCAGGCTCTCCGGGGTCCGTGGCCCTGTGGTTCCACAAACCACGTCCGTGACCGTGCGACCTCGCAGGTGGGGTCCTCTCTCCTGTTGTACCAGTCGGTGACCCCTTTTGAATTGTAAAGCGCAACTGAATAAATGTCGCTGTCACAGTAATAATAATTATAGTACTTGTACTCTGGGTCAATTGATGGCACTTCCCTGGCGTCTACACCAAATTTGATGTGTTTTGGCAGCTTTTGGTTCCGTTTCTAGGTGTTGTGTATGCATTTTTTTGGTCCCCCATTGACTCCTGTGGGATTCAGAAATGTTCGACAAACAGTTGGCAAATAAATTCGGCAAATATCAATTTGTTCGGCAAACTTTTTTGAACCGAACATTGAAATGTTCGCTCATGCCTAGCTCAGATATGGCAGAAAACACAATACAAAGCAACATGTGTCGCCATGAAAAAACTAGCAGCAGCTTGGAAGTGATGGAAGTACATACCGTAGTGGTAGAGAAATGCCCCCTCCCCCCCCCACCCCGGCTGGAGACGTCCATGGGGGCATTCCTCTACCACTACGGTATGTACTTCCCTTCACTTCCAAGCTGCTGCTAGTTTTTTCATGGCGGCACATGTTGCTCTGTATTATGTTCTCTGCCATATCTGAGCTTTCATATGATCTTAATATATCTGGTATTTATGAATCTTGTGTGCACTGTCACTTTATTTGCTCTTGGTTGCAGATTTGAACCATAGTAACTTTTTCCATCTTGGCTGTACTTTTATAGCGGTCGTGATTTTGCTATTGTATTCTTTAACATCATATATTCTATATTTATTCTTATATTTATTCTTATATTTATGAACAATGAATTTTGTGCACGGACACTTTACTAGCCCTACATTGCTGGTTTGAAATCATGTTGGTCGCTGTGAATCAGTAAGGATATATGTAATTATGTACTGTGTGTATTAGTCCCCATGATTTGATTGTTACATTTTTCTCCCCCCTGCTTTATAGTCCACCTGTGTGATTCTTTTCTTTTTTCCCTCCTTTGGTTACTATGTTGCGGTAATATGTGGTCTGGTCATGGTGTGGTGGTATTTGTTCCTTGAATGTCCTATTATTTGGTTACTTTGTGGTGGTAATATGTGGTCTAGTCATGGTGTGATGGTATTTGTTCCTTGTATGTGTGTCACCCTGGCCTGGATGCCACAAAATGTAATAAAGCTGTGTCTGAGAGCAAGGGGGAGGTTCTCTGGTCAGGGGAACATTAGCATGCAATGCCTCCTGTCTCAGGCCAGTAGGGGGAGCTGGCTGCCCCTATAAAAGCTGGTACTGGGGGCAGGGTTAGAGAGAACTGGATGGCCTGTCTCAGCACTGAGACGTGTCCCGGAGCAGAGCAGGGACAGAAAGTTGTATTGCACCTAAGAGGAAGTGTGGCAGGAGGAGAGCCACTAGCCAGAGACAAGAGGCCAAGTCAGCCTGTCTTGGCAGATAAAGGACTTAATTTACCAGACTTTGGTGTCTGAGGCTGGGAGGATTCCACATCCCCGAGCAGATAACCAGTCCGCAGGGGACTGTATATTCCTTGGCCTAAGAAGCCTGGAGGCTCTGCCACAACAGAAGGGACCAGCACAGCCGTACCAGGCCGGGAGCAGAAAGGAATCCACGTCGCAGGCCATACAGGTGAGAGTACACGGAAAGCTCGGAAACGTGGGCTGTTACCCTATCAGGAGGAGATAGCCAGAAGGAGCGCAGAAAGCACGGTAGGCCTACACCCTCACCCTGACCAGGGCCAATTTCCCCATTGCTCTCAGACATCCAGGTCCCCTCCTAGCCGGGACTGTTTGTGGGTCAGTTTACCTGTTCTAGTAAAGACCCTGGACTGCAACCTGTTGTCTGTGTGCTCCTTGCTCCTCCAGTACTATCAGCACTGGGACTCTCACTACCATCACTCCCACCATTCATTATACTGCCCTGGGGCCGCACTCTTCCCGTGGGGAGTCACGCTACCCTAGCTGCACACCTCATCAGCCCCAGCAGTCTGCATGCAGCGGCGGTTCCTAATAACCGCAATCCACGGGTGGCGTAGTCGGACATAATCATCAGCACATAGCGGACTACGACTGGCCTGACCACCCAGAGCCACGGAACCGGGTTGCCACTACTACTCCCATCGTTCCCCTACTGCCCGGATCCGAGTGCCCCACGGCCCAGGGGGCGAGTCAGCTTTGGCGTAGTCGGCAGGATTTCGTGCCCGCAACCACCGGGTACTGCGTGCCTTCAAAAGACTGTCATACCTACCGTGGTGAAGGTTCCCGCCATCCGGAGCCGTTTCCCGCCATCTTCAGTCGGTTCCCGCCATCTTCAGCTGTTTTCCCGCCATCCGAAGTCGTTTTCCCGCCGTCGGACGCCATCTTCAGGAAGCCGCGCGGGAAGAAGAGGGGCGTGGACGCCAAAAGCGCGCGAGCCCTGAAGCTCCACCCCACGCACCGACGCTGCGCAAGGTCCTGGAAGGGAGAGAGAGCGACGCTGACGTCATCAGGACGCGACGCAAGGTCCTCGTCCAGAGCAGCGGCAGCGGAGCCGCGGCCTACAGAAGAGGATCGTCGGAAGATAGGCCACGCTTAACTAGGGGGGAGGAAGATGTCGGATACAGAGGCGCCAACTACCACCAACGCAGCTGCAGCAGCGGTGATGCCCTTTTCCCTGCCCTACATCCCTGGAGCGGCCTGGCTGCACAAGTACTCAGGGGAGCCCCATGCCCTAACTGACTTTAAGGAAAGGCTGTACAGTTTGTTCCAGGTTTACCCCCTGACAGAGGAACAGAAGGTCAGCATATTGACAGGGCAGTTAACTGGCGCAGCCCAAAGGGAGGTAAAATCATGGCCCACTGAGGAGAAAAGGACTGTGAAGGGTATTCTGGCCCGGCTGCGGGGTACCTTTGACACACGTATCTCCGCTGAAATTAAAATGAGGTTCTATGGATGTAAGCAGCGGGCACAGGACAGCATCAGAGACTATGCCCTAAATCTGCAGGAAGCCTTGAGGGCTATTCAACAAACTGACCCTGGCAGTGTGCAGGAAACGGATAAGCTGCTAACAGAACAATTCATAGAAGGTCTGCTGTCTAGCGCCCACAGGGCCCAACTGTGCCTCATGTTCTTTCAGAACCCCGACCTGACCTTTGCCCAATTTAAGGACAGGGCCATAAGGGTGCTCCGTGAATCTGCAACCAGTGGCGCTATAAACCCCCGGCGCCCTGCTCTCACCTACCACCAGGAGGCGGCGCCCTCCTCTATGGACCCCGTGGGGGCTGATGCACAGGCTCTGAACCAAGCCCCATCGAAAGACCTGCACCACCAAGTCCAGGAGCTGACCAGGAGCGTTGCGGCGTTGACCAGGACCGTCCAGCCGTTGCAAGTGGACCCTTCAAGACCCATAGAGCTGGCTTCAAGTCCGGAGGATGTCCCGTGGCGTCGACAGAGGAGGATCCCGTCGTTTCGAGGGAGGCCCACAGACCGCTACGCAGAGGATGGACAGCCCATTTGCCGTCAATGCAACCAGCCCGGACACATTTCCAGGTACTGTAATTTAAACGGGTCCAACCTGGGGCATAGGGCCAACCCCCAGGCATAAGATCACCAGGCCCTTATAATTGGCGTGATAAGTACGTTGGGGGGCGCCCGGTTTTACCCGTGGTGCTGGACGGTATCCCCATGAGCACCTTGCTGGATACTGGGTCGCAAGTAACCACTATCCCTTATGTACTTTTTAAGCAGTATTGGACTGATGCTGATATCACACGGTATCCAGACAGTAACTTGAGCATCATCGCCAGTAATGGCTTACCAGTGCCGCAGATGGGGTTCAAGGAGATGACCATTAAAATTGGTAAAGTTGAACTACCGGCACAGGGAGTGATTATTGTGGACATTGACCGTCGTGAAAGTCACCCTAAAATAACTGTGGGTACTAACGTGATTGAAAATTGTCTTTCAGAGGTAATTGTAATTCTACAACAGGTGGCGGTGAATGCTAGTTCCAGCCAACAGAGAGTCCTCAACAAGGAGATAAAAGCCCTGATGAGACGGCAGCAGGTAGAACTGTCTGGTGGTGAGATCGGTAGCGTAAGACTGAGTGACCCATTCCCCATTTCCATGCCTCCCAAAAGTGAAATGATGATCTGGTGTCGGACTGCAATCGGGTTGAGAGGTAGAGACTACCAAGCCATGGTAGAACCCGTGTACTCGGACAGCAGGCCCACCATTTTGACAGCCCGGGGGGTGGTTGATGTCCGTCATGGGAGGGTGCCGTCCGCATCCTCAACATTGGGGAGAGGGAAGTACACTTACCCAGGTACGCTACACTCGCCAAACTGTTTGTTGTCGAACACAAAGCTATCAGGGCCGTGGAACCCTTGCCTCCATCTCCACAGGCGGAGGGTAATGGCTCCCAGAAACAAAAGGAGGACTGGTGCCAGAAACTCCACGTGGGTGCTGACTCCACTCCCCTGCACCAAAAACAAGGAGTCTACCGGGTGGTACAGGAGTATGAGAGAGTCTTTAGTAAGCACCCACTAGATTTCGGCAGAGTAAAAGGGATAGAACACCACATCCCCACAGGGAGCCACCCACCAATAAAAGAGAGACACAGACCTGTACCCCCTGCACACTATCAGAACGCAAAGGGCATGCTAAGAGAAATGAAAGAAGCTGGGGTCATTCGAGATAGCTGTAGCCCCTGGGCAGCCCCCTTGGTTCTGGTGAAAAAGAAAGATGGCACCATGAGAATGTGCGTAGACTATAGACAAATCAATGGTATCACCCATAAAGACGCATACCCACTGCCTAGAATAGAGGAGTCTTTAGCCGCACTAAAATCAGCTAACTTCTTTTCTACTTTGGACCTTACTAGCGGGTACTGGCAGGTTCCTGTGGCAGAGGCTGACAAGGAGAAGACCGCCTTCACCACCCCGATGGGACTGAGTGAGTTCAACTGTATGCCCTTCGGGCTCTGCAACGCACCAGGGACCTTCCAGAGGCTGATGGAATGCTGTCTAGGGCACCGAAACTTCGAGACGGTCCTCCTTTACCTGGACGACGTGATCGTCTATTCGAAGACCTACGAGGACCATCTGAAGCACCTGGCCGAGGTGTTCGAAGCCCTGGCAGGCTATGGCCTGAAGGTGAAACTATCGAAGTGTCACCTTCTGAAACCAAAGGTCCAGTACCTAGGGCACGTGGTAAGTGCGGAAGGAGTAGCCCCCGACCCTGGCAAGGTCACGGCAATCAAGAGCTGGCCAAGCCCCTCGAACATCAAAGAGGTGAGACAGTTTCTCGGGTTGGTAGGCTACTACCGAAGGTTCATCCCGGGGTTCACTAAGATGGCAGCTCCTATGCAGGACCTCCTGATCGGACAGTCTAAGTCCAGAAGTCAAAAGCCACCCTTCAAGTGGGATAAACCGGAAGAGGAGTCCTTCCGACAGCTAAAGATGGCCCTCACGGGGGATGAGATCCTGGCCTACCCTGATTATGGCCAGCCTTTCATTCTCCACACAGACGCCAGTAATGTGGGACTGGGAGCCGTACTGTCCCAAAACCAACAGGGCAGAGAACGGGTGATCGCATACGCCAGCCGGGAGCTGAGGCCCACTGAGAGGAACCCGGAGAATTACAGCTCCTTCAAGCTAGAATTCTTGGCGGTGGTGTGGGCCGTGACGGAACGCTTCAAGCATTACCTGGCCTCCGCAAAGTTCACCGTGTACACGGACAACAACCCGTTGACACACCTGGACAATGCAAGACTAGGTGCCCTAGAACAGCGGTGGATGGCCCGTCTCTCCAACTATGACTTCGTGATCAAATATCGGGCAGGCAAAACCAATGCCAACGCTGACGCCCTATCGAGGATGCCTCACTTAACTGAAGGTGACGAAGACCCAGAAGAGCTGGAGGAGGTAGAACTCCCCGCGTTTCACCGGTATGCAGCCGCTCAATACTCCCACCGCGTGAAGGAGGAGGATCTAACAACCGTGATGATCAATCCCCTACCTCACCGCAGCTGGGCTGAGACCCAAGATAGTGACCCTGCCATCCGCCTGGTGAAAGATCTGCTGACCCAGGAAGATGCCCGCATGGATCCGGATGCTCCAGAGGAAGCTAAGCAGCTATGGAAAGAGAAGAGCAAGCTGTTCCTCTACGAAGGCAAGTTGTGCAGAAAGATTGTCAACCACCGGACGCGCGAGCTGACCTGGCAAGTCGTGGTCCCAAGGCGGGATGCAGCTATGGTCCTGGGAGCTTACCATGACAGAGCGGGACACTTCGGTTGGAAGAAACTGGAGTTCCTGCTAAGAGGAAGGTTCTTTTGGGTCGGCATGAGAGGAGCTGTAGAAAAATGGAGCAGAGACTGTGGCCCTGGTCACCTAAGGAGGAAGGACCGCACCAGCCAGAAGACACCCTTGAGGCCCATAGTCACCACGCAGCCTCTCGAGCTGGTAGCTCTGGACCACGTCAAATTGGCTCCAAGCCGGTCAGGATACATCTATGCCCTGACAATCGTGGACCACTATTCCCGTTTTCTCGTGGTGGTCCCGGTAAAAGACTTGACAGTCCAAACAGCGGCCAGAGCCTTCCAGCAATACTTCTGCCGTCCACACGGGTATCCGGAACAGGTCCTGACAGACCAGGGTCCAGCGTTCGAAGCTGAAATCTTCCAGGAGTTCTGCAACCTCTATGGCTGTAAGAAGATTCGTACAACGCCTTACCACCGCCAAACCAACAGGATGTGTGAGAAGATGAACAATATAGTCATTGATCTCCTGAAGACGTTGCCCCTGGAGGAACGCAGCCTGTGGCCAGAAAAACTGCCGGACCTGATAGACTTGTACAATCATATCCCGGTGAATGCTACCAACTGCACCCCGGCTTACCTGATGCGAGCCAGACCAGGTAAGCTGCCCGTAGACCTGGAGATGGGAGTCCTAACGCCTGAGGACACCTCCCCGGATGCGGACTGGGATACGGAAAGGCAACTGCAGTACAAGAAGGTACAGGAGAGTGTGGAGAGGAGCCTGGCCCAGGTCAAGAAAGGCAAGAAAGACTCTTCAACCAACACGCCCCTGCTGGTCCCCTAGAACCTGGTGAGCAGGTCCTGAAGCGGAAGAGAAGGCTACATAAGTTGGACGACCAGTGGGAAAGGGAACCCTACACCGTACTGCAGTCTGATCACGACAACCCGAAGGTGTGCGTGATCACCAAGGACGGAGGAGAAACCACTAGCACCGTCTCCAGAGACCACCTCAAAAGATTCCTCGAGCAACTCCATAGTGCAGAAGAGGACCAGAGTGACCTTGAACCCGCAGAGGACAAGGAAGAAATGATCAGCACCGTTCTCGGAGAGTTCCCTCAGTCCTGGACTCGCATAAAATGATGCCATAGTGGTACCCGTCCTGCATTTCCTGCAACCGGCACAGCAACAACCAACACCAGAGCCGGAAGGTGAAGAGGAGCAAGCGGTTCCAGAGGCAGAAGAGCCTGTACCAGCAGCCCAGGAGAGTCAACCCTCTGCTGACAGTGAGCCTGCCATGCCTGCGGTAAGCCAAAGGACCCGCAGACAGCTGCCTGCCCTACCTGTACACCCAGCTGGTAGCTGTACCCCTAACGCTAGTGGGGAAAGCCAGGTTAGTCCACCACCAGACAGTGGGCTACGTAGATCAACCAGGAGCACAAAGGGACAGATACCTCCAGGGTTGCGGAGCGGAGATGGAAAAGGTCTCACTCCATCGAGCACTTCATCGCATTCAAGCAATCCCTCACTAATTTCAAGTCCGCACTCACTACAGCAAAACAAACCTACTTCTCATCTCTCATATCCTCCCTATCTCACAACCCTAAACAGCTATTTAACACTTTCAACTCTCTCCTTCGTTCCCCAGCACCTCCTCCCTCTTCTCTCATCTCAGCCGACGACTTTGCATCATTCTTCAAACAGAAGATTGACACCATCAGACAAAACTTTTGCCTAAAGTCCACACAACCCCTCCTCATATCTACTCAACCCTCCTCCTCCAAACCCCACTTCTCCACCATTACAGAAGGTCAAGTCTCCTCTTTACTCTCCAAATCACACCTCACCACCTGCGAACTTGACCCAACCCATCCCACCTCATCACTAACCTCACCACAGTCTTCATCCCAACCCTAACCCACCTCTTCAATCTGTCACTAACAACCGGAGTCTTCCCCTCATGTTTCAAACATGCCGCAATCACACCCATCCTCAAAAAGCCCTCCCTTGACCCTTCCTCTCTGACTAGCTACCGCCCCATATCACTCCTCCCCTTTGCCTCAAAACTTCTAGAACAACATGTCCACCTTGAACTGTCCTCCCACCTCTCCTCCTGCTCCCTCTTCGACCGTCTACAATCTGGCTTCCGACCGCATCACTCGACTGAAACTGCCCTGACCAAAGTCACCAACGACCTACTAAATTCCAAATCCAAGCAACACTACTCCATCCTCCTCCTTCTGGACCTGTCATCTGCCTTTGACACAGTGGACCATTCCCTCTTACTCCAGATTCTCTCATCTCTTGGCATCACAGACTTGGCTCTATCTTGGATCTCCTCATACTTAACAGACAGGACATTCAGCGTCTCCCACTCACGCACCACCTCCTCATCTCGCCCCCTATCTGTCGGTGTCCCCTAAGGTTCAGTTGTAGGACCTCTGCTCTTCTCCATCTACACCATCGGCCTGGGACAGCTCATAGAATCTCACGGTTTTCAGTATCACCTCTATGCTGACGACACACAGATCTACCTCTCTGGACCCGATATCTCCTCCCTACTAACCAGAATCCCACAATGTCTGTCCGCCATCTCATCCTTCTTCTCCGACAGATTTCTAAAACTCAACATGGATAAAACAGAGTTCATCATCTTTCCACCCTCTCATTCACATCCCCCATCCGACCTATCCATCAACGTCAATGGCTGTTCACTCTCCCCAGTCCCACAAGCTCGCTGTCTTGGGGTAACCCTTGACTCTGATCTTTCCTTCAAGCCACATATCCAAGCCCTTTCCACCTCCTGCCGACTCCAACTCAAAAACATCTCCCGGATCCGTGCATTCCTCAGCAAAGACTCTGCAAAAACACTAGTGCATGCCCTCATCATATCCCGCCTCGACTACTGCAACCTCCTGCTCCGTGGCCTCCCTTCCAACACTCTTGCGCCTCTCCAATCTATCCTAAACTCTGCTGCTCGACTAATCCACCTCTCCCCCCGCTATTCCCCGGCCTCTCCTCTCTGTCAATCCCTTCACTGGCTCCCCATTGCCCAGAGAATTCAGTTCAAAACCCTAACCATGGCATACAAAGCCATCCACAACCTGTCTCCCCCATACATCTGTGACCTAGTCTCCCGGTACTTACCTGCACGCAACCTCCGATCCTCACAAGATCTCCTTCTCTACTCACCTCTTATCTCCTCCTCCCACAATCGTATACAAGATTTCTCCCGTGCTTCCCCCCTACTCTGGAACTCTCTACCCCAACATATCAGACTCTCGCCGACTGTGGAAACCTTCAAAAGGAACCTGAAGACCCACCTCTTCCGACAAGCCTACAACCTGCAGTAAACACCACTGCACGACCAGCTCTACCCTCACCTAATGTATCCTCACCCATCCCTTGTAGACTGTGAGCCCTCGCGGGCAGGGTCCTCGCTCCTCCTGTACCAGTCGCTGACTCTTTTTGTTAAGATTATGTAAATGCTTTTGTTATGTATATCCCTATCACATGTAAAGCGCCATGGAATAAATGGCGCTATAACAATAAATAATAATAATAATAATAATACCCGCTTGCTGGAGAATATAGAGTGTACTAAAATTGTAAATAACCCTGTTGCCAAATGTTGAATTGTTTGCCAAGTTACATGCGAGATTAGTAATTGTGTGTTTCAGTTCCTTACAGTTGCCATACAGACTCGAAGGTTATGGACTTTTAATAACCGGGACATTGTATGGACTGCGTTCGGAGCCTAACCCAGGAATGAACTAAGACTGTAAAGGACTTGGGGTAGGACAGACCCCCACCTGGTTAAGGCTCCCCGTTGTATTGGTGATATGGACACCCGGTCACAGACCACACTGTGACCTTAAGAACTCAATCTGTGCGTCGTTGTCTATTAATGTTTTATGGTTATGCATATTGTCTCTGTTTATTGTTTAGTCCCGGAGTACTAAATTTTAATAGGGGGGAATGTGTCACCCTGGCCTGGATGCCACAAAATGTAATAAAGCTGTGTCTGAGAGCAAGGGGGAGGTTCTCTGGTCAGGGGAACATTAGCATGCAATGCCTCCTGTCTCAGGCCAGTAGGGGGAGCTGGCTGCCCCTATAAAAGCTGGTACTGGGGGCAGGGTTAGAGAGAACTGGATGGCCTGTCTCAGCACTGAGACGTGTCCCGGAGCAGAGCAGGGACAGAAAGTTGTATTGCACCTAAGAGGAAGTGTGGCAGGAGGAGAGCCACAAGCCAGAGACAAGAGGCGAAGTGAGTCTGTCTTGGCAGATAAAGGACTTAATTTACCAGACTTTGGTGTCTGAGGCTGGGAGGATTCCACATCCCCCAGCAGATAACCAGTCCGCAGGGGACTGTATATTCCTTGGCCTAGCAGAAAGGAACCCACGTTGCAGGCCATACAGGCGAGAGTACACGGAAAGCTCGGAAACGTGGGCTGTTACCCTATCAGGAGGAGATAGCCAGAAGGAGCGCAGAAAGCACGGTAGGCCTACACCCTCACCCTGACCAGGGCCAATTTCCCCATTGCTCTCAGACATCCAGGTCCCCTCCTAGCCGGGACTGTTTGTGGGTCAGTTTACCTGTTCTAGTAAAGACCCTGGACTGCAACCTGTTGTCTGTGTGCTCCTTGCTCCTCCAGCACTATCAGCACTGGGACTCTCACTACCATCACTCCCACCATCCATTATACTGCCCTGGGGCCGCACTCTTCCCGTGGGGAGTCACACTACCCTAGCTGCACACCTCATCAGCCCCAGTGGTCTGCATGCAGCGGCGGTTCCTAATAACCGCAATCCACGTATGGCGTAGTCGGACATAATCATCAGCACATAACGGACTATGACTGGCCTGACCACCCTGAGCCACGGAACCGGGTTGCCACTACTACTCCCATCGTTCCCCTACTGCCCGGATCCGAGTGCCCCCCGGCCCAGGGGGCGAGTCATATGCGGTGTTGTTCGGTCACTATGTGGTGGCCATGGTGTGACGGTATTTGTCCCTTGTATGTGATATTATTGGTCATTTTAAAAAATGTACGTGACACATTCTCTTAAAGAAAAATAAATACAAATATACTTAAAAAGAGTACTGGATATTTAATAGGTTAGAGTAGAGTAGGACCCAGCCAGAAGAGTCCCCTTGTTGTGGTGGCGGCTTCAAAAATCTCTTGGCCAAAACAAAAGCTGCTGGCTATGTATGTGATCTGGTGTTCGATGGGAACTGTTGATATGTGATTTGGTGAGGACGTGGTGCAGAAATAGACTTTTTCCAAGAGTGAGGGGTGGGACTTTGGAAGTTTTGAGATGTGGAGGTGGAGCTGAGGTGGATGCGGAGTTTGGGTGGAGCTTGGGCGGAGTCTCAAGGGGGCCCGAAAATTTTGCCAGTGTGGGGCCCTGAAATTCCTGGTGGCAGCCCTGTATATATATACAGTTGTGCTCAAAAGTTTACATACCCCGGCAAAATTTTTCCTTTCTTGGCCTTGTTTCAAAGAATATGAATTATAACAAAAAACTTTTTCTCCACTTATGGTTATTGGTTGGGTGAAGCCATTTATTGTCAAACTACTGTGTTTTATCTTTTTAAATCTTAATGACAGCCAAAAACATCCAGATGACCCTGATCAAAATTTCACATGCCCTGGTAATTTTGGCCTGATAACATGCACAGAATTTGACACAAATGGGTTTGATTGGCTACTAAAGGTAACATCCTCACCTGTGACCTGTTTGCTTGTAATCAGTGTGTGTGCATAAAAGCTGAGTGAGTTTCTTGTATCCAGACAGACTCTTGCATCTTTCATCCAGCCACTGAAGTTTCTGGATTGTGAGTCATGGGGAAAGCAGAAGAGTTGTCAATGGATCTACGGGAAAAGGTAGTTGAACTGTATAACACAGGAAGGGGATACAAAAAAATATCCAAGGAATTGATAATGCCAGTCATCAGCGTTCAAACTGTGATTAACAAATGGAACATCAGGGTCTCTGTAAAAACCAAACCACGGTCAGGTAGACCAACCAAAGTTTCGGCCACAATGCCAGGAAAATTGTTCGGGATGCAAAGAAAAACCCACAAATAACATCAGCTGAAATTCAAGACTCTCTGAAAACTAGTGGTGTGGCTGTTTCAAGATGCACAATAAGGAGGCACTTGAAGAAAATTGGGCTGCATGGTCGAATCAAGAAGAAAGCCATTACTGTGCAAATGCCACAAAGTATCTCAATTACAATACGCCAAACAGCACAGAAACAAGCCTCAAAACTTCTGGAACAAGGTAATTTGGAGTGATGAGACCAAAATTGAACCTATTGGCCACAACCATAAACGTTACATTTGTAGAGAAGTCAACAAGGCCTATGATGAAAGGAACACCATTCCTACAGTAAATCACGGACATGGATCGCTGATATTTTGGGGATGTGTGAGCTAAAAATGCACAGGAAACTTGGAAACAGTTGAAGGAAAGATGAATGCAGCACGTTATCAGCAAATACTGGAGGCAAATTTGCACTCATCAGCCCGGAAGCTGCGCATGGGACGTACTTGGACGACCTGTCATTGGCTACAGCAGAACAAAGTGAAGGTTCTGGAGTGGCCATCTCCATCTCCTGACCTCAATATCATTGAGCCACTCTGGGGAGATCTCAAGCGCGCAGTTCATGATAGACAGCCCAGGAATTTACAGGAACTGGAGGCTTTTTGCCAAGAAGAATGGGCAGCTTTACCATCTGAGAAATTAAAGAACCTCACCCACAACTACTCCAAAAGACTTCAAGCTGTCATTGATGTTAGAGGGGGCAATACATGTTATTAAGAAATGGGATATGTAAACTTTTGATCAGGGTCATTTGGATGTTTTTGGTTGTCATTACGATGTAAAAAGAGAAAACACAGTAGTTTGACAATAAATGGCTTCACCCAACCAATAACCGTGCGTGGAGAAAGTTTTTTGTTATCATTCATATTCTTTGAAACAAGGCCAAGAAAGCAAAAATTATGCAGGTGTATGTAAACTTTTGAGCACAACTGTATATAGGGGAATAACCTGTATCACAGGATCAGTATATACAACATGAACCGTATATAGCATAGATGGAGGTCACATAAACATGCAAAATGTATAGTGAGGAGTGACTAACTGGATTCACAGTATCTGTATGCATTATACATATGCCACACAGGGATGGCACCTGTACACATATTACACACACAGTATATAGTGTGAATACCCTTGATATACTGGCTCTGCCTATATGATACGTATACCACATAGGGTTGGAGCCTGTACCCATATTACACATACAGTATATAGTGTACATATAGTATACTGAGAATACCCTTGATATACTGGCTCTGTATATAGTATAGTGAGAATACCCTTGATATACTGTCTCTGTGTACATAAGTATACTGAACAGGGATGAAGCATAGAACCATATTAAAACAATAGCATATAGTGAGAGTATATATACCCTTGATATACTGGTTCTGTATACATAAGAATACCACCCAGGGATCGAGGCTGGACCCATATAACACATTTAGTATATAGTGAGAGAATATATACCCTTGATATACTTTCTCTGTATCCATAATTATACCACACAGGGATGGCGCCTAGACCCATAAAGTATATAGTGAGAATACTGCCTCTGTAAACATAAGTATATAGAATAGGGTTGGAGTTTGTATACCCATTACACATATATAGTCAGAGTACCCAGATCATACATATATAGTGAGAAAATACATACACTGCTCAAAAAAATAAAGGGAACACTTAAACAACAGAATATAACTCCAAGTAAATCAAACTTCTGTGAAATCAAACTGTCCACTTAGGAAGCAACACTGATTGACAATCAATTTCACATGCTGTTGTGCAAATGGAATAGACAATAGATGGAAATTATTGGCAATTATCAAGACACCCTCAATAAAGGAGTGGTTCTGCAGGTGGGGACCACAGACCACATCTCGGTACCAATGCTTTCTGGCTGATGTTTTGGTCACTTTTGAATGTTGGTTGTGCTTTCACACTCGTGGTAGCATGAGACAGACTCTACAACCCACAGAAGTTGCTCAGATAGTGCAGCTCATCCAGGATGGCACATCAATGCGAGCTGTGGCAAGAAGGTTGGCTGTGTCCAGAGGCTGGAGGCGCTACCAGGAGACAGGCCAGTACACCAGGAGACGTGGAGGGGGCCGTATGAGGGCAACAACTCAGCAGCAGGAACGTTACCTCCGCCTTTGTGCAAGGAGGAACAGGAGGAGCACTGCCAGAGCCCTGCAAAATGACCTCAAGCAGGCCACAAATGTGCATGTGTCTGCACAAACGGTTAGAAACCGACTCCATGAGGGTGGTATGAGGGCCCGACGTCCACAGATGGGGGTTGTGCTCACAGCCCAACACCGTGCAGGACGCTTGCCATTTGCCACAGAACACCAGGATTGGCAAAGTCGCCACTGGCGCCCTGTGCTCTTCACAGATGAAAGCAGGTTCACACTGAGCACATGTGACAGACGTGACAGTCTGACGATGCCGTGGAGAATGATCTGCTGCCTGCAACATCCTTCAGCATGACAGGTTTGGCAGTGGGTCAGTAATGGTGTGGGGTGGCATTTCTTTGGAGGGCTGCGCAGCCCTCCATGTGCTTGCCAGAGGTAGCCTGACTGCCATTAGGTACCGGGATGAGATTCTCAGACCCCTTGTGAGACCATATGCTTTTGCGGTTGGCCCTGGGTTCATCCTAATTCAGGACAATGCCAGACCTCATGTGACTGGAGTGTGTCAGCAGTTCCTGCAAGATGAAGGCATTGAAGCTATGGACTGGCCCGTCCGTTCCCCAGACCTGAATCCGACTGAGCACATCTGGGACATCATGTCTCACTCTATCCACCAACGTCACGTTGCACCACAGACTGTCCAGGAGTTGGCGGATGCTTTAGTCCAGGTCTGGGAGTAGATCCCACAGGAGACCATCCGCAACCTCATCAGGAGCATGCCCAGGCGTTGTAGGGAGGTCATACAGGCACGTGGAGGCCACACACAATACTCAGCCTCATCAGGAGCATGCCCAGGCGTTGTAGGGAGGTCATACAGGCACGTGGAGGCCATACACAATACTCAGCCTCATCAGGAGCATGCCCAGGCGTTGTAGGGAGGTCATACAGGCACGTGGAGACCACACACAATACTCAGCCTCATTTTGACTTGTTTTAAGGACAATACATCAAAGTTGGATCAGCCTGTAGTGCGTTTTTCCACTTTAATTTTGGGGGTGACTCCAAATCCAGGCCTCCATTGGTTAATAAATTTATTTTCCATTGATGATTTTTGTGTGATTTTGTATTCAGCACATTCAGCTTTGTACAGAACAAAGTATTCAATGAGAATATTTCATTCATTCAGATCTAGGATGGGTTATTTGAGTGTTCCCTTTATTTTTTGAGCAGTGTATATACTGGGGATAATACACTGGATATACTGGATCTGTATAGATAAGAATACTGCACCGGTAGATTACCCATATATAATGAGGAATGATAACCTTCATACACAGGATCCGTACACACAACATGATTAGTATATAACAGATTACCCCTACAGCATTATCAGTATCACACCAGGTCACATACCAGTGACCAGACTCCATACATTTGAAGGTGGGGAAGGCTAAAACAGCCCACAGCAGGATGAGTATACCTTGTGCTGACACTGTGTGTAGCATCTCCTCTTACATACCACCCCCCGACCCCTCTCACCAGTCTCTAGTAAATGTGTCTGTCCAGCTCCACTATAGAGAGCATTGTAATGGCAGACACTGTATGTGTCCATGATCGGTCCTGTACTATTACACTGTGATGGCCATCTCTCGGCTTTCCTAGAAGGTAGCAGTGTACAATCAGTATATAGATGACAGCAGTGTACAATCAGTATATAGATGACAGCAGTGTATAATCCGTGTATAGATGACAGCAGTGTGTAATCCGTGATGAGTAATATTTGCTATATCAGCGATGTCTGCAAGGAGGTCACACAGGAGCAGCATCCGAGGCAAGTTGCAGCAGTCACATGAGGAAAATGGCGGCTACATGAATTTCTGAGGTAATATTGATCAGATATATGGTGTAGGAGCTGATACTACACTAATACATGGTGTCTGAGGTGAATGTGGTCATATCATCCATAATGAGAGGTGATAATAACCCCCAGTATTATGCTAATACCCGAAATGTGAAATGTATAATATCAGCTGATAGCCTCAGTATTATACTCTCCTGCTACTGCTCCTGTCCATCCTCCATCTTGTCCACAGAAAGAAATATCACACAAAGAGAGGAGTTACCTTCCCTCCCCCCTCTCAGCCCCACCCTCCTTACAATAAGCCCACAGGCCAATAAGCCCCACCCCTCCCCCCCACCCCCCGCCTACTGTGATCCTTCCTCCTAGAGCAGAATCACTCCTTTAAGGCCCTGTCACACTTAGCGACGCTGCAACGATCCCGACAACGATACGACCTGTCAGGGATCGTTGCTGCGTCGCTATGTGGTCGCTGGTGAGCTGTCAAACAGGCAGGCTCACCAACGATCAGGGGAGCAGCGACATCATGGAAAGAATCTTTCCACGATGTCCTGCTCCTGCTTACCAGCCTGCTGAAGCAGATGCAGGCTGGTAACCATGGTAAACATCAGGTTACTAGGGGCACACGCGCACCTAGTAACCCGCTGTTTATCATGGTTACCACTCTGCTACGGTGAGCGGGAGGTTACCGGTCACTTTAGCAGGCTCGTAACCATGATAAACAGCGGTTTACTAGGTGCGCGTGTGCCCCTAGTAACCCGATGTTTATCATGATTACCAGCCTGATCGCTGCTCCCGCTGGTCACACACAGCGATGTGTGCTGACCAGTGGGAGGGCAACGACCAAAAAAAGGTCCAGGACATTATGCAGCGATCAGCGACCTCACAGCAGGGGCCTGATCGCTGCAAAGTGTCACACATAGCGACATCGCTGGTGAGGTCGCTGTTGCGTCACCAAAACCGTGACACAGCAGCGATCTCGCTAGCGATCTCGCTATGTGAGACGGGGGGCTTAAGGCTCAGGGGGTTTCTCTGCCTTCTTTAGATGTTTTTTGCAAAGTCTAAACTGGCCTTTGTATTTTTAAGTCTGATTAATGGTTTCCACCTTGAGGTGAACCCTCTGATTTGCTCTCATGAAGTTTTCTCTTTTATGGTGGACATAAACGCTGAAAAACCTACTTCTTGGAAAATGTTCTTCACTTAAGTTGATATTGTGAAGGGGCTTTTCTTCACCATGGAAAGGATTCTGCGATCATCTACCACTGTTTTCTTCCATGGACGTCAATGCCTTTTTGAGTTTCCAAACTCACCAGTACACTTTTTTTTTCACAATGTACCAAATTGTTGAATTGGCCAGCTTCAGACCTTTTACCTGCTTAATTGATAGTAGATTAATGAGGGAAGAGCACATACAGCCAATGAAGGAGGTTTTAAGATAATTGTCCAGTTACTTTTGGTCTCTTGAAAAAGTCAGATCCACACGAAAAAGCTGTAATCGCTAAACCTTTACTTCATTTAGGATGTGAATACTCTCAAATTAAGGCCACGGCCCCACTATCAGTATTTGGTCAGTAATCGGTCAGTATTTTCTCTCAGGAGTGGGAGCCAAGACCAGGTGAGGAACAATCAGAGAAAAGGTATAATAGAAACAAGTCACCAATTCTGCTTTGATCACCCACTCCTGGTTTTGGCTCCCACTCCTGGGAAAAAATACTGACCAAATACTGATAGTGGGGCCGTGGCCTTAAGCTGAGAGTCAACACTTTAAGCCCAGATTGATTATATAATTGTATCTTGAATATGTTTTGGTAAACAGCTATAATAATGCCATAACTTGCATGCATTGCTCAGGTGTTATTTTGTCACATTCTTCCACACAAACCCTCTTCAAATCCTAAATGTCCCGTGGGCTCCTTTTATGAACTCTGAGCTTTAGTTCTTTCCATAAATGTTCTATTCAATTCATGTCAGGTTATTGGCTGAGTTATTCTAGCAGATTTATTTTTTTTTTTACCTGAAACCAAATGAGAGTTTTTTAGGCTGTGCGTTTGGAATCATTGTCTTGCCGAAATGTAAACCCTCATTTTATCTTCATCATCCTGGTAGATGGCAGCAGATTTTTAGCAAGAATGTCTAGGTACATTTGTCCATTCATCCTTCCCTCAATTATATGAAGTTTGCCAGTGCCATGTGTTGAAAAACAGCCCCACACCATGATGTTCCCACCTCCAAACTTCACTTTTGGTATGGTTGAGTGATATGCAGTGCCTTTCGATCTCCAAACATGGTGTGTATTATGGCATCCAAAGAGTTCTATTTTGGTCTCATCTGACAAGACTATTGTTATGAACTGGAACCATTGTGCCGTGGCCTGAGGTGAGCCTGGAGGGGGGTAACTAGGTGCCACACCAAGTCTGACCTTGGATGCACGGCAGCTAATGATACCATGATCCAAGGACGCGGAACCATGTGTACACCATGACTGACCTCGGATGCACAGCAGCTGACTCCCAAGTGACAGGAGACTAGAACGGCCAGGAATGCGTAGACTTGGCAAGTACAGGTAAGCACGGCAGGTTTAGTGACTGGGACAACTGACACAGGCAGGTGCTGACAGGCACGGCTGATATGCTGGCAGGCAGGCACGGCTGGTATACAGGCAGGAAGGTGCTGTGGGCACGGCTATTATACAAGCAGGCAGGTGCTGGCAAATGCTAGAGGGGTTGGTGTCAGCTGTGGGCCTCTCCTTCTTCCCAGGGAAGGGCAAACCTTCCCCCTGATGCCCCAATTGTTCTATAAAGATTCTACACTGTGCAGGGATTTAATTCAGTGGTGATCTGACCTCTGCTTCTTCCTAGCCACATTCAGTAAATAAAGGAGGAAGGAGGGCATGACGTCATTGCAGCCAGTCAGCTTAAAGGGGTCTAAATTGAAGACTCTCCTCTCATTCTTGCTTTTGGACAAATCCAGACATGCAGAGAAAGTGAGAGCTGGGTCTGGTTTCTCACCTTCTTTGGATGCAAGTTATGTCCAAAGGAAGGGAGGAAGAAGCTGCTGAATTGCTACAGGCATCACCTGGAACGCCATCAGCACCGAAGGTGAGTAAAAGTGTTATATTTTTTACTGGGTGTAATAAAGCAATAGTGATTTAGAAGGGATTGTGTTAGAATCTATGTTGATTTACTATCGGCCATCTTGTTGTGGTTTGCTGGCTTCTAGTCTTTTCCTCTGGTGCTGGGTGTCTTGGTCATGTGATCTCTTCACTCTTTATTACTCAGCACCTGTCTCCCATTCCCCGCTGGACATCAGTGTTGCTATGCTCGTGCTCTGGCTAAGTTGCCTTGTTAAGTTTTTTGTGCTTTGGACAATTGATATCCTGGGACTTCTTGTTCAACCAGTTTTGATCCCTTTAATCTTCGTTTCTGCAACTAACTTTTCTGTTAGGAGGTCTCCTGTTTTTGCTCCCAGTCCTTAGGTCTTTTAGGGACCCCTTTCCCCTTCCTACAGGTCTTCGTTTGAGTTCAGTGCAGGAGTTTCGCTGGGGCTATTCACAAGGAATAGGGCACCCACCCCAGCGTAGGGTTAAGCTGAGTCTCAGTGCAGGGACAGCTTTTCCCTCCTATTCCTTAGTTCTAAGTTGCACAACATAACAGATTGTCCAAGTAGTGGACAACCCCTTTAATTTTACATTTATCATCAATCACTAAGCAACAAAAAGGGGCTAATACAGTCATGGTGGTGGTTTAGGTAGTTAGGGCAGCTGACATGTTCCCTTTAATGGTATATTTAGGTGCAGTCAATGCACCTTGTAGGGGTGGCCCAAAGCTAATAATGATTTTCATCCTAAATTACTATTTTTTTTATAATTGAATAGCATTTCTAGTATACTTTAATTAAAAAAGCCCTTATTATTCCCTCTCTAATCTAACTGCTTTAGATATTTTTTTTATCTATTTCCTCTTTGATGATGTTCTGTTTGAAAATCCCCATTGCATGCTGGGATACTCAAACGAGTTGTCATCAGAAGGCAGAGGCAGAGGCTGCAGTCAGTCCACAGCCTCTGCACCCTAAAACGAAGTGTCATTCAGGGGGCGGACATATCATTGATGTAACCTGTGGTGCCGCACAGTGGCCCAAGAGGTCAGGGGGCCCATTTCCACCTCCAAAACAGGTGGAATTGTGCATTATGATGAGCTATAGGACTGCAAAGGGCCCATATACTGCTCTTGCACAGGGGCCCTTTTCTGTTTGTGTCTGCCAATGGCATCATCAGTGACATTTCAAGGGCTGGGCTAGTCCCTGCTCTACTGTGCATGTGTCATTTATCAATTCTGATGTATGCTCAGTAGGACTTCCCTTGTCACTATGCAATCTTTTTCTCAGTGCACAGTGACAGTGCACAACCTTGCCAGCTCTAATGAGAAGTGATGTGCTGGAAAGAGAGAGCACTGTAATAGTGCATTGTAAGCAGGAAACTGGGAGAGCAGAGACCAGCCCTGCCCCTGATAGTGAAGTCACTTTTGTGGGTGGGCCTGGTCCCTGTTTGCTGCAATCTTTCCTTGACTGACAGCCAGCTGTGCATCAGTGTGTAGCCGGCTGTCAGTCATAGTGCCAGGGCATGCTTACAGCTGCTGCTCTCACTGCTGTGTGCAGTGACTGTAATTATTTTGGACACGCCTGCATGACTGAAAGCCAGTGGCTCCTGGGAGAGATAAAATGTATTTTGTCCCAGGTGCCACACTTTTTAGTACAGCGGCAGGGCACCTTCATAATGCAATTAACCTGCAAATTAACCCTTCATCTGCAAGTAAATAGTTATCTGACCTGACAGGTTCCCTTTAAATTTCACATCGTGTTATTCTGGCTCCACAGCAGTTTGCATTCTGTAAATGTGATATACAGTCATATGAAAAAGTTTGGGCACCCCTATTAATCTTAAGCTTAATGTTTTATAAAAATTGGTGTTTTTGCAACAGCTATTTCAGTTTGATATATGTAATAACTGTTGGACACAGTAATGTTTCTGCCTTGAAATGAGGTTTATTGTACTAACAGAAAATGTGCAATCTGCATTCAAACAAAATTTGACAGGTGCATAAGTATGGGCACCTCACCAGAAAAGTGACATTAATATTTAGTAGATCCTCCTTTTGCAAAAATAACAGCCTCTAGTCGCTTCCTGTAGCTTTTAATGAGTTCCTGGATCCTGGATGAAGGTATTTTTGACCATTCCTCTTTACAAAACAATTCCAGTTCAGTTAAGTTTGATGGTCGCCGAGCATGGACAGCCTCTTCAAATGATCCCACAGATGTTCAATGATATTCAGGTCTGGGGACTGGGATGGCCATTCCAGAACATTGTAATTGTTCCTCTGCATGAATGCCTGAGTAGATTTGGAGCGGTGTTTTGGATCATTGTCTTGCTGAAAGATCCATCCACTGCGTAACTTCAACTTTATCACTGATTCTTGAACACTATTGCCAAGAATCTGCTGATACTGAGTGGAATCCATGCGTCCCTCAACTTTAACAAGATTCCCAGTGCCGGCATTGACCACACAGCCCCAAAGCATGATGGAACCTCCACCAAATTTTACTGTGGGTAGCAAGTGTTTTTCTTGGAATGCTGTGTTTTTTTGCCACCATGCATAACGCCTTTTTGTATGACCAAACAACTCAATCTTGGTTTCATCAGTCCACAGGACCTTCTTCCAAAAAGAAATAGGCTTCTTCCAATGTGCTTTTGCATACCTCAGCCGACTCTGTTTGTGCGTACTTGCAGAAACGGCTTCTTTCGCATCACTCTCCCATACAGCTTCTCCTTGTGCAAAGTGCGTTGTATAGTTGACCGATGCACAGTGACACCATCTGCAGCAAGTTGATGCTGCAGCTCTCTGGAGGTGGTCTGAGGATTGTCCTTGACTGATCTCACCATTCTTCTTCTCTGCCTTTCTGATGTTTTTCTTGTCCTGACACTTCTGGCCTTAACAAGAACTGTCCCTATGTTCTTCCATTTCCTTACTATGTTCCTCACAGTGGAAACTGACAGGTTAAATCTCTGAGACAGCTTTTTGTATCCTTCCCCTGAACAACTATGTTGAATAATCTTTGTTTTCAGATCATTTGACAGTTGTTTTGAGGAGCCCATGATGCCACTCTTCAGAGGAGATTCAAACAGGAGAACAACTTGCAAGTGGCCACTTTAAGTAGCTTTTCTCATGATTGCATACACCTGGCTATAAAGTTCAAAGCTCAATGAGGTTACAAAACCAAAAAAAGTGCTTTAGTAAGTCTGTAAAAAGTAGGCAGGAGTATTTAAAACAAGAAAATGATAAGGGTGCCCATACATATGCACCGGTCAAATTTTGTTTGAATGCAGATTGCACATTTTCTGTTAGCACAATAAACCTCATTTCAAGGCAGAAACATTACTGTGTCCAACAGTTATTACATATATCAAACTGAAATAGCTGTTGCAAAAACACAAATTTTTATAAAACATTAAGCTTAAGATTAATAGGGGTGCCCAAACTTTTTCATATGACTGTATATCGAGCGATCCACAAAAATCGATGAACATATATCACATTCACTTCATAGCAAATGGGCCTGTGTGCTCTCAAATGCCAGGGCTGAATTTAAGTCCCAGTCCAACTCTGGTATACATGTCCTGTATACTGTATACCTGTATACAGGACAGGTATACAGTAAAACCTTGTCTTACGACGAGTTTAATTAGTTTTGTGACCGAGCTCTTAACTCAATTTACTCTTATATCAAATTAAATTTCCCTATTAAAATGAATTGAAATGCTATTAATCTGTTCGAGCCCTCCAAAAAAACACACCAATTTTTTTTGTTAGGCATTTTTAATTAACAAAAATTAACTTGATTAATAACAAATACAGTAATGTACAGTATGAAAAACTATTAAATGTGTAATAAAAAAATAAATAAAAATAAGTACAGTTTAACTTCACTTAATCATCTTCACATATAGATATAGCAAATATTGAATCCTAAAGCCAACACTCCAAAGAGTCAGAGAGTGCACATAATAGTGTACCTTGCTGCACATGTGAAATAACATACACTACAGCCACAGAAAAAATAGCAGAAGCATAAAGCAAAAAATAACCATTATCCTATGTACAACAGCCCCATGTCAAATGCATGCCGGAAGGAGTGCTAGAAATAGAGTCTAGCCCAGGAAAATGATTCACAAAAAAAGGTCAAAAGCACAACAGCAAAGACAGAGATGCTTACGCAGCAGGATAATCACGTCGCTCGTAACTCAGATCTCGGATCGCATCATATAACAATAAATCAACTGAGCGGTGGCTCGCATCTCAGAAAATTCATAAGTAGATGCACTCATTTATCAAGATATCACGTATCACTGTACTGAGATACGAGCACTAGGGACCTAAGAACTAGCAACCATTTTTGGAAACAGACTAACAACGTTGCACAGGCACCTCCATGCAGGTGGAGGTGCTTTAAATAGTGTCTCCCAGCCATTGGCTGAGGACATTTTAGGATGACGCGCGTGCGGCCCCTTTAAGAAAGGAGTGTGCGCGCTCTAAGCAAAGTGCCTAAGGATCTGTGTATCCCGAGCTACAGCCAATGAGGAAGGAAGAGGGAGCGCTGGACGGGAGCCATGGTGGTGAGTAAGTCGGCTTCCCTGCTGGGGTAGTGGGCCAGCGTGCAAGGACGCTGGTACTACAGAACCCCCACCCCCTTTACGCCCCCTCTTTTTCAAGCATGCAAGGAATCTCTCCAGAAGGTCTCCTCAGGACCAAACCCCTTCCAATCCACAAGAAAAAAAGTTTTTCCTCTTACCCTCTTGGTGACCAGAATGTTCTCTACCTTGAAAACGTCTTCAGTGCTGACTGGAGCAGGAGTGGCACCAAAATCTTTGAAAAAAGGACTGAGAACCACAGGCTTGAGGAGAGACACATGAAAAGAATTGGGGATATGTAAAGAGGCCGGGAGTCTGAGCTTGTAGGCTACTGGGTAAATCTGTTTTAGAACCTCAAACGGACTGATGAAGTGAGGGCCCAGTTTATAGAAGGGTACCTTGATACAGACATACTTAGACGATAGCCAGACCTTTTCCCCAGGGCAAAACAGGGGCGGATCCAGACGTCTCTTGTCTGCATGTCTTTTCATGCATTCCGAGGAATTCAATAAGGTGGACTTGCTGTACTCCCAGTTTTTAGAAAAACCCTTGACGAGATTTGGCAGCAGGAATATGGGAGGTAGTGGAAACAGGGAACAGAATATTATGTTGACCATAGACCACAAAAAAACTGAGATTTGGCAGAGGATTCACTAACAAGGTTGTTGTATGAGAATTCATCCCCAGTCAGGAGTTTGGCAGAGCTAACCACTGAGCCACCGTGCTGCCCCAAGGTTCTCTTTAATATACTCGGACATGGATAGGTTCGGCCTGATGGAGGGGATGTACCTGGTAGCCGATCAATAGGGCAGTCATACAGCCTATGAGTTGGAGTCCCCCTTTTATCAAAGATGTCAACGTACATCCAATATACAGCAGGCAAGCCAAGTAAATTAGATGGAGAAGCCGGAGGTTGAGTAGGATGAATGGGAACTAGACATCTCTCATGGCACTCCTGTCCCCAACGGAGCACTTCTCCAGATTTCCAATCCAAGACAGGCTCATGTTTTCGCAGCTATTGCAGACCTAGAAGCAGATGGTGAGACAGACCTGGCAGCACATAAAGATTAATCTTCTGTGAGTGTAGCATTCCTACTCGAAGTTCCGTAGGCTTGGTCATGAACAGGATTCAGAAAGAGGTTTTCCATCCACCAAAGAAAGCACCAACGGATCCTGAAGACGTTGGATCAGGATTTCATACCACTCCACATAGGCCTGTTGAATGAGATTACCTGTAGATCCAGATTCCAGGTAGGCCGACTCGACAAAACAGATGCCACCACAGGACACGGACATAGACACTGACAGAGTCTGCAATGGAGAGGAACTATTCTCTCCCAGGGTGACCTCTTCAACAGACCGCAGGCTATGGAGTTTCCCGGTCTCTCTGGGCAGGAACGTATTACATGCTCAGGACTGCCACAATAAAAGCACCTTCCTTCAACACAACGGACCTCCTGACGATGTTTGGTCAACTTGCATGGACTCTGGAGAAGGTGCTGGAGCTGATGCTTGCTGCATGACCAGTCTTAGAAAGGTAGGAGCCAGGCGTACAGGTCTTCTCTCTCAGGTCACCTCTTTGGAATGCTCCTGATACCGTGTTGCCAGAGACACCAGGTCATCCAGTGAGGTGGGTATATTGCGACCGGCCAACCTGTCCTTGATTGATCTCAGAAAGTGGCTACCAGAGCCTCATTATTGCAGGAGAGTTCAGACAACAGTCTATGAAAACGCACATCCTACTGGCCCACTTTGAGATTTCCCTAGCGCAGTCTGAGGAGAGAGGAGGAGAGAGGAAGCATGGCCTGGCTCATCGAAGACCTTATGGAAGGCTTCTAGAAAGGACTGAAGGTTCGACACGAGAGGATCCCCTCTATCTCATAGGGGGTTCAGCCACTCCAGTGAGTTGGAACATGATGAAGGCCACTTTGGCCCCATCTGAAATGAACTGATGAATCAAGAGTTTGAAGTGTAGCGTGCACTGATTATTGAACCCCCGACATAGACTAAGTCTGACCATAGATGCATGGCAGCTGACAGCACCATGAACAGAGTAGAGCGTAACCAGGTGCTACACCAGGACTGACCTGAAAGGAACTCATGAGACTAGAGTTCGAAGTGTAGCATGCACTGATTAATGAATCCCAGACATAGAGCAAGGTCACTGCCATAACGTGGAGGAGCTGACAGACAGGGTCAGGGGCCAGGTACAAAGCTGGCAGACTGATGTCACATCTGAAGTTGTTGCAGCTTGGGTAGGTGCGGATGCGGACAGAGTTGTCAGCATATCTAGTTAGGGGTTTACTGTCAGCAGGTAGAATCGGATTTTATTCTATTGATCTTTCTGGCGGGAGACCTCCTGGTACAGGTCAGTGATGGAGGAAGCCCGAGAGCCAGCAGATCCCATGGCCAGTGCAAACTGTTAGGATCGGTGGTGAAACCACTGTGCCATGGCTGGAGGAGAGCCTGGAGGGGCGTGTCTAGGTGCCACACCAAGTCTAACCTCAAATGCAGGGCAGCTGACGATACCGCGATCCAAGGGGAGGCGGAACCAGGTGCTACAACAGGACTGACCTTGGATGGACGGCAGCTGACCCCCAAGGGACAGGAGGCTCTAACTGCCAGGAATGGGTAGACTTGGCAAGCACAGGCAAGCATGGCAGGTATAGTGACTGACATGGCTGACACACAGGCAGGCAGGTGCTGGCGGACACAGCTGATATACTGTTAATATCATAAACAGAAAGTATAATATCTTCGTTACCAAAATTTTATTATGACAAGTTTAGCTGTTCTACAATTTATATATAATTTGTTTATTCTATAATCAGAGGAAAAAGTTGGAAAATCCTAACTCTGAGAAAGCTGAGTCTCTATAGAATGGGATTTGGGCGTTCCAACTCAAACCAATTTACATGTGATTAGGATAATTATTTCACTAGGTAGGTTTTTATAGTGACTATATAACCACCACTATTGACTCTCTTACATTAGACCTGAGGAAGGCTATATATCTTTAATTTTAATAGCCGAAACGCGTTGTTTTATTTATAAGTTTTATCTATTTATTAACTTGAATAAATCTTCTGAAGAAGTAAATCCTTTTTTTGGATAATCATTCCTTGTGACCCTGGGAGCGCTCAATTGGCTGGATACATACTCTGAACCTTATTCTTACGGACTCCAGCTGGGAGATCCGTTTAATCCAGATAGAAGCAGCATACCAGTGGACCAGCTACCCACATTAGACCAGAATTGGTCGATAAGCCTTGGTACAAGATCTGCTAAAGGTGAGCAGTTCATTTTTCTTCTGTTTCTATATATATATATATATATATATATATATATATACACACACATCTACACTTAGATCTGCGCCTGTTTTTTGTTTCTCCCCCCACCAGACCTACAGCCTTGGGGTCGAATACATTGAATTTATAGAAGCCTAAGGATTCTTTTCCATTGGCTTGGGTGATAAGAAACTTCACTGACCCTTCAGGAAAACAAAGGCAGCGGTCTTAAGATGGATCACTTCAATAATAGACTCTTAAGGAGGCGTCAAGCCTTTGCAGCTATTAATCCACATAAAGACATCTCTACCACTACGATACCCGTGTCCGATGATACGGATCTAGAGACTAAAAAGAAGATCAGGAATTTTTTCTTTGATTTTGAAAAAAATATGAAACTGGAAATACGTCATCAATTGGACGCTGAGTTTCTGGGTTTATGTATAAAACATAAGATCATACCCAAGGGACTACAGATTCATTTTAATAGTACTTTCCACAGGATTTGGATTTTTCTACTAAATGGAGAGATATTATAGACTCCTGTTCATATAATCTAATGCTAATTCTAATAGAGAAACGCAAGGAATTAGCACTCCTTGCCACACACAAATGTGAAATTTTGGTACAAGAACTTGAAGTCTATAATACGACTTCCTATTACAGTGCACTCAACACTGACACTAACAAAAATTTAAAAAATTTTGAGAATGATCTTATGGAAACAAAAACTAAAAAACTTAGAAGGGATGTTTTTTTCAAAGTAAATACTAGCAACAATAATAAAAATAATGGGAATAAAATTGATAGAGTTCCCACTAATAGTAATCAATCTATACCCATGAACCCCCTTCCTAAGAAACAAAGAGACACAGTAGATCATTTACGCACCTTTTATAATTCTAGACTACCTACCAATCCTAGATTTATTTCCACTAGTAAACATATAAAAAATATGGGAAAAAATGCTGGAGCAATATCTAAACGGACTAATTTCAAACATTCCACTCCTATTACTATACCAAGTTGTGAGAATACATCAGTTTCTCGTAAAAACACTGAAACAATTACTAAATCTAGCATGGTGATTCCAAGTCATGAACTGCCAGCTCCTAATCCAGGTTTACCCCCCCTGGAATGCACTCAGCAGGGAAACCAAGAAGCTGATATTTGTAATGGGAATAATTCAATTGCGAGTATTAATGATATTACAAATAACGATAACAGTTTTTTTGATTTGAATGACCTTACAACACATAGCATAGATAATTCCCCATGCGCATTTGTTACTGTGCTTCCAGCACCCGCTCCGTCACCCACTTCTTCTAGTTCCCATATCTCTTTTTTAGAGATTGGCCCGATACGCCCACTCCCTTTAGTCGAAACGATTGTCCCTGCAATCCTAAGACACTCAGAATTCGTACCCTCCGTGACACCGCCAGAAGAAGTGATTCCGTGTTCCCAACCCCAGATCACGAGATACTTCGCCCCAGTGACTACCCTCCCAAAGAAAAGAAAAGGAGGCCCAGAGGGACTAGAGCAGGTAGAAGCACCCAAAAAAATAGGGATAAATACAAAAAACCTTGTCAATCTACCTACACTGATGACATAGGATCGCAGACTGTAAGTACAATCTGTAAACCACCAACAAAAGAACCTAATAGGATCTTCAACTTATCCAAATACCCTTTGGATGAGGTTGAACAAAAAGTCCTTACTGAGGGTCTTAATTTTTGCCCAAGTCAAGAAACGAATCACTTTGATCTCTTTGTTGACTTGAATAAGTTTGTGAGACGTGTTACTCTTACAAGGTACTCTGAATTGAAAAAGAAAAATGCAGAGAAATGCACTACAAAAACAACATCGGATTTGATAATACCCCCTGATAATAGTACGGAACTGGATAAAAATATACATCTGGAGATCAAAACCCATTCAAATTTTAATCCAGTACACCATAGGGGTAGTTATATAGAAACCTTCCTAGCACTAGTTAATGAAGATTTTCGTACCCTAGATTCAAAAAAATTTTCTAAAAATCAATTAACAATAAAAAATAGGGACAATATTAATAAGAAAGGTGCATTCCAAATGCAGAGACCAAATATTACTAAAAGAGAGAGAATAGCCATTACTAAATTAAAAAACAATGGGGATATTATTATTAGGGAAGCTGAGGAGGGGGCGTGGTGGTCCAAGATAGGGAGACCTATATCAAGGAAGCATATAACATTTT
The DNA here is from genome assembly GCF_046119375.1 of Phyllobates terribilis. Lineage (NCBI taxonomy): Eukaryota > Metazoa > Chordata > Amphibia > Anura > Dendrobatidae > Phyllobates > Phyllobates terribilis. Next base: position 399,856 of record NW_027363230.1, read on the forward strand.
ATCAGATGCTAAATATTATGAAAGGTTAGAGGTGGATCCCTCAAAGGATTTCACAAGGGAATACCATGACCTGATCAATTATGCCTACACAGCAGGTATCCTTACAAAAAAAGAAAAAACCTTTTTAAACAATAAAGAACTATCATTGGCATTCTTTTATCACTTGCCGAAAATTCACAAGGATTGTAATAACCCTCCTGGATGACCTATCATTTCAGGAATTAATTCCCTTACTAGTCCACTCTCCCACTTTATAGATCTGTACCTTCAGCAATATGTAAAATCTCTCGCCTCCTATTTAAAAGATTCTACTCAACTTATTTTTGAATTGAATGCACTACAATGGGAAGATAATTATCTCATGATTACAATGGATGTTAATGCACTTTATTCAAATATTGGTCATGATTTAGGTATAAATGCAGTGAAATTTTTTTTACAGCAGGATAAAGATATGCCACAAGGTCAGGTAGATTTCCTTTTGAGAGGCTTAAATTTTATCCTCCAACATAATCTTTTTGAATTTGAGGGACACCTCTATTTACAGAGGCTTGGTACCGCGATGGGGACTCGGGTAGCCCCAAGTTTTGCTAATTTATTCATGGGGCTATTCGAGTCCCAGTCACCCCTATGCTCCCCTAAATATAGCAACAATATAGTACTGTACAAGCGCTATATAGCTGATCTATTCGTGATATGGAGGGGCAGCAAAGAGGATGCTCAGTCTCTAGTCAATGAATTGAATGAGAACACCTGGGGCATTACTTTTTCTTCTAGTATCGAACCAAAAATAGCTGTTTTTCTTGATTTAGAAATTTCACATGAAGAAAAAAAAATAATAACGAAAACTCATTTCAAATCTGTTGATGTGAATGGCTACTTGGATTATCAAAGTGCCCATTACATCAAATGGAAAAATAACATCCCTTTCAGTCAATTTCATCGAATCAGAAAAAATAATACTAAGGATTCGGATTATATCCGACAATCGGATATACTCAAGAAGAGATTTAAAGAGAAAAAGTACCCCAAGCAAATTATCGATGAGGCATACCGTATAAATTTGACTAAAACCCAAACTGATTGTTTGGGGAATGGGGATGAATTGCCCCATAAGGAATCCAGGGATAGTGACACTAGGAATATGAATAAATGGAATCATAATTTTATCACCTCTTATAATAAGGGGAACCAATTGATTAGGAATATTTTGCAAAAGCATTGGCATATCTTGAAACAAGATCCTCTCCTACGAGATATATTGCGAAAAATACCTGGCATTACATTTAGGAGAGGAAAAACTCTAAGAAACCTCCTCGCACCTAGTCGTTTAAAAAAACGGAAACCAGGAGGCCAACCAGTGTTCTCTCAATCTAAAAACATTTGTCCCTTGATTAGTACAATTAGACTCACACAGAATGGCACTTATAGGTGCTCTCAGAAAAAATGTCAGTGCTGTCATATAATTACTCATGGGTCCCATTCCATTACATCGAATAGCACAGGAGAGACTTTTAATATCAAGGATCACCTGACCTGTACTAGTGACTATGTAATCTATGTTATTACATGTGATTGCGGTCTCCAGTACGTGGGTAGGACCACACAAATGGTGAGATCCCGACTCAATGCCCACAGATATAATGCCAAAAATGGCTTATTAACACACAGCCTCTCCAGACATCTTCTTACTACCCATAACAAAAAATTTAAAGTGAGACTTACACCGGTGGAGCAGATCCCGGCTGATATTCCTGACAGGATCCAACAACTTAACAAGAAGGAGGCCTTCTGGATATATAGACTACGTTGTTTGTATCCTGATGGCCTCAATGATAAATTGGAGAATGTATAGAGTTCACGGAGATATCTCCACAATTAATGTTTCATTCACTATGTACAGTGCCTACAAGTAGTATTCAACCCCCTGCAGATTTAGCTGGTTTGATAAGATGCAAATAAGTTAGAGCCTTCAAACTGCAAACGAGAGTAGGATTTATGAACAGAAGCATAAATCTTACAAACCAAAAAGTTATGTTGCTCAGTTGAATTTTAATAAATTTTAAACATAAAAGTGTGGGTCAATTATTATGCAACCCCTATGTTTAATATTTTGTGGAATAACCCTTGTTTGCAATTACAGCTAATAATCGTCTTTTATAAGACCTGATCAGGCCGGCACAGGTCTGTGGAGTTATCTTGGCCCACTCCTCCATGCAGATCTTCTCCAAGTTATCTAGGTTCTTTGGGTGTCTCATGTGGACTTTATTCTTGAGCTCCTTCCACAAGTTTTCAATTGGGTTAAGGTCAGGAGACTGACTAGGCCACTCCAACACCTTGACTTTTTCCCTCTTGAACCAGGCCTTGGTTTTCTTGGCTGTGTGCTTTGGGTCGCTGTCTTGTTGGAAGATGAAATTACGACCCATCTTAAGATCCTTGATGGAGGAGCGGAGGTTCTTGGCCAAAATCTCCAGGTAGGCCGTGCTATCCATCTTCCCATGGATGCGGACCAGATGGCCAGGCCCCTTGGCTGAGAAACAGCCCCACAGCATGATGCTGCCACCACCATGCTTGACTGTAGGGATGGTATTCTTGGGGTCTTATGCAGTGCCATCCAGTCTCCAAACGTCACGTGTGTGGTTGGCACCAAAGATCTCGATCTTGGTCTCATCAGACCATAGAACCTTGAACCAGTCTGTCTCAGAGTCCTCCAAGTGATCATGAGCAAACTGTAGACGAGCCTTGACATGATGCTTTGAAAGTAAAGGTACCTTACGGGCTCGGCTGGAACGGAGACCATTGCGGTGGAGTACGTTACTTATGGTATTGACTGAAACCAATGTCCCCACTGCCATGAGATCTTCCCGGAGCTCCTTCCTTGTTGTCCTTGGGTTAGCCTTGACTCTTCGGACAAGCCTGGCCTCGGCACGGGAGGACACTTTCAAAGGCTGTCCAGGCCATGGAAGGCTAACAGTAGTTCCATAAGCCTTCCACTTACGGATGATGCTCCCAACAGTGGAGACAGGTAGGCCCAACTCCTTGGAAAGGGTTTTGTACCCCTTGCCAGCCTTGTGACCCTCCACGATCTTGTCTCTGATGGCCTTGGAATGCTCCTTTGTCTTTCCCATGTTGACCATGTCTGAGTGCTGTTCTCAAGTTTGGGGAGGGTCTTAAATAGTCAGAAAAGGCTGGCAAAAGAGATCTTTAATCCACACATGTGAAGTTCATTATTCTTGGTGCCTGAACTACTTCTTAATACTTTAGGGGGACCAAATAGAATTCTTGTGGTTTGAGGGGTTGAATAATAAATGACACTCTGAATTAACTTTTAACGTTTTAAAAAAAAAACAAAAAACAAAAAAAACAATATTTGCTGCAGTGCATTTCCCACTTCCAGGCTGATCTACAGTACAAATGTCACAATGCCAAGTTAATTCCGCATGTGTCAACCAGCTAAATCTGCAGGGGGTTGAATACTACTTGTAGGCACTGTATAATAATAACCTCTCTCCTTTTTTTTTTTTTTTTTTCTTTGCGTTTTTGATGCGTTTTTTTTTTTTTGTTTGTTTTTTCTCTCTCTCTCCGTTTCACTACCTTTAGCATATATATCCATGTGAATTAAACTCCCCTTATCTGAATTTTATTGATATACCTATTGAATGAAAATCTTCTTAAATCCAGGTTCATGGTATAGATTCTTCTACCAATGCACTTATTTTCTCCTCTTAAAGGGATAGAAAAAGAAAGGAAAGAAAGAGAAGGAGAAAGTATAATATCTTCGTTACCAAAATTTTATTATGACAAGTTTAGCTGTTCTACAATTTATATATAATTTGTTTATTCTATAATCAGAGGAAAAAGTTGGAAAATCCTAACTCTGAGAAAGCTGAGTCTCTATAGAATGGGATTTGGGCGTTCCAACTCAAACCAATTTACATGTGATTAGGATAATTATTTCACTAGGTAGGTTTTTATAGTGACTATATAACCACCACTATTGACTCTCTTACATTAGACCTGAGGAAGGCTATATATCTTTAATTTTAATAGCCGAAACGCGTTGTTTTATTTATAAGTTTTATCTATTTATTAACTTGAATAAATCTTCTGAAGAAGTAAATCCTTTTTTTGGATAATCATTCCTTGTGACCCTGGGAGCGCTCAATTGGCTGGATACATACTCTGAACAATATCATAAACAGGACATTCTGACCCATATTATATAATCTATTATTTAAATCCTGAGAGTACCCACAAAAGCAATTTTAATATTAATTACCATCAGGCAAAGAATAGTTCATAAACTCATAATTTTATGAAGTATAATCAGCAAAGTATAATCAGCAAAATTGTATTAGTGAAAGAATTATTACACAAATTATACCAACTACAGATAAATTCCCATAAAAACCCTTTAAAACACTATTAAAAACACAAAGAAATAGGGCAAGCTGTTCATAGAGATGGTGTACATGATATATAGGGTAAAAACTAATAATACATAATAGTACATAATAATACATAAATAACAATAGTCAATAAATTTATTTTTCAAATATTCAAAAACTACACAATAATATAAATAGTCAATATCATTACACATATGCCAAATTCTATTGTACATCCCATGCAGATTCTACATATCATGATTATGATTATACACACCATATGCCATTGCAAAATGATAGCAGCTTGCTTAATATTAACACAGCTGATATACTGGCAGGCAGGTGCTGGTGGGCACTGCTGGAATACAGACAGGCAGGTGCTGGCGGGCATGGCTGGTATACAGGCAGACTGGCGCTGGAAAGCACGGCTGGTACTCAGACAGGCAAGTGTGGACATGCCCCAAATACGCGGAGGTTCTAATCCTTGAAGAGCCAGCGAAAGGGTGAGACTCCGTGACAGTGACAATCTTGTGTCCCTGCAGGGAATGTAATATATGCTGTTAACTGTTGATGACCCAATAAAGTCTTACTGGAGTGTGCTACCCTCACCCTATGTTGCTTGAGTAGGGTTCTGCCCACGGAGAAAGAGTACGAGTGTTCAGTGGGATGCGACCCAGGCCGTGTGTTCTTTCTAAAGAGAGCCAGGCCAGTGGACAAGAGCACCCACTGACCATCGTGTCTACACAGGATGAAAATTACAAATTTGAATACACTAGTGTAGAATAGCGATGTACTAAATCTTTTGTTAGTCTTTCTCTGAACCATGTGTTTTATTTACATATAAATTCACAGCACGAACATTATTGAGAAAAAAAGAAGAAAAAATTGTGTGGATCTACAAGTGTGGCATTTGAATTATTCCTGAATTGAACCTGAAGGGAACAGAAGGGAACTGGATACCCAGGCAAAGTAAACAATGTTTCTATTTGTGTTCACTCTCTCCCCTATAGTCTTTCACTTTCTACTAACCCCTTTAATCCCTACACCTAGAAAAGAACTCTTCATTTCCCCCTCCATCCTCCCCATTCATCTCACCTCCTCCTCGGAACTATTCCTCAATATTCACTCCTGTGTCTCCAAACACAGACAGCCGCCTCATGCCCTCTCCTGCTCCCACCTGCTAACACTTTCCCTGCTCCTTCTATCTGCTGGCGATATCTCTCCAAATCCTGGTCCTCCTCACCACATCCCCACAGTCACTTCCACCTCCTATCCACGATCTGCCACAAACTCTCGCAACCTTTCTAACCTTATAACCATCCGCCCAGCCACCGCCTCCCCAGCCCCATTAACAGGAGCTCTATGGAACACTCGCCCCATGTGCAACAAACTTTCCCACATCCATGATCTTTCCATTACTAATAAACTCCTTCCTCGGCCTCACCGAAACCTGGCTCACCCCCTCTGACACGGCCTCCCCAGCAGCACTTTCGTATGGTGGATTCCATCTTTCTTGCACCCCTCGCTCCAATGGCAAGCATAGTGGAGGAGAAGGGTTTCTCCTGTCAGGCAACTGCTCCTTCACCCATTTCCCACTGCCACCTTCCATTACTCTCCCCTCCTTTGAAGTGCACTGTGTGCGCATCTACTCCCCCTCCAACTGGCGGTCGTTTACCGCCCCCCAGGACGAGCCACTATCTTCTTTGACCACTTTACCACTTGGCTGCTTCATTTCCTTTCCGCAGACATCCCCACTATCATTATGGGTGACTTCGACATCCCCATTGACACATCTAACCCATCTGTCTCCAAGCTTCTATCCCTCGCTTACTCCTTCGGCCTTGCTCAATGGTCTTCAGCCCCCACTTACAAAGATGGCCACACACTGGACCTCATCTTCACCTGCCTCTGTTCCCTATCTAACCTCTCTGCTCACCTCACCCTCTTTCTGACCACAACATACTCACATTCTCTTCCCTCTCCTCTCCAGGTGCACAAGCCCCACTCCACAAACTTGCACACCCTCGCAGAAATCTCAAACACCTTGACCTACACTCACTCTCTGAATCCCTTCTCCCTCTCACAGGCATAAGTTCATTACACGATGAAAATGCTGCTGCCACTTTATATAACACCTGTGACAGAGTCACTGGTATGATTTATGAGGGGAGGTATATGTCACAGGTTGCTAGCCTGTGTGAACTGAAGCCAATAAACTTTCTGTCAGCATGTTATATGCTGAAGGGTTAATTCACTTAAAGGGTGTGGTTTTATGGGAATGACGTATCGATGGGAGGGAAGTCATTCCCCATACCTCCACCTCAGGGTGTGGCTGAGCAAGGTATAAATGTCATCATTTTTTTTCTGTTGTTGTGTTTAGAGAAGCGGGGTCTCCAGACCGGACAGCCATAGCTCAGTAGGGAGCTGAAGGCTGGACATAACCTGTGTGGGTGAACCGCGCACACATATATGGACTGTGCTACAGTTTATCTTTTGTTTTGTTGTTTTGCCAATTAAGGCTGTGTTTATTTTGCTGGAGTGCAGAGCTTTATGCTGTTTAATAAAGCCTGCAAAGAAAACCCGGGTTCCTGAGTCTACTTCCGGAAGTGGCCGAGTGAGTCGTCCTACCACACACCACAACAGCTGCAGCTCTCAATTCAGTCGCCCCCCTCACATATACAACCGGCAACCTTGGCACACCAACCTGACTAAAGAACTGCGAAGGGCCTCCAGGATTGCTGAGCGGAAATGGAAAAGGTCCCACTCCCAATGAGCACTTCATCGCATTCAAACAGTCCCTCACTACCTTCAAGTTCACACTTACTGCAGCAAAACAAACATGCTTCTCATCGCTCATATCCTCAGTCACACAACCCTAAACAGTTATTAAAACTTTCAATTCTCTCCTCTGTCCCCCAGCGCCTCCTCCCTCTCCTCTCATCTCAGCTGAAGACTTTGCCTTATTCTTCAAGCAGAAGATTGATAACATCAGAAAAAGCTTTTGCCTAAAGTCCCCACAGCCCCTCCTCACACCTACTCAACCATCCTCCTCCAAAACCAGCTTCTCCACCATTACAGACGATCAACTCTCCTCTTTACTCTCCAAATCACACCTCACCACCTGCGAACTTGACCCAATCTCGTTCCACCTCATCCCTAACCTTACCATAGCCTTCATCCCAACCCTAACCCACATTTTCAACCTGTCACTAACAACTGGTGTCTTCCCCTCACGCTTCAAACATGCCTCGATCACACCCATCCTCAAAAAGCTCTCCCTTGACTCATCATCTCTGACTAGCTCTCACCCCATATCACTTCTTCCTTACGCCTCAAAACTACTGGAACAACACGTCCATTCTCAACTGTCCTCCGCCTCTCCTCCTGCTCCCTCTTTGACCGCCTCCAATCTGGCTTCCCACCGCACCACTCCACTGAAACTGCCCTGACTAAAGTCACCAACTACCTACTAACTGCTAAATCCAAAGGACACTACTCTGTCCTCCTCCTCCTGGACCTGTCATCTGCCTTTGACACAGTGGACCATTCCCTCTTACTACAGACTCTCTCTTCTCTTGGCATCAAAGACTTAGCCCTATCTTGGATCTTCTCATACTTAACAGACAGGACATTAAGTGTCTCTCACTCACACATCACCTCCTCATCTCGCCCCCTATCTGACGGTGGTCCCAAGGTTCAATCCTAGGACCTCTGCTCTTTTCCATCTACACCTTCGGCCTGGGACAGCTCATAGAATCACATAGCTTTCAGTATCACCTCTATGCTGATGACACACAGATCTACCTCTCTGGACTCGATATCTCCTCCCTACTAATGTTGAGCGAATTTGTTTGGCATTTCAAATTCGGGTTTGTGCTCGAGGTTCCAGCTGATGTTATCTGCGTGACAGCATGGCAAATCAGTGATGTTCATGGACGGAGCCGATTTTTTTGCGCAAACAGGCCGGAACCCCAAACACGAACCCGAATTTGAAATGCCGAACAAATTTGCTCAACACAACTCCCTACTAACCAAAATCCCACAATATCAGTCCGCTATTGTTATGTTCTGCTACCAAAGCTAAGGAAAGAGAGGAGATCTGTCCCTACTATAAGACTCAGCTGAATCCCTACGATGTAACAGGGAACCTGATCCTGCGATCAGACCTGCTAAAGTCCTAATCTAGTCTGTACGGAGACCTATAGATGTGGGGAGGGAATCCCTACAAGTACTAAGGACTGGGAGGAATATGGGACACCTCCTAACAGAAATAGTAGCAGACAGACGAACAAACAAAATAGATAGAACATAGAGGTCCGTAGACCAAGCAAACTAACAGAGTTAGATACAGAGCACAGGCTAGCTAGAAAGTAGATATACAATGAAGTCCAGCAAAGCCAGAAGGGCGGAGCAGGATTAAATAGGCCAACAAGGTCATGTGACCAGCAAAGGAAAAAAAAACTAACAGCAAGGTTCTAACAGTACCCCCCCTTCTAAGAGGATCCTCCGGATCCCCTAGGACCAGGCTTATCAGGAAATCTCCTGTGAAACGCTCTGATAAGTCTGGACGCGGAAACATCATCTGACCTCACCCAAGAGTTATCCTCGGGTCCGAAACCTTTCCAGGCCACAAGACACTGCAAACTACCTCTATACCGTCTAGAGTCAAGGATGCGAGAAATTTCATATTCCCCGTCCTCCACCACCGGAGGAACAGAGGCAGAGGCGTCACCATCCGACACAACAGCTTTTTTTAACAGAGAGACATGAAAGACCGGATTAATTCTCCAGGAGGTAGGAACCTCCAACCTAACAGCAGATTGGTTGACAACCTGAAGCACCTTAAAGGGCCCTACAAACTTGGGACCCAATTTCTTAGAAGGAATCCTCAACTGCAGATTCCTAGAGGACAACCAAACCATGTCACCAACAGCGAACAAAACCTCCTGTCGTTTCCTATCAAAGTAGTCTTTAGATTTTCTGTTGGCCTCCTGAAGATTACCACGCACATCCGTCCAAACTCTTTCCAAATCACCGGAAAAATTCTCCTCCTCAGGCACGGCAGATCCCAACTTGGAGAACGACCCAAACGACGGATGTCTCCCAGAACAACAAAAAAAAGGCGAACAACCAGCAGAAGAAGATGTATGATTGTTCAGAGCAAATTCGGCAAGTGGCAGAAACTCAGACCACCCCTCTTGATTGTCTGCCACAAAACAACGCAAGAACTGCTCAACATCCTGGTTTTTCCTTTCTGTCTGGCCATTAGATTCAGGATGATATCCGGACGAAAACGACAAATGAATTCCCAACCTGTCACAAAAGGCACGCCAAAAACGAGCCACGAACTGAGGACCCCTATCAGAAACAATGTCAGTAGGAACGCCATGAAGTCTGACAATTTCCTTGACAAAGGCCTTAGCGAGAGTTTTAGCGCAGGGCAGTTTGACGAAGGGAACCAAGTGACACATCTTGCTAAAACGGTCCACGACCACCCAGATGACAGTAAAACCCTCAGAGGGGGGAAGGTCAGTTATAAAGTCCATAGCTAAATGTGTCCAAGGAGCACTGGGGACCTCCAAAGGACAAAGCAACCCCGCAGCAGGAGTATGTGAGGACTTAGATCTAGCACATATAGTACATTGGCGCACCCACTTAATGACTTCCTTCTGCCATCCAGGCCACCAAAAACTGCGACCCACCAGTCTCTTGGTCTCAGAGATTCCGGGATGACCTGCCAACCGAGATTCGTGACACTCAACAAACAAATCTCTCCTAAAGGTCTCAGGCACAAACAACCTCCCATGAGGAGTGTTAGATGGGGCATTCTCCTGAGCTTTAAGAATCTCATCTTCCAAAACGGAGTCTAAAGCAGCTATCACAACACCTTCTTGTAAAATGTTTTCCTCTTTCTCAGCACCGACTATGGGAGAAAAACTGCGAGACAAGGCATCCGCCTTAACATTCTTAGTACCAGGGATGTAAGTAACGGAGAAATTAAACCGCGAGAAAAACAGTGCCCACCTAGCCTGACGGGCATTCAGGCGCTTGGCAGCATCAAGATATATCAGATTTTTATGATCCGTAAGAACCTGAACGGGAAATTCCGCACCTTCCAAGAAGTGGCGCCAGTGTTCAAATGCGAGTTTAATAGCCAATAATTCCCGATTACCAATATCGTAATTCAGTTCAGTCTCCGAAAATTTTTTTGAAAAAAAGGCACAGGGATGTAATCCATCCCCGTTATCCTGAGACAATACTGCGCCAACCCCCACAGAGGAAGCATCAACCTCAACCAAAAACGGCCTAGTAACATCAGGCTGCATAAGGATGGGAGCAGAGGTGAACCTCTCCTTGAGATACACAAAAGCTTCAATGGCCTCAGAAGACCACTGAACCGCATCAGCACCTTTCCTGGTGAGATCAGTCAGAGGTTTGACAATACTAGAAAAATTTTTTATGAATTTTCTGTAGTAATTGGCGAAACCCAAAAACCTCTGTATCGATTTCAAACCAATAGGCCTAGGCCATTCCTGCACAGCCTGAACCTTAACCGGATCCATCTCAAAACCTTTGCTGGAGATAATGTAGCCCAAAAAACTAATTCTCTGTACAGCGAACTCACATTTCTCCAGCTTAGCAAAAAGCGAATTGTCCATTAATAACTGTAATACCTCACGCACGCTCCGCCAATGAGACTCCAGATCTGGCGAATAAATCAAAATGTCATCCAAATACACAACCACATTTTTACCGATCAAAGGTCTAAGGATGTCATTAATCAGATTCTGAAAAAATGCAGGAGCATTAGTAAGACCAAAAGGCATAACCAGATTCTCAAAATGACCCACAGGAGTGTTAAAAGCAGTCTTCCATTCATCACCCTCCTTCATGCGCAACAGATTGTATGCCCCCTTAAGGTCAATTTTAGAGAACCACTTGGCCCCCAATAACTGGTTAAACAGATCAGGAATCAATGGCAGTGGGTAAGGATTGCGTACCGTAATTTTGTTAATCTCACGAAAATCCAGACAAGGACGTAAACCGCCGTCCTTTTTTTTTTTACAAAAAAAAATCCAACCGCCACAGGAGACTTAGAGGGCCTAATGTGACCGGCGGCCAAACTTGTCTGTATGTATTCCTCCAAAGCCTTCCTCTCAGGAATAGTAAGGTTAAATAAACGACTTTTAGGAAGAGTCGCTCCAGGGACAAATTCAATAGAACAATCATAGTCTCTATGGGGAGGCAAAACCTGCGATTCCTTCTCAGAAAAAACTCTCCAAAAATCCTGAATAGGAACAGGCAATTCTCCCCTATCCAAAGCTGCAATACGCCCGTTACAACACTTGTCATAACATTTATGGCTCCAGGATTTAATTTCACTGGTAGACCAATCCAGTACAGGATTGTGAAATTTTAACCAGGGCAAACCCAATATTACTGGAGAAGGCAAGTTATTCAACACTACCAAATCCAATTTCTCATGGTGAACACCATTAATAGTGAGAGGAAATTCACTGACCTTGAGAGTAATATTCTTCAAAGGGGAGCCATCCACAGAAACCACAGCAATGGGGGATGATAAAGGTTCAGGTTTTAAATTGAGTTTTTCCACGAATCCCCCATCAATTACATTCAGTGTAGACCCGCAATCAACAAACACCCGAAATTCCATTAATTTTTCCTGAGCAATCGTGGAAGCAGCTAAAAATATACCCTTGGAATTTAAACAGGCAATACGGGCGTGACTGACCATTTTTTTTTCTTTCTTCATACGAAGCTCACAGCCTTTAATCAAATGACCAGATTTTCCGCAATAGAAACACAAGCCTTCCGAAAAACGACGGTCTTTTTCTTGAGAGCGAGGTGCCACCGATCCAATCTCCATCGGTTCACCACTGTTAGTACACACATTATCATAACCAGAAACTGACATAGCAGAGGATTTGCTCTCATTAACCCTAGCACGCAGTCTTCTATCCACCCGTATAGCTAATTGCATAGCCTGTTGCAAATCCTCAGGTGTAGGATAAGCAATTAGCAGGTCTTTAACCCTTTCACTGAGCCCAGCAAGAAACAGACTTTTCAGAGCAGAATCGTTCCACCCTGTTTGAGTGGACCAACGACGAAAATGAGTACAATATTTTTCGACATTACCTGATCCTTGTTTTAAACGTCTCAACTCAGTCTCAGCTGATGCGACACGGTCAGGATCATCATATAATAATCCTAAAGCAGAAAAAAAACTATCCACTGATCTGAAGCATGTATCACTAGGTTGCAAAGAAAAGGCCCACTCCTGAGGCTCTTTGCGCAAAAGTGACATTATGAACCCTACGCGCTGGGATTCATCCCCAGAGGACTTGGGTCTCAAACGAAAATACAATAAGCAAGCATTTTTAAATGAAAAAAATTCTCGATGTTCACCAAAAAATAAATCCGGCAAACATACCTTAGGCTCCAAGAAATATGCTCCAGGACAGTTACTCACGTGCTGACGGAGCTCGGCCACTTCCAGAGAGAGTCCCTGCAGGTGTTTAGCCAAATCCTGAACCGACACCATGATGGAACAAAAAAAAAAAAAAAAAAAATCTTTCCTTAGAGAATTTGCAGGCTGGACTTACTGTTATGTTCTGCTACCAAAGCTAAGGAAAGAGAGGAGATCTGTCCCTACTATAAGACTCAGCTGAATCCCTACGATGTAACAGGGAACCTGATCCTGCGATCAGACCTGCTAAAGTCCTAATCTAGTCTGTACAGAGACCTATAGATGTGGGGAGGGAATCCCTACAAGTACTAAGGACTGGGAGGAATATGGGACACCTCCTAACAGAAATAGTAGCAGACAGACGAACAAACAAAATAGATAGAACATAGAGGTCCGTAGACCAAGCAAACTAACAGAGTTAGATACAGAGCACAGGCTAGCTAGAAAGTAGATATACAATGAAGTCCAGCAAAGCCAGAAGGGCGGAGCAGGATTAAATAGGCCAACAAGGTCATGTGACCAGCAAAGGAAAAAAAAACTAACAGCAAGGTTCTAACAGCTATCTCATCCTTCTTCTCTGACAGATTTCTAAAACTTAACATGGATAAAACAGAACTCATCATCTTTCCACCGTCTCACTCAACCTCCCCAACTGACCTATCCATCAAAGTCAATGGCTGCCCACTCTCCCCAGTCCTGCAAGCCCGCTGCCTCCGGGTAACCCTGGACTCTAACATCTCCTTTAAACCACATATCCAAGCCCTTTCCACTCCCTGCCGAATCCAACTCAAAAATATCTCCTGGATCCGCACATTCCTCAATCACACTAGTGCACGCCTTCATCATCTCCCGCCTCAACTACTGCAACCTCTTGCTCTGTGGCCTCCCTTCAACCACTCTTGCTCCCCTCCAATCTATCCTAAACTATGCTGTCTGAGTAATCCACCTGTCCCCCGCTATTCCCCAGCCTCTCTTCTCTGTCAATCCCTTCACTGGCTCCCCATTGCCCAGACACTTAAGTTCAAAACCCTAATCATGGCATATAAAGCCATCCACAACGTGTCTCCTCCATATATCTGTGACCTGTTCTCCAGGTACTTACCTACACGCAACCTCCAATTCTCACAAGATCTCCTTCTCTACTCCCCTCTTATCTCCTGTACCAGCCGCCGACTTGTATTGTTCAAAATTTATTGCAATTGTTTGTGCTATGTATATCCCTTTCACATGTAAAGCGCCATGGAATGAATGGCGCTATAATAATAAATAATAATAATAGTAGCACTCACTGGTTCTGTAAAATCCAATGTATTTATTTAACACAAGATTATAACTGGCTGCTGAGAGGGACAAAGCACATGGAAAGGATGACGCCCATTTTGCGCTAGCCTGCGCTTCAACGGGTTCTGGAAATTAAATGTTTCCCAAGGACCCGTTGAAGCACAGACTAGCACAAAACGGCAGTCATCCTTTCCATGAGCTCTGTTCCAGTTTTAATATTTTGTTAAATAAAGATATTGGATTTTACAGGACCGATGAGTGCCACTTTTTTTCACCTTTATGTACTTATTTATGTGAGCAACCGGTACCATCAGGCTTGATTGCTGAAGTCCAGTATTTGATTGGATATAAGAACACCAAGGTAGTTGGTGCAAGCAATTTTTTCCTCTTCCAGTACGAACATTATTGAACAGTTTACAGTGCACATATAGACACACAACACTTCTATGTGGACAGTGCACACACACTCAGCTCTGCTACATGTACAGATTTATACATACACACACACAGCTGTTCTACATGCGCACATTTACATACACACAGCTCATATTTAAGGGTGCTGTACATGAGATTATGACCTGCTGAGAGACGAATGACATGAATTTTTGAAACCACAAGTGATCCTACACTTCCCAAAAAGGTTACTTCTAAAAAGCCTCCTGATGAACCTTGAACAGGAATGGGGAAACGTGTTGGGGTCACATTACAATGGTAGCTATGTGGGGTTTCTATATATATAGTTCTGTGACAAGCTGGGATCTACTACATTTTGAATGGAATCGCTATTTACAACATGTAGAGGTATTTTGTCTGTGACAAAATTGTAGCACTATTGGCACCTTATTAGAGGCACGGAAAATGTATTAATTTGTTTCATGAACATTTGAATTCTACCTCTGTAGAAGGAGCTTTATATGTAATATAAGCTATGTGTGAATTTCATGCATGGTCATTTTATTTGCCTGTGACAACACTGTAGCACTATTGGCATCTTTTTAAGAGGCATGGACACTATTATTTAGTCTCATGTCTTCATATTTGAATTACCGTATTTTTCAGACTATAAGACACACGGGACCATAAGACGCACCTAGGTTTTAGAGGAGGAAAATAGAAAAAAAGATGTAAGCAAAAAAAGGGTCATTTTTATGGGGGAGGGGGTCTGCTGCTGACACTGGTATTGGGATAATGTCCCCCAATTCTGTTAATATCCTCCATCCTTGTATGTATGGTCCCTTCTTCATGGTATACGTGGCCCTCATCTCCATCCTGGTATCCATGGCCCTCATCCCTATCCTGGTATGCATGGCACCCCTTGATCCCCCCATCCTGGCATGCATGGCACCCCTTGATCCCCCATCCTGGTATGCATGGCACCCCTTGATCACCCATCCTTGTATGCATGGCACCCCTCTTCCTGGTATGCATGGCACACCTTGATCCTGGTATGCATGGCACCCCGATTCCCCCAACCTGGTATGCATGGCACCCCTTGTTCCCCCATCTTGGTATGTATGGCACCCCTTGATCCCCCATCCTGGTATGCATGGCGCCAATTGATCTCCTATCCTGGTATGTATGGCACCCCTTGATCCCCCATCCTGGTATGCATGGCACCCCTTAATCCTGGTATGCATGGCACCCCTTGAGCCCCCATCACTCTGCCCACAAAAAAAAATAAAGAATCATACTCCCCTCCTCTCTCCTTCAGTGCTGCGTTCCGCTCTGCTGCTGACACTCACTGTGAGCCGCGCATAGCAGGGTTTGCATGGCGTCCCTGCCATGCACCCTCACACAGCGTGCACACTGTAGCTGCAGTGCTGCTCCTGCTGCGCTCGGCGGTCAGTGTGCCTGCTATTAAAGACCATGAATATTCACTACAACCCATGGGAGTGGGTTGTAGCGAATATTCATGAGCTTTAATAGTGGGCACACAGACCGCCGGCTGCAGCAGGAGCCGAGCTATGGTTACAGTGGGCACGCTATTAAGGAGAATGAATATTCCCTGCTCCCCACGCCCATGGGCGTGGGGAGCAGGGAATATTCATTTTCTTTAGCAGCAGGCACAGCGTAGGCTGCAGCAGGCGGCTGCTACCTCCTGTGCCCCGCTCTTCCCCCGCTGTCGCTCACCCCCAGCCCCCCACCAGCCACAGAACATATGTTCGGACTTTAAGACGCACCACCCACTTTCCTCCAAAAATTTTAGAGGAAAAAAGTGCGTCTTATAGTCCGAAAAATCCGGTATACCTCTGCAGATATTGAAGGAGCCTCTTAATGTAGTATAAGCTATACTGTTGGTTCACGCATTGTGACTTTATTTATGGATATCTTGGCTGATAACTATTTGCCAAAACTATGTTTGGTTTAATTTTTTCCTCCTGTGAGTGGTTGTAGTACCTAGGATCATCTAGGGATAATTAGGGTGATACAACAGAAATGGGGGTGCCACAACTTGCGCTCTTTTAGGGTGTAAACCTCAGCGGAAAGGAAGGGTAAATAATGAGGGATAACAAATAGGGAAAGGATTGAGGCTCCATCCCCACCTCCCCTACCTGCCTTTAACCCCTGATTTAATTTATATGGCCTCGGAATTACATACATTTTTTTCATTTCTATAGTGCCAATTTGTAAAATTTGAACGGGAACATATGTAGTAGTTCCTTTTTAATAAGGTATAAATAAAGTATATACATTTTAATGGAGATTTTTCTTTGTGAGACAAATTTACATACACACAGCTCTACTACATATGCACATTTACATACATACACAGCTCTGCTACATATGATAATGTCTGTAAAATGCTGTGGAATATGTTAGCACTATATAAGAATAAAGATTATTATTATTATTATATGCAAATTTGCATACAAAAACACTGTGTACACATTTCCCCATTTTGCAGTTCCTTCCAGGTCATGTGAATGATTACATGATCGGAAAGGTCCTTGAGCTAGTCAGGTGGAAGGTTTTTTAGCTGCTCACTCAGGACGTGCAGCCTCTGTACCGGTCCTGGTACCTTCCCCTCCTGCTCAGCACCAATCAGTTATATACAGGTGGGGCTGGAGGAGAGAGAGCAGTACTCTCAGTGATCAGGAAAGACACTGTCTCAGCATTCTCCTCTGTCATGAGATGCTGCCTCCAGTTTATAAGACACACTTATTAACAAGATATTTTCATGATAAAAATGTCTTATAGGCCAAGAAATATGATACGTTCTAAAGTGATTTCCCTTTCTCATTTATTAATACAATGTCTGTTAAATCTCTTTGTACAATGTGTCAATAACACATATAGTTTATCTAAGTCTGAATTATTTTTGATGGTCAACAAAATACAATTTTCCAGTAATTCATTTTTCACACTCTAGGTATGACAATGGCTTCTCTGTGTGGGATTTTTTACTTTTAAAGTGTGGTCCACTACATGGACAACCCCTTCTCAATCCTCATGTTTGGTCGTGTTAAAATAAAAGCACTGATACAAACCTCCCATGGAGGCGTCGTTCAAGCGGTGTCATCACTTGCGTTCCCGGGGCTCATGTGAGGTTGTTATGTCACGTGAGTTCTTCAGCCAATTAGTGCTGGCGTGATTGTCCCCATCTTCAGACAAATTGAACATCAAGAAGTCAGAGAGCAGCCGCAGCCCTGGCTTCCTGTTGATGTTCAATGCATCCGAAGGCAGGGATAGTGAAGCCGTCGCTGATTGGGCACAGGACTCATGTGATGTAACAACCTCACATGAGCCCCGGGAATGCGATTGCCGACAAAGCTGGAATGGTGAATATGAGTGTTTTTATTTTAACGAGCCAAATATGAGGAATGACAAGGGATTTCCCTAATCGTGGACAACCCCTTTAAGAAAGTACAATTTTCGATTAAAACATTTCCAACATTCTGAATATGAAAAAGACTTCTCCCTTGTGTGCCTTCTCTGATGTTTTTTAATAGTTGATTTCCGTGTAAAACATTTCCCACATTAAAAACATGAAAAAGGCTTCTCCCCTGTGTGAACTCTTTGGTGACTAAGAAGAGACGATTTCTTCACAAAATATTTCCCACATTCTGAGCATGAAAAAGGTGTCTCCCTGTGTGGGTTCTCTGGTACATAACTAAACCTGATTTCTGGTTAAAACATTTCCCACATTCTGAACATGAAAAAGGCTTTTCCCTGTGTGGATTCTCTGGTGTCTATCAAGATGCGATTTCTGGTTAAAATATTTCCCACATTCTGAACATGAAAAAGGCTTCTCCCCTGTGTGGGTTCTCTGGTGCTTAATCAAATCAGATTTCTGGATAAAATATTTCCCACATTCTGAACATAAAAAAGGCTTCTCCCCTGTGTGGATTCTCTGGTGTCTATAAAGATATGATTTCCGGTTAAAATATTTCCCACATTCTGAACATGAAAAAGGCTTCTCCCCTGTGTGGATTCTCTTGTGGCTATAAAGATTTGACTTTCGGTTAAAATATTTCCCACATTCTGAACATGAATAAGGCTTCTCCCCTGTGTGAGTTCTCTGGTGACCAAGAAGAATTGATTTTTTCCCAAAACATTTTCCACATTTTGAACATGAAAAAGGCTTCTCCCCTGTGTGAGCTCTTTGGTGACTAAGAAGAGATGATTTATTCCCAAAACATTTCCCACATTCTAAACATGAAAAAGGCTTCTCCCCTGTGTGGGTTCTCTGGTGGTTAACAAAATGTGATTTATAGTTAAAACATTTCCCACATTCTGAACAGGAAAAAGGCTTCTCCCCTGTGTGACTTCTCTGATGTTTAACAAGATTCCATTTCTGGATAAAATATTTCCCACATTCTGAACAGGAAAAAGGCTTCTCCCCTGTGTGAGTTCTCTGGTGTATAACAAGATTCCATTTCTGCATAAAATATTTCCCACATTCTGAACAGGAAAATTGTTTCTCCCCTGTGTGGGTTCTCTGGTGCTTAATCACATCTGATTTCTGGTTAAAACATTTCCCACATTCTGAAGAGCAAAAAGGCTTCTCCCCAGTGTGAGTTTTCTGGTGCTTAAACAAATTTGATTTCCGGTTAAAACATTTCTCACATTCTGAACAGGAGTATGCCTTCTCACCTATGTGAGTTCTCTGGTGTCTAGCAAGATCTGATTTCTGGTTAAAATATTTCCCACATTTGGAACAAGAAAATCTTTTCTCCACAGTGTGAATTTTTTGATGTTTAAGAAAAGGCTTTTCGAAGTGAATATTATTTCCAGATTCTGAATGTGAAAATGGCTTCTTTGCTTTAGGAGCAATTTGTTTTTTAATTCTTATTTTTTTACTTTCATTTTCCTTAGCAGTCGGTAATGAATCAGAAGACGAGACCTGTTTCAAAGCATCAGATGACAGATCTTTGCTGTGAAGGGATGATAGTATGTCTGGAGTAATGGCATTCACTTCAATTGTATCCTGTGGGATATCGAGATCATTTGATTTAAAATTTGAAGATGTCATCTGTCCCTCTGATCTCCTGGTACAGTCATCTGCCAAGAATAAAACCAATTATTTTTGAATAAAATATCCTTGAATTTTATATTGTTCAACATTTCTACTTGAACTGTCTGTAAAAACGGCCAGTTATGTAAAAATATAGAATTATTCACAAAGACAATGACAGTTCACAGTCTAATATAAAACCTCATAGGATGAACCAGTAGAGCGTGGTGTTCAACTGTTTTTTCATTCTGCTTCCCAAATAGGGAATAAAAAGCCACCAAACAATGTTATGTAGGTGAAAATTATAGCAATAACAACTTCTACTGATCTCACCAAAAACAAGTCCCCACTCAGGTCCATCACCTGTCAATGGAAAAACAGAGGTTTCCACATTATTAGTGACTAAAAGGCTCTTAAAAAGAAACATGGCTTCCATAAACCAATCCAGCAGGATCCGCTCTCCCAAAGTCAAATCTCCCCCTCACTTCTGAGCCTTGCAGTGTGCCCAAACCACATTTAGCATCCATGTATTTGACATTACTATAGTGAGAAGAACCCACTTAATTGATGGTGTGTGTCTCCTGGAGCACAATCTGGGTAATATGTGTTGGGCAATAAAATACTATTTAGCAATTTTCACTCTCCAACATCCACTACATGCTAATTTCTAGAAAGAGCCTGTGGAGTCAAAATAGTCACTACTCCTAGGGGATTTCTACTGCTCTGGTTTTCTGTCATTTTGGCATATTAGGGCTTCTTCAAAAGGGGTGTCCCATCTCCTTTGTGACCTGCTCCTGAGACATCTGCTTCTGTCACCAGGCGCTGTCTTATTCATTCTGCAGGTGGTACTAGTAATGAAGGTGTCGGAGCAAGAAGCTCTAGGCGGCCCAGGCTCTGCCCAGCCACTAAGATTAGGGTGCCTGAGACCTACAGTGGTGGCCAAAGGTATTGGCACCCCTGAAATTCTGTCAGATAATACTCAGTTTCTTCCTGAAAATGATTGCAATCACAAATTCTTTGGTATTATTATCTTCATTTAATTTGCTTGCAAGGAAAAATCACAAAAGAGAATGAAGCAAAAATCAAATCATTGATCATTTCACACAAAACTCCAAAAAAGAGCCGGACAAAAGTATTGGCACCCTCAGCCTAATACTTGGTTGCACAACCTTTAGCCAAAATAACTGCGAACAACCGCTTCCGGTAACCATCAATGAGTTTCTTACAATTCTCTGCTGGAATTGTAAACCATTCTTCTTTGGCAAACTGCTCCAGGTCCCTGATATTTGAAGGGTGCCTTCTCCAAACTGCCATTTTGAGATCTCTCCACAGGTGTTCTATGGGATTCAAGTCTGGACTCATTGCTGGCCACCTTAGAAGTCTCCAGTGCTTTCTCTCAAACCATTTTATAGTGCTTTTGGAAGTGTGTTTTGGGTCATTGTCCTGCTGGAAGACCCATGACCTCTGAGGGAGACCCAGCTTTCTCACACTGGGCCCTACATTATGCTGCAAAATTTGTTGGTAGTCTTCAGACTTCGTAATGCCATGCACACGGTCAAGCAGTCCAGTGCCAGAGGCAGCAAAGCAACCACAAAACATCAGGGAACCTCCGCCATGTTTGACTGTAGGGACCGTGTTCTTTTCTTTGAATGCCTCTTTTTTTTCCTGTACACTCTATGTTGATGCTTTTTCCCAAAAACCTATACTTTTGTCTCATCTGACCAGAGAGCTTTCTTCCAAAACGTTTTAGGCTTTCTCAGGTAAGTTTTGGCAAACTCCAGCCTGGCTTTTTTATGTCTCGGGGTAAGAAGTGGGGTCTTCCTGGGTACCCTACCATACAGTCCCTTTTCATTCAGACGCCGACGGATAGTACGGGTTGACACTGTTGTACCCTCGGACTGCAGGGCAGCTTGAACTTGTTTGGATGTTAGTCGAGGTTCTTTATCCACCATCCGCACAATCTTGCATTGAAATCTCTCGTCAATTTTTCTTTTCCATCCACATCTAGGGAGGTTAGCCACAGGGCCATGGGCTTTAAACTTCTTGATGACACTGCGCACGGAAGACACAGGAACATTCAGGTCTTTGGAGATGGACTTGTAGCCTTGAGATTGCTCATGCTTCCTCACAATTTGGTTTCTCAAGTCCTCAGACAGTTCTTTGGTCTTCTTTCTTTTCTCCATGCTCAATGTGGTACACACAAGGACACAGGACAGAGGTTGAGTCAACTTTAATCCATGTTAACTGGCTGCAAGTGTGATTTAGTTATTGCCAACACCTGTTAGGTGCCACAGGTAAGTTACAGGTGCTGTTAATTACACGAATTAAAGATGCATCACGTGATTTTTCAAACAGTGCCAATACTTTTGTCCACCCCCTTTTTTAGGTTTGGTGTGGAATTATATCCAATTTGGCTTTAGGACAATTCTTTTTGTGTTTTTTCATTGAAGACAAATTAAATGAAGATAATAATACCGAAGAATTTGTAATTGCAATCATTTTCAGGAAGAAACTGAGTATTATCTGACAGAATTGCAGGGGTGCCAATACTTTTGGCCACCACTGTATAGTACCATCCAGTCTGGCAGTATGGGTGTGTGTGCTGTCCAGCTTGAGTAATCAGCTTCCTGCTTTAGCCAGCTGGAGAGCACCACACCCTAGTAAAGCTCAGAGCATATTGCTGGAAGCTGCCAGATACAGCCTTGTTCTCCTCTGGTTCAGTCCTCTGTACTCATCTCACAGCTTGTGTATTTGTTTCCTGTTGTGACCCCGGCCCATTTACTGACCACTCTTGTGTCATCTGATTTTGTATTTTCTCTGCCCTCCTGATTCTGACTCGGCTACCTGACTATTCTTCTTGCCAAGTCACATCACAGAGAATAGCAGGTAACACCGTGGCCCAAGCTTAGGGGTCTTTGTGTAAGTCCTTGTTCATCACCCTTTAATGTTTAAAGGGTGATGAACTAGAAAATTCCTGAGATCTGGAAAACGGGGTGGATAGTGCCAAGCCTGTTCGTAGGAGCCATCTTTTGAGCTGCCAGGTGACCACGAAAAGTGCCCTAATACATTGTGTCTGCAAACTATTCCAGCAAGATCTGCATTCAAATAGCTAAATCCTTCCTTTCTTAACCTGCCATGTGTCCAGACAGTAGTGTACAACCGTATATAGGGTATTGTCAAATTCAAGAAAAGTTGGAAAATAATTTGTAAAAGTCCATTTGTTTCTATTATCCTTTGTGAAGAATTCCAAAGTTCTCACCACATAAAGTGTCACACATCAGATGTGAAAATTGGGGCCTAATTAGGAACACAAAACTGGCTGCAGGAAGTGGTTAAATCAGAGTATTTTGGGCATTAACTACTGTAGTCAAAAATTGAGGCATTTGGTTTTTATACTTTGAGAAAGGCGCCGATCCGGCACAGAAACGTGTTGGTATTAATAAAAGCCGTCTTGGAATCCCAAGCCTCTTCATTCCTGCAGCGCAGCCTGCCTAAACGTGCCAGCTTCCATTTTTTTGCCTAGTCAAAAATTGTGGGTATAGACAATAACACATCTACTAAAATGATCAAACTGAACAGTCTTCATCAATAAAAGATGAGTAACTAGTGGTGAAACCTCCCTGGCGTAATTAGAGTATGGGGCTCGGTGGCTCTTGGCAATCTAAACCATCGTAAGGGACAATATTATCTATCAGATGAGTTTCATGAAGAAATATTAGACATTCAAGGAGACCTTTTTATAATAGTGCAGAGCTGAGGTATCTTAAATTTAGATCTAAGGCATTTGGAAGAGGCAATGGAGACCTTTTTGAAAGACTACAAGGGAGTTACAGAGTCACATAAGTGAGGCCGGCTGATCCCATCACAATCAAACTATTACACAGAATGAACCTATAAAAAATAGACATAAAATAAAAAAAAATGTTACATTCCCAACATCAACATATGTATGAGGGGAGAGCTCCAACACTAAACTGGAGTCGCACTCATTTATGGTGGACCATTGGAGCTACTATGAGTCCTGACCAGAAGAGTAGAGAAAGTATTAGTGCTCCCATTTCAGGAGAGATTGTGCAGTAATCTGAATTCCTTAGGATTGAAAACATAATGGAATTTATGACGTGGAGTGAATCCATGAAACAGGGCTCGAGCCAACACATCTCCTGCAGGCGTGAATAAATGTATATTACAGCCATCAGCCACGCACAGCTTAGAGATATATCATGGCACAGGTGTAATGTTTTTTATGTAGTTTATCACAATCCTGTTTGAAGTTAGTTGGTTTTAAAAGAAATTGAAAATTTAAGATAAAGGTAAATTCTATTGTTATTGTACAGAAATTCACACTTGGCCTCACTGCACATTTAATGTTATCAATCACAAAAAGTGAAGTTTGGCCAGAAAGACTGGACCTGGTCTTGTAGGGACCATATGAGGACATTCAGCAACACAGAAGGGAGAGAAGGTAGATTCATCCAATAAGATATCAGGGTTCTAGGAAGCCAACAGCATCATTACCCTCCACTTTCTGTAATAATATTTTTCTTCAAGTGATTTTCTAAATTGTCAGCACATTCTACGTACGCTGTCATTTGGCTTTTCAGTTTATAGATCTGGGCAGGTAAGGGTCAGCGACTTCTAATTTCAGTTAGAAGGTGTATCCTCCAGGTTGTAAGTTCTAGAGAAAATGGCTTTTAATGCCCAAAGTCATTTGAACAGTTTTTGGTGGAGCAGAATATTGTGGTCTAGGGGTAAAATGGTGATCACACGATTGTAATACGGCCGGATTACACCACCGATAAAGCAGAAACAGACAGCGACGGAGAAGGATCTGTGACTTCTCAGCATTTAGTGGTTACTACTCACCTGGGAGGTTATCTGTAGGAATCTCCTCTTTACACCACTCATCACCCCTCACATATGTCTCTGTAGTATCAATATGGGTCAGATCTTCACCCTGAAAACAAATATTGTAAAAGTCACAGACAGATGAGAAGTCACATCTATGATTAGCACTAATCCTGCCATCTCCACCCTTCTCATTACACAAGTATAAAACATATAATACTTGTGGATAAAACAAGACTGAACACAAGACCTTCACAGCCATCTACACATCATAGGAGAGATCTCATGACACCTTCTCTCCATCTACCTGATGATCCTGAGGAACATTGGGATCTTCTTGTTTACAGTCCTGTGGAAGAAGAGGATGGGGACATCTCTCTGGTGTTGTCCTCTTGCTGGATAGATCTGGAAGAAACACATACAGGGACTGAATTCATTCTTTACATACAGATAATTATAGGCCGTGTGTATTTAGTTCTGTCTATTACCTGGTGATGTGAGGGGCTGGGGAACCTCCATCATGACGTCCTTGTACAGATCTTTGTGTCCTTCTAAATACTCCCACTCATCCATGGAGAAATAGACAGCGACATCCTGACACCTTATAGGAACCTGACACATACAATGATACCGTCATCCCCCGATCCTTTCATAGCGTTACTGTATAATGTCCCAGAATTCCCAGCAGTGTCACCTCTCCAGTCAGCAGCTCAATCATCTTGTGGGTGAGTTCTAGGATCTTGTGGTCATTGATGTCCTCATGTATCAGGGGGTGAGGTGAAAGCTCCGTGATTGGGCTCAGGGGTTTTCCCCATTCCTCAGATACAGGGTCCTGACAGCGCTCACTAGAGGTCTTCTTCACTACTGTGTAATCCTGGTTATGGAGAGACACATTCATAAATCTCACTACAGACATTTCCAGAGTCCTCTCCTCTCCAGTTCTGTCCATCTGTTATTCCCATAGATAAGAATGATGTAATGTGATGTCATCAGAATCTCTCACCTCTCCAGTAAGCCGGAAGAGGATCTCTAGGGTGAGGTGTAGTATCCTCTCCGCCATCTTGTCTCTGTCCATATCCCTCTTTGATGGGTAAATCAGGAAAATTCTCTTATATAGTAGATCTTCACTGAGAGGATCTGATATTGTAGAGACCTGAATAAGAATATGAGCCGATGTAACATCATAAAAATCCTGTGTAATAATCCAATTACTGGAGATAATAAGAGAAACATATGAGGAGATTTATTATTTTACAGTATTTAGTTTTCTGCTTTACATCTACTAATAAAACCTATATATTTTAGGCCACAGACAACAAGCAGTTCCTTCCTTGGAGTCTGCAGCTGAATACGTTTCTCATAGACTTATCTTCCATAAAGTGAATTCTCATTTCATTTACTGACACTGGAATAGGCATTAGCAATACTGCAGGAGATATTCATTACACATGACATGGAAATAACTACTTCATGAAGAGGACGACATCTTTATCTTCTACTATGGCTCGGGAACATATTTGGTCAAAGTCAGTCACTGACTACATCATCCCCGGCCGTCTATATGAATTTTAAGTCTTTTGGGCATCAAAACATAGATGTACACTGCAGGGTTGGCACAAGTGCGGCTGCAACAAAAACCCTGGCAGTTTAACCACTTACTGCTGTCAAAAGCACAGATGGCATCTAAGAAGGTTTGACAGAGTTCGGCTCAATGCCCCTTCTCCCCCAAGTACTCGATAGTATGGGGCTGCCTAGTTACTACGATATTTAAATGCCTAATAATGGTGTCTGGGCCTGCAATGTACGAATGTCTACTATGTCGGGCCAAAGGGAGTGTCCAATAAGTTGCCTTTTAACACCCTCATACGCATTAGACTAAAGTTGCATGAAAGCACAGATTTTGGGGGATTTGGTTGACTATATAATGTATTTGGGGGCCTGAATTACAGAGGCTAATCCGTTTGTTCTTCCTGTAGATAATCCTCCACTAGAGGAGTCTGGAGGCGACTCTCTCATACAGACCACAGGAAAGCTGGAATATTTGTGTATATGGGAGAGATAGCAGTCTGCCAAATGACCGTTCGGCCAATATCTATCATGTGTATAGGGCCGTTAGTATTACACTGACAGTCAAGGGATAACACAGTAGTACAGTGCATCACCTGAGCAATCAGAGGCTTGTATGTTGTATGATCGCACTAATGACAGTTGGTTAGCAAAGATTTAACGTGAATAAAAATATCAATGTTTGCAAGTGGGTAGCTAACTGGCTAAGGGATAGAAGGCAGAGGGTGGTTATAAATGGAATATACTCAGATTGGGTAAGCGTCACTAGTGGGGTACCACAGGGGTCTGTACTAGGCCCAATGTTATTTAATATCTTTATTAACGACATAGTCAACGGGATAAATAGTAAAATATCAATATTTGCAGATGACACAAAGTTATGTAAAACAATTAATACAAAAGAGGACAGTGCAGACCTACAGAGGGATTTGGATAAGCTGGGTAGGTGGAGCATTAAATGGCAAATGAGGTTTAATGAGGAGAAATGTAAGGTCATACATATGGGAAGGAAAAATGGAAGTCACCAGTACTCACTGAATGGGAAATCATTGGGGAATTCAGAGATGGAGAAGGACTTGGGCATCTTGATTGATAGCAAACTAAATTGGAGTGCCCAAAGTCAGGCCGCTGCTGTAAGGGCAAACAGGGTAATGGGATGTATCAGAAGAGGTATAGCTGCAAAGGATGAGAACATTGTTCTTCCACTGTACAAAGCACTGGTCAGACCACACTTGGAATACTGTGCTCAGTTATGGGCCCCAATATATAGAAAGGATATAAACGAGCTTGAAAAGGTACAAAGGAGGGCAACAAAATTAATAAGGGGAATGGAGGGACTGCAATACCCAGAGAGGTTGGCAAAACTAGGACTATTCAGCCTGGAAAAGAGAAGGTTGAGGGGGGACATAATAAATGTGTACAAATATGTTAGGGGACAGTATAGAGATCTTGCCCGGGATTTGTTCAAAAGGAGGGATATTACGGTAACAAGAGGGCATTCACTAAGACTGGAAGAGAAAAGGTTTCAGCACCAGCATAGGAAGGGGTTCTTTACGGTAAGAGCAGTGAGAATATGGAATTCAGTGAGTGAGGAGACGGCAATGTCGGATTCACTACACCAGTTCAAGCGGGGACTGGATGCATTTCTAGATACCAGGCAGATTTCAGCGTATACTTAAAAATAAAATAAAATAGTAGGTTGATACAGGGATTTATTCTGACTGTTGGTTTCAGAGTCGGGAGGGAATTTTTCCTCAGGTGAAGATTGGCTAAATCATTTGGGGTTTTTGCCCTCCTCTGGATCAACTTTAGCAATTACAGAACTAACAGGTCGAACTTGATGGACGCAAGTCTTTATTCGGCTTTACAAACTATGTTACTATCACAGTTTTGGCAACAAGAAATATCCGTCACTATTGGCACAACAGACTCACTACACAATGTTAAGTCACGTCCATAACAACTTTATTATACTCTATTATCCTATACACAGTGGCGTAGATAGAAATCACAAGTCCTACAGCAATATCTCTAATTGGGCCCCACCAACCTTAACCCCTTTCTGATGTATGACCTAATAGTACGTTTTGGTGACCTGGGCCGATTGGACCAATGACGTACTATTAGGTCATATGGCAATCGCGCCCGCACACAAGCGGTGCGGGGCGATCGCCGCCGGGTGTCAGCTGAAAGTCACAGCTGACACCCGGTACTATGTGCCGCTCCCGGCACATTAACACCCGCAATGCTGTAATAGAAGTCGATCGCAGCATTGCGGTAGCAAGGGGAGGTGATCGGAATACTCACCTCCTCTTCCAGCCTCCAGAGCTGTCTGTCGCGGATTCCCGGATGTTGCCATGACGACCCGATGTGATCATGACGACCCGATGTCGTCATCACAACATCCGGGTCACCAGACAGCAGGAATATTCTTTGGTCATGCGCAGTGCATGACAAAACTATCTTCTCCCTGTCCGGCGCTGACAGCCTGCATGGCACAGGGATGGTGCTGCATTCCTGTGCTATACAGGCGATCAGAATAAAAAAGTGAAAGTCCCAGAGTGGGACACAGAATAAAAGTCCACAAAGTGTTAAAAAATGAAAAAAAAAATGTAAAAATATTTAAAAAGATAAAAAAAATAATCCACCAAAAATAAAAATATAATGTACCCATCAATAAATATTATTATGAAAAAAAAACAAAAAAAACAATAAAAGTACACATATTTTGTATCGCCGCATCCGGAACGACCTGACCTATAAACTGTCCCACTAGTTAACCCCTTTAGTGAACACGGTAAAAAAATAAAATAAAAAACAAAGCAAAAAACAATGCTTTATCATCATACCGCCAAACAAAAAATGAAATAACACGCGATCAAAAAGACAAATATAAGTAAAAATGGTACCGCTGAAAACTTAATCTTGTCCCACAAAAAAACAAGCCACCATACAGCTCCATCAGCCAAAAAATAAAAAAGGTATAGCTCTCAGATTAAAGCGATGAAAAAAAATATTTTTTTCTATAAAATAGCTTTTATTGTGTAAAAGCGCCAAAACATAGAAAAACTATATAAATGTGGTACCGCTGTAAAGGTACTGACCCGAAGAATAAAGCTACCTTATCAATTTTACCACACGCGGAACAGCATAAAAAAAAAACATTAAAAAAATTCTGGAATTGCTGGTTTTTGTTTATTCTGCCTCCCAAAAATCTGAAAAGAAAGCGATCAAAAAATGTCACGTGCCTGAAAATGGCACCAATAAAAACGTCAACTCATCCCGCAAAAATCAAGCCATCACATGACTGTCGGCCAAAATATGGAAAAATTATAGCTCTCAAAATATCGTGATGCAAAAACTAGATTTTGCAAAAAAATGCGTCTTTTAGTGTGTGACAGTTGTCAATCATAAAAACCCCATATGATTCTGGTATCGCTGTAATCGCACTGACCCAAAGAATAAAGTTGTCTAATCACTTATACCGCACGAGGAATGGCGTAAAAAATAAATTCTAGGGTTAGGGTTAGGGTTAGGGTTGGGCTAGGGTTAGGGTTGGGGTTGTGTTAGGGTTAGGGTTGTGTTGGGATTTTTTTCAAAAGTAAAAAAAAAAAAGATGACGATATGGCGACTAGCGTTGAGTGCAAGTGCTCACTACTTGAGTTTGCATCAGGTGCTTGGGTATGCACTGAGTATCGCGGGTGCTCGAGTGACATGCTCGAGTCTCCACCCCATATGCTTCGTGGCCAAAAAAAACTTGCGGGGATTTCCTGCCATGCATGAGCGATCCCCACATGGTTTTTTTCGGGTGTCTAATAACCGTGAAACATGTGTGCGGAGACTCGAGCATGTCACTCGAGCACCCTTGATACATGGTGAATACCTGAGTACCCGATGCAAACTCAAGTAGCGATCACTTGCACTCAAGACTAATGACAACTTATTCAATATGATGACCTAATGTTATCAAATTCTGTGTCGTACCTCTGGGTTCAAAATGTTCACTATACCCCTTGATAAAATACTTGAGGGGTGTAGTTTCCAAAATGGGGTCACTTGTGGGGGGTTTCCACTATTTAGGCACATCAGGGGCTCTCCAAACGCGACATGGCGTCCGCTCTCAATTCCAACAAATTTTGCATTCAAAAAGTCACACAGTGCTCCTTCCCTTCTGAACTCTGCCATGCGCCCAAACACTGTATTTTCCCCACATATGGGGTATTGGAGTACTCAAGAGAAATAGCAAAAAAGTTTTTGGGGTCCATTTTCTCCCCTTACCCTTGTGAAAATAAAAAAATTGGGACTAAAAGATCATTTTTGTGGAAAAAGTTAGATTTTTTTATTTTCACGACTCCATGTTATAAACTTCTGTAAAGTACCTGGGGGTTCAAGGTGCTCACCACTATCTAGATAAGTTCCTTGAGAGGTCTAGTTTCCAAAATGATGTTACTTGTGGGGGGTTTCCACTGTTTAGGCACATCATGAGCTCTCCAAACGCAACATGGCGTCCGCTAATTATTCAAGCAAATTTTACATTCAAAAAGTCAAATGGCGCTGCTTCTCTTCCGAACCCTGCCGTGCGCCAAGACAGTGGTTTTGCCCCACATATGGGGTATCTGCTTACTCAGGAGCAATTGAACAACAAGCTGCATGGTGAAATTTCTCCTGTTAACCTTATGAAAATGCAAAATTGGGAGCTAAAAAACATTTTTGGGGGAAAATGTGAAAATTTAATTTTACGGCACAATGTTATAAACTTCTGTGAAGCACCTTGGGGTTCAAGGTGTTCACCACACATCTAGATAAGTTCCCTGAGGGTCTAGTTTCTAAAATGGTGTCACTTGTGGGGCACATCAGGGGCTCCTCAAAAGCAACATGGTGTCCGCTAATTATTCAAGCAAATTTTACATTCAAAAAGTTAAATGGTGCTCCTTCCCTTCTGAACCCTGCCGTGCGACCAAGCAGTGGTTTTTCCCCACATATGGGGTATCTGCGTGCTCAGGGGAAATTGTACAACAAATTTTGGGGTCCTTTTTTTCCTGTTACCCCTGCAAAAATAAAAAAAAATTGGGTCTAAAGTAACATATTCGTGAATAAAAAAGTTAAATGTTCATTTTTTTCTTCCACATTCCAAAAATTCCTGTGAAGCACCTGAAGGGTTAATAAAGTTCTTGAATGTGGTTTTGAGCACCTTGAAGGGTGCAATTTTTAGAATGGTGTCACTTTTGGGTATTTTCTGTCATAAAGACCCCTCAAAGTGACTTCAAATGTGAAGCGGTCCCTAAAAATAGTTGGTTTGTAAATTTTGTTGGAAAAATGAGAAATCGCTGGTCAACTTTTAACCCTTATAGCTCCCTAATAATAAAAAAAATTGGTCCCAAAATTGTGCTGATGTAAATTAGACATGTGGGAAATGTTATTTATTACAGTGGTGGCCAAAAGTATTGGCACCCCTGCAATTCTGTCAGATAATACTCAGTTTCTTCCTGAAAATGATTGCAATCACAAATTCTTTTGTATTATTATCTTCATTTAATTTGCTTGCAAGGAAAAAACACAAAAGAGAATGAAGCAAAAATCAAATCATTGATCATTTCACACAAAACTCCAAAAATGGCCCAGACAAAAGTATTGGCATCCTCAGCCTAATACTTGGTTGCACAACATTTAGCCAAAATAACTGCGAACAACCGCTTCCGGTAACCATCAATGAGTTTCTTACAATGCTCTGCTGGAATTGTAGACCATTCTTCTTTGGCAAACTGCTCCAGGTCCCTGATATTTGAAGGGTGCCTTCTCCAAACTGCCATTTTGAGATCTCTCCACAGGTGTTCTATGGGGTTTAGGTCTGGACTCATTGCTGGCCATCATAGAAGTCTCTAGTGCTTTCTCTTAAACCATTTTATAGTGCTTTTGGAAGTGTGTTTTGGGTCATTGTCCTGCTGGAAGACCCATGACCTCTGAGGGAGACCCAGCTTTCTCACACTGGGCCCTACATTATGCTGCAAAATTTGTTGGTAGTCTTCAGACTTCATAATGCCATGCACGGTCAAGCAGTCCAGTGCCAGAGGTAGCAAAGCAACCCCAAAACATCAGGAAACCTCCACCATGTTTCACTGTAGGGACCGTGTTCTTTTCTTTGAATGCCTTTTTTTTATTCCTGTACACTCTATGTTGATGCTTTTTCCCAAAAAGCTCTACTTTTGTCTCATCTGACCAGAGAACATTCTTCCAAAACGTTTTAGGCTTTCTCAGGTAAGTTTTGGCAAACTACAGCCTGGCTTTTTTATGTCTCGGGGTAAGAAGTGGGGTCTTCCTGGGTATCCTACCATGCAGTCCCTTTTCATTCAGACGCCGACGGATAGTACGGGTTGACACTGTTGTACCCTCGGACTGCAGGGCAGCTTGAACTTGTTTGGATGTTAGTCGAGGTTCTTTATCCACCATCCGCACAATCTTGCGTTGAAATCTCTCGGCAATTTTTCTTTTCCGTCCACATCTAGGGAGGTTAGCCACAGTGCCATGGGCTTTACACTTCTTGATGACACTGCGCACGGAAGACACAGGAACATTCAGGTCTTTGGAGATGGACTTGTAGCCTTGAGATTGCTCATGCTTCCTCACAATTTGGTTTCTCAAGTCCTCAGACAGTTCTTTGGTCTTCTTTCTTTTCTCCATGCTCAATGTGGTACACACAAGGACACAGGACAGAGGTTGAGTCCACTTTAATCCATGTTAACTGGCTGCAAGCGTGATTTAATTATTGCCAACACCTGTTAGGTGCCACAGGTAAGTTACAGGTGCTGTTAATTACACGAATTAGAGAAGCATCACATGATTTTTCAAACAGTGCCAATACTTTTGTCCACCCCCTTTTTTAGGTTTGGTGTGGAATTATATCCAATTTGGCTTTAGGACAATTCTTTTTGTGTTTTTTCATTGAAGACAAATTAAATGAAGATAATAATACCAAAGAATTTGTGACTGCAATCATTTTCAGGAAGAAACTGAGTATTATCTGACAGAATTGCAGGGGTGCCAATACTTTTGGCCACCACTGTAACTATTTTTTGTGACATATCTCTCTGATTTAAGAGCATAAAAATTCAAATTTTGAAAATTGCTGAATTTTCAACATTTTTACCAAATTTCCGTTTTTTCACAAATAAACACAAGTGATATCGAATAAATTTTACCACAATCGAAGTACAATATGTCATGAAAAAACATTCTCAGAATCAGGGGGATCCCTTGAAGTGTTACAGAGTAATTACCTCATAAAGTGACAGTGGTCAGAATTGTAAAAATTGGCCTGGTCATTAAAGTAAAAACCACCTTGGGTAGTAAAGGGGTTAAATAATCCGCTTTGACGCGGTTCTCCAACAGCTTCATCAGGAGGCTTGATACAAGGATGTTAATTCATGATGTTCAGCATAGTGTGCCTAATAGCCAGTTGCCCATGTTTAAATATCCCACTTCATCCAAAAACCCCTCCCAGACTAGGAGACCCATTACCATAGGTGAATTGACACAGGACATATAGAATGGAGTCAGTCTACAATAATGTACTGCACCTGCGCTACTTCTCATGAACCACTCAAGTCCGTGTTGGCCACAATTATATCGTAGTTTTTTCTGGAGTATATTAAAGATAAGGTCACTCTATTGTCGTCAGTTCCTATTACTCGTGTTATCCCATCTTTTCTTGGTCTCTTGGTTAGACATGGAGGAATGTCTGTCTCTCCCGTTTTTCTGTAAACAATCGTGTGGAATCTAAAATGTACTGTAGGTCCCTTCTTTCCTGAATCTGGTGTTCATGTCTATTGCCTGTATATTAGAATCTGTGACATAAGAACAGTTCCTTCTCAACTGTAAAAATTGGCCCTTGGCAGGGGCGTACATAGAAATCATGGGGCCCCATAGCAGAAGCTCTAATTACCCCCCCCCCCACAAAAAATAAATAAATATTTGTCTGTGTCGCAGAAGAGCCGATCTCACAACTTTCCAGCCTTTACATAGTAATTTTCCTCCTGCTGACGTCCTAGATTCCTCTTTCATTGCCCCATAAAGTGTGATTCCAACAAAAGTGCCCCCCAAACACAGTATGATACCCCCATGGTGCATTCCTCCACATTAGCCTCCACATGCACAGTATAATGACACTATTGTACCCAACTTCAACTCCCAAGGCAAAGTATGGTGACCCAAACACAGTATGATCCCCCAACTGTGACCCCCAAAGCTCTCCATACACTATAATGTGCCTACATACACTATGATGGCCCGCACGAGCCCTCCAAACAGTATAATGGACCCCACACAATCCTTCACACTGTATAATTGCTTTCATACAGTATAATGGCCCCCCACATAGCCCTCAAAATATTCTAATGGCTCCACAGCCTTCCAAAGAGTATAATACACCACCGATAATCCTCCATATAGTATAATGTGCCCCCCATAATCCTCCATAAAGTATAATGAACTTCCCATGGTCCTCCATAGAATATAATGCACTCCCCATAGTCCTCCATACAGTAAATTACACACCCCATAGGGTAAAATGCAGCCCTCATATAGTATAATGCACCCCACAGTCCTGCACTATTATGGGCACCACGTACTCACTGATTTTAAAATACCATATATTTTAAATAAACCGACCAGAGTATAAGCCGAGGCCCCTAATTTTACCACAAAAAACTGGGAAAACATATTGACTTGAGTATAAGCCTAGGGTGAGAAATGCAGCAGCTATTGGTAAATTTCCCCATCATGGTATGTGTGGCACCCCCTCATCCCCCAACCCTGGTATGTGTGGCCTCCCCAATCCCCCAATCCTGATATGTGTGGCCTCCCAAAATCCCCCAATCCTGGTATGCGTGGCCTTCCCAGTCTCCCAATCCTGGTATGTGTGGGCTCCCCAAACCCGGTATGTGTGGCCTTCCCAGTCCCCCAATCCTGGAATGTGTGGCCTCCCCAATTCCCCAATCCTGGTATATGTGGCCTTCCCAGTCCCCCAATCCTGGTATGTGTGGCCTCCCCAATACCCCCCCCAATCCTGATATGTGTGGCCTCCCCAATCCCCTCAATCCTGGTATTTGTGGCCTCCCCAATCCCCCCCAATCCTGGTATGTGTGGCCTCCCCAATCCCCCCCAATCCTGGTATGTGTGGCCTCCCCAATCCCCCCAATCCTGGTATGTGTGGCCTCCCCAATACCCACCAATCCTGATATGTGTGGCCTCCCAAAATCCCCCAATCCTGGTATGTGTGGCCTTCCCAGTCTCCCAATCCTGGTATGTGTGGGCTCCCCAAACCCGGTATGTGTGGCCTTCCCAGTCCCCCAATCCTGGTGTGTGTGGCCTCCCCAATTCCCCATTCCTGGTATATGTGGCCTTCCCAGTCCCCCAATCCTGGTATGTGTGGCCTCCCCAATACCCCCCAATCCTGATATGTGTGGCCTCCCCAATCCCCCCAATCCTGGTATGTGTGGCCTCCCCAATCCCCCCAATCCTGGTATGTGTGGCCTCCCCAATCCCCCCCCCAATCCTGGTATGTGTGGCCTCCCCAATCCCCCCCAATCCTGGTATGTGTGGCATCCCCAATCCCCCCAATCCTAGTATGTGTGGCCTCCCCAATCCCCCCCAATCCTAGTATGTGTGGCCTCCCAAATCCCCCAATCCTGGTATCTGTGGCCTTCCCAGTCCCCCAATCCTGGTATGTGTGGCCTCCATAATCCCCCCCAATCCTGGTATGTGTGGCCTCCCCAATCTCCCCCAATCCTGGTATGTGTGGCCTCCCCAATACCCCCCAATCCTGGTATGTGTGGCCTCCTCATTCCCCAATCCTACTATGTATGGCCCCAATCACTGCACACATAAAATAATAAACACTTATACTCACCTTCCTTCCTCACCTCTCCTGCAGAGCTGAGTCCTGTCTGCTGCAGTTCATGTCGGCATCTGAGTAGCGCGCGCTCTCAGAAGCCGAGGTGAGCTGCTGCTGCTGCCGGCACATTCACGCTTCTCCATGCCGGGACTATGTGGGTGGAGAAGCGTGAATATGCTTTCTCTTTAGCAGCGGGCACTGACAGCAGGAGCTGCGGCTCAGCGCTCCTCCTTGGCCGCTACTTAAGAGAATGAATATTCATTCTTCTCCACGCCCATGGGAGTGGAGAAGAGGGAATATTCATTTCCCTTTAGCAGCGGACACACGCGGTAGCTGCAGCAGCGGCTACCGCGTGTGCTCGCTCCTCCACCGCCGCAACCTCCCCCCCCCAATAGTCACCTATCCTCCTGGTTCCCACGCTGTTTGGGGCCCTCTCGGCTCAAGGGCCCCCTTCCGGTCACGGGCCCCATAGCAGTGGCGTGGCCTGCCGCCATTGGCGGTACGCCACTGGCCCTTGGGTATTCCTTTTTTAAGTGGGATGGGGTGGTGACTATCCCACTTCAATAGTTTAATAGTGCTTGTAGGTTTATGGTTGATGACTGTCCATAGGGTCCCATCCTGTTCTTTCTTGATTAGTACATCCAAGAAAGGCAACTGGTTATAATTAAAACTCCGATGTAAATCTAACGCCCGCTCTATTGATGTTGAGTTCCCTGACAAATTCAAGAAATTGTTCACTCGTTCCCGACCAGATGATAAAAATGTCAATATATCTATACCACACCCCAATATATGGATGTCACCACTTATGATCATCCCTGAATATTGTGGTTTCCTCCCACCAGCCCAGGAATAGGTTTGTATACAAGGGGGCACAGGGGCTCCCCATCGCAGTACCCCTGAGCTGGTGGAAGTACTTCCTGTCAAAAAGAAAGAAGTTATGAGTAAGAGTGAATTTTAGAAGATCCACCATGAAGTCATTGTTTGCTACACTTTATTGATCTTACTCCTTTGACACCATCCTCAGGCAGTATATTACTGTACAAAGCCTCGATATCTAGTAAGGCCTGCTCCCCTTGTAGCACCCCGAGGGCTCGGCTGCTACAGGGGTAATGCACCTCAGTCCAGAGGTGTGATATTCCACTCCCGGGTAAGGATGGAGTGTGGACTAGGGCTCAGTAAGCTGCATGCACCACACACACCCCATTTCCGAGGGACAGCTCAACGGTGCTCCCACAAGATAGAAGTGCAGGCACGACAGCATCTGTCCCTGGCTGGAGTGGGGAGGGGGTGGAATATCCAGTGGTGTAGGAGCAGATAGGGGTGGGTCTCTGGGCATAGGTAGGAGCCCATTGGTTGCTAGTCACCTGGGCTCGGGTGTCAGAAGGAGGTATATAAGGTGGGCACCATCTTAGAACAGGGTTGAGTCCAGTCCAGTTCAGTTCAGTGGAGACAGTCTGAGGAGAAGACGGGAAGCAGAGCCCCTGCATGGGCTCTGCTCTGCAGGCAGGCCTTGTCAGGAGGCTGGAGCCTGAGAGAGAGAGAGAGAGAGAAGAAGGAAGAGAAAGGAAAGTAGGAAAGGAACTGGAACAGAGGAGAAAGGAAGCAAGGAACACAGAGAAAGGCCCAGAGACACGAAGGCAGAAGGAACCCCATATGCCCAGGAGATACAGGGTGAAGGGTTGGCAGAGCAGGGTACCGGAACCCGAATTGGTGGAGGCGACTAATCCTCAGCCAAAACCGGAGGTTGTGACCACATCTTGGTGTGACCCCTCACTACATCCACCAGAAAGGCATACCGTATAGGGTCAGGGAAACCGGAGAGAGGTTTCGCCAACAGAAGGCCCGAGGAAGCTGGACAAAGGTGGGTCCCTGGTGGGGACGGCCAGTAGAAAGGAAGAGAGGGGAGCTCTGAACCACACTCTGGAATTGCCTGGGAGTTGACCGAGTCCCTTGCCTGGTGAACGCAGCACGGCTCAGGCGGTCCCTCATGTGCACAAGTGACCAGAATAACAACCGTGAGTAAAGCTTTGAAAACTGCAACTGCACGTCTCTGTGATTCCTCGCCGCACCAGCACCATAAGTACTGGGACGCTCACACCATCACTCCCATCATCTCTCTCACATTAGCTGCCCTGAGGCAATACTCCTGCCGTGGGGAGTTATCCCATACTTGGCTGCGCAACCAACATCAGCCTCAGCGGTCGGCAGCGCAGCGGCGGTCCCCACTGACCGCAATCCACGGGTGGCGTAGTCGGACACTTATTACAATACAAATAGACTGCCACTGGTTTGACCACCCTGGACACGGACCGGGTCACCGCCACACGGAGACTACAACCCCCAGCATTCTACAACAGGCCCGGTTCCGGGTTCCCCTGCACAACACAGGCCCAGGGGGCGCGTCACCCTACATGAATGTGTACATGCTCGAGGGTATACATGTAGGGGTGCAGGCAAAGGTAAAAACATTTTCTAGAGGGATTTTTCCTACTGTAAGGCTATGTTCTCATGATCAGGAACCAGCAGCGCTTTGGATGCAGCGTTATTTGGCTGCGTCCAAAGCACTGAGTTCTAATCAAGCACTTCAATACGCATTTGTTCACTGAACCATGTAGATTTCATGCATCCTATACAATGTATTGTGGAAATTTCTGTTGCGGAGACTGGCATCTCTGCAGCAGAAATTGACATGCTGCAGCTCGTAGACCCATGCCGCAGGTCGGTTTGCACATAGT
The DNA here is from genome assembly GCF_046119375.1 of Phyllobates terribilis. NCBI lineage: Eukaryota > Metazoa > Chordata > Amphibia > Anura > Dendrobatidae > Phyllobates > Phyllobates terribilis. The sequence continues at coordinate 438,509 of NW_027363230.1, forward strand.
CTAATAGAAGCACAGTGGGCATGGGATTTATAGAAATTCCATCCACTCTACTTCTACTGTAGAATGTAGCATTTTGGACGCAGCGCAGGTGAGCTTCGTCCAAAACGCTGCTAGTCCGGATCATGGGCAAGTACCCTTAAACTTCAGGACTTATTCTAACTGCAGGAACTCAGGCGGTGCTGTGGGAACATTATACTGTATGTGGGGGGATGGCAGTTCTGTGGGGACATTATACTGTGTATGGGGGTTAGCGGTACTGTGGCAATATTATACTGTGTGGGGAGGGATAGCGGTACTGTGGGATCATTATACTGTATGTGGGGGGGTGGTGGTACAGTGGGAACATTATACTGTGTGGGGGCATCATACATACTGTATAAGGGGCATAATGGGGGCATTACACTGTGTGGGGGCATCATACATCCTGTATAAGGGGCATAATGGGGGCATTACACTGTGTGGGGGGCATCATACATCCTGCATAAGGGGCATAATGGGGGCATTACACTGTGTCGGGGCATCATACATACTGTATAAGGGGCATAATGGGGGCATTACACTGTGTCGGGGCATCATACATACTGTATAAGGGGCATAATGGGGGCATTATACTGTGGGGGGCATCATACATACTGTATAAGGGGCATAATGGGGGCATTACACTGTGGGGGCATCATACATCCTGCATAAGGGGCATAATGGGGGCATTACACTGTGGGGCCAGTAAAGGGGTCCTGTACTATGAGAACAATACGTTTCCTCCCTTCCTGTCTCCATAGTTGGGTCGTATGTATCTATTACAGGAAACAGAACAAAAACCTTATGATTCTTATAAAGGGACAACACAAGACCCCAAAAGAGTCTCCGTGCTGAAGGGGTTAATGCCCCCTGCGCCCAGTAATGGGGGTCTCCACATACCTCCACCTGCAGAGCCGCCTCCACATATATGGCTGTTCTGTGCGCACAGGACCTGTGATGAGGTCACAGGAGGGGAGGAGTCAGGGGTCACATGATCAGGGGCCTCAGTGGATGCAGGACTCTGCTGTGCTGGTTGTCATGGTGCTGGATGAGCTGAGGTTTATGTGTGGGATCAGGAGGGATTGAGGCCTCTTTCACAGGTCAGTATCTCCGGTATGAGTGGTGACAGTTTCCACACATACTGGAGACACTGACACGCAGACCCATTCAAATCTATGGGTCTGTGCATATCTCCGTGTGCTTTAATGGACCGTGTGTCCATTTTTTTACGACAGTACTGATCACACAGACCCATTCAAGTCAATGGGTCTGTGTAAACACGTACCGCACACAGATGACATCCGTGTGCCATCCGCGTGCGTTTGTAATGGTTATAGGGTTAATATAGAAACAATTTGTTTCAATATCAGCCAGGTGTCTAGACCTTGTTTTCTTGAAAAGTTTTGGCTAATCTTGGCAGCATTTTGTGAGAGGTGAAGTTGCAGTAGTATGAGAGTGGTGGTGTTTTGGAAGTGTGGTGAGATTATTCTACAGAATGGCCCCCAGTGTGGACACAGCACAGCTAATATCTCTTGTGGAGCAGCACCCTGAACTTTGGGACACCAGAACAGAGGGATGCCATGCAGGTTGTTGGCTGGCAAATTTTGGCCTAGGGGGCAAGCATACAGCAGTGGCCCATAAGCAGCGGCACAGCCTCACTGCTCAGGCGCGGGTCCAGCGCCGAACATGTAGAAATGTCATGCGCCCCACAATAATATCAGCGCTTGCCGGGAGCAATATTCAAATATGTGGGCGATGCCAGCAGTGACTGTCTGTGTTTGCTCCGTCCCTGGCCACAGATTCTTGTTTAAAACCTGCAGCAAAGGTTTGGGTGTGTCAATCTTTGGCTTTGCAGGCTGCAGAGCAGGAGGCTCTGTGCTATGGAGGCCTGTGTGAAGGGAACACAGAGAGCCCAGGATGGCCAAGCCTCTGACACACCTTGGAGTGAAACAGCGGTGCAGTCGCCCCCGGCAACGGTTGTTGTTGTATGGACTATTGTGGACAACCCGTTTGCGATCCGGAGGATAAAGCTGCCTTCACTGTGTGAGCTTTTGCTGAATAAAGCCGTTTAAGTAGGACTTTCCTTGGGTCACTGCCTCATTATTGCACAGTGTGAACACCGCCGCACTACAGTATGGCGAATAATGTGGGCAATGTGAACTGAGGCATACCCCAACGCCAGCTGCATGTCTGTTATTAGGCCTGCCACCTTGCAGCCCGGGACCACAGACAAAATGGAGGAGCTACTAAAGCAGTTGGTACTCGCCCAGCGGAACAGCAGGAGCAGCAACAGAATCTCCAGCGGCAACAACAGGAGCGGGATCAGTAGCACAATCATCATCAGCAGCTACTGTACCAGCAGCAGCAAAATACTAATGAACTGATTCTGCAACAGATTGCTGCCCTGCAAGAAACGGCCCCAATGCCGATACCGATTCGACGTGAGGCCCCAGATAAAGTAAGAGCAGCGTTGAGGAAGATGGATCTTGAGGACAACATGGAAGCCTTCCTCACAGTTTTCAAATGCACAGCAGAGCGGGAGTGCCTGCCAGCCGATCAGTGGGCTGAAGTGATGGCTCCGTTTCTGATGAGCAACGCTCAGAAGGCCTACTTTGACCTCAGTCGGGAGGATGCTCAGGACTACAAGAAACTGAAAGATGAGGTCCTTGCCTGACTGGGGGTTAATACTTATGTGCGAGCCCAATGCATGTACCAGTGGTCCTTTGCGAAGTCCCGACCCGCTCGGTCTCAGGCATATGACTTGTTACAGTTGGTCAAAAAGTGGCTCCAGCCTGAGACCTTGAGCCCAGCCCAAATGGTAGAGAGGGTGGTGGTGGACCGGCTGGTGCGAACTCTGCCAGCAGCCATACAGTGTTGGGTGAGGTAAGGGGACCCAGGTAATCTCGACCAGGTGGTTAGCCTGATTGAGCAGTATACAGCCACACAGGACTTTGTACGGGACTCTTCCCCAATGCAAATGGCACGCCGGCCCCTGTAAGCCCCGGAGCCTGGGAAAGGGTCATGTTCCTCTGCTGGGGACAGTAAGAACCAAGCCCACACTAAGGGGGTACCCCAGAGTGAGGGTGGCCGAAGGCCAGTTCCCCTTAATCGGTCTCGAGGACTGGCGGTGCCACCGCTATTAGGTGCCGGGGATGCCAAGGGCCAGGACATATGGCTGCCAACTGCCCCGACTGTTGAACCCATGGACTGTGGGTTTAACCCCAGGTTGTCTATGTATGCTGGGACCGTCTGCACCGTGGACCCCGTCGGAACAACAGGGGAACTCCATCTGTGGGTGTTAATGGACATCGAGCAGAGGCTCGCTTGGACTCAGGGAGCCTAGTTACCCTCGTCCATGGGTTATTGATCTCTGGGTTGGAACCCACTGGGGGGAAAGTGGGGGTCATATGCATTCATGGTGAACTCCGCGAGTATCCGACGGCGGAGGTTACCTCTTCCACTCCGTGCGGAGAGGTTAAACATGTGGCTGGCGTGCTAAAGACTCTTCCTTACGGGACTGTTCTGGGAAGAGATTTGCCACTGTTTTGGTCCTTGTGGGAATGTAAGATTAACCCTCCCAGAATAAAAGTGTGTCCGGGTGCGGAACCTGAAGATCCCGAGTCAGGGATACCTGCCGTAGGGTTCGCCAACTTAGAGACAGAGTGTGAACCCGATAGGTTTCCCCCTAGAGATATTGGCAGGAGAGGTCGAGGAGACCCTATCGATCCCAGAGCTGGAAGTGTCCCGGGGAGCATTTGGGACAGCTCTGCTACAGGATCCTACCCGGGCACGGGAAAGGGTAATAGAGGTAAATGAGGTGGCTCCGCAACCGGGTGCAGAGACTGTCTTTCCACACATGGTGGTCAACCAAGATTTACTCTATAGGGTTAACAAGAACCGGGACGAGGTCATGGAACAACTAGTAGTGCCACAGTCACACCGTCGGGCCCACACACACCTGCTGGGGGGACATCTAGGGGTTAAAAAAACACAAGAGCACTTCTTGCAGCGGTTCTTTTGGCCTGGGATTTACACTGATGTACAGAGGTATTGTGAGTCGTGCACGGAATGTCAGCTGACCACACCAACAGCAAGCTTCCGTAGCCCATTGGTACCTCTGCCGGTTATGGAGGTACCTTTTGAACGGATTGTGATGGATTTGCTGCGGCCCATTGTAAAGTCCACTCGTGGCCACTAACACATACTTGTGGTCGTCGATTATGCAACCCGTTACCCAGAAGCCATTCCACTACGCCACACCTCGGCTAAACTTATTGCACAGGAGCTGTTTGTCATGTTCTGTTGCCTTGGGCTGCCTAAGGAGAACCTTACAGATCAGGGGACTCCTTTTATGTCCAAGGTGACAAAGGAACTATGTGACCTGCTGAAAATAAAACAGGTGCGCATGTCGGTGTACCATCCACAGACCGACAGGCTAGTCAAGCAATTCAATAAAACCCTCAAGTCCATGTTAAAAAAGGTGGTTTCCAAGGTTGGGAGGGATTGCAACATGTCACTGCCCTATTTAATGTTTGCCATCCGTGAGGTACCACAGACTTCCACAGGGTTCTCACCCTTTGAGCTACTGTACGGCAGGCATCCCAGGGGTCTGCTCGACGTAGCCAAAGAGACATGGGAACAGTAGCCGACTCCGCATATGAGTGTAATTGAACACGTGGGAAATATGCAGGATCGGATCGCGGAGGTCATGTCTATAGTAAAAGAGCATCTAATGGATGCCCAGGCAGCACAGAGTCGAACATACAGTACAGACCAAAAGTTTGGACACACCTTCTCATTTAAAGATTTTTCTGTATTTTCATAACTATGAAAATTATACATTCACACTGAAGGCATCAAAACTATGAATTAACACATGTGGAATTATATACTTAACAAAAAAGTGTGAAACAACTGAAAATATGTCTTATATTCTAGGTTCTTCAAAATAACCACCTTTTGCTTTGATGACTGCTTTGCACACTCTTGGCATTCTCTTGATGAGCTTCAAGAGGTAGTCACCAGAAATGGTTTTCACTTCACAGGTGTGCCCTGTCAGGTTTAATAAGTGGGATATCTTGCCTTGTAAATGGGGTTGGGACCATCAGTTGTGTTGTCCAGAAGTCAGGTGGATAAACAGCTGATAGTCCTACTGAATAGACTGTTAGAATGTGTATTATGGCAAGAAAAAAGCAGCTAAGTAAAGAAAAACGAGTGGCCATCATTACTTTAAGAAATTAAGGTCAGTCAGTCCGAAAAATTGGGAAAACTTTGAAAGTGTCCCCAAGTGCAGTTGCAAAAACCATCAAGCGCTACAAAGAAACTGTCTCACATGAGGACCGCCCAGGAAAGCAAGACCAAGAGTCACCTCTGCTTCTGAGGATAATTTTATCTGAGCCACAAGCCTCAGAAATCGCAGGTTAACAGCAGCTCAGATTAGAGACCAGGTCAATGCCACACAGAGTTCTAGCAGCAGACACATCTCTTCAACAACTGTTAAGAGGAGACTTTGTGCAGCAGGCCTTCTTGGTAAAATAGCTGCTATAATTCCACATGTGTTAATTCATAGTTTTGATGCCTTCAGTGTGAATGTACAATTTTCATAGTCATGAAAATACAGAAAAATCTTTAAATGAGAAGGTATGTCCAAACTTTTGGTCTGTACTGTATAATAAAAGGGCCACAGTCAGGTCCTTTAAAGAAGGGGATCGGGTATTGGTATTACTGCCCACTGCAGAGAGTAAGCTCTTGGCCAAATGGCAAGGGCCATATGAAGTCCGGGAGAAGGTAGGGGAGGTAAATTATAGAAAATACCAGCGGGATCTCCTTCCATGTGCTTTCCTGACTCTCTCACTCCTTATTGATAGGTCTACCCTGGCTACAGAGACATGAACCCGTTCTGAATTGGCAATCCGGTGAGGTGCTCCGTTGGGGGCAGGATTGCCATAAGACCTGCCTGGTTCCGGTTCGCCCGGCTCGTCCTCCACCTACCTCGGCTAATCTACCCTGTCTATTGGCTCCTTACTGGTCCTATGCAGATGTCTTAGACAAAAAGGAGGCAGAGACACTGCCACCTCATAGGCCATATGATTGCCCTATCGACCTGCAACCCGGTGCCACTCCACCCGATGGGTGTATTTACCCGTTGTCGTCGGCCGAAACCTGGGCCATGTCGGAGTACATCGAGAAAAATCTGGCCAGGGGATTCATCTGGAAATCTACCTCCCCGGCTGGAGACAGATTTTTCTTCGTCAAGAAGAAAGACGGTTCGCTACGTCCATGTATTGACTATAGAGGACTCAACCAAATCACGGTCAAAAACAAATACCCCCTGCCGCTCATCTCTGAGTTGTTTGACCGCCTTAAGGGCGCTTAGATCTTTACCAAGCTGGATCTACGTGGGGTGTATAACCTGGTCTGGATCCGTCAAGGAGACGAGTGGAAGACGGCATTCAATACCCGGGATGGTCATTATGAATACCGTGTGGTACCCTTCGGTCTCTGCAATGCTCCCGCCGTCTTCCAAGAATTAGTCAACGACATCTTCCGTGATCTTCTATATTCTTGCGTGGTGGTGTACCTGGACGACATCTTGGTCTTCTCTCCGGATCTTCCCACACACCGGAGGGATGTTCGTCAGGTCCTGCTTAGGCTCAGGCAAGAGAAGTGCCTCTTCGAGCAGACCTCTCTTCCGTTCCTGGGCTATATTATCTCCCAGACAGGTCTACAAATGGACCCCAAGAAGCTCTCTGCTGTCTTAAAGTGGTCCCGTCCGGAGGGGTTGAAAGCGATTCCTGGGCTTCGCCAACTACTATCGTCTCTTCATCCCGCACTTCTCTTCCCGGACTGCTCCCATCTCTGCGCTCACCTGCAAGGGAGCAAATCCTAAGGAATTACAGCCCGAAGCTGAGGAGGCCTTCCTTTCCTTAAAACAAGCCTTCTCCTCTGCCCCAGTGCTACACCGTCCGGATTGCAACAAACAGTTCTTCCTGGAAGTTAATGCGTCCTCCGCCGGAGCCGGAGTGGTGCTCACCCAAAAATCTTCTTCCAGGAGAATGGTAAACTGCGGCTACTTCTCCAAACTCTTCTCCTCGTCTGAGCGCAACTACTCTATAGGAGACCAAGAACTGCTAGCCATCAAATTGGCGCTGTAGGAATGGCGTTACTTGCTCCAGAATGCCCAAAGACTCAATCCGCGTCAGGCCCGGTGGTCTTTGTTCTTCGCTCGCTTCGACTTTATCCTACATTACCGCCCGACGGACAAGAACGTTAAAGCTGACGCCTTGTCCCGATCCTTCCTGTCCTCCGATCAAGAGGAGGAGTCTATGCACATCATCGACCCCTCCAAAGTGATGAATGTGGCTCCCTTGGATTTGACTCGTCTCCCACCCGGTAAGACGTTTGTATTGGTTCCGGATCGTGAGAAGGTTCTTCACTGGGGTCATTCATCTAAACTAGCCGGCCATGCCAGTCAGAAGAAGACCTTCCTGCTCATTACCCGGCATTACTGGTGGCCTACCCTGCGCAAGGATGTGGTAGACTTCGTCTCGGCCTGTTCGTCCTGTGCCCGCAACAAAGCTCCCAGACATCTTCCAGCCGGTCGCCTCCTGCCTCTTCCCGTACCTGCTGCCCCGTGGCAACAGATTGCTATGGACTTTATTACAGATCTCCCTGTTTCTGCCGGTTGTACGGTCATTTGGGTGGTTGCTGACCGCTTTTCTAAAATGGCCCACTTCATCCCTCTGCCTGGTCTCCAGTCTGAATCTGTACTGGCGAAAGACTTCATCCATCACATCTTCCGTCTCCATGGCCTACCCCTCCACATTGTATCTGATCGAGGGGTCCAGTTCACTTTGCGCTTCTGGGGAGCTACATGTAAGCTGCTGGATGTCACCCTGGATTTCTCCTCTGCTTACCATCCACAGTCCAATGGCCAAGTGGAGCGTATTAACCTTAACAGCTACCTCCGGCACTTTGTTAACGCTCACCATACCGATTGGGTGGAGCTCCTACCTTGGGCCGAGTTCTCCTACAACAACCATGAGAGCGAATCTACTTCCAAATCCCCGTTCTTTGTGGTCTACGGTCAACATCCCCGGATTCCGTTTCCCGTCTCTGCCTCTCCCTGCCGCGGAGTCTCTGGTCAGTGAATTCTCCGCCGTTTGGGAAAATACTAGGTTCGCACTTCTTCAGTCCTCTGAGTGGATGAAGAAACATGCTGACAAGAGACGTCTGGATCCGCCTCAATTCCGTCCGGGAGACAAGGTTTGGATCTCCTCCAAACATGTTCGTCTCAAAATACCCTCCTATAAGTTGGGTCCTCGGTTCATCAGTCCATTTGAAGTCCTCAAACAAATCAACCCCGTGGCCTACAAGTTAAAACTCCCGGCCACCTTGCGGATTCCCAACTCCTTCCACGTATCTCTCCTTAAACCAGTTGTGTTTAATTCTTTTTCCAACAATCCAGGTACTCCCCCTGATCCGGTTTCCACTGAGGACATTTTTGAGGTAGAGAACATTCTGGCCACTAAGAGGGTAAGAGGAAAAAACTTTTTTCTGGTGGATTGGAAGGGGTTTGGCCCAGAGGAGAGAACATGGGAACCCAGGGAGAACATTCATGGCCCGCTTCTCCTTAAAAAATTTATTTCTGGCCTAAAAAAGAGGTGGCGTAAAGGGGGGGGGGTACTGTAGCATCGGCGTCTCTGCCCCCTTCCAGGCAGAGACGCCGTCACTCTCACCGCCGCGCTCCCCGCCCGGCATCCTCCGGCGCTCCTCTTCCTGCAGCTGCCGGCATGCGCAGCTTCTCGGGCACTGTGCTTGGGGCGCGCGCGTGCTCCCTCCCTCTTAAAGGGGCCACGCGCGCCATCCTAAGGAGTCCCCGGCCAATAGCCGGAGGTCGTCCCATATATAAGGCTCCTCTTCCAAAATGGAGGTGCCCGAGCAAAGTTGTAAGCATAGTGTACTCACCTCTGCTTCAGCCCTCAGGTCCCGCTGCTAGCCTGACTACTAGTCCTGTCCGCCAGCCTGACTACCAGTCCAGTCCGCCAGCCTGACTTCACTCCAGCCCGACAGTCTGTCTTTCGCTCTGTCCGCCAGTCTGTCTATGGGCTCTGCCCGCCTGCTTACCTGGAAGCACCTGCCTGTTTCCTGCCGTGCCTACCTGGAGGCTCCTGCCCGTCACTTGCCGTGACCACCTGACAGCCTACCTAGAGGCTCCTGCCGTCACTTGCCGTGACCACCTGACAGCCTACCTAGAGGCTCCTGCCATCACTTGCCGTGACCACTTGACAGCCTACCTAGAGGCTCCTGCCATCACTTGCCGTGACCACCTGACAGCATACCTAGAGGCTCCTGCCGTCACTTGCCGTGACCACCTGACAGCCTACCTAGAGGCTCCCGCCCGTCTCTTGCCGTGCCTACCCGTCAGCCTACCTGGAGGTTCCTGCTTGTTACCTGCCGTGTCTGCCAGTCCATCTACCCGGATCGCCTGTCAGCCTGCCTGCTATGCCCATCTGCAATACCTGTCAGTCCCTGCCATCTGTACCGTGGGAGTCACCTGCTCCCTTACAAGGTTGTCCCCAGAGTAGCATCTGGTCCCTCTGCTCGGACCCTCCCTGGTCACGGTGTCGATTGAGCCGCTGTATGACCTTGGTCGCTCCGAGTTGATACCTAGTTACGCCCCTCTGGGTCCCTCCTTGCACCGCAGCACAGAGGTTCCACCACCCGGATCTGTAACATTTAGTACTGATTGGCAGACCCACTTGCCCCAGGTACAAGCACTAGTGGATTCACTCAGAGTAGCGGGCCTGACAGCGAACCCAAAAAAATGTGCGATAGGTCTCAAGGAAGCCCGGTACTTGGGGTACGTGATTGTCCGTGGGGTTGTCAAACTGCCTAAATAAACAAGATCAAGGCCATTCAAAATTGGCCCAAGCCTGTGAGTACTAAACAAGTGAGAGCGTTCCTCGGCATCGTTGGGTACTACCGACGATTTATACCTAACTTTGGTGGGAGAACGGCACACCTGACCGATCCGTTAAAAGGTAAGAAGTCGGTAATGATTTGGTGGAACCCTCAAGCAGAGGAAGCGTTCCAGTCCATGAAGTTGGCGTTGTGTGGACAGCCGGTGCTCATCAGCCCCAACTTCAAGAAAACCTTCATCGTACAAACTGATGCCTTAGAGGTAGGCCTAGGTGCAGTACTGTTGCAAGAGGAGAAGAACATCTGGTCACCCACTTGAGCAGAAAACTTACCCTGGCAGAGAAAAATTATAGCGTAGTGAAGGAGTGCTTGGCAATTAAGTGGGCCTTGGAGTCCCTACGCTATTATTTGCTCGAGCGACAGTTTCGCTTAGTTATGGACCATTCGCCCCTTGTCTGGATGAGAAACGCAAAGGAGAGGAATGCCCGGGTCACCAGATGGTTCCTGTCCCTACAAAACTTTAGTTTTTTGGTGGAACATCGGGCTGGGAGGTCGCAGAGAAATGCAGATGCCCTGTCAAGGGCACCCTGTATGGTGATAAGTGTTCAACCCCACAAGTTTGAACAGAGGGGGGGATATGTGAGGCAGTGACGGGAATCATATGCGAGGAACGGTATGTTTCTCCTAGAATGTGCATAGAGGCATATTAAACCCGCTGGAGTGCATTGCAGTCACAGAGATAGCTGTGATTGCAGTGCAGGATAAAAGTAAGTTTGGACTTGGTCAAACTAGTTGTCCAAGGCAGATTTGGTAAAACCCAGCATGGGCTTTTATTCTTGGAGTGGACTACAGGAATGGCAGTGGGGCGGTCCACTCCGTCCAGCCCGGGTCTTACAGGTGGCTCATGGCCCCAGATTCCTGTTTAAAACCTGCAGCAAAGGTTTAGGTGTGTCAGTTTTTGGTTCTGCAGACTGCAGAGCAGGAGGCTCTGTGCTATAGAGGCCTGTGTGAAGGGACGGCCAAACTTCTGAAACACCTTGGAGTGAAACAGCGGTGCAGTCACCCCCAGCAACGGTTGTTGTTGTATGGACTATTGTGGACAACCGGGCTGCGATCCGGAGGATAATGCTGCCTTCACTGTGTGAGTTTTTGCTGAATAAAGCCGTTTAAGTAGGACTTTCCTTGGGTCACTGCCTCATTACTGCACAGTGTGAACACCGCCGCACTACACCCACTGTGAATTCCTCCACACTCACAGTATGATGACCCTACTGTACTCCTCTCTCTCAATCTCCCCAACAAAGTATGGTGACCCCATCATAGTATCATTCTCCAACTGTAATCCCCACACAGCCCTCCTAACAGTATAATGGCCACAAAGAGTCCTCCATATAGAATAATGGGCCCCACATAGTCCTCCATACAGTATAATGTACCCAACATAGTCCTCATACAGTATAATGGGCCCCACATAGTCCTCCATACAGAATAATGGGCCCCACATAGTCCTCCATACAGTATAATGGGCCCCGCATAGTGCTTCATACTGTATACACAGCCCCGCATAGTGCTCCGTACTGTATACACAGCCCCGCATAGTGCTCCGTACTGTATACACGGCCCCGCATAATGCTCCACACTGTATACACGGCCCCGCATAGTGCTCCGTACTGTATACACGGCCCTGCATAGTGCTCCGTACTGTATACACGGCCCCGCATAGTGCTCCGTACTGTATACATGGCCCCGCATAGTGCTCCACACAGTATACATAACCCTGCATAGTATTCCATGCTGTATACATGGCCCTGCACAGTGCTCCGTACTGTATACATGGCCCCACATGGTGCTCCACACAGTATATATGGCCCCACATGGTGCTCCAAGCAGTATACACAGCCCCACACGATGGTCCATGCAGTATACATGGCCCCACAGGGTGCTCCACAAAGTATACATGGCCCCACATGGTGCTCCACACAGTATACATGGCCCCACATGGTGCTCCACACAGTATACATGGCTCCAGATTAAAAAAAATAAATACTCACCTCTGCCATTCCAACGTAGATCACTACCTACCTGTGGGCCCACGGGCCATCCCCCTTTCAATAGTGCCGCGGCCACTCTCCTCTGCGCATGCCCTCCCATCAGGTCTCGCGCCCTCCCATCAGGCAGCGTGCTCTCCCATCAGGTCGCGCGCCCTCCCATCAGGTCGCGCGCTCTCCCATCAGGCCGCGCGCCCTGATGGGAGGGCGCGTGCAGTGGAGAGTGGCCACGGCAGTATTGAGGTGATGGCTGACGTCCGGGTGGCCCAAAACCTCTGCTGGAGGACCGGTCTGGGGGGCATTTGCCTATCTGCCCCCCGGCCTAACCCGCCCCTGATACCATGACATGCTGACAATAGAGTGAGTTTGGCTCGTTGTAGATGAACAGCTCTTCCCAAGACCAGGTTGGGCCACATATTCACCAGCTAAGCAGGCAAAGTTTAGTAAGTTATCTGATGGCTGTTCCTTTAACATAACAAAATGTACTTTATAAATGCATAGACTGGTCATTGTGCTGTGTGGTTTGTAATTAGAAAGGCCTAAACATCACAGACATTAGCAGACATGTTTAGATTGATTTTACTTTGCTCAAAATAACCTTAAATATTAATATATTACTGTGTGAACTCTTTTTCATATCCATATTTTTAGTTTAAAGTTTGGTTGTTAGTAACCAACCTAGCTTAAACATGTATTAAACATGCAGTGTGTGTCTGTGGCCTGATTTTGGAGCTTGTATTTAGGCGTCTTATCAGGCCAGTGTTATTTCCAGTCTTTTCCTAGAACACATTAAAGTGTTAGTTGATTTTTTTAAAATGAAATAAATGAGCTGCCATGTGTACATCCAGGATGTGTGGTTATTTGTTTGGCCAGATCCCTTTAAATTTTTTCACCAAAACAAAGTGCAATATTGTTTGGATTTGACCATGTTTTATACTGTGGGATGTGATAAGTAGTTTACTGTTTACCTGCGGCTTTAAGGGGGTTTATTTGTATGAATATATTGATATTCTCATCCCCTTTCTTGATACTACATAGAGCAATGTTTGCCTATTTTTTAATGTTTTTATTCTTTGTACTGTGGTAATGGTCTTGTCTGAAGATTCAATAAAAATTTCTTGTTATTTTTTATAACATTGCGGCTGTGCATAGTTTTTATGGTCTGTGCTTTTCTTCATATAATTGTTTGGATTTCCCTTCCATTGCCTTGTAACTTTCTGCTAGCATTTATTTTATTTCTGCTTCTTGTATTGCACCATATGTATAGTGAATTTGATACCTTTGAATTTCTGCAAGGCGAGTGTAAGTTTTCTTGACTTTTTGGGTTTTGGATCCATAATATCTGTGCCAAAATTAAACATTACATGTATCAACCATTAGGTGGCCATGTGATGGCTGGTATTGTTCTCCATGCATATGGCAAAGTTTAGGCTAAGTGCCCACGATGCAGAAATGCTGCATATTTTTTCCGCTTCTCCCTGGCAGGAAAAACGCATGTGGATTTTACATGCTTTTTTCCTGCCAGGTAGAAGCGTTTGTCAAGCGTTTTTGCATGCATTTCTGCATGCGGGTTATCAAGCGCTTTTCCAAGCGGTTTTAGCATCACTTGGAAAAGTGCTTGACAACTTGGTCACACTATATATGACAACCGGCATGGATTTATAAGGTGTGACCGAGTAATAGTTAAAAAAAAAAGAATAGAGATGGTAAAAAATAAAAAATAAAGATTATACTCACTTTCCTATGTCCCCCGGTGTTTTCTCCGCTGCGTCCGGTGTGTTGTATCGGTCGTGGTGGTGTGAAGGAGCTGCGATGACGTCATGTGACAGGTCACGCGACCGCCGACATCAGCGGTCGCGTGACCTGTCACATGACTCAATGACGACATGGCCAGTCCTTCACACCACAGCGACCCATACAGCAGACCAGACAGAGCGGAGAAAACACCAGGGGACATCGGAAGGTGAGGATAATCTTTATTTTTTATTTTAAATTCTTTTTTTTAACAGGTACCATGGTACCCAGGTCTGGAAGAGTCTCCTCTTCTCCAAACCCGGGTACCATCCGCACATTGATCCGCATTACCATCCGCACGTATACATGTATGCATACGGATTGTATGCGTTTCAATGCAAGTCAATGGCGGCAATTACGCTGCGTGTCCGCAAAATGAATGCACATGCTGCGTATTTTTCCGCAATGATAATCCACAGTGGAAATTTCCGCAGCATGTGCACAGCACATGCGGATTATCATTGGGGATCATGGGGGATGTATTACCAAGCATTTTTTAAGTGTTTTCGCTGCGGAAATTCCACGGCAAAAACGCTTGAAAAACGCATAGTGGGCACTCAGCCTTACCCAATACTACCCCTTTGTGTGAATGTTTTTTTTGTGTGTTATCTCCACTGTTTCAGTAAACACTGACCATTTATTGCCCCTGCCAAGCCCACACATATAATGCGTTAATGCACCCACTATTTAAATGTTGGCCTACATACCCTGAGTCCCTCAACCAAGTTTGCTCTAAAACCAATAAAAATACCTTTAGATTTATGAATGTATCCACAAACAGAATTGAATGCTGACAACATTACAATTTTAAAGGATTATTATTTTTAATTTCATGATTGTTCACTTATCAATTAAATTATCTGTGCAAAACTAATTTTTTTTTACATTTTCAAAATAGTATATTAGGCAAGTGTTTTGAACAACTTTAAACATTTACACTCATATTTGTTTCACTATTGTCTTTCAGTTAATTTTGTAAAGCGGCGATGGTGCTCAGCGAGGGATCAGTTCAGGTGAGAATTTCTTTCTCTACCCACGACATCAGATGCCACCAAAAAAAGGCGATATGTCTACTACAAGAATTTAGCTTTTCTGAAGCCAATAATGGAACTCAACCAGTAAGTGACTGTGTATGGCTTTTATTAATTTAGGCATACCATAATCTGATAATATGATATGTTAAGTTGGTAGTTCCCTAAATGTTTATTATCTACATACTAAACAGATATACAGATTATGAGCCTAATGAAATACATATGTCTTAACTTAGAATGGCACATAGTCAATTTTTGATTTTCTTCATGGGAAAGGCCTTTACACAGATGTTTTAGCTTCATATGTTGTTAACATTTAAAAGATGGCAACACTTAGGTAGTTTTAAAGGTCTTTTATAAGAGATAATATTGTGTCAATGTAATTTCTCATAGAACTGATGACAACCTGGAGGACTCAGATGAACCGACAAGAGCAGAACCATCAGCAACATGTACATCAGCATCCGAGACAGAAGCCCCAGCTGACCCTAATCCCCAAGCACAGGCTGAAGATGTGTCTGATGCTGCTGAAGCCTCCACTGATCCTGCTCCAGTAAGCACACAAGAAAGTTCTCAACCATCAGGCCAAACACAAAATGCACCAGAAACACAGGCATCATACATAATTCGTCCAAGGATCATTGCCACTAATGTCCGAGGAAGAAGAACCAGGAGACAGGAAGACCCCCGTATGCTGCCAGGGGTGATTGATGCTCGGGATCTTGCGATCATCAATACCCTCACACCAGAAACATCAGTTGTTTGCTTTTGTAGGTCACTTTTTCCATGTCTTGTAAAAGTTCCAGAGGAATGACAGGAATGGGTATGGGCTACAATACTGACCCTCATTGATGCAAGCCAAACCAGGTTCTTGCACCAAATTAACAGACCAAAAGTTTGGACACACCTTCTCATTTAAAGATTTTTCTGTATTTTCATGACTATGAAAATTGTACATTCACACTGAAGGTATCAAAACTATGAATTAACACATGTGGAATTATATACTTAACAAAAAAGTGTGAAACAACTGAAAATATGTCTTATATTCTAGGTTCTTCAAAGTAGCCACCTTTTGCTTTGATGACTGCTTTGCACACTCTTGGCATTCTCTTGATGAGCTTCAAGAGGTAGTCACCAGAAATTGTTTTCACTTCACAGGTGTGCCCTGTCAGGTTTAATAAGTGGGATATCTTGCCTTATAAATGGGGTTGGGACCATAAGTTGTGTTATGCAGAAGCCTGGTGGATACACAGCTGATAGTCCTACTGAATAGACTGTTATAATTTGTATTATGGCAAGAAAAAACTAGCTAAGTAAAGAAAAACGAGTGGCCATCATTACTTTAAGAAATGAAGGTCAGTCAGTCCGAAAAATTGGGAAAATTTTGAAAGTGTCCCCAAATGCAGTTGCAAAAACCATCAAGCGCTACGAAGAAACTGTCTCACATGAGGACCGCCCAGGAAAGGAAGACCAAGAGTCACCTCTGCTTCTGAGGATAAGTTTATCCGAGTCACCAGCCTCAGAAATCGCAGGTTAACAACAGCTCAGATTAGAGACCAGGTCAATGCCACACAGAGTTCTAGCAGCGGACACATCTCTTCAACAACTGTTAAGAGGAGACTTTGTGCAGCAGGCCTTCATGGTAAAATAGCTGCTAGGAAACCACTGCTAAGAACAGGAAACAAGCAGAAGAGACTTGTTTGTGCTAAAGAACACAAGGAATGGACATTAGACCAGAGGAAATCTGTGCTTTGGTCTGATGAGTCCAAATTTGAGATCTTTGGTTCCAACCACCGTGTCTTTGTGCGACACAGAAAAGGTGAACGGATGGACTCTACATGCCTGGCCCTACCGTGAAGCATGGAGGAGGAGGTGTGATGGTGTGGGGGTGCTTTGCTGGTGACACTGTTGGGGATTTATTCAAAATTGAAGGCATACTGAACCAGCATGGTTACCACAGCATCTTGCAGCGGCATGCTATTCCATCCGGTTTGCGTTTAGTTGGACCATCATTTATTTTTCAACAGGACAATGACCCCAAACACATCTCCAGGCTGTGTAAGGGCTATTTGACCAAGAAGGAGAGTGATGGGGTGCTACGCCAGATGACCTGGTCTCCACAGTCACCAGACCTGAACCCAATCGAGATGGTTTGGGGTGAGCTGGACCACAGAGTGAAGGCAAAAGGGCCAACAAGTGCTAAGCATCTCTGGGAACTCCTTCAAGATTGATGGAAGACCATTTCCAGTGACTACCTCTTGAAGCTCATCAAGAGAATGCCAAGTGTGCAAAGCAGTCATCAAAGCAAAAGGTGGCTACTTTGAAGAACCTAGAATATAAGACATATTTTCAGTTGTTTCACACTTTTTGTTAAGTATATAATTCCACATGTGTTAATTCATAGTTTTGATGCCTTCAGTGTGAATGTACAATTTTCGTAGTCATGAAAATACAGAAAAATCTTTAAATGAGAAGGTGTGTCCAAACTTTTGGTCTGTACTGTATATATATCAGATATCTGTACTCATGTGTCACTATATAAATATCCTGAAAGGATTAGTTGGAACTGGTTATAGAAGTAGACTTTAAAATTGTTTACAAGAAGGAGACGAGACAAAGGATTCAACATGACACCTCCCAAGACAATATCCTGACTAATGAGGAGAATATCTGGGGAGGAAACATTTAACCCCATAGGACAACATAATGAGACTTATCTATACCATGGGCCAGAGACTACTGTGATTGCTCAATTGCCTCAAGGCGACACCCTATTGGGACCTTCCTTTATACTGAACATATATATGTTATGCTGGAATAATAAACACATCTTTCCTGCGCCATTTCTCTTCAAGAGAAGTTCAGTATCTGACTCTATCTGTCCGATATCAAAGCTTCACGTATATGTAGCACCCCGAGGGCTCGGCTGCTACAGGGGTATTGCACCTCAAACCAGAGGTGTGATATCCCACTCCCGGGTAAGGACGGAGTATGGATCAAGGCTCAGTAGGCTGCATACAGCACACACACCCCATTTCCGAGGGACAGCTCAACGGTGCTCCCACTAGACAGAAGTGCAGGCACGACAGCATCTGTCCCTGGCTGGAGTGGGGAGGGGGGTGGAATACCCAGTGCTGTAGGGGCAGATAGCGGTTGTGTCCTGAGCATAGGAAGGAGCCCATTGGTTGCTAGTCACCTGGGCTCATGGTCTGAGGGAGGTATAAAAGGTGGGCACCATCTTAGATCAGTGTTCAGTCTGAGAGAGGAAGTGACAGAGCAGGGCCTTTGTGGAGCTCTGCTCCGGAGGCGGGCCTAGCCTGTGAGGCCCAGCCAGCACTGAAAGAAAAAGAAGAAGTTCAGTCTGTGAGGAGAAGTGGAGAAGGCAGGGAGCAGGGCTGCTGCATGGGCTCTGCTCCCTGGGCAGGCCTAGCACAGAGGCCAGGGCCAGAGAGAGAGAGAGAGAGAGAGAGAGAGAGAGAGAGAGAGAGAGAGAGAGGAGAAGGAACAGTGGAAAGGAAAAGGGAACAAGACCAGAACAGAAGTAACAAGTGAAACAGAAAGGCTCAGGAACGAGAAGGAAGAGAGAACCCTAAGGACCCAGGAGATTGCGGGTGACGAGTTGGCAGAACAGGGTACCGGATCCCAAATTGGTGGAAGCAAATCATCTTCAGCCAAGAACCGGAGGTCGTGACCAGCCCTTGGTGCGACCCCTCGTTACACCTTGCTAGGAAGGCATACCATATAGGGTCAGGGACGTGGGCATGTAGCCCTCCCTAGAGAAGGCCCGCGGGAGCTGGACATAAGCTTGGTCACTGGTGGGGCACGAGCCAGAGAAAGGACGGAAAGGAGCTTTGAGACATACTCCAGAAAGACCTGGGAGTTGACCGAGTCCCTTGCCTGGTGGACGCAGCACGGCTTGGGTGGTCACTGCTTCGCGAGAGTGACCTGGAGAATACAAACTGTGAGTAAAGGACATTGGATTGCAACACGTTGTCTGTGACTTTTTGCTCCTCCGGCACTATTGGTATTGGGACTATCCGCACTATCACCCCCACCATCCACACTAACTGCCCTGGGGCTGCACTCTTCCCATGGGGAGTCACACTACCTAAGCTGCTTACACCATCAGCCCCAGCGGTCTGCCTTGCAGCGGCGGTCCGCAATGACCGCAATCCACGGGTGGCGTAGTCGGACTATTATCACACTAATAAGACTGCCACTGGTTTGACCGCCCTGGGCACGGACCGGGTCACAGCCACGGAGGACTACAACCCCCAGCGATCCGGCTCCGGGTATCCCCTGCACAGCACAGGCCCAGGGGGTGCGTCAACTTTGGCGTAGTCGGCAGGATTCAAACCAACCCGCCACCAACGGGTATTGCGTGCCTGAAAAAGACTTTTGCACTTACCTGAGAGAAGTTTCCCGCCATCGGACGCCATTTTCGGGACACCGCGCGGGAAGAAGAGGGGCGTGGACGCCGAAAGCGCGCGAGATCCGAAGCTCCGCCCCACGCACTGACGCTGCGTAAGGTCCTGGAAGGGAGAGGGAGCGACGCTGACGTCACAGGAGCGCGACGCAAGGTCCTCAACCCCTACGATCGACTGCGGAGCCGCGGCCTACGGAGGAAGATCATCGCAAGGTAGGCCACGGTCCACCGGGGGGAGGAAGACATCGGGAACGGAGAGCAAGATGGCGGACCGGCAGCAGACTAAGCTGCCCAGCATTGGCAGTGCCCCAGTCGTCGCAGGCCCCGACCAGCGCCAGTAGAAGACGCGTGACGCAGGAGCGGTCGCGGGAGCAGGTAAGAGGAGTCTCTCTGTCCCGGACGCTGCCAGCGTCAGCCTGCTCCCGGGCCCCCTGGTGGAGCCGCCGATCACGGGCGCCGCAGACACCGACCTGCTCCAGACCCCGCAACAAGCCCTGCAGCCGAGCCCTCCAGCCCTGGGCACCGCCACCACCAGCCCACGCCCAGGCCCAAAGTCGCACCCTCTGACCCCGGGCGTCATCAACAGCGGCCTTCTCCAGACCCCGCCGCAAGGCCTACTGCACAAGGGTGCCAAGGGACAGTACGCCCTCCACGTTTACCGGCTCACGGAGGAGAAGCTGCAGTACCACCAGTACGAGGAAAGCCAAGGGGACCCGGACGGGTCTGAAGACTGCCCTCAGGAGGGAGCTCAAGGAGGACATAGCTATTAAAAGAAAGTAGCGTGAGTAAGGAACTGTACAAAGTTACCCGTCAGGGTACAAGGACTGTTTTTCTTTTGAACTGTTAATAAGTGTGGTCCCCATTGGGACAGCTAAAAGACTGTTACCCGTTTCCAAGATACCCCCTTCCTTACCTGGTTGAGGACTGAGAACAGCCATTCCCCCTTTCCAACCGGCCGAGGACTGGGAACGGCCAATCCCTTGTAAATAGTTGCGCTTCTTAAAGCGCCCCCTACTGGTTTTATAATGAAACTGCACCTCTACCTCAAGCACCTTTGAGAACAGTGAATACCTGGTTGCCAGTTCCACAGCGGCCAGAAGTCAAAAATGTGTTTTTGAAGAATGTTTTACTTGCAAAAGTTTTATAATGTGTTTTATGGTAAAAGAGTTCCGGAAGTAATAACCAAAAGTGTTTCATCAGAGTGTTTCCCATGAAGGGAATTGTACAAGTGTGTCTGTTTCCTGATGTAAGCAGTTATTGAAAAAGTTTTTGCATACCCTGTGAATTGTTTTTGCTCTGTTCCAGCCCGAGGACGTGCTGTGCTTTACCAGGGGGGAATGTAGCACCCCGAGGGCTCAGCTGCTACAGGGGTATTGCACCTCAAACCAGAGGTGTGATATCCCACTCCCGGGTAAGGACGGAGTATGGATCAAGGCTCAGTAGGCTGCATACAGCACACACACCCCATTTCCGAGGGACAGCTCAACGGTGCTCCCTCTAGACAGAAGTGCAGGCACAACAGCATCTGTCCCTGGCTGGAGTGGGGAGGGGGGTGGAATACCCAGTGCTGTAGGGGCAGATAGGGGTTGGGTCCTGAGCATAGGAAGGAGCCCATTGGTTGCTAGTCACCTGGGCTCATGGTCTGAGGGAGGTATAAAAGGTGGGCACCATCTTAGATCAGTGTTCAGTCTGAGAGAGGAAGTGACAGAGCAGGGCCTCTGTGGAGCTCTGCTCCGGAGGCGGGCCTAGCCTGTGAGGCCCAGCCAGCACTGAAAGAAAAAGAAGAAGAAGTTCAGTCTGTGAGGAGAAGTGGAGAAGGCAGGGAGCAGGGCTGCTGCATGGGCTCTGCTCCCTGGGCAGGCCTAGCACAGAGGCCGGAGCCAGAGAGAGAGAGAGAGGAGAAGGAACAGTGGAAAGGAAAAGGGAACAAGACCAGAACAGAAGTAACAAGTGAAACAGAAAGGCTCAGGAACGAGAAGGAAGAGAGAACCCTAAGGACCCAGGAGATTGCGGGTGACGGGTTGGCAGAACAGGGTACCGGATCCCAAATTGGTGGAAGCAAATCATCTTCAGCCAAGAACCGGAGGTCGTGACCAGCCCTTGGTGCGACCCCTTGTTACACCTTGCTAGGAAGGCATACCATATAGGGTCAGGGACGTGGGCACGTAGCCCTCCCAAGAGAAGGCCTGCGGGAGCTGGACATAAGCTTGGCCACTGGTGGGGCACGAGCCAGAGAAAGGACGGAAAGGAGCTTTGAGACATACTCCAGAAAGACCTGGGAGTTGACCGAGTCCCTTGCCTGGTGGACGCAGCACGGCTTGGGTGGTCACTGCTTCGCAACAGTGACCTGGAGAATACAAACTGTGAGTAAAGGACATTGGATTGCAACACGTTGTCTGTGACTTTTTGCTCCTCCGGCACTATTGGTATTGGGACTATCCGCACTATCACCCCCACCATCCACACTAACTGCCCTGGGGCTGCACTCTTCCCGTGGGGAGTCACACTACCTAAGCTGCTTACACCATCAGCCCCAGCGGTCTGCCTTGCATCGGCGGTCCGCAATGACCGCAATCCACGGGTGGCGTAGTCGGACTATTATCACACTAATAAGACTGCCACTGGTTTGACCGCCCTGGGCACGGATCGGGTTACAGCCACGGAGGACTACAACCCCCAGCGATCCGGCTCCGGGTATCCCCTGCACAGCACAGGCCCAGGGGGCACGTCATATACACTTGAATAAGTTAATTTGGCAAAAGGATAAGCAAAGGGTTGGGGTCCTTTGAACCTCACTTCCACAATTGGCGCAACCAACGTGGGGCACCACACGGGCACCACACCAGGGCAGACCGAATGAAGGTGTCCAGCTGTGGATCGTGGATGACTGGATGGGCCTGATCACCCCCATAACACGGTAAGTCTAGTTAATTACACTGTAATTACAGACTTGCTTGTGTTTCCAGTCGTTCATAGATTAGCAGAGGGCACGAGTCGGTCTGTTGTGGTAATCCTTAAGTGGGGGTAGGTGTGACCCTGCTGGTGTTATCGAAACCCACTTACATTCCAATCCACTGTAACCTTTGCTTATTCTAATTTGTTTGTGTTTGAGACTGACTTAGTGGATGGGCTGTCGTGTGTGACTTGTGAATAAAGTACTCTCCTAGGTGTAATCTCACATTGCATCTCCATATACCTCCTGTTCTTGAGAGAACGTAGGGAGGATGATGTGAGGGGAAAAAAAAAAAAAGTTTTGCAGTTCTGTATCGCTCCCTAGAAAACGTCCTGTTCTTGGAAGATAGAACGCACGAGGGTAGGAAACAGAAGCTAGGCTGGTCAGCTAGTATCTGCGGTTATTATAAGGAGATTATTCTGTTTCATTGAGTCATACTCACACAAGAATTCACTTTGTCTGGTCCGTCTTTCTGTTTGTATTGTGTCAACATTCGTCAGCCATGCAGAAATTCTTGAGACTGTTCACAAAGAAAGTTGGTGTCGAATAACAGCTATACGGCTCAGACACTGGTGGCTGGCCGACAGGGAAGGGGTTAAGTATGTTGCTAGAGTTAAACAGTTAATGGACATTGTAGGAATGAATAAGAGGAGAAGACTTCAGCGGGGGCTGTGGAAAATAGCTTTAAAGAAAAAAAAAAAAAAGTAGGGTATACTAGAGGATACAGGTTTATTATCTGCGGCTATGTCCTGGGGTCGTATAGCAAATGACATAGCAAAAGAGGGATGGGAAGCGCAGGAGAGAACAGATGATAATGATGATGTATATTACATGTATGTTAAGCGCCATGTTTTTAATGTTGCTTTGAAAACTGTTGAGCCACCACCTTATAATGTTCTAGGAGTGATGTGCAAACTTTAGACTCTTGGGACAATGGTTTACATTGTGGAGTTCATAGACCATCCCCCCTCCCCAATGACTTTGTAGCCACAGCGCCTACTCTTGACTGCTCTCGGACAGACACACCACCCAGGTGCCCTCCCACCTTTGGAATGCATGACTCAAAGGAAGTCCCACCCACAGGTACTTCCTGTGGCGGCCATCTTACTCCACCTGGAAGGCCTGATAACAATGAGACAACAGATATTCCAAAGCCTAATGCCCAATTAGTTTCTCCACCAGTTTCTATATATCCGGTTGTGACTATGCAAGGACAATATTACACCCCACCTCAGCAATTTACCTCAGCATCTCCCCCACCTCCAACACCAATGTTCCCAGCTCTTACATCACCTGTCCCTCAGTCAGGTGAAGGGGCTCCATCTGTTGCCCCATCATATCAACATGTGGATAATGGTAGCTTTGTGTCAGGCCCCCTAGAGGACTGGGATCCTATTTTTGAGAAAATGATTACCCAGGGACAGACAGGGGCTGGGGTACTAATCTCTGTGGGTGTAGGGAACATGGTCACTCAACGGGTGGATGCTATAGTGAATGCTACCAATAGCCACCTGCAGCACAGGGGTGGCTTGGCTAGAGATATTGTTATGGCAGGGGGAGACAGTATTCAAAGGGAAAGTGATAATATTGTACTACGACATGGTCCTTTCCAGCCAGAAATGGTCACAGTTACAGAATCAGGCAATTTACCCTGTAATACTATTATTCATGCAGTGGGGCCCATCTATGACCCTTCCTATCCAGATAATAGTGCACGGATCTTGCACCATGCAGCATTAGACATTGCAAATAAGACTGCTGGCATTAAGACTATAGCACTTCCTTTAATTAGCTCCGGTATCTTTGGATACCCAGTCAGAGCATGTGCAAGGGAGATACTACAGACAGTGATAGAAGAGGCCTCTAAGCCTTCTTGCCATCTAACCGAGATACGTCTAGTCAGTAAACAGACTGACACTGCAAGGGCGATGAAAGATGCTTGTCAAACACATGTGACTCCCATCACATCAGTACCAATTAAAAATGATGGGGATGAAGAAGAGTTGCTGCCAGGCCTACCTAGACCACCATCTAATTTAACCCTTAAACCTATCACGCCACCACCTGCTCTTGGCAAACCAGAACCGATCATGTATGTAAAATTCACACCGACTCAGGCCATGACACTCTGCAACCAATTGTCAGACCCAGAGAAACAACCCATGCCTTTCTACCGTGCAGTTTTGGCTATTCAGAAGACATACTCAGCTACGTGGCAAGATTTGTCCTCTCTTGTGTCTATTAAAGCAGAAGAAAGCAGTCACTGCCATGTTAACTACAGATGAAGAAGATTATCCCATGATGCCCTAAGAGAAAGTAATCTTATCGCCTATGGTCATAACATACCCAGCCAGATGTATGACTCCTTTGAGAAGCTAAAAGAATCCATCGTATCTGCCCCAGCCTTGGGCATACCTGTTTATACCAAGCCCTTCTACCTGTTTGTACACGAAGTCAAGGGACATGCCTCTGGAGTTCTCGCCCAGAAACATGGAGGCAGCATGAGACCTGTTGCCTACTACTCAGCAAGGCTTGATCCTGTTGCCAGAGCCGCCCCCTCATGTCTCAGAGCTGTTCAGGCTGCACACTTGCTTCTTGACAAGACGGCTGATGTGATCCTTGGACATGAAACCCGTGTTATGGCTCCTCATGACCTCAAGGCTATCCTTGCTCAGACACAGCCAAGATTCCTATCTGTGCAAAGACATGTCCGTCTTGAGTGTTCCCTTTTGCTTCCTGAGAACATCACTCTCCACAGACGTACAGTACTCAACCCTGCCACTCTGCTGCCTCTTTCCAGGGGGGATGATGTGGACAATTCTCCTCCCGTTAATCTAAGGCCACATGATTTTGACCCAGACGGCCCGAACATAGAAGATCTTCTTGAGCATGATTGCATTGAACAGATGATGTCAGAAGCACAACATAATTTGAAGATCCAAGAAGAGCCCCTCCCCAATCCAGACCTCCAGATGTGGACGGATGGCTCTAGGTTTGCTGATAAAGCAGGAAGATTCCACACAGGCTACGCAGTAGTCACAATGGACCAGCCTGTCTCGGTAGGCCCATTGCCCCCGTCCATGTCAGCTCAGGAGGCGGAGCTAGTTGCACTCATAGAGGCTTGCAAGGCAGGGGAGGGCAAGAAGCTTAATATCTATACGGATTCGAACTATGCTTTTGGTGTGGCACATGATTTCTGTTATCTGTGGAAGAACAGAGGATTTCTTACAGCCACCGGGACACCCATCAAACATGCAGGTCTTGTAAAAGACCTTTTGGAGGCATTGAAGTTGCCAGAAGAAGTAGCTGTAATCAAAGTCCGAGCACACAGTCGCTTGGATACAGAAGAAGCCCTGGGTAATCATTATGCAGATGAAGCAGCCAAGGACGCGGCCCTTCAGTGTTGCCCAGGGAAAGAGACAGCAGAAGTGGCACGGCAGGAACAACAAATCCCAGCCCAAACAATGGTTATGACAAGAAGTCAGAGACAAATCCAAGACCAGAATGAGAGTGAACATATAACACCACCGTGGACCTTACTATACAAACATCAGGCAGAAGCTGGAGCAGAAGAAAAAGAAGAGTGGAAAAAGTCGGGAGCCAAGCAGGACAAGTATGGCCTATGGATGTTAGGTCCAAGAGTATGCCTTCCACGAACACTATATCCAGCGGCAATCTCATGGGCTTATGGAGCCACACACTTGGGAAAAGATCAGATGTTCCAAAAGATAAACAAATTATACTTGGCACCTGGAATATCAACACCCATTCTGCGATACACAAAGGCCTGCTTGATCTGTGCAACTTGCGATCCAGGAAAAACAGAGAAGACTCCACCCAAACATCTGGCAAAAACCATTGTACCCATTTCAGAGAATCCAAGTTGACTATATTCAGATGCCCAAAGTAGGGAAATATGAATATGTTCTGGTAATAGTGGATATGTTTTCAGGTTGGCCTGAGGCCTACCCAGTCACTAACATGACAGCCCGCACCACAGCTAGCTAAGAAACTGATGACAGAGGTTGTGTGTAGGTTTGGGGTACCAGAAGTAGTAGAAAGTGACCAGGGACCAGCATTCACGGCCCAACTCTACAGGGATCTGTGGAGTATGGTAGGAACTAGCTTAGGTCTTCATACGCCTTACAATCCCAAAAGTAGTGGGAAGGTTGAGAGACTGAATGGTACTTTAAAGTCCAAATTGTTGAAGATTAATCAGGAGACACAAATTCCCTGGCCAGATGGTCTTCCCATTGCCCTGTACTCAATCAGAAACACCCCGACAGGCCAACACAAACTGACTCTTTATGAGATTTTGTTTGGAGGAGCCCCAAGGTTGGGAGGGTATTTCCCCTAAGAGATGGTTGCAGGTAGCGATACTATTGTTAACTATGTAATACAATTGTCCAAAGAACTAACAATAACACACGCTGCAGTCTTGTCTTCCATCCCAGATCCTGACAGTGACGAGCATACTCACTCAATCAAATCTGGAGACTGGGTGGTTGTTAAGAAGCACGTCCGGAAGTCCTGCCTGGATCCCAGATACGAGGGCCCATTCCAAGTGATCTTTGTGACACCTACATCAGTCAAAGTAGAAGGGAAGGCCACTTGGATCCACTCTTCACATTGCAAGAAGACCCCAGCACCAGCACAGCCATGAGACTGTATATCCTTTACTGCATTGTTTTTGTGAGCGTTCAGAATCCCGAGTCTCAGGTAGCAATTACTCAGAAAAGAAGGGGGCATATGTAAGATGTTCGGGGACTCTTGTTGTACCTATATTCCAGATAATGTTGGCCCTACAGGCAAAGTAACAATTGCTCTAAAGAAACTTACTAGTTTATCAGAAGAATTTAAAGAAAATTCAGGGATCAAGGATCCATGGGACCAGTATTTCTCATGGATGAGTGGCTGGCAGAAATGGTTAGTTCAGGTGGGGATGGCAATTCTTGTAATAATGATTATATTAGCGATGATGGCATGTTGTGTTGTTCCTTGTATACGGAAATTAATATAAAAACTGTGGATCCTATAATGGTAATGACTGATGAGGAAACTAATAACTGGACAAAAGAATCTTTGACAACAATCCAGATTAAACAGTCAGTCTTAAGTAATAAGTCTAAAGGCCCCGTCACGCAGTAGCGATTTCGCTGGCGATCTCGTTATGTGTGAAGGGGCCTTAACACTTGATTGTGGCAGCTGTATAGTTCCCTTGTTTGTCGTGGTTTGTGTGTGTTCATGTCCATCCGGCAGTGTAGCGGACAGGCTTGTCTGGGGAATCTGGCCTCGGCTGGCTCCTCCCACTAGGGGCGGAGCAGTACGTGGGCGGGTCTGTGTGTTTGCACTTCGGCTGGAGCGTTCACCCACTGCCAAAGGAGAAGGGAGCTGTGAAAGCAGTATTCATTTACTTATATCTAGAATTTATATTATTAAATGTAACCTCTATATTCTTTTGTGTGAAATTTTTGCTATGTATTTCTACAAGTGCTAAGCAGAGAGGGGGTCTAATGAAGGGTTTCAAAAATGTTTTTAGGAGGGACTGTTAAAGATAAGATTCTAAAATCTACTAAAAAACATTATATGAAACTCTGATGTATGCGAAATATCTATACTTATATTTTGTTATATGTTATCAATCTTGTTTTGCATATATCTGTTATATTGGATATCATTTAGTCATATATACCCTCACTTTAACCCCTTAAGCCCCGGAGCATTTTCCGTTTTTGCATTTTCGTTTTTGCTCCCCTTGTTCCCAGAGGCATAGCGTTTTTATTTTTTGGTCAATATGGCCGTGTGAGGGCTTATTTTTTGCGGGACGAGTTGTACTTTTCAACGCCATTACTAGTTTTACCATATCCTGTACGGGAAAACGGGAAAAAAATTCCAAGTGCGGTAAAATTGCAAAAAAAGTGCAATACCACAGTTGTTTTTTATTTATTTTTTTTACCACGTTCACTGAATGCTAAAACTGACCTGCCCTTCTTATTCTACAGGTCATTACGAGTTCATAGACACCAAACATGTATAGGTTCTTTTATATTTAAGTGGTGAAAAAAAATTTCAAAATTTGGTAAAAAAAGAAAAAGAATAGCGCCATTTTATAAGACCCGTAGCGTCTCCATTTTCGTGATCTGGGGCTGGTTGATGGCTTATTTTTTGCGCACCGGGCAAACGTTTTTATTGATAACATTTGGGGTAGATCTGATGTTTTGATCGCCCGTTATTGCATTTTATTGCAATTTTGCGGCGACCAAAAAACGTAATTCTGGCGTTTAGAATTTTTTTCTCATTACGCCGTTTACCGATCGGATTAATTCTTTTTTTATATTGATAGATCGGGCGATTCTGAACGCGGCGATACCAAATATGTGTATGTGGGTTTTTTTTTTATATATTTTATTTTGAATGGGGCGAAAGGGGGGTGATTTAAACTTTTATATATTTTTTTTTTTTATATATATTTTTAAAAACATTTTTTTTTCACTTACTGAATGCTTCAATAGTCTCCATAGGAGACTAGAAGCAGCAGTTGTCTGATCGCCTCTGCTACATACAGGGGACGAGCAGGTCCCCTGCATGCAGCAGAAATGGTCCTGTGCTATGAGCGCCGACCACTAGGTGGCGCTCATAGCGACAAGATCATGACAACCATAGGCGTCTGCTGCAGACCCTGGGTTGTCATGCACGCCCATCGGCGACCCGCGATCACGTGACGGGGTCGCAGGTGGGCGGGGCTTATGACGCGCTACCCGGAAGCGCGTTAAATGCTGCTGTCGGAGGTTGACAGCGGCATTTAACATGTTAACAGCCGTGGGTGGATCGCGATTCCACCCGCGGCTGTTGCGGGCACATGTCAGCTGTAAGAATCAGCTGACATGTGCTCCGTTCAGTGAGGGCTCAGCGCAGCAGCCCTCACTGAACGGGGGGATCGCAAATATGCGTACTAATACGTCCCCGGTAAGTAAGGGGTTAATATATATTATGAGAACCTTGATATATATATATATCAGATATCTGTACTCGTGTGTCACTATATAAATATCCTGAAAGAACTAGTTGAAGCTGGTTATAGAGGTGAACTTTCAAATTGTTTACAAGAAAGAGACGAGACAAAGGATTCAACATGACACCTCCCAAGAGAATATCCTGAGGAATGAGGAGAATATCTGGGGGGGAAACACTTAACCCCATAGGACAACATAATGAGACTTATCTATACCATGGGCCAGAGACCACTGTGATTGCTCAATTGCCTCAGAGCGACGCCCTATTGGGACCTTCCTTTATACTGAACATATATATGTTATGCTGGAATAATAAACACATCTTTCCTGCGCCATCTCTCTTCAAGAGAAGTTCAGTATCTGACTCTGTTTGTCCGATATCAAAGCTTCACGTATACACTTGAATAAGTTCATTTGGCAAGGGATAAGCAAAGGGTTGGGGTCCTTTGAACCTCACTTCCACAATATCACCAACAACTCGGGGTATTCTGGTGCGGCCAAACATTTTACCATAATACATAAAGGGGTCTCCTCGTGTTTATCATTTTTCAGACTCGAAAAAGTCAATTTTGCAGCCCGTGGTGGCAGCTGGAAAAAGCAGCCGGCCCTGAGGGAGGCGTATTGGATCTTGACTTTAAACACAAAGTACCACCATGGCGTGGACTTCAAAAATGATTTGTTTTTCATCTACGAACATTCTCCCCGTTTTTCGGCTCGGCGATGTATATTTAATTTCAATTTTACATCAAAATAATGTGTTTCCTTATTCAGGAACGTGGACATTTAATCTATAGAATGTCTAATGATCAGTTGTGATTCACTATATGTATCTCACAGTCGGACCCTGTGCACACGTTCAGTTTTCTTTTGTAAATGATGTATCTGCTTCCTGTGAATCACTATCTGATTCACCATTCACACTTGTTTTTTCTCCTAATAATTATCTGGCAATGCGTTTAGTAAGAGACGATAAAACTCCCTTATGGACTTTGTATATATTTCCATCTGTGTCTATCGCAGTAGTGTAGACGGCCGGTCCATTGGATCGTTGGCTTTTGTTGTTTTACAATTGTTCACATTCATTCCACTCACCCGCGGCCAGGTTGCAGCATTCAGTTGTATTGTCAGCCATGTCTGCTGCATTGGTAGCAATGGTTAGTCAGTCAGGACTCCTGGGACCAGTTGTTCCTCAGAGGTTCCAGTATGGTGCCGGCAGATCCGTTCATCCAGGCCACCGGTATAGATTGCTATAATCATTTCACTCACATGTGGCGACGTTGTGGCATTTGAGTTGCATCGCTGGCCATGCTCGCCGTGTCTGTTTTTCTGGGACTGCTGGGACATGTTGTCCTTTAGTGCTTCCATCGCAGAGTCGGTGTATTTGGATGTAGCATCATGCGCCCCTATAAACCGCACTTTATTCCTCGTTGGCTTGGAGTTAGTTACCCTAATCTATACCACTGATGTCAATACAATGCAGTGTTTTCTTCTAACATTGCTGGTTCTTCTAGTTCATTCTTGGAGTGTAACATGGCGTTTGGCACTTGTGTTGCAGTGTTGGCCGTGTCTGCTGTGCTCGTATTTGTAGATGGCTTTCCGGGATTGCTGGGACATGTTGGTCCTTGGTGTCTTCGGCGGGATATTGGTGGTTTTGTGTGTGGTGCTATGTGCCTCTTTGAGCCGCACTGCTTCTCTTGGTAGTTGTGAGTTAGTCGGCTAGGATCCATACTCCTGATGTTCATACAATCTGCCCCTTTTCTTTCCCAAGATCGCTGGTTTCTTTAGTCCATTGTTGAGTGTGGCAGGGTGTTTGCTTTTCTCTGGTATCCAGTTGTGTGGTTTTTGGGATGGTGTTAGATGGTGCTGTGTTTCCCTGCGGTAGTCTTTTTGTTTTTATTTAATATATCTATGTCATTCATGTCAGCTTATAACGCCATGTACTCACATTATGTGTATGCAAACACCTGATGCTTTACCTCAGTATTGGTTAATTAATTCATCATCCAGTCAATGGACATTGTTCTTTAAGATATATAGCAGCATTTATGTGTTACCTCTGACATCCTATGACTAAGGGTGCGTTCTGCACCTGAAACGCATCAGGATTTCCTGAGGTTTCTGAATTTATTTCCATGATTTAACTTTTTTCTTCAAATAAAATGTTTTCCCTTTTATGTGTCCTGGTTGGATGTGCCATTTTTAGGCTGCGTTCACACATTGCGTATTTCCCTGCATTTTTTTACGCTGCGTATTTTCCTGCTTTTTTTACCTGCGTTTTTTTACACAGGTAAAAAAAGCATCTCCATTCACACACTGCGTAAAAAAGTGCAGCAAAAAACGCAGTGTGAAATGAAGGGTGACGTGTACTGTCTGTGTGTACTGTGTGTGTGTGTGTGTGTGTGTGTGTGTGTGTGTGTGTGTGTCCCTAGCAGTGTATGTACAGACTATGGATACTCACCTACCCGATGGATGAGAGACGCGTCTGCTCCGTCCCGCGCTTGCAGCATCTGCCGTGAAGCAATCAGCTGACCGGAAGCCAGTTACAAGCCAGTTAGCTAACAGCTGATCGGCTCACCGGTAGATGCTGGAAGCGCGGGATTGGAGCGGACCGGAGCGGACGCCTCTCCCCTGACATTGGATAGGTGAGTATCCACCTGCGCCTCCGTAAAAAAGCGATGGAATTACGCAGTGTGTGAATACCGCTGCGTAATTCCATCGCTTATAATGGGCACAATAGTGAGAAAGCGTGGGCTGCCCTGCGTAAAGAATTGACATGCCAATTCTTTACGCAGCTGCGCTTTCCCGCTGCGTAAAATTACACAGTGTCTGAACGGCAAAGTGAATTTCCCATTCACTTTGCTGGCAGACACAAAGCACATTGCGTATTTTTGCGCGCGCTTTTTGAAAATACGCAATGTGTGAACGCAGCCTTACTTTTTTTTTCTCCATTCATGGTCTGTAATCACCGATGGGTGCAGCGCCCACAGGATTTCTCCAGCTGAAGTCATTCCTTCTCTCAACATGGTAAGCCTCCACCTCCCCTCCTTCTCTATCCATTGTCTTTTCTCTCAGTCTATCATGCCGAGTCTAATGGTCAAACGGAAAGAATGAACCAGGAGATAGAGCAGTATTAGGGATGTTTTGTCTCCTCCAATCAGGAAGACCGGGTGGAATTTCTGCCTCTAACCGAGTGTGCTCTAAATAAACATTCCTCTAAGGTTATCGGGACTTTGCCTTTTTTTTTAGCTGCGGTAGTTTTCATCCAGTGTTTGGGAATTTTTCAAGATTACAGTCCTCCATGCCAGAGGAGGAGAGATTTTGTTCCCTATTAATTAAAGGTTGTCCATTACTGTTAACATTGCCACTATGGATTTATATAGTGGCAACAAGTCTTTTTGTAAATAAATTGCTTGTTCTTTATTGCCTGTGGGCGGCGCTATCACCAGGCATCACGTGACCCCGGCTGCAGCCGGCTCCGACATCCGCTGATGCCACGTCAAGTTCCGGCTGCAGTTGGGCGTGAGCAAGTGACGCGCTCCCCCTTGATTGATGGGCTGTGGATGGGATTTCACCGCACGTCACAGCCCAGCATCCACTGCGTGCTTTACCAACGAAAGCAGAGAGGGAAAGCCCGCGACACCAGAACCACCACACCTATGTGGGGCAATTATTCTGCATGGAGGACTTTGTGGGGCCCATTAAACTGTATGGAAAGCTATGTGGGGCCTATTATACTGTATGGAGGACTATGTGGGGCCCATTATTCTGTATGGAGGACTATGTTGGGCCCATTATCCTGTAAACTGGTTGTCCGACGACTTTGTCCACGTTTTTCATTTTGGCCCTCTGCATGTTTTGAGTTTTATATCCCTGATGTAGAGGGTCAGTCTGAGTAAATGTGCATGGAAATGGCAATAATGGAAAGCTGCTAATTGGAGTTTGCCACAAGCCTCCTAATATAGCTGAACACGTAGAGGATGATATGCTGCAGCAAATTAAAAAGGCAACAAAAACAAGTCATGGTCAAAAGTGTTGGATCCCTTGAAATTGTTCCAGAAATGAAGTAATTCTCCCAGAAAATTATTGCAATTACACATTTTGTTATACACGTTTATTTCCTTTATATGTATTGGAACAACACAATAAAATAGAGAAAAAAGGCAAATTGAACATAATTTCACACAAAACCACATAAAATAGGCCGGACACAATTGTTGGCACCTTGCCAAACTTGTGGGTAAATAACTTAGTTTCAAGCATGTGAAGCTTCTTCAAATGCAATTGTGCCAAGTAACAGGTGTGGGCAATATGAAGATGACACCTAAAACCAGATAAAAAAGGGAGAAGTTGATTCAATCTTTGCATTGGGTGCATATGTGCGCCACACTAAGCATGGAGAAAACAGAAAAAGAAGAGAACTGTCTGAGGAGTTAAGAACCAAAATTGTTGAAAAATATCAACAATTTCAAGGTCCATCTTCAGAGATCCAGATGTTCCTTTGTCCATGGTGCGCAACATAATTAATACATTTACAACCTATACAGTCAAATATGGTGGAGGTTCAAAGATGTTTTGGAATTGGTTTGCTGCCTCTGGCACTAGGTGCCTTGACTATGTGCAGCGCATCATGAAATCTGAAGATTAGCAAAGGATTTTGGGTCACAATGTACTGCCTAGTGTCAGAAAGCAGTGTTTGTGTGCTAGGTCATCAGTCTTACAGCATGACAATGACCCCAAACATACTTCAAGAAGCACCCAGAAATGGATGGAAACAAAGTGCTGGAGAGTTCTGACCCTCAATGAGCTAGGATCTAAATCCCATTGAACACCTGTGGAGAGATCTTAAAATTGCTGTTTGGAGAAAAATATTACAATTTGAGAGTCATCAGTGGTTGATACCATCTTCAGTTAGCCATTAAAAGGTAATAAATTTGAAGCTTTCGAGACTACTCAAGTTGGTTCATCAGGCATAGTATAACATAAAATCTGAAGAGTCACATATTTATACACAAGAGGGCACAGGAATAATGCAATAGATAAGACAAGTGACATGAAGCAGAACTATCAGTATGGGAGAGGGAGAAGCAGTTGTGGCCGTAAATATTGGAAAGGTTCAAAGATCAGGAGTATGAAAGTTTTATTGTCCTGTGATTGAGGTCTGGTCCATGATTGTGATGCCCCCAAACGGTCTGAGGAGCACATTCCTTAGTTGATGTAAAGACATAAATCCATGAGACACATTCATTCCTGCTCTGAGTGTGTCAAAGGTTGTCATAACTTTGTCTCTCTGAGATTTGAAGTTACCTTTTAATACAAGTAATTTCATGTCCGTGAATGTTTGGCCACAAGTAGATCGATTCTTTTATTGTGTGGCGATGAGAATTCATCCTTGTTCTAAGTTTTTGCCTTGTCTCCCCTACATACAGACCCCCAGTTGGACATTTGCTACATATAATTAAGTACACTACATTGGATGTGATGCAGCTGAAAGTACCTGGGATCTTGTGGTCCTGATGTGAGTTGGGAATCTTTATCTTGCCCGTGGTCATTATAAATAGACAGGTTTACATTTACAGTTGGTGAGGATGAATGTTGTAAGTTTAACCACAAAGGTGAAACTATCCTCCCGGTCAGTTTGCTTTCCCTCCCAGTACCTTTTCATTCTAACAATGTTAGGTTTCTGGGAGATTATACTTGTTCCTTTTATTTTTGGTTCTCCTTAGCTTGCCTTCTTTGCCCTATATGAATGTGTTTTTGTTTCTCATTCAGAGTTTTCATATTTTACTTCATACTTTCCTTTCCCCTGGTTGACAGTGTGTTGCAACCTCCCCTCTGGTTCCTCCGAAGGTACGAGAAACTCCTCAATGGCCTATTAGGGAGTTACCGTATTTTTCGGACCGTAAGACGCACTTTTTCCCCCCAAAATTTTTTGGGGAAAAGGGGTTGCGTCTTATGGTCCGAATCTAGTCAAATTATAGATATTATGATGCTTACTGTGGTGGTGTGGGGCGGAGGCAGCAGCAGTGGTGATTGAGTGTGGTCGTACTGCAGGTAGCGAGTGGCAGGGCAGGGAGAGGTATCACACACCACAAAATCAGTGGCGCCGCCATTAATGCACTTACGCTGCATTACACAGGAGAAAGTGGGTGGTCCCGGGCCAGATCACATGCTGCAGTGACGATACAAAAGAGGCAGGGCCGGGGGGACTGCACGCTGTGCTGTTATGTGTTGTCTCGGCCCTGCCTCTTTTGTATCGTTACTGCAGCATGTGATCTGGCCCGGGACACCCCACTTTCTCCTGTGTAATGCAGCGTAAGTGCATTAATGGCAGCACCGCTGATTTTGCTGTGTGTGATACCTCTCCCTGCTTAGCCCGATGGAGCTGTCATAGTGAATCCAACGGCGCTGTTATGAATTCACTATGGCAGTGTTAGACAGGAGTTAGTGGGTGGTCCTGGGCCAGATCACATGCTGCAGGGCCAGGGCAACACAAAACAGCACAGCATGCAGTCCCCCGCAGCCCTGCCTCTTTGGTATTGTCACTGCAGCATGTGATCTGGCCCGGGACCACCCACTAACTCATGTCTAACACTGCCATAGTGAATTCATAACAGCGCCACTGATCCCTGATGATCCTCTCCCTGTAGTGCGACCCCGCTCCCTCCAAACAAGAAACAGTGAGGCAAGCATTAAAGCACATACAGCAAAACACTACCACTGTGATGAACTATAACTCCTAGCATGCCATAGAAGCTGCAGGACATGCTGGGAGTTATAGTTCTCCTTAGGGAAATCACATGAAATAAATGTAGGGCGAACTATAACTCCCAGCATAATACAACAAAATAACAATGACCAATAGGACCTTGAATGTAATAAGGCGCATACCACTAAACATTATATGAACCAGAGAGACCCTAGGTATTTTCAAAACCCCAAAGTAACATAATCAAAACACCATATGTTAGACTAAAAAAGATCAATGCTTTATTTATATATTTTTTTAAAAAGATAACACATAGGTATAGATAACATGTGTGAAAGGACATAACATGGGCATGTGGGGCAGCAGGGGGTAGATAGAGACACAGCTGGTATCAAATTCACATTGGACCTATAATAGGTCACATAGTCCAACCCATACAATTCATAAGTCACAAACAATGTGTGCTGAAAAAGTTATAGAAAAAGTTATAATGACATAGATCAAGTGACCTGTAACAAGTCACAGTATAAACAAC
The DNA here is from genome assembly GCF_046119375.1 of Phyllobates terribilis. NCBI lineage: Eukaryota > Metazoa > Chordata > Amphibia > Anura > Dendrobatidae > Phyllobates > Phyllobates terribilis. Next base: position 474,960 of record NW_027363230.1, read on the forward strand.
CATCAGAGGTTTTTTCAGCAACACAAAGTACAAGCATCACATGGAAAGGGTTAAGTAAGGCATACTTAGTGAAAGTAAACAGATAATCAGCAGTGTCAGGGGAGGCCCCGACACGTGTTTCCGTACTTCCTCAGGGGGCGTGGTGGGATGTGTGTGGATACAGTGCCTCCAGACAAGAGCTGCTTGCACCGCCCAACCCGTGGTGAGGTTCATATCTACATTTAATAATCAGTGGCACGCCATCGGGAACATCCTTGATAGACACTGGCGGATCCTAAAAACTGACCCAAGTCTCCGGGAGGTTTTGCCGGATCGTCCTCTTATGACAGCAAGGAGGGGCAGGAGTCTCAGGGATACTCTGGTGCATAGTCACTATGTATGCCAGAGTGTCCTGCCTTTCAATGTTGGCAACCCTACGTGGGGCTGCTATCCCTGTGGCTCTTGCCTCTCCTGCAGAAACATAGAATCATAGAATGGTAGAGTTGGAAGGGACCTCCTGGGTCATCTTGTCCAACCCCCTGCTCAAAGCAGGATTCACTAAATCATCTCAGACAGATGTCTGTCCAGCCTCTGTATGAAGACGTCCATTGAAGGGGAACTCACCACCTCTCGTGGCAGCTTGTTCCACTCATTAATCACCCTGAGGCTATGTGCCCACGTAGCGTTTTTCAAGCGTTTATGCTGCGGAATTTCCACAGCGGAAACGCTTGTAAAACGCTAGGTAATCCGCACCCCATGGTCCCCAAGGGGATTCCGCATGTTCTATGCACATGCTGCGGATTTTTCTGCAGCGTTTATGCTGCGTACAAAAATCCGCAGCATGTCATTTAATTTTGCGGAAGCGCAGCGGAACTCCCGCCATTGACTTGCATTGAGACGCACAGAAACCGCGACTGTACATTTTTACAAGCGGCTTCTATGCGTCTCTATGTGCGGATGGTACCCAGTTCTGGAGGAGAGGAGACTCTCATCCAGACCTGGGTACCATTATACCTGTAAAAAAAGAATAAAATAACAAATAAAGTTTATACTCACCCGTCCGGCGTCTTCTCTCTAAATGCCAGCAGCGCTGAAGGACCTTCGGTGACGTCACAGTCATGTGACCGCAGGCCCTTCACCGCTCTGTCTCGCGATATGCCGGCAGCCGGGAACCAGCCAGGAAGCAGCGCTGCAGCCACGCCGGGGCCTCGGGGGTGAGTATAGCTTTATTTGTTTTAATTTTTACGGTTCACACTGTATAAATCCATGCTGTTTGCATGGATTTATACAGTGTGACCTAGTTGTCAAGCACTTTCCAAGTGATGCTATCGCCTGGAAAGTGCTTGTCAATCTGCATGCAGAAACGCATGTGAACCCGCATGTGGATCCGCATGTATTCTGCAGGAAAAACGCATGCACAATCTGCATGCGTTTTTTTCTGCCAGGGAGATGCAGAAATGCTGCAGAAATTTTCTGCTTCATTTCTGCATCGTGGGCACATAGCCTTACTCTCAAAAAGTTTTTTCTAATATCTAATCTGTGTCTCCTCCCATTTAGTTTCATCCCATTGCTTCTAGTCTTTCCTTGTGCAAATGAGAATAAAGATGATCCTTCTACAATGTGACAGCCCTTGACATATTTGTATACAGCTATTAAGTCTCCTCTCAGTCTTCTTTTTTGCAAGCTAAACATTCCCAAATCCTGCAAACGTTCCTCACAGGACATGGTTTGCAGACCAGTCACCATTCTGGTCGCTCTTCTCTGAACTTGCTCCAGTTTGTCTATGTCTTTTTTAAAATGTGGTGCCCAAAACTGTACACAGTATTCCAGATAAGGTCTGACCAAAGAGGAGTAAAGACCGATAATGACTTCACGTGATCTAGACTGTATGCTTCTGTTAATACATCCCAGAATTGTATTTGCCTTTTTTGCTGCTGCATCACACTGTTGACTCATGTTCAGTCTATGATCTATTAGTATACCTAAGTCTTTTTCACATGTACTGTTGCTTAGCTCTATTCCTCCCATTCTGTATATGCTTTTTTCATTTTTATTGCCCAGATGTAGTACTTTGCATTTTTCCCTGTTAAAAACCATTCTGTTGGTTGCTGCCCACTGCTCCAGTTTATTTAGGTCTTTTTGAATCCTCTCTCTCTCTTCTCTAGCATTAGCTATCCCTCCTAGCTTTGTGTCATCAGCAAATTTAATCAGTTTACCCTCAATTCCTTCATCTAAATCATTGATAAAAATGTTGAACAATACAGGTCCCAGGACGGAGCCCTGTGGTACCCCACTTGAGACATTCATCCAGCTGGATGTGAAGCCATTTACAACCACCCTTTGAGTCCGATCACTAAGCTAGTTATGAATCCACCTAACAGTTGCCTGGTCCATTGCATACTTGGTCATTTTTTCAATAAGGATGGTGTGAGATACTTTGTCAAATGCTTTGCTGAAGTCAAGATATACTATATCTACAGCATTTCCCTGATCCACCCAGTCAGTGATTCTGTCATAGAAGGAAATTAAGTTAGTCTGACAGGACTTGTTAGTTACAAACCCATGCTGACTCTGGTTAATCACTTCATTCTTATCCAGGTACTTACATACATGTTGTTTAATAATTTGTTCAAAGATCTTTCCTGGTATAGAAGTCAGACTCACCGGCCTATAGTTCCCTGGGTCCACCTTCTTCCCCTTTTTGAAGATAGGAACAACATTTGCTCTTCTCCAATCTTCTGGGACTTCTCCTGTTCTCCAAAATTTTTCAAAGATTATGGAGAGTGGTTCTAAAATTTCTTCTACGATCTCCTTCAGTACTCTGGGGTGTAATTCATCTGGACCTGGAGACTTGAACTCATTTATGTTAGCTAAATATTCCCTCACAATCTTTCTGTTTACAGATAACTTGGATTCCTCTATTCCTTTAAAAGGAACATGGTTAGGACTAAAACATTTTCTAATGCAGATGGCACGAGAGTTTTTGACATCAGGCAATATATCTCTTGTAGCAGCGTTGGCGTCATTTATCATGCCACCTGTGGATGTGGGCTCATCTACGTGGGGCTCACGTCTAGGGAGTTGAGGAGACGCGTGAGGGAGCACGTTTTGGATAATTTGGGGGCTGGGGAGGTGGAGGATGTATCATCACTTCAGACCCTGCCAAGACATTTTAAGCAATATCATCATTGCGACCCTAAGAGTCTGCAGATCTGTGGCATTGATCAGGTCCATTTGGGCCTAAGAGGTGATGATGTAAAGAAGGCATTGGTCAAATTAGAATGCCACTGGATCTATAGATTGGGAACTATGTCACTAGCAGGCCTAAACGAATGATTGAGTTTTTCCCCCTTCCTCTAGCCATTGGTGGTTGTTTGCCCCCTCCGTGTCTCCTCTTCCTTGGACGTGAGCGCCCTCGGGGTATGATCCATGCTCTCTTGGCTACTTTTATCTATGGGTTTTACCTATTAGATTTAGCATGTTCTTTGACTCCTCTTGTGATTGCCCTCAACATGATTTTTATAAGTCCTCCTACCTAGATGCCTCCCCCTGGTGTACTTTGAGGGGGGCAATTAAAAAATCCCCACCCCATCCCCCCACTCCCTATATATACTGGTTTAGTATTAATCAAATAATAATTTTTTTTTATTGATTTATCTCTGCATTTCTGCCCTATATTTCTCTCTTTTCAGTCTGTCTTTTAGTAAGTGTGTGTTTTTATCTTATTTTTTTAGCTCACTTCTATTTCCCCCGGCCTCTCTCTGTGTCTGGGGCTTCATCAGACCATTGGAAGAGAACCTGATTGTTTTTGATGACAAATTGGTTGGATCAAATTGAACTCTTTCCCTTTAAGGATAAGGAGCGGACATGGACACCTGTTTAGTATGGACATTTACTGCAATATCATCTGTTATGTATTACATGGATGACCTTTTGGTGCAGGGTGAATGGGGTAACACTTGTCACTCCACCGATATGATGTATCTCTTCCTTTGTTGTTAAGTAGTCTGTCCTGCTCCATATTTATTCCTTATATGCTCACGATCGATTCCTGTGGTCCGACCTTGTGCGCATGCGCCGGATGCTGTGGTCATGCAGCTGCGACGTGGTCTCGGGTGGGCGGCACCCTGGAATATGTGACGTCAGTGGGGGAGTTCCCGCCCACTGACGCCGCCTGAGACCGCGCCGCTGCCCCCAATGTCTGCTGCAATGTGGAGACATGCACCGTTATTGGTCAGTAACTGATTGCTTAACATGGGACCCATGTGTATATATAAGAGGCCCTGAATCCACACACATCCCACCACGCCCCCTGAGGAAGTACGGAAACACGTGTCGGGGCCTCCCCTGACACTGCTGATTATCTGTTTACTTTCACTAAGTATGTCTTACTTAACCCTTTCCATGTGATGCTTGTACTTTTTATGTGTTGCTGAAAAAACATCTGATGGTTGTCTATACTGTGACTTGTTACAGGTCACTTGATCTATGTCATTATAACTTTTTCTATAATTTTTTTCTGCACACATTGCTTGACTTATGGATTGTATGGGTTGGACTATGTGACCTATTATAGGTCCAATGTGAATTGGATACCAGCTGTGTCTCCATCTACCCCCTGCTGCCTCACATGCCCATGTTATGCCCTTTCACACATGTTATTTATACCTATGTGTTCTCTTTTTAAAAAAAATATATAAATAAAGCATTGATCTTTTTTAGTCTAACATATGGTGTTTTGATTATGTTACTTTGGGGTTTTGAAAATACCTATGGTCTCTCTGGTTCATATAACTCCCAGCATGCCATAGAAGCTGAAGGACATTCTAGTTTTTTTCCCTATTTTCCACCTCTAAAACCTGGGTGCGTCTTATAGTCCGAAAAATACGGTAGATCCGTAGTGGCATTTTTAGTTGTGCAGCTAGGGCCTTTTTAGTCAGTACAGAGACTTGTTGGGTGTAGTTGCGGCATTCTCCCCTATGTGGGTTCTCCGGTGGCTATCAAGATGCACTTTCTGGTTAAAACATTTCCCACATTTTGAACATGAAAATGGCTTCTCCCCTGTGTGAGTTCTTTGATGTTTGATAAGAGTTGATTTCACTGTAAAATATTTCCCACATTCTGAACATGAAAAAGGCTTCTCCCTTGTGTGAGTTCTCTGATGTGCGATAAGATTTTATTTCTCTGTAAAATATTTCCCACATTCTGAACAGGAAAATGGCTTCTCCATTATGTGAGTTCTCTGATGTGCGATAAGATTTGATTTCTCTGTAAAACATTTCCCACATCCTGAACAGGAAAATGGCTTCTCTCCTGTGTGAGTTCGCTGATGCATATTAAGATGTGATTTCTGTGCAAAACATTTCCCACAATCTGAACATGAAAAAGGCTTCTCCCCTGTGTGAGTTCTCTGATGTTTGATAAGATTTGATTTTTTTGCAAAACATTTCCCACATTCTGAACATGAAAATGGCTTCTCCCCTGTGTGAGTTCTCTGATGTGTGATAAGAGTTGATTTTTCTGTAAAACATTTCCCACATTCTGAACATGAAAAAGGCTTCTCCCCTGTGTGAGTTCTCTGATGTGCGATAAGAGTTGATTTCTTTGTAAAATATTTCCCACATTCTGAACATGAAAAATGTTTCTCCCCTGTGTGAGTTCTCTGATGTATATTAAGATGTGATTTCTGAACAAAACATTTCCCACAATCTGAACATGAAAAAGGCTTCTCCCCTGTGTGAGTTCTCTGATGTGCAATAAGAGTTGATTTCTCTGTAAAACATTTCCCACATTCTGAACAGGAAAATGGCTTCTCTCCTGTGTGAGTTCTCTGGTGCCTTACAAGATCTGATTTCTGATTGAAACATCTCCCACACTTTGAACAAGAAAATCTATTCTCCGCTGTGTGAATTTTTTGATGTTTAAGAAAAGACTTTTTGAGGGGAAAACTATTTGTATATTCTGAACGTGAAAATGGCTTCTTTGCTTTAGGAGCAATTTGTTTTTTAATGCTTATTTTGTGACTTTGATTTTCCTTAGTAGTCAGTAATGAATCAGAAGACAGATCCTGTTGCAAAGGATCAAATGAGAGACCTTTGCTGTGAAGGGATGATGGTATATCTGGAGTAATGGCATTCACTTCAATTGTATCCCGTGGAATCTCAAGATCATCGGATTTAAAAATTGAAGATGTCAGCTGTCCCTCTGATCTCCTGGTACAGTCATCTGCCAAGAATAAAACCAATTATTATTTAATAAAAAATCCTTGAATTTTATATTTTTGAACATTTCTACTTAAACTGTCCGTAAAAAAGGCAAGTTATATAAAAAATGCAATTATTCACCAGGACAATGACAGTTCACAGTCTAATAGAAAACCTCATAGGATGAACCAGTAGATCGTAGTGTTCAACTGTTTGTTCATTCTGCCTCCCAAATATGGAATAAAAAGCCACCAATGTTATGTAGGCGAAAATAATACCAATAAAAACTTCTATTCATCTCACAAAAAAACAAGTCCCCACTCAGGTCCATCATCTGTCAGTGGAAAACAGAGGTTTCCACATTATTAGTGGATCAAATGCTCTTGAAAAGCAACATGGCTTCCATAAACCAATCCAGCAATATCCGCTCTCCCAAAGTCAGATCTTCCCCTCGCTTCTGAGCCTTGCAGTGTGCCCAAACCGCATTTAGCCTCCATGTATTTGGCATTGATATAGTGACAACAACTCACTTAATTTACGGAGCACAATCTGGGCACTATGTGTTGGGTAATAAAATGGTATATTAACAATTTTCACTCTCCAACATCCACTGCGTGCTAATTTCTGAAAAGTGACTGTGGAGTCAAAATAGTCACTACTCCTATAGATTATTTCACTGAGGGTTATAATTTCCAAAATGGAGTCACTTTATGGGGATTTCTACTGCTCTGATATTCTGACATTTTGTCATATTAGGGCTTCTGCAAAAGGTGTGTCCCATCTCCTCTGGGTCGTCAGCTTCTCCTTCTGCTTCATCTCCTCTTACATCTGCTTCTCTCACCAGGAGCCGCCTTATTCATCCTGCAGGCGGCGCTGGTGATGGAGGAGATGTCAGAATCAGAAGCTCTGGGGGGCGCAGGCTCTGTCCAGCCACTAAGATTAGGGTGCCTGGGACCAGTAGTACCATCCAGTCTGGCAGTATGGGTGTGTGTGCTGTCCAGCTGGAGTAATCTGCTCCCTGCTTTAGCCAACTGGAGAGCACCACACCCTACTAAAGCTGGAAGCATATTGCCAGAAGCAGCCAGATACAGCCTTGTTCTCCTCTGGTTCAGTCCTCTGTGCTCAGCTCCCGGCTTGTGTATTTGTTTCCTGTTGTGACCTCGGCCCGTTTACTGACTAATCTTGTGTCTTCTGATTTTGTATTTTCTTTGACCTCCTGGTTCTGACCCGGCCACTTGACTATTCTTCTTCCCATCTCACGCCACAGAACAGCAGGTAACACCGTGGCCCAAGCCTAGGGGTCTCTGTGTAAGAACAGATCCATGTAGAGGGGTTAAAGGGTGATGAGCAAAGTAATTTGTGAAATCTGTAAACAGGGTAGATCGTGCCAAGCCTGTTTGTGGTAGCCATATTTTGATCTTCCGGGTGACCATGACCAGTGCCCCCAATACATTGTGTCTGCAAACTATTCCAGCAAAATCTGCATTCCCAATAGCTAAATGGCGCTTCTTCCCTTCTTAACCTGCCATGTGCCCAGACAGTAGTGTACAACCGCATATAGGGGATTGTCGGATTCAAAAGAAGTTGGAAAATAATTTGTAAGCTCCATTTGTTTCCTATTATCCTTTGTGAAGAATTCCAAATTATCACCACATAAAGTGACACACGTCAGATTTGAAAAATGGGTTCTGATTAGGAACACAAAACTGGGGAGGGGGCTGTGATTTCTATATACTGAACAATTGCCCTCCTGACGTCCAAGGTATGGAAGGATTTTTCCTTTTCATTTTTGGGGGACTGGCAGAAAGACGGCAGTATTATCTCTTGATTCAGGTTCGAACTGGACACCACCTTAGGGAGAAAGGAGGGGTCCAATTTAAGAACCAATCTGTCTTCCAGAATCTTAAGGTATGGGTCCAGAACTGAGAGGGCCTGGATCTCGCCTACCCGTTTCGCTGTAGTAACTGCCACAAGAAAGGCTGATTTCATAGAAAGCAGGTCTACTGATGTTTCTTCTAGGGGTTCAAAGGGAGGCTTACATAAAGCCCTCAACACCAGGTTCAGATCCCATGGCGGTACTAGACTCCTTATCGTGGGTTTTAAACGAGAAGTTGCTTTTATGAACCTTGATATCCATGGGTGGTCTATTAAGGAGTAGTCCAAAAAAGCACTTAGGGCCGAGATATGAACTTTTAACGTATTTGGCCTCAGACCCTTATCAAATCCCTCTTGGAGGAAATCCAATAACGTTGGAATATTGGGGTGAGGCGAATTTCCCACAGACTGACCTGCAAAGCTACAGAACTGTTTCCAAATCCTAGTATATGTAACAAACCTGGCGGCGTTCTTGCATAGTGGTCCATCTCCCACTGTGCAAGAGCGCGCACTTGATCTCCAGTCCAGGGTGTCTCTCTGGCTTCCCTCCATGCTGTCTGTTTGCTTCTGTGTCTGCTGCTTAAGGGCGGCGCCCGATCACTTCCTGCTTTTTGTACCTGCTGCAGGCACACCCTTTGTGCGTCCTCAGCCTATTGCTGTCTGTCACCTGGTATTTAAACCAGCTGCCCCATTAACCCAGGCCTGAGCATCTTGCCCTGTCAGTTGGCTTTTGTCTCTGACATGCCAGGTCCTGTCTATATTACCTGTCTTGCAGTATCTGTTCCCATGTCTGTACTGTGTCCTATCTGTGTACCTTAACCTGCAGTCTGTACTCGTTCCTTGCCTGTTCGTTCCGCCTTCCTGGAGGCTGTATTTCCAGGCCAGTCTGAACACGCTCCTTGCCTGTTCGTCCTGCCTCTCTGGGGGCCGTATTCCCAGACCCGCTCCTGTATTCCGCTGCAGTGTCGGTCTCCTCCGTACACTCAGTTCCAGTCTGAACTCTCTCCTATCTTTTACCTGTTTTTTCTCTATGTCCGTTCCTTTCCTTTTTCTGCAGAGTCTGAACTCGTACCTACTCCTGCTCGTTGTCACTGTACTTCCGTTTGTGAGTTTGTGGTCCACTCGCTACTTCTCTGCAAGTACCCTGTGGGTATCTGGTTCTGCCTTTCCCTTCTAGTCTGTTCCGTGTGAACAGAGCCCTGTTCCTTCCGCGTCTGCGGTTTTCGCTTTGCTCAGCTCTGTCCACCGCGTCTGCGGTTTTCGCTTTGCTCAGCTCTGTCCACCGCGTCTGCGGTTTTCGCTTTGCTCAGCTCTGTCCACCGCGTCTGCGGTTTTCGCTTTGCTCAGCTCTGTCCACCGCGTCTGCGGTTTTCGCTTTGCTCAGCTCTGTCCACCGCGTCTGCGGTTTTCGCTTTGCTCAGCTCTGTCTACCGTGTCTGCGGTTTCGAATTTGTCTCTCAGTCTGTACTGGACCCTACCCAGCCTGTGCTCTAGTCTGCCTGTTCCTGTATTCCCCGGTGTGGGTCAACAGCCGTGTCCGGAGTCTGACCTGGAGTAGACCCTGGTTCCTCTGCTCGGTTCCTCCCTGGTGCACTGGCGTCGTATGCCGTCGTGCGACCGGATCGGGCAGATACTTAGTTACGCCCCTCCAGGCACTCTCCGGTTCATGGCACAGTGGAATCACTACATAAACACGAACACGCCAGTCAGTCCGGGCGTGTGCATTACAGCATGCTCAGGCCATGGTTCCCGTTGAGCCCCACGGCCTTCGCTCTCTGAGAAGTTTTCCAGCGAATACATGCATTAAAATAAATAAATAATTTTTTTTTTTTCCCTTTAGCTGAGTTCCAGGCGAATTACGCACCCGTCCAGATGGATCTATCTGCTCTCGTTCCTGCGGATCCGCTACGTTATTATGGGGATCCAAGACAAAGTCGTGCATTTGTGGAGCAATGCATGCTACACTTCAAGTTCTACCCTCTATGTTTTCCCACCGATCGGGTTAAGGTGGCATTCATTATGTCTTACCTGGCGGGTGATGCCTTGGAATGGATCAACCCCCTATATGAAACACAGGATCCGATCCTCCTGGACCTAATGGCCTTCCTGGTGGCCTTTCTAATGGTCTTCGATGATCCTAATCCGGAGGCTCCTGCTGAAGCTTCACTTCCCAATATCCCGGAGCAGCCCCAATGGGTAATGTGTGTGGGTAGCGCAATAGTCCTCCAGTCCAATGAGACTACTGCCCACCCAGAATCCTCACAGGGTGACTACGCTTTCCGGAATACTTCTCCCAACCTCAAGAGGCAGTCCAGACGTGCTAGGCGTAGAGGCAAGCGGTCACGCCAGGGTCTGTCCTCCCTGAGACCTCCTGACCCCAACCTTGAAGTCCCTACTGAAGCTTCATCTCCCTGTATCCCGGAGAAGCCCCAACGGGTAATGTGCGTGGGTAGTGCACCAGTTCTCCTGCCCGAAGAGACTTCTGCCCATCCAGACTCCACACAGGAGAACTTCCTGCACCCGGCATCAGATGCTTCACCCACTTTAACCGGTGTGCATGTCCAAGGATGCTCCAAAGCTGTGGTTACCTCAGAGTCTGTGCACCTCTACTACCTGGCGGAGGACCCCCTGTTGCCTCCTGAATCCTCCGGGATACCACTCGATGACAAATGGAGAGAGACTTCTCTACACCCGGTACTCGATACTTTGTCCGCTTCGTCCTGTGAGCCTGACAATGGGTACCCCAAAGTGGTAGTTACCTCCGAGTCTCTACACCTCTCCGACCAGGGGGAGGACCTCCAGTTGTCTCTAGAACCCTTCGGGGTGCTACCTGGTAGCGAAAGGACAGAGACTCTCCTATACTCTGTACCTGATACCTCGCTCGCTTCGTCCAGTGAGTCCAACCTAGTGTACTCCGAAGCAGAGGTTACTACCGAGTCTCTACACCCCTCCGACCAGGCGGAGGACCTCCAGTTGTCTCCAGAACCCTTCGGGGTGCCACCTGGTGGTGAATGGATAGAGACTTTCCTATATCCTGGATCTGATACCTCGCTTGCTTCGTCCAGTGAGTCCGACCTAGTGTACTCTGAAGCAGAGGTTACCCCTGAGTCTCTACACCCCTCCGATCAGGCGGAGGATCTCCAGTTGTCTCCTGAACCCTTCCGGGTGCTACCTGGTAGCGAATGGACAGAGACTTTCCTATACTCGGTACCTGATATCTCGGCTGCTTCATCCAGTGAGTCCAACCTAGTGTACTCTGAAGCAGAGGTTACCCATGAGTCTCTTCACCCCTCCGACCTGGCGGAGGACCTCCAGTTGTCTCCTGAGCCCTTCGGGGTGCTACCTGGTAGCGAAAGGACAGAGACTCTCCTATACTCTGTACCTGATACCTTGCTCGCTTCGTCCAGTGAGTCCCACCTAGTGTACTCCGAAGCAGAGGTTACTCCCGAGTCTCTACATCCCTCCGACCAGGCGGAGGACCTCCAGTTGTCTCTAGAACCCTTCGGGGTGCCACCTGGTGGTGAATGGACAGAGACTTTCCTATATCCTGGATCTGATACCTCGCTTGCTTTGTCCAGTGAGTCCGACCTAGTGTACTCTGAAGCAGAGGTTACCCATGAGTCTCTACACCCCTCTGACCAGGCAGAGGACCTCCAGTTGTCTCCAGAACCCTTCGGGGTGCCACCTGGTGGTGAATGGACAGAGACTTTCCAATACTCGGTACCCGATACCTCACCTGCTTCGTCCAGTGAGTCCGACCTAGTGTACTCTGAAGCAGATGTTTTCCCCGAGCCTCTGCACTCTTCTGACCCGGCAGAGGACCTCCAGTTGTTTCCTGACTCCTCCGGGGTACCACCAGATAACAAAGAGACAGTGACTTTTTTTCACCCTGTACCTGATAACCTGTCTATTTCTTCCTGTGAATTTGACAAGATGTACCTCGAAGCAGAGGTTATCCCCGAGTCTCTATACCCCTCCGACCAGGCGGAGGACCTCCAGTTGTCTCCTGAACCCTTCGGGGTGCTACCTGATAACGAATGGACAGGTACTCTTCTATATTCGGTACCTGATACCTCGCCCGCTTCATCCAGCGAGTCTGACCTAGTGTACTCCGAAGCAGAGGTTACCCCCGAGTCTCTGCACTATTCCGACCCGGCGGAGGACTCCCAGTTGTTTTCTGAATCCTCCTGGGTACCACCAGATAACAAGGTAACAGGGACTTTTCTACACCTTGTACCTGATACCTCGCCCATTTCATCCTGTGAGTTTGACAAGATGTACCCCGAAGCAGAGGTTACCCCCGAGTCTCTGCACTCCTTCAACCCGGCGGAGGACTTCCAGTTGTCTCCTGAACCCTCTGGGGTGCTACCTGATAATAAGTGGAGAGAGACTTCCCTGTGTGCTGTTCCTGGTACTCCACCTGTTTCGTCTGTTGCTGAGGATGGCTGGATAGGAGGTAGCATCCTAGCTACCCAGATGAGACCAGTTTCTCCAGTGGACAGTGGAAGTGATCTCCTTGAAGTAAAGGATTGGCCCTCGAATTCCCTGCGGAACATTCTGGCAGGCCTGAAGAAGAGGGTGCGTAAGGGGGGGGGGTACTGTAACATACCTGGCGGCGTCCTTGCATAGTGGTCCATCTCCCACTGTGCAAGAGCGCGCACTTGATCTCCAGTCCAGGGTGTCTCTCTGGCTTCCCTCCATGCTGTCTGTTTGCTTCTGTGTCTGCTGCTTAAGGGCGGCGCCCGATCACTTCCTGCTTTTTGTACCTGCTGCAGGCACACCCTTTGTGCGTCCTCAGCATATTGCTGTCTGTCACCTGGTATTTAAACCAGCTGCCCCATTAACCCAGGCCTGAGCATCTTGCCCTGTCAGTTGGCTTTTGTCTCTGACATGCCAGGTCCTGTCTATGTTACCTGTCTTGCAGTATCTGTTCCCATGTCTGTACTGTGTCCTATCTGTGTACCTTAACCTGCAGTCTGTACTCGTTCCTTGCCTGTTCGTTCCGCCTTCCTGGAGGCTGTATTTCCAGGCCAGTCTGAACACGCTCCTTGCCTGTTCGTCCTGCCTCTCTGGGGGCCGTATTCCCAGACCCGCTCCTGTATCCCGCTGCAGTGTCGGTCTCCTCCGTACACTCAGTTCCAGTCTGAACTCTCTCCTATCTTTTACCTGTTTTTTCTCTATGTCCGTTCCTTTCCTTTTTCTGCAGAGTCTGAACTCGTACCTACTCCTGCTCGTTGTCACTGTACTTCCGTTTGTGAGTTTGTGGTCCACTCGCTACTTCTCTGCAAGTACCCTGTGGGTATCTGGTTCTGCCTTTCCCTTCTAGTCTGTTCCGTGTGAACAGAGCCCTGTTCCTTCCGCGTCTGCGGTTTTCGCTTTGCTCAGCTCTGTCCACCGCGTCTGCGGTTTTCGCTTTGCTCAGCTCTGTCCACCGCGTCTGCGGTTTTCGCTTTGCTCAGCTCTGTCCACCGCGTCTGCGGTTTTCGCTTTGCTCAGCTCTGTCCACCGCGTCTGCGGTTTTCGCTTTGCTCAGCTCTGTCCACCGCGTCTGCGGTTTTCGCTTTGCTCAGCTCTGTCCACCGCGTCTGCGGTTTTCGCTTTGCTCAGCTCTGTCCACCGCGTCTGCGGTTTTCGCTTTGCTCAGCTCTGTCCACCGCGTCTGCGGTTTTCGCTTTGCTCAGCTCTGTCCACCGCGTCTGCGGTTTTCGCTTTGCTCAGCTCTGTCCACCGCGTCTGCGGTTTTCGCTTTGCTCAGCTCTGTCCACCGCGTCTGCGGTTTTCGCTTTGCTCAGCTCTGTCCACCGCGTCTGCGGTTTTCGCTTTGCTCAGCTCTGTCCACCGCGTCTGCGGTTTTCGCTTTGCTCAGCTCTGTCCACCGCGTCTGCGGTTTTCGCTTTGCTCAGCTCTGTCCACCGCGTCTGCGGTTTTCGCTTTGCTCAGCTCTGTCCACCGCGCCTGCGGTTTTCGCTTTGCTCAGCTCTGTCCACCGCGCCTGCGGTTTTCGCTTTGCTCAGCTCTGTCCACCGCGCCTGCGGTTTTCGCTTTGCTCAGCTCTGTCCACCGCGTCTGCGGTTTTCGCTTTGCTCAGCTCTGTCCACCGCGTCTGCGGTTTTCGCTTTGCTCAGCTCTGTCCACCGCGTCTGCGGTTTTCGCTTTGCTCAGCTCTGTCCACCGCGTCTGCGGTTTTCGCTTTGCTCAGCTCTGTCCACCGCGTCTGCGGTTTTCGCTTTGCTCAGCTCTGTCCACCGCGTCTGCGGTTTTCGCTTTGCTCAGCTTTGTCCACCGCGTCTGCGGTTTTCGCTTTGCTCAGCTCTGTCTACCGCGTCTGCGGTTTCGAATTTGTCTCTCAGTCTGTACTGGACCCTACCCAGCCTGTGCTCTAGTCTTCCTGTTCCTGTATTCCCCGGTGTGGGTCAACAGCCGTGTCCGGAGTCTGACCTGGAGTAGACCCTGGTTCCTCTGCTCGGTTCCTCCCTGGTGCACTGGCGTCGTATGCCGTCGTGCGACCTTGGTCGGATCGGGCAGATACTTAGTTACGCCCCTCCAGGCACTCTCCGGTTCATGGCACAGTGGAATCACTACATAAACACGAACACGCCAGTCAGTCCGGGCGTGTGCATTACAGTATAGATGGCTGACGTTACTGGTTTCCTACAGGCTTGTAGAGTTGTAATTACCCGATGAGAAAGGCCCTTAGAGGCTAGGATCCGCCTCTCAGGTTCCATGCTATCAATTGGAGGAATTGGATGTTCGGATGTAACAAGGGACCCTGCAATAGAAGATCTCTCCTGGCTGGGAGTCTGAATGGGTGATCCACCGCCATCCTGTGTAGCAGAGGGAACCAGCTCTTTTTGGGCCAGTAGGGCGCTATCAGAATAAGAGCTCCCCTCTCCTGTTGGATTTTCCTTAGTACTCTTGAGATGAGAGGGACTGGAGGAAAGGCGTACACCAGTTTGGTCCCCCACGATTGAGAAAGGGCATCTATTCCTTCTGGGCTGTCGGCTGGGTCCAAGGAAAAAAAAAGCGCTGCAGCTTCCTGTTTTTCCTTGTTGCGAACAGGTCTATGAACGGGGTGCCCCATCGTTGAATGATTTGATGAAACACCTCCGGATTCAGCACCCAATCTGAGGAACCAACTCTTGCTCTGCTGAGAAAGTCTGCTACCACATTTTCGGACCCCCTTAGATGAATAGCCGATATTGAAAGGACATTTCTCTCCGCCCAGTAGAAAATTCTTGACGCCAAGGATTGTAACCATTTTCCTCTTGGACCTCCTTGTCTACGAAGAAAAGCGATGGTGGTGCTGTTGTCTGAGAAAATTTTTATATGATTTCCTCTGAGCAAATGCTGGCATCTTTGAAGAGTCTCCCAGACCGCCTTTAGCTCTCTGAAATTTGACGACCTGTGTTGTATCTCCTTGGGCCACATCCCTTGTAGATGTCTGTTTCCTATGCTTGCTCCCCAGCCTTTTTGGCTGGCATCCGTATGGATCTGGATTGAAGGAAGAAGGATCCAGTCTACTGCGTTTTCCAAGTTTGAAAGGTCTGTCCACCAGGAAAGGGAGTTTTTTAGCTCTCTTGACAGTCTCATTTTCTTGTCTAACCCCGATGGTCGTCTGTTCCAAACTGACAGGATCGACTTCTGTAACGGCCTTGAATGGGCCTGTGCCCATTTCATGCTTGGAATGCATGAGGTCATCAGTCCTAAGATCCGCATGGCGTATCTGATTGAGGTGGTCTTCCGTTTCTCAAAGTTGTAAATTTCCAGTTTTATTTTTTCTCTTTTCTCCTGGGGCAAGGAGGACTTTTGAAGACTGGAATCTAAGAGTACCCCTAGAAATACTTTTGTAGTACTTGGATGGAGGCTTGATTTTTCCCAATTGATGTTCCACCCCAAATATTCCAGGGTTTCGATCGTATGCTCTTGTTGACTGAGAAGAAGAGACTCTGACTCAATATATCGTCCAGGTAAGGGATGATTATAATCCCCTGTGTTCTTAAGAAGGCCGCTACTTCTGTCATAACCTTTGTGAATATTCAGGGGGCCGAGGATAGACCGAAGGGTAGGCAAGTGAACTGAAAGTGGTGTACTGTGCCTTCCTGCTCTAGAGCGAACCTTAGGTATTGCTGGTGACTTGGGTGAATTGTAACATGGTAATATGCATCCTTGAGGTCTAGGGTGCACATTACCGATCCCTTCTCTATCAATGGAATGCTGGCTTTTATAGTTACCATTTTGAACCTTTTGTATTCCACCCACTGGTTTAAGGGCTTGAGGTTTATAACCGTACGGCGTTTGCCCGAGGGTTTTAACACCGAGAAGAGGGAGGAATAATGGCCTAAACCCTGCTCTGAAGGGGGGACCTGTTTCACCACGTGTAGGGATTGAAGGACTAATATATCCTGCCATAGACTTTTGAGATCTACGGGGGAGCGAGGACGAGTGATTTGGAAACGACGAGGGGGGGTATGGGAGAAGTCTATTTTGAAACCTTCCCCTAAGGAACGCAGGATCCATTGTTTTTTTTAATGGACGCCCACTTGTCCTGAAAGAAAAGAAGCCTGCCCCCTACTCCAATGGTGTCATGGTCTAGCTGGGGCCCCAGAGGTGACCTGATCTGCTTTGTCCTTTCCTCCCTTCCTGTAAGACCATCTCCCCGTCTTACCCTTACCCCTGTAATCACGTTTATGGGATCGACGGGGTCCACGAAAGGGCTGGTATCTTTTAACCCTAAATCCTTTTTTCTAGTCGGATGCTCTTTCTAGGATCTCGTCCAACACTGGACCAAAGACCCGAGCACCCGAAAAGGGGATTGAGCACAATTTATTCTTTGAGTGGCTATCCCCCAACCACGTCTTTAGCCATATCGCCCGTCTAGCTGTATTAGATAATACGCTACATCTAGCTGCGAATCTGACTGATTTGGCCGAGGCATGAGCCATGAATTGAGTTGCCAGCTTTAACATGGGAAGAGAGTCTGATAGCATCTCTACAGGGGAGTCCGACCTAATTTGATCTGACAGCTCGTCTAACCAAAGGCACATGGATCTTGCCACTGAAGTGGCAGCGATATTTGACTTAATTATGGCTGCTGAGGCCTCCCAACTCCTCTTGAGCATGCTCTCTGCCTTCCTATCCATTGCGTCCTTGAGGCAAGAAGAGTCCTCAAAGGGGATGGATGTTTTCTTAGCCACTTTCGCTATTGGAACATCTACTTTAGGGATTTCCTCCCAAAGTTTGATGTCCTCCGGATTGAAAGGAAGACGGGATTTAAAGTCTCTTGGCACAATGAGTCTTTTCTCCACTTCTTCCCATTCCTCCATAATCATTGATTTTAAATGCTCATTTACAGGGAACACTATTTCTCTGAGTTCTCAGACCTGCGAACATTTCATCTTGTCTGGAATGGGAGACCTGAGTGTCCTCTAAGTTCATAGTATGCCTGATGGACCTTAACAGCTCATCCGTATGTTCCGTAGAGAAGACCTATTTCTTTCTCTCTTGTGAGGGTAACTGAGAGAAGCGATCCTCATCCTCTTCTAGACTGTGCTCTGATGCGGAATCTGAATATTCTCCTTCCTCAGACGCCTCTTCCCTCTCCCACCTAGGTCTTTTCTGGCGAGGAGAGGGCTGAACTATTTGGGGTGACGGCTGTGTACGGGAAGGCATGAGGCTCGAGACTGTACTCTGGACCTCCTCACGTATCAGATCTTATATCCGTCAAAAAGGAAGTTTTTTCTTCCTTTAGGACCTCGGCTATACATTTTTTACACAGCCGCTTTTTATATGAGTCCTGAAGCTTTGTGTTGCAGTCTATACATCGTCTTGATTTCTTGGAAGAAGGTCCAGACCTCTGGGTTGCCCTCTCCTAATCCATAAAAAAATATAAAAGGACACCGGAGATTTACTATAAAACCCTGTCCTAGAATACTCTGATTTATCCAGAGAAGGGCCTAAGGCTGTACTCACACTGCCCAGGGACTCTGAAGGGGCCTCTGACCGTGAAGGATTAGCTTCCATGGTGTCAGTGTGTGTGTGTGGCTGAGGTGTACCCTTTTATAGGGTCTTACCTGATCCAGGTGGTAGCCACGCCCCAACGATAATTGTTATTCTTAATGCCCTGGAGGCTCACCACTGCCTCCGGGCACCTGTGCGTACTGGATGCCGAAGCCTCTTCTCAATGCCGGAAGGGAGAAGCGGCGTGCGCTCCACCCTGGAACGCACGCTGGCCAAAGCAGAAGTCCGCTCTTCTGACTCCGCCTCCCGGCCGGAAGTCTCGCACCGTGCTCGGCGTGCGTTCCACCCTGGAACGCACGCCGGCCCCAAAGCGGATGTTCCTTGATCACTCCGCCTCCCGCCGGAAGCCATACACCGCGCTCCTCCGTGGAGCGCACGCCGGCCCCTCAGCCGGTGGGATAGCGCAACGCTCAGAGCCCCCTGTCCGGGGGATACAGCGGCAAGCGGCGGTCTTCTGGCTGAGGGACCCCGCAAAGGAGTATCAGCATGGAGCCTCTGGACCGAAGGAAGGGGAGAGTTCTCAGACCCCCCCAATCCCCCTGGCTCTCAGGTAACTTCTTATCTTCGGAGAACCTCTCCATAGCGTCCTGTCCTGCTAGGGACAGGAAAAACATACTGAGGGTGTGATGGGGAGGGGGGGGAGGGGGGGCCTTTTAACCTCTCATGTGTTTCCTGTCCCTAGAGGAACAGAGGACTTAACTCCTGTCGTGCCGTTATGATGGACGTACTGGTAAAGATGTATATTACAGCCATCAGCCATGCACAGCTTAGAGATATATCATGGCACAGGAGTAATGTTTTTTGTATAGTTTATTGCAATCCTGTTTGAAGTTAGTTGGTTTTAAAAGATATTGAAAACTCAGGATAAAGGGAAACTCTGTTGTTATTGGACAGAAATTCACACTTGGCCCTCACTGCACATTTAATGTTGTCGATAATAAAAGTGAAGTTTGGCCAGAAAGACTGGCCCTGGTCTTGTAGGGACCATATGAGCACATTCAGTAGCACAGAAGGGAGAGAAGGTAGATTCATCCAATAAGATATCAGGGTTCTAGGAAGCCAACAGCATCATTACCCTCCGCTTTCTCTTACAGGCCCATCATAATATTTTTCTTCAAGTGATTTTCTCACTTGTCAGCACATTCTACGTACGCTGTCATTTGGCTTTGTAGTTTACAGATCTGGGCAGGTAACGGTCAGCGTCTCCTAATCCCAGGGGGTAGGGGTATTCTCCAGGTTGTAAGTTATATAGAAAAGGGCTTTTACAATTACACAAAGTAAATTGAACATTTTTGAACGGAGGAGAATGTTGTGGTCTAGCGGCAAAATGGTGATCACACAATTGTGACACAGCCGGACTACACCACCGATAAAGCAGCCACAGCTGGTGACTAAGAAGAATCTGTGACTTCTGTGTATTTAGTGGTTACTACTCACCTGGGTAGTCATATGTAGGAATCTCCTCTTTACACCACTCATCACCCCTCACATATGTCTCTGTAGTATTAATATGGATCAGATCTTCACCCTGAAACAAATATAAAAGTAGATGGAGAAGTCACATGTATGATCGGCTCTAATCCTGCCATCTCCACCGTTCTCATTACACAAGTATAAAACATATAATACTGGTGGATAAAACAAGACTGAGCACAAGACCTTTACAGCCGTCTACACATCATAGGGGAAATCTCATGACACCTTCTCTCCATCTACCTGATGATCCTGAGGAACATTGGGATCTTCTAGTTTACAGTCATGTGGAAGAAGAGGACGGGGACATCTCTCTGGTGTTGTCCTCTTACTGGATAGATCTGGAGGAAACACATACAGGGACTGAATTCATTCTTTACATACAGATAATTATAGGCCGTGTGTATTTAGTCCTATTACCTGGTGATGTGAGGGGCTGGGGAACCTCCATCATGACGTCCCTGTACAGATCTTTGTGTCCTTCTAAATACTCCCACTCCTCCATGGAGAAATAGACAGCGACATCCTGACACCTTATAGGAACCTGACACATACAATGATACAGTCATCTCCCCGATCCCTTCATAGTGTTGCTATATAATGTCCCAGCAGTGTCACCTCTCCAGTCAGCAGCTCAATCATCTTGTAGGTGAGTTCTAGGATCTTCTGGTCATTGATGTCATCATGTATCAAGGCTTGAGATGAAGGCCCCGTGAATGGGCTCAGGGTTCTTTCCCATCCCTCAGACACATGGACCTGATGGCGCTCACTAGAGGTTTTCTTCACTACTGTGTAATCCTGGTTATGGAGAGACACATTCATAAATCTCCCTCCAGACATTTTCAGAGTCCTCACCTCTTCAGTTCTGTCCATCTGTTATTCCCATAGATAAGAATGATGTAATGTGACGTCATCAGAATGTCTCACCTCTCCAGTAAGCCGGAAGAGGATCTCTAGGGTGAGGTGTAATATCCTCTCCACCATCTTGTCTCTGTCCATATCCATCTTTGATGGGGAAATCAGGAAAATTGTGTTATATAGAAGATCTTCACTGAGAGGATCCGATATTGTAGAGACCTGAATGAGAAGATGATGAGCCGATGTAACATCATAAAAATCCTGTGTAATAATACAACCATTGGAGATAACGAGGGGAAACATATGAGGAGATTTATTATTTGACAGTATTTAGTTTTTTCTTTACATCTAGTAATAAAACCTATATATTTTAGGCCATAGATAATAAGCAATTTCTCTCTCGGAGTCTGCAGCTTAATACGTTTCTCATAGACCCACGGTCAGGGAAATATTGAGAAGATAATAACAATTAGTCCCAAACCCCATTTCCCTCTCACCCCTCCTTTATCCACCATTTGGGCCAACTGTTTCCATGCAATTTAACACACACAGCAGAAGTCACTTGTAGACAAATGCAGCACAAAAGGTGCTACTGACCCACTTAACATACGAATGCATCTCCTCTTAGCACAGACATGGGATAGACTGACACCTTCCATCAGGGGCAGAGTTTGAAGGAAAACTCATTTAGGCTTCAAAAGGGTTTAACACAAACTCCAGGATGTCCGGAGCTGATATGAAATATGGAATGTTGGAAGTTCCATAGCTCCGCTAATAATGGGCCCCATATTTTTAGTGGCAGAGTCAGCCAAGGAACAATATGCTTATTTTTTCGCAGCTGTGAGCCCCTCTTGGTAGCTGGGGTGCAAAAGTAACAAAATAACAGACCGCAACTATGTCATGTGTGGTCTCTAAAGGAAGGTAACGGAAAAAATGGTATTACTTCCGGGTTTCCGGAAGTAATAACCAACGATAAGTTATCCAACGATAAATTATCGCAAAAGCCAGATATTCTAATAAAAATATGGAGACTGGAGACCAGCCCACGTAATGTCATCCCAGGTACTGTGTGGGCAGGTCTCCCCTTAGGCATAAAAGAATCCACGGAGGATGGAGGAGTATTCGTTGCCAGGGGGGTATAGAGACTATAATAAATGGATCTTGTTCGATAACAGTCAAATCAATAAGTGGGGCGCCTCCCTTCAGCTAAACAGAATTGTCTCTGCGATCTGGCTAGTACGCAAGTCTTCTTTAATCCTGTTTTTATTGTGTAACTGTATATTCTGTACTGTATTGTCCCCTTTGTAAAATCCTTGTATATTTTTCATAACACTGCCTTCTTTTTGGATTAAATATAAAATGTAATAGTCCTGTTTCTTTTTTTCTGTAATCGTTCCCTCCCCCGAAGCCATATACCAGAACGCAGGCGTCCGACCAGGCCTGTATTATATTTCAAATCTGGACGGTGGTGGCAGCGAATAATAATAATTGGGTTATGGTGAAGCTGACAGTGACCATACAGAGGCATATACACATATTTTGACAGAGTGACGGCACCGGTGAGAGATTGTGTGATCTCCCCAGTGTCGTCTCTTTGTGAGTTCCTGACACTCACCTTCCATAACGCTAATTCTCATCTCATTTTCCGACACTGGAATTGGCATTAGCAATTCTGCAGGAGATATTCATTACAAGCAACATGAGAAATAACTACTTCATGATGAGGCAACATGTTCTACTATGGCTCAAAAACCATATTTGGCCAGAGTCCGTCACTGACTACTGCACCACTGGCCGTCTATATGAATGTTTCCCGTCTTCCCCAGACTGTAATCTTCTATCAAGTTAGATCTCAAGTCTGATTCACACACAGAAGTTTGAGGCTTTTATAAAAGCTGTTTTGTTTGCACAAACACCGTGGACAGAAATGATTTGATACTAAAGTCTACATATACAGTGTATTATGGGGTTTACTTCTGGCCTTAGGCTTTCCTATGTTACAAGAAAAAAAAACAGAAAAAAGCAGATATTAAAATGTTTCAAAAGAAAACTGTCACCAGCAATTCTTGTAAAAAAAAAAACATGCAAAAAGCAGAAGACACATTGTCATTTTTTAACATGTTAAACATTTGTTTCTGTTCTTATATGAACTCTTTTGGACACCAGAACATAGATGTACACTGCAAGGCTGGCACAGTTGCAGCTGCAATAAAATCCCTGGCAGTTTAACCACTTGCTCCTGCAAAAAGCAAACATGGCATCTAAGAAGGTGTGACAGAGTTTGGCTGAATGCCCCTCCTCCCCCAAGTGCTCAATAGTATGGGGCTGACTAGTTCCTACAATACTAATGTCCCGCAGAATGTAAGCCCGCAAGGGCAGGGTCCTCTTCCCCCCGTACCAGTCTATCTTTGTTAGTTTGTCTACTGTAGTGATATTCTCATTTTGTATGTAACCCCTTATGTACAGCGCCATGGAATCAATGGCGCTATATAAATTAATAATAATAATAATAATAATGGTGCCTGGGCCTGCAATGTACGAAAGTCTATTAGGCCGGGCCAGAGGTGGCAATCAATAAATTACCTTTTAACGCCCCCAGACACATTAGACTAAAGCTGCATGAAAGCACTGATTTCGGGGGGTTTGGTCAACTATATAATGTATTTGGGGGCCTCCCGACAGATGATGTCAGGGCAGAGAAGGATCTGGGATCCTGAATTTCAGAGGCTAAAATGTTTGTTCTTCCTGTAGATAATCCTCCGCTAGAGGAGTCTGGTGGTGACTCTCTCATACAGACCACAGGAAACCTGGAATATTTGTGTGTATGGAGGAGTCTGGAGAGATAGCCGTCTACCAAATGACCGATCAGTCAACACTTATCTCATGTGTATGGGGACATTACTATTGCACAGGCAGTAATAATACATGGCACTACAGTAGTACAGTGCATCACCTGAGCAATCAGAGGCTTCTGTGTTGTATGATAGCACGAATGAGAGTTGTTTAAAAATGTTTATAAAAAAAGGTTTAAAAAAGTTTTAAAGTGAAAATATCACAGTTTTAGCAAAAATAAATATTCATCACTATAGGGAAAATATGGATATAATGGGAAAATGGAGAGGGAGGTCAGCTCACTGTTTATTCAATGCACCTTGTCTGAAGATCACCGCATGGAGCCGCCCTGGTCAGGGACATTTCAAGGTCCAAGTAGAGAAAGTAGGAGAGATGGATTCTCCAGCATTCTCTATATTGTTAAAACCTCACATTTATTGTGAATTCATAAAAACTGTTGTGATGGCATACCACCAAGTGCCCACATACCAAACCAATGCTTACTCCTGATTTACAACATGTGAGCCTCTGTGATACTTTTATATCCTTCCCTTTCCTGGGTGTCCATTGATTACTGAGCACTTCTCAGACAATTTAACCCTGTATTGTATGGAAGAAAAAGATAATACACAAATACAACTCATACATGAGACATTCAATAAAATCACTGGAAATCAAAGACAAATACAATTAATTGCACTGTAATATTAATCCTGTCTGATGTCCATTCCCTGTGGGGCTCTAGTGTGTAATTTAAATATCCAATATGACTTTCTATTTAAGATTTTTCTTTTCATATCTCCACCTCTTAATGGTTTATAAGACTTTTCTATTCCTAATATCTGAAGGATCTGATATCCCCTTTATGTTTTTGTGAAAAGTGTCTTGAAACCACAGACAGGTTTAATGTTGTGGGATTGATTGCGTCAGATAAATGTCTTCTAATACATGTTTATAGCGGAACTGACGTCCATCCCACATATTGCAGGTAACTCTTTATACACTCTATTAAATAGATGACCCCTATAGTGGTACAATTGATGAAATTGTGTATTGCAAATTGTTGTCCCATTAGATTTTCTTCAAATTTGTCGGTTTTATTAACATAGTTGCATGCTTTACAGGGTGTATGTCCACATTTATATATATAAACTAGCTATTGAGCCCGTTCTACACCCGGGTGGCGAGCATTTTTCTACACCCGGGTGGCGAGCACCCCCCATTCCTGGTATACGTGGCCTCCTCACCCCCCCAATCCTGGTATGCGTTGCCTCCTCACCCCCCCCCAATCCTGGTATGCGTGGCCCCCTCACCCCCCAATCCTGGTATGCGTGGCCCCCTCACCCCCCAATCCTGGTATGCGTGGCCTCCTCACCCCCAAATCCTAGTATGGGTGGCTCCCTCATCCCTTTCACGCTGCACACATACAAAAAAAAAACAAAAGCACAAACTCACCTTTCTTCCCTATGCTCCAGCGCTGTGGTGTCCTGTTCAGCCGGGGGAGGAGTGTGGCGCCGGAGTACGCACGTGCCCATACCGCGCTGTCCGGTGCCATTTTGCTGAAGACACACTGCAAATGTGTCTTCAGTAAAATGGCACCTGATAGCGCTATGCACATGCGCCGATTCCGACGCCTTCACTACTGCCCCAGTCTCCGGCAAGAAGAGAGGCGCTGTGGCAACGCTCCTCCCGGTCAGGTAAGTATGGCGCCGGAGATCGCGGTATGTGTTCAGTGCCTACACACTCCTCTTACCCGTAAGAGCCAGACTGTGCAGGCGTGTCACGCTTGCGCAGTCTATAGAGGATTCAGACAGAGGGACGCTTGTACGATTATATTATAGATATATTCTTTATTTTTATATAGCGCCAACATATTTCGCAGCGCTTTACATACATTATCATCACTGTCCTCATTGGGCTCACAATCTAAATTAAAAAAAACCCTAACCAAGGATAATCAAGTCACATTGCATTTGATATTTGTTTCTTGAAAAAACCTAGGTGAAAGTTTTCCACCGAGTGTAGAAGCCTTTTTGAATACAAAACTCAAACAAAGTATGTAAAAGAATTTACAAAGTCTGGAGGACGGATCTCAGACATAAAAAAAAACTAAGTTTGAAAGAGATATCAAAGACTACGAGTCAAATTCAATTTACACATGGAAATGAAACAAACCAAGAGCTACTGTTCTGAAATACAGGTCACACAATAAATTCAAAGGAAATAGAGGAGAGCGGAGGTCAGCTTCACAAATCCTAATGTGTCCATGGGTTCCTCTAATCATAATTCTCTGAGGACTTATCTGATGCATCAGTGGGATCAACTAAAGACAGATGGAACAAAAATAAATTCTCAAGTATTCCCCACAATTCAGCACAAAACAACGGGCGGGCAGAAAGCTCAAATGTGGCGGGACATGTGCGTTCCATGCCGGAGTGCATCAAGGTCTCCTATCTGCAAATGCGCATGTCCAGAAGCATGCGATCCACGCCGGAGCGCTTAATGGTTTTGGATTGCATT
Organism: Phyllobates terribilis; assembly: GCF_046119375.1. NCBI lineage: Eukaryota > Metazoa > Chordata > Amphibia > Anura > Dendrobatidae > Phyllobates > Phyllobates terribilis. The sequence goes on from NW_027363230.1 coordinate 500,717, forward strand.
CCACCAACATAGGATTTTTCTGTCTCTGAGATCAGCGTCATGGGAGACTAAAAACAAGTATTGCACATCCTCCCAATAGGCATGTAGATGTACTTTATCACTACATAAGATATGGGGTTATGGCCCACAGTATATTCCTAAATGGTCAAATTTGACCTCTATTGCACAAATAGAGATACACAAGGATCACCACACTTGTTAATTACAAATAGTATGTGGGAGATAACTGATAAGAAATAATTCTGATATAGGAGCTCAGATATCTCGATGAAGTACAACAATATGTGAACCTCATTCACAGGGAACTGAGTAGTAATGGGTAGAGTATACAATCCAAAAATGTAATCCAGAATGGGGCTGTATTCACACAAAATAGGCATAAGAAATTTGCTCATTGTGTCCCTTAGGGGCCAGTGAATCCAGTTTGGAAATCCACTCATTCTTTTTTGAGGATACATCTATTGTGATCACCTCCTCTCACGTTGGGTTTAATCATCTCAATGATACAAAAGGAGATGTCTTCGGTTTGATCTCAATGTACACTGTTCATGTGTCTCGCTAATGGGGTGTCCCAACCATGGCGTATACTGCCCAAATGCCTTTGACCCAACTTGCCCCCCACTCTGACCGAATGGAGATCCAGCTTTCCGATCACCCTGATCGGTTCGGGGTACATTTTCCCCACACCTCTTACAGGCTATGGGTACCTTCCTCCCATACTCCTGACAGACAGGGGGGGGACACACCTTTCTTTTACCTTGCCCAGTTGTGGGGCCTACCCTTCCTACCATCATTTTTACCTTGGGAGCCATGCTCACTAGGGGGGAGCTACGACCGGCCATGTCACAGTCCGTCGTGACACTGGTCAGCGGCACGGAACCACTTTCCCTATGATCCCCATGTTTCTCCCCATCCCTGCTCATCACCTCTGGAGCTGTGCTAGTCATGGGACAGCTACCATTGACCAGGTCACTATCTGGAGTGACACTGGTCACCCGCACGGGACAACCTGCTTCCTGATGTGTCCGTGCCTGCTCCCCTTGCCCATAGCACTTATGCTGGCTCGCTTTAGGGGATCCTCAGCAGCATCACCCCGCAGGGTGAGGTGGCTGAATTCCCTTTAACACAACATACATTTTTATTATGCATGAAATTTACATTATTGTCATTACCGTCAATTGACAGTGGCATTACATGACATATCAGATCTGGGAGGGTGGTCAGGGATGTATCGGGCAATAAATTGTCCCAGATCAGTTCCCAATAGCACATTAGTGGGGAGAATCTCCAACACCCCCACTTCCCTTAACCCCCTCCCCGCATCCAAGTCCAGAAAAACTCGGGCTATCGGCAAATACCCTCAAACCCAGTGACAGTCAGGGTCTTCCCAGCAATGAGTTCCTCTGGTAACACGAACTAAGGGCGGATGAGGGTACATTCTGCGCCAGTGTTCTTAAGGCCAACAGCAACGGTGTTGCCCACAGTAACAGGTTGTAAGTTTTCCCGGGCCCTGCCAACCGCCTCACCCACATAAAGAATGGCTGCAGTAGGTCCTGGGGCCTCAGGTGTGGTGTTCATCTTCTGCCTCTCCGGGCAGACAAGGCTTGTGTGACCCGTTTGGTCACAAACATAACACTTATGGGAGTCAAATGCAGGCCAGGTGCTGGAAGATGGGGCAGAACCCGCTGAGGGCCAGCTGGTTGGAACACTGGGGGTGGTTGTGGGTTTACCCCCTTTCCAGCTGGCGGCGGCTGACTTACGCACCTCTGGTGTGCGGTTGGCCTCACAGGCATCTGCGATCTGGGCTGCTTTGGCAGCCCCCTTTGGCTCCCGGTCAAGCACAAACTGTTGAACTTCCACTGGAAGACCAAGAAACTGGTCGTTCACCATCAGATCCTTCAGGTCCTCGAAGGTGGTAACTGACAGTCCTTGGACCCACTGCTCAAAGTTGGTCCTGAGCCCATCCACCACGTCACTGTAGCAGTCATGTGGTCCACGTTGGAGGGCTCTGAACTTTTTCCAGTAAACCTCCGGAGTCAGCTGGTACTTTTTTTTAACCTGGCCTGCTTGACGGCCTCATAGTCTCCATCTTGTTTTCGAATTGGAGAAGCAAACACCTCCAGAGCTTATCCTTGGCGCCCTGGGGTTAAATACCTGGCCTACTGGGCTTCAAGCAGCTGGTACTGTCTGCAGGCTTTTTCAAATCCTCAGAGAAATGTGTTCAAGTCCCTGTCCTTTTCCATTACAGGAAAATGCTCCGGACGGGGTTTAAAGCAGTTGGTGTTGCCGGTCTCATTGCCCAATGCGGTGGATTTCGGCAGCTGGATTCGGGCTAACTCCAGCTTGTACCGCTGCTCATCTTGCCACTTTCGCTCAACAGCTTCTTGATCAGCTTGGGCCTGTTGCTCAGCTCTCTCAGCCTCGGCCTGTCGCTCAGCTCTCTCAGCCTCGGCCTGTCGCTCAGCAGCTTCTCGATCAGCTTGGGCCTGTCGCTCAGCTCTCTCAGCCTCTGCCTGTCGCTCAGCAGCCTCTCGGTCAGCTTAGGCCTGTTGCTCAGCAGCCTCTCGGTCAGCTTGGGCCTGTTGCTCAGCTCTCTCAGCCTCAGCCTGTCGCTCAGCAGCTTCTCGATCAGCTTGGGCCTTTCGCTCAGCAGCCTCTCGGTCAGCTTGGGCCTGTTGCTCAGCAGCCTCTCGGTCAGCTTGGGCTCACTGCTCTGCTCGCTCCTGGAATTTCAGGACCAGCTGCAGTTGTCCATCACGATTGTCTGCGGTGAGCAGCTCCAAGGCCATCTGCAGGTGGGGGTCCACACTACCCTGGCTGCGGGTCTGGCTGGCAATCACTGGTGGGACCCCTGCAGCAGTACCATCCGGGACTTGGCTGGCCACCCCATCATCCGAGCTCTGCAGCACCTTGCAACAGTTCAGCAATCATTTGGTGCCTGGTCTTGCCTGTGGGGTCGATCTGTCTCAGCTCACAGAGAGCAGTGAGAGTCTCCTTTGACTACTGGTGATACCAGGGCTCTTCACATGTAGCTATCATTGCCAAATAAAATATAGGACAGAAAAACAAGAGAGGGGTAGGGGATGCAACTGCTATACGTACAGATAATGTCCCAAATAAAAAAATATTAAAACACTGACTCTTATTTCTTAAAAATCTGCACAGTATTCTCGCAAGAACCGTTTAAGTTTTCAGTGACAGGAATGATTGCTCAATCCAACCACTGATGTTCTGTAATATCCCACCACTTGGCACCAATTTGTCAGGGTTCCGCAGCGACGCCACCAGGGAGATCACACAATATCTCACCGTTGCCGTCACTCTGTCCGGATTTCGTCAGGGAGTGGGGAGCACACGATCCCGACTATCCACTACATAGGTATCAGCAAGCGACCAGTGAGCATATGGCATCACATCTCCGGATTCCAACGCATGGAACATGTGTATATGCCGCTGTACGGTCACTGTCAGCTTCACGATAGCCCACTTAATATTACTCGCTGCCACCACCCTCCAGATTTGAACTATAATACAGGCCTGGGAGGACGCCTGCGTTCTGGTAGCGTATGGCTTCGTGGGAGGGAACAATTACAGCACAAAAGAAACAGCACTATTAAATTTTATATTTAAACCAAAAGGGAGGCAGTGTTATGAAAAATATACAAGATTTTACAAAAGGGGACAATACAATATATAAGCAGTTACACAAAATAAACAGGATTAAAGAAAACTTACTATAACGATCGCTGAGATGATTCAATATAGGTGGAGGGGAGACACTCAGCAGGATCAGTTGCTATAATAAATATATACTAACGCAATGAATACTACTCTAACCTCAGCAGATTATTTTATGCTGCTGAAGGGAAAGACCTGCCCACACACCCCTTGGATGACATCACAGGGGCTGGTCTCCAGCCTTCATATCTTTATTAGAAATCTGATTTTAGTGATATCTTATCGTGGGTTGATCATAGAGACCTGAAAGTGATACAATTTTTTCCGCTATGATTTTACCTTTCTCCAGAGACCTCACACGATATAGCTGCGATCTGTTATTTTGGGACTTTTGCACCACAGCCCCCCCAGAGGGGCCTACAGAGACAGGAAAATATATATATATCATTCCCTAGCTGACCCTGTCACTAAAAATATGGGTCCCATCATTATCAGAATTATGAAACTTTAGTTATTCCATATTTTGTTTTGACTCCGAAGATCCTGCAGTCTTTGTTAAACCCCTTTTGAGCCTAAAAGAGCAATTTCCTCTTTCCTTCCATCTCTGCTCCTATGTTGGAAGGTGTCAATCTATCCCAGGTCTGTGCCAAGAGGAGAATCATTCGTATGTTGAGTAGAATAGGCTACTGAGCTTCTTGTACTTGTATTTGCATACCAACAGCTGCGTGGAGTGTCAGCTCTCCTCTGGTGACAAATGATGGATAAGAGAGGGATGAAGAGGGGTTTCAGGGATAGAGAGAAATTGTTAATACTTTCTCAATATTTTCCTGACAGAAACTATGCACTAAATGGTCCCTAACTGACAGACCCTTTCTGAAAGTTATTATGGGAGTAGATCCTACAGCACCCTCAGGTCCGGTTCAGCCACAAGTATATCCCAGTGTTTTCTGAGGATATGAAAGATACAGTCACTCTGATGGTTGTAAGCTTTTCTTACTCGTGTTATACCATCTTTTTCTTGGTCTCTTGGATAGGTATGGAGAAGTGTCTGTCTCTCCCATTTTTCTGCAAACGATGATGTGGAATCCAAAATGTACCAGGTGTACCCTTTTTCCCTGAATCTGATGTTCAGGTCTATTGCCTGTATATTAAAATCTGTGACATTATGGCAGTACCCAACCGTTAAAACTGGCCCCGGGGTATTCCTCTTTTTATGGGGATGGGGTGGTGGCTATCCCACTTCAATAGTTTATTAGTGCTTGAAGGTTTATGGTAGATGAATGTCCCTAGAGTCCCATCTCGTACTTTCTTGATTATTACATCCAGGAAAGGCAACTGGTAATAATTAATCTCTGATATAAATCTCAGGCAGACTCTATTGATGTTGAGTTCCCTGACAAATTCAAAAGATTGTTCACTCGTCCCCGACCAGATGATAAAAATGTAGTCAATATATTTGTACCATACCCCAATATATGGATGCCACCACTTATGATCATCCCTGAATATTGTGGATTCCTCCCACCAGCCAAGGAATAGGTTAGCATACGAGGGGGCACAGGGGCTCCCCATCGCAGTACCCCTGAGCTGGTGGAAGTACTTCCTGTCAAAAAGAGTAATAGTGAATTTTAGAAGATCCTCCATGAAGTCATTATGTCTGCTACACTCTACTGATCTCCATTTCAAGAAATGTCTTTCTCCTCTGATACCATCCTCATGCGGTATATTACTGTATAAAGCCTCGATATCTAGTAAGGCCTGCTCCCCTACATGCATGTATACATGCTCGAGGGTATACATGTAGGGGAGCAGCCAAAGGGAAAACCAATTCCAGAGGGATTATTCCAACTGCAGGACCTCAGGTGGTACTGGGGGAACATTATACTGTGGGGGCACCATACATACTGCATAAGGGGCATAATGGGGGAATTACACTGTGTGGGGGCATCATACATACTGCATAAGGGGCATAATGGGGGAATTACACTGTGTGGGGGCATCATACATCCTGCATAAGGGGCATAATGGGGGAATTACACTGTGTGGGGGCATCATACATCCTGCATAAGGGGCATAATGGGGGCATTACACTGTGGGGGGCATCATACATCCTACATAAGGGGCATAATGGGGGCATTACACTATGTGGGGACATCAGACATCCTGCATAAGGGGCATAATGGGGGCATTACACTGTGTGGGGGCATAATGGGGGCATTACACTGTGTGGGGGCATCATACATCCTGCATAAGGGGCATAATGGGGGCATTACACTGTGTGGGGGCATCATACATCCTGCATAAGGGGCATAATGGGGGCATTACACTGTGTGGGGACATCATACATCCTGCATAAGGGGCATAATGGGGGCATTACACTGTGTGGGGGGCATCATACATCCTGCATAAGGGGCATAATGGGGGCATTAAACTGTGTGGGGGCATCATACATCCTGCATAAGGGGCATAATGGGGGCATTAAACTGTGTGGGGGCATCATACATCCTGCATAAGGGGCATAATGGGGGCATTACACTGTGTGGGGGGCATCATACATCCTGCATAAGGGGCATAATGGGGGCATTACACTGTGTGGGGGCATCATACATCCTGCATAAGGGGCATAATGGGGGCATTAAACTGTGTGGGGGCATCATACATCCTGCATAAGGGGCATAATGGGGGCATTACACTGTGTGGGGACATCATACATCCTGCATAAGGGGCATAATGGGGGCATTACACTGTGTGGGGGCATCATACATCCTGCATAAGGGGCATAATGGGGACATTACACTGTGGGGGGCATCATACATCCAACATAAGGGGCATAATGGGGGCATTACACTGTGGGGGCATCATACATCCTGTATAAGGGGCATAATCGGGGCACTACACTGTGTGGGGGCATCATACATCCTGCATAAGGGGCATAATGGGGGCATTACACTGTGGGGGGCATCATACATCCTGTATAAGGGGCATAACACTGTGGGGGCATCATACATCCTGTATAAGGGGCATAATCGGGGCATTACACTGTGTGGGGGCATCATACATACTGCATAAGGGGCATAATGGGGGCATTACACTGTGGGGGGCATCATACATCCAACATAAGGGGCATAATAGGGGCATTACACTGTGGGGGCATCATACATCCTGCATAAGGGGCATAATGGGGGCATTACACTGTGGGGGCATCATACATCCTGCATAAGGGGCATAATGGGGGCATTACACTGTGGGGGCATCATACATCCTATATAAGGGGCATAATGGGGGCATTACACTGTGTGGGGGCATCATACATCCTGCATAAGGGGCATAATGGGGGCATTACACTGTGGGGCAGTAAAGGGGTCCTGTACTATGAGAACAATACGTTTCCTCCCTTCCTGTCTCCATAGTTGGGTCGTATGTATCTATTACAGGAAACAGAACAAAAACCTTATGATTCTTATAAAGGGGCAACACAAGACCCCAAAAGAGTCTCCGTGCTAAAGGGGTTAATGCCCCCTGCGCCCAGTAATGGGGGTCTCCACATACCTCCACCTGCAGAGCCGCCACCACATATATGGCTGCTCTGTGCGCACAGGAGCTGTGATGAGGTCACAGGAGGGGAGGAGTCAGGGGTCACATGATCAGGGGCCTCAGTGGATGCAGGACTCTGCTGTGCTGGTTGTCATGGTGCTGGATGAGCTGAAGTTTATGTGTGGGGTCAGGAGGGGTTTACAGTGTGGATGTAGCAGAGCCGCGTGTGTACGAGGTGTACGGAGCAGAGCCGCGCGTGTACGAGGCGTACGGAGCAGAGCCGCGTGTGTACGAGGCGTACGGAGCAGAGCCGTGTGTGTACGAGGTGTACGGAGCAGAGCCACGTGTGTACTAGGTGTACGGAGCGGAGCCGCGTGTGTACGAGGTGTACGGAGCGGAGCCGCGCGTGTACGAGGTGTACGGAGCGGAGCCGCGTGTGTACGAGGCATGCGGAGCGGAGCCGGGCGTGTACGAGGTGTACGGAGCGGAGCCGCGTGTGTACGAGGTGTGCGGAGCGGAGCCGCGCGTGTGCGAGGTGTACGGAGCGGAGCCGCGCGTGTGCGAGGTGTACGGAGCGGAGCCGGGTGTGTGCGAGGTGTACGGAGCGGAGCCGCGCGTGTGCGAGGCGTACGGAGCGGAGCCGCGCGTGTGCGAGGCGTACGGAGCAGAGCCGCGCGTGTGCGAGGCGTACGGAGCGGAGCCGCGCGTGTGCGAGGCGTACGGAGCGGAGCCGCGCGTGTGCGAGGCGTAAGGAGCGGAGCCGCGCGTGTGCGAGGCGAACGGAGCGGAGCCGCGCGTGTGCGAGGCGTGCGGAGCCGGGCGTGTACGAGGCGTGCGGAGTGGATGCTGCCCCTCTCCAGGAGCGATCACAGCAGCATGCACGGCATGAGACGTTCTTGTACTACACAGACTGTCCTGACAGAACACAGCTCGTCAGCACATAGCCCCGACCTCCAGCGACCGCCGGACAGTCCCATTGGATCGGGGACGGTTGGGGGGTTTCTGTATATAAGTTGTGTGTGATAATTGTAGAATTATTAATGTCTTAGCATAAAAGGATGGACCTGAGTGTTTGTGCCGGGGTCCACATGCATGGAGGGGTTGAGGCGGTGCTGGCTGTATTATGCAGACGGCATCTGCCTGTAACAGTAGTAACCAGAAACTACTAGAAACTCTGCACCAAAATGAAGCAAATCCTTATTCTGGGGACTTCGCCTTGTACGTAACACCCCCGGATCCGGTACAAGCCGGGCAGATGTTCTCATTCATATCATTTTCTGCTTAAGGTTCTGCTGTTTTCTGGCCAACTATAAAAAAAGAAAAAGCGTAAAACAATATTTGTTTCTGCTGCATTGACATAAGTACAATCTTTCATTATATATAAATCTATTACACGTCGGGTCAATGCTGTAAAGGACAGTAAAGTGCCATGGTTGTGGTTGTGGTTTTTGGGTCACTCTACTTCCCTCCCAAAACTGCAATCAGAAACTTGTAACTACTGATCTCTCCACAAGAAAAGGCCGACAACTCCATCAATGGGATCATTTTATAAAATTAGGTCTTCGCAAGATGAAAATGGTCTCACAAACCACATTCTTTTTAAATGTTCATAAAAAAAACCCAAAACAAACAAAAATAATAACCTTACTTTGATTTTTTCCCCATTTTTCAATACTTTATGTGCTAAATTGAATGTTGTCATTCCAGACAACAACTAGTCCCACAAAACACAAGCCCTCCGTCTATGTGAATGAAAAAACAAAGTTATATTTTTTTGGGAAAAAGGGGAGGAAAAAAACATAAAATTGCTCTTGTCAGAATAATGTAATTGCTATATATATTTTTTAAAAATTGAATAATTTTACCCCAAAATTGTGATCTCTTATAATATTATCATTCTTCATGTGAGATTAATCATTAGTCTGTAAATAAATCCAAATATCTGGAAGATGTAGAACAATATATCTCTGATTCTCTTCTGCTGGGATAAGCGCGTCCTTTCTGTGATGGAGAAAACGCTTGAAAGATTCAGAAAGTCCGATGAGTTTTTGGAGCTTATTGTAAAGGGCCTTAATGACGACCTGGGAAAGAAACCACCAGAAACAAAGGATCCAACCAGGTAAATTCTAATTATCACGTCTGATAAAATGATCAGCTTTATTTCCATGGGATTGTTCTGTAGAAGAGATGGGACCTGCAGCATTTTGATCCTGAACTTCACTATGTATAGATGTAGCAAAGCTTAATGTGACAATTCACACACCGCATTGATAAATTGTCTCAGAAGGTTAGCTCTCATAGCAGAATTAAGATCACTTATAGTGGAACTAAACTTACAATTTATTTTCAGAATTGTGAAAATTATGGCACTTTGCAAAGCACTTCATTAGTTTCTTTGGCGTCATATCCATAAAATGATCATATTAAAGTGGCCTCCAGACCCTGCTTTTCCCCAGTGCAGGAGCGTTGCTGGGGTCCTAAGAGGTCAGGGACCCCAGCCCCAAAGTACATGTTTCCCCATATAACCTCCCTGCCACTTAAAAGAGGATTTATACATATATAATTACAGTATACCACTGCTGCTAATCTAAAATACACTATACAAAGACCAATATTCCCAAAATTACTACTATACAAGGCCAAAATGATCCTGCTACACAATGTCCTCTACCATCACCACCACACAGCGAGTCCATATATGAAAGAAAACCCCGCAGGGTAAAAGACTATCAAAGGAGTCCAGGGAGTATAAAATCTATCATATTTATTCAGCAATAGAACAATAGGATGATGGGGGAAGGGACACAACACATATGTGATTGTTAGACGTGTAAGCAAAAAAAAGCAAGGCACGCAAGGAAGGGGCCATTCCAGGTATAATGGCTGTCTATAGTATCATCATGGGTGTACTAAAATATCCCAAAATAGACACCGCATATATTCCACTGGGGGCAACAGTCATCATATGCAGGTGCATCTCACTAAATTACAATATCATCAAAAAGTTAATTTATTGGAGTTCTTCAATACAAAAAGTGAAACTCGTATATTATATAGAGTCATTACAGACAGAGTGATCTATTTCAAGTGTTTATTTCTGTTAATGTTGACGATTATGGCTTACAGCCAATGAAAACACTAAAGTCATTATCTCAGTAAATTAGAATAATTAACAAAAAACACCTGCAACGGCTTCCTAAGTGTTTAAAAATGTCCCATAGTCTGTTTCAGTATACTCCACAATCATGGGGAAGACTGCTGACTTGACAAATGCCAAGAAGGCAGTCATTGACACCATCCACAAGGTCCCAGAGTTCCAATTTTCCTTTGGAAATCAAAGTCCCAGAGTCTGGAGGAAGAGTGAAGAGGCCACAATCCAAGCTGCTTGAGGTCTAGTGTGAAGTTTCCACAATCAGTGATGGTTTGGGGAGCCATGTCATCTGCTGGTGTAGGTCCACTGTGTTTTATCAAGACCAAAGTCAGCGCAGCCGTCTACCAGGAAATTGTAGAGCACTTTATGCTTCACTCTGCCGACAAGCTTTATGGAGATGGAAATTTCATTCTCCAGCAGGACTTGGCCCCTGTCCACACTGCCAAAAGTACCAATACCTGGTTTACACACAACAGTATCACTCTGCTTAATTGGTCAGCAAACTCGCATGACCTTAACCCCATAGAGAATCTATTATAGAGAATCTATGGGGTATTGTCAAGAGGAAGATGAGAGACACCAAATCAAAGCAACCTGGGCTTCCATAACACCTCAGCAGGGCCACAGGCTGATCGCCTCCATGCCACGCCGCATTGATGCAGAAATTGATGCAAAAGGAGCCCCGACCAAGTACTGAGTGCATTTACTGAACATACATTTCAGTAGGACAACATTTCGGATTTTAAAAACATTTTTCAAGCTGATGTTATAAAGTATTTTAATTTACTGAGATAATGACTTTTGTGATTTCATTGGCTGTAAGCCATAATCAGTGGCGTACCGCCAATGGTGGCAGGCCACACCACTGCTATGGGGCCCGTGAGCCTCGGGGGAGCGAGTAGGATAGGTGAGTATTGGGGGGGTGGGAGGTTGCGGCGGCGGAGGAGCGGGCAAACTCAGTAGTGACTGCTGTAGCTATCATGTGTGCCCGCTGCTAAAGGGACATGAATATTCCCTCTTCTCCACTTTCATGGGCGTGGAGAAGAGGGAATATTCATTCTCTTTAGTAGCGGGCACGGAGGAGCGCTGAGCCGTGGCTCCTGCTTACAGTGCCCGCTACTAAAGAGAATGCATATTCACTCTTGTCAACGCTCATAGTCCCGGCGTGGAGAGGAGTTAATATGCCGGCAGCAGCAGCAGCAGCTCACCTCGACAGCTGAGAGCGCGCGCTGCTCAGATACCAACATGAGCTGCTGGCAGACAGAACACAGCAGCTCTGGAGCAGAGGTGAGGAAGGAAGGTGAGTATAAGTGTTTATTTTTTGTGTGTGCAGTGATGGGGCCACAGATACCAGGATTGGGGGGTGAGGAGACCATACATACCAGGATTGGGGGATGAGGGGGCCACACATACCAGGAGTGGGGGGTGAGGAGGCCATACATACCAGGATTGGGGGATGAGGGGGCCACACATACCAGGATTGGGGGATGAGAAGGCCACACATACCATTCCTGACCCCATTTCTGGCGATTGGATATTTCCCTGGATCTCGTGTATCCTGCTGCATATTGCTGTATATAACATAGGCTTACGTTATGTGAACAATGGCCAAATAGCTGTTGGCTGAGAACTCGTCCTGTATGATAAAATCTGCGATGGAGGTTCCTAATACGGCTTCCAGCGAAGATGTGACATCATCCAAATGTGTAGAACTAGCGAGTGATAAAGGAGACAATGGCTGGTAGGTAATAAGTCGTTACCTGTCTGCCAATATCTTGTTCTGGAAGACTTCAAGATATCATGTATTACATATTACATATTATTTTGAAAGAGCACCATGTAATACCACATGCGTCCTGGAGAGGCCACTACGTCCAGCAAAACACAGCTGATTGCTGAGGGTGTTCACTGCCAGACCCCCGACTATCAACTGATCGCCTGCAAGTCCTCATTTGGGGACAGGAGTTGTTCACACTTGGCATATTTTGTGATTCATGAGGGGAGGACAGTAGCCGGATATAGACTTTTTCTATAACGTCAGATTAAAGGGGTTTTCAGGAATGTTTTTATTTAATATATAGGAGGTTCCCAGTGATAGAGAAAACACACAGAGCTTTACTTTCTCCTGCTGCTCCAGCTCTGGATCTTCAGCGCTTCCGGTGGTCTATTGTGACTGGCTGCAGGGGTGATGGCTCAACTTCAGCACACATCATTGCTGCAGCCAATCACTGAGCTTAGAAGCTCTGTCAGCATGGGCCACTGAGCCAAGTGATTGGCTGCGGAGCTGCAGTCATGATGTCACCCTTGAAGCCAGTGACTAAAGATCAGCGGCAGCGGTGAAGTGCTGGAACTGGAGCAGGAGGTAGTAAAGCGTCATCTCTTCTACTTAAGTGACGATTTATAGGATTTATATTTAAGTGATGAAAAAAAAATTCAGAAATTTGTAAAAAAAATAATAAAAATAATTTGCTTGTGTCGCCACTTTCCGAGATCTGAAAGCCGCGGCGTTTTCATGTTTCGGGAATGGGGCTGCGTGAGGGCTCGTTTTTTGCACCACAAACTGATGGTTATATTGATATCATTTTGGGGTATATACAATGTTTTGATTGTCTGTTATTATATTTTTTTTTCTTGTTGCAACGACGGAAAATCTGTAATTCTGGCATTTTATTTAATGTTCTAGTTACGCCGTTTACTAAATGGATTAATTTATTTTATATTTTGATGGATCTGACTTTTACAAACGCAGCGATACCAAATATTTGTATTTTTTAAATGTTTTATATTTCTTAATTTTTAATGGGGGGAAAACTGGGATGATTTGAACTTTTATACTTTTTTCATTTTTTTTTTTTTACTTTTCACTGTATTTGTTAGTCTCTTTAGGGGGCTTGAACCTGCAATCATCTGATTGCTTGTGCTATATACAGCATTGCTATACATAGCAGAAATCACGGTCTCCTATGAACACTAGCAACAGGCTGGCTGTCACAGGAATATAGTGATGACAGACAGTGTGCAGTGATGGGGCCACACATACCAGAATTGGGGGGTGAGGAGGCCCCACATACCAGGATTGGGGGATGAGGGGGCCATGCATACCAGGATTGGGGGTTGAGGGGGCCACACATAACAGGATTGGGGGATGAGAAGGCCACACATACCAGGATTGGGGGATGAGGAGGCCACACATACCAGGATTGGGGGATGAGGAGGCCACACATACCAGGATTGGGGGATGAGGAGGCCACACATACCAAGATTGGGGGATGAGGAGGCCACAGATACCAAGATTGGGGGATGAGGAGGCCACACATACCAGGATTGGGGGATGAGGGGGCCACGCATACCAGGATTGGGGGAAGAGGGGGGGCACGCATACCAGGATTGGCTGATGAGGGGTGCCATGCATACGAGGATTGTGGATGAGGGGGGCCATATATACCAGGAATGGGGGATGAAGAGGCCATGCATACCAGGATTGGGGGATGAAGAGGCCATACATACCAGGATTGGGGGATGAGGAGACCATTCATATTAGGATTGGGGGATGAGGAGACCATGCATACCAGGATTGGGGGATGAGGGGGGGGCCATGCATGCCAGGATTGGGGGATGAGGGGTGCTATGCATACCAGGATTGGTGGATGAGGAGTGGCCATGCATACCAGGATTGGGGGATGAGGGGGGGGCCATGCATACCAGGATTTGGGGATGAGGGTGCCATATGTACCAGGATTGGGGGTTGAGGAGGCCATACATACCAGGATTGGTGATGAGGGAGCCATACATACCAGGATGGTGAAATTTTCCAGTAGCTGCTGCATTTCCCACCCTAGGCTTATACTCAACTCAATAAGTTTTCCCAGTTTTTTTGTGGTAAAATTAGGGGTCTCGGCTTATACTCGGGTCGTCTTATTTAAAACATACGGTATTTTAAAATCAGTGAGTACGTGATGCCCATAATACGGCAGGACTGTGTGGTGCATTATACTATATGGGGCTGCATTTTACCCTTTGGGGTGTGAAATATACTGTATGGAAGACTATGGGGAGTGCATTATATTCTATCGAGGACCATGGGAAGTTCATTATACTATATGGAGGATTATGGGGGGTGCATTATACTATATGGAGGATTTTGGAGGGTGCATTATACTATATGGAGGATTATGGGTGGCATATTATGCTATATGGAAGTCTATGTGGGGCCATTATGATATTTTGAGGGCTATGTGGGGGGCCGTTATACTGTATGAAAGCAATTATACGGTGTGAAGGTTTGTGTGGGGTCCATCATACTGTTTGGAGGGCTGTGTGGGGCCATTATACTGTTTGGAGGGCTAGTGTGGGCCATTATACTGTATGTAGGCCCATTATACTGTATGGAGGGCTGTGTGGGAGTCACAGTTGGGGGAATCATACTGTGTTAGGGTCACCATACTTTGCCTTGGGAGTTGAAGTGGGGTACAATAAGGTCATTATACTGTTCATGTAGAGGCTAATGTGGAGGAATGCACCATGGGGGTATCATACTGTATTTGGGGGGCACTTTTATTGGCATCATACTCCATGGGGGCAATGAAAGAGGGATCTAGGACTTCAGTAGGAGGAAAATTAGAAAAATGAAGTAAAGGCTGGAAAGTTGTGAGATCGGCTCTTCTGTGACAAAGACAAATATTTAGTTATTTTTTGGTGGGGGGGTCCAGTTAGAGCTTCTGCTATGGGGCCTCATGATTTCTATGTGCGCCCCTGGCCATAATCATCAACATTGACAGAAATAAACACTTGAAATAGATCACTTTGATTGTAATGACTTTATATAATATATGAGTTTCATTTTCAGCATTGAAGAACTAAAATAAATAAACTTTTTGATGATATTCTAATTTAGTGAGATGCACCTGTATATATAAGGGGTGTGGGTGCCATCATACTATAAGGGGCTATGGAAGTCATCATGCTATTTATAAGGGGCAGTGGGGCCATCATATTATATAAAATGGGGAGTGGGTGCCAGAATACAGTTTATAAGGGGCTGTGGGGCCATCATACAGTATAAAGGGAGCTGTAGGGGCCATAATATAGTGTACAAGTGGGTGTGGGGGCCATCATACAGTATATATTGGGCTGCGGGGGCCATCATACACTACTGTATATATAGGGCTGTGAGGGCCATTATACAGGATATAGGGAGTTGTAGGGACCATCATGCCAGTTATAAGGCGTTGTAGAGACCATCATACAGTGCATAGGGAGCTGTGGGGACCATCAGACAATGCATAGGGAGCTGTGGAGACCATTATACTGTGCATAGGGAGCTGTGGGGACCATCATACAGAGCATAGATAGCTGTGGGGACCATCATATAGTGCATAGGGAGCTGTGGGGACCATCATACAGAGCGTAGATAGCTGTGGGGACCATCATGCAGTGCATAGGGAGCTGTGGGTTCCATCATACAGAGCGTAGATAGCTGTGGGGACCATCATACAGTGCATAGGGAGCTGTGGGTTCCATCATACAGAGCGTAGATAGCTGTGGGGACCATCATACAGTGTCTAGGGAGCTGTGGGGACCATCATGCAGTGCATAGGGAGCTGTGGGTTCCATCATACAGAGCGTAGATAGCTGTGGGGACCATCATGCAGTGCATAGGGAGCTGTGGGTTCCATCATACAGAGCGTAGATAGCTGTGGGGACCATCATACAGTGCATAGGGAGCTGTGGGTTCCATCATACAGAGCGTAGATAGCTGTGGGTACCATCATACAGTGTCTAGGGAGCTGTGGGGACCATCATGCAGTGTATAGGGATCTGTGGGGACCATCATACAGTGCATAGGGAGCTGTGGGGACCATCATACAGTGCATAGGGATCTGTGGGGACCATCATACAGTGCATAGGGATCTGTGGGGACCATCATACAGTGCATAGGGAGCTGTGGGGATCATCATACAGTGTCTAGGGAGCTGTGGGGATCATCATACAGTGTATAGGGATCTGTGGGTACCATCATACAGTGCATAGGGAGCTGTGGGGACCATCATACAGTGTGTAGTGAGCTGTGGGACTATCATACAATATACAGGGTGCTATGGGGGCACTCAGGACATTATTTCTTTTAAATGGGTGCATCATCAGAAATTTCTTCTTTCACCACCCCGAAATCATCGTCCATAGTCTTGAAGAAGAACTTTGTAGTTGGGTGTAGTTTGATTGTGGCTTTAAGGGGGCATTATTACTTAAAGTGGATACTCAACAGTATTTGTTGCTTGGAGGGAACACTTCAGATATTGAAACTTTCATAAGAGCATATCTGGCATTATTACTTGCTAGGTAGCACAGTGGGGTCTTTACTACTTTCTATGGGATGCTATTATTTTTATAGGTCCCCTCTATCTGGCACGCAGTCTTTGTAGCATTAATTGGTGGAGGGTAATCATAGTAATGACATAATTTTTGAAGTATTGAGGTTCCTATTCCATGTGGGAAGAGCAGGCAGCATGGGGAGGTTGTGCAGGGTGGGAATAGATGGGGACGGTGCTGGAAATGTGAGAAGTCAGATGGTCTTTGTACGGTGTGTTTTTTATGTAGAGGCAATGGTCATATCATAATACTATGTACTCACTGTGTAGTGTTGATGGTAGAGGGCATTGTGTAGCGGGATTATTATTGCCTTGTATAGAAGTAATTTGGGGAATATTGGTCTTTCAGTTGTGTATTTTAGGTTAGCAACAATGGTGTACTGTAATTATATATGTATAGGTCCTCTTTTAAGTGGCGAGGAGGTTGTATGGGGAAACACCTACTTTGGGGCTTTGGCCCCTGATCTTTTAGGACCCTAGCAACGTCCCGGCATACAAGGGATATCGGGGGGCACAAAGTGTTCTGGCCGTTTCTTTTACAGTATGAAGCATTTTCCACACAGTATCCTTCCTCTGTAATATACTCCAGGACTGGTGAGGCGCACTGTCGCTCCCTATTTCTCCATAACTCGGCCTCGGCACTGCAGTGCTGATCAGCAGGTCTGCTTACTTGTTCTTCGGTTTCGCGCATTATGTCTTCCACTACTGGCGCCCTTGAACCCTTGCACTCGTGACTCCCACTAGTACATCATATTCAGTGCTGCTTTGGGGTCCGTAACTCGGCGTCCAATCCAAGGACCCTTCTCTGTAAGGCTACTCTGTCTCATCGGTCCAAAAAAGTCAGGCGCACTTCATGGCCGCCTCATATAGAATGAATGGAGCAGCATTTTAGCATGCGGACCACCGTTCCAATCTAAAGGGGATGAAAGTTCCTGTAGATTGGAGCTTGTTTTCATTGGACAACCCCTTTAATTTTTCACACACTGTTTCTGCATTTAAGTCTA
Source organism: Phyllobates terribilis (assembly GCF_046119375.1). Classification (NCBI taxonomy): domain Eukaryota; kingdom Metazoa; phylum Chordata; class Amphibia; order Anura; family Dendrobatidae; genus Phyllobates; species Phyllobates terribilis. The sequence goes on from NW_027363230.1 coordinate 518,452, forward strand.
TGTTTTGGTAAATATTCGGTGACCTGGTGTAATTTGTGATGTGTTGTTGTTCACCTGAGGTTGTATTGACCTCATTTTATAACTTCTAAGGACCAGACTTTTTTTTTAATATATCCTGAATAGAACACAATAGAATTGTATGGAAACATTATTGTGTTCTTCACAATTCAAGGCAACATGTCCTTATGAGATCTTTTTCTTGAAGGTATATGGCCCTCAGGTTCTTTATCACCATGCAATCTGAAGAGCCAACTTAGACTAAGAGTGGCCACCACTGGGCATACACCATGGTGCAGCAAGGGCTAGCAATCTGTCCCTCCAATTGTGTGGGTACTTATTGCTTAGGGAATGTCAGTCCAATTCTTCTTTTTAAGAGGGTTCACTGTCTGTGCATCTCTGTGCCCGAAGAATATTAACCTGGTGTTACTGTATTACTGCTGTTCCAAGTGGCAAGCAGATGGTTCTCTTAGAGACAGTGCCCTTGTTTAAACCCAAGTAGACTTGAATTGGAAAGGCCACTGGTCTGGACCAGGACTCTGGTTGTGTCCGGTGATGGCGGCATGCACGGTTTCTATGTACGTGTCTGTGTGTAGTCAGAAAAGCATTTCAGTGGTGGCCTAATAACTGCAAGGACCGACGGAGGTGTTGGACAAAGGTAAACGAGTGGCTGCAGAACGGTTGGTAAATGTGGGCCACTTCATGCGAATATTGGCCACTGATGACTGAGGCCTCCCTCCTGGTTTGGTCCTGGAGCCCCCCGGCCACTTATTGAACATCTTTCCTGTTTTTTACTGTTACACAAGACCCTGTGTCTCCTGTATTCTGCGGCTGCGTCCCTTTCTTCAGTCTTCTTTCTGTAGCATGGTGTGTACGACGTCCTGGATACAATGTTACTGCTCCATCACAGACTGAACCCCAGAACAATTGTCATGGAATTTGGTACCAGAGTTCTCTCTGTGTATGGAGCCCCCATATTTTGTGATTACTCTTATCATTCTCACTGTGTAAGGTGAAATCCAGGAAAAAAAAACACAAAACAATATATATATATAGAATTAATTTTTTTATTGAAATAGCAATAAGCAACATTGTAATGAAAATATTACTGGTCCTTTAAGAAATTAAACTATGGTCACAGTCACTCTCAGATTGGCCCCGGTGGAGACCACAAAACGAGCTGCGGTCATTGGGGACCACCTGAGAGTCATTGGGACCCAAAGATCCAGAAGAAGGCAAAGAAACCCCCCAAAAGAATTCTGTTTCAGGGGGGGAAAAAAATTCCTTCCTGACCCCATTTCTGGCGATCGGATATTTCCCTGGATCTCGTGTATCCTGCTACATATTGCTGTATATAACATAGGCTTACGTCATGTGAACAATGGCCAAATAGCTGTTGGCTGAGAACTCGTCCTGTATGATAAAATCTGCGATGGAGGTTCCTAATACGGCTTCCAACGAAGATGTGACATCATCCAAATGTGTATAAGAACTAGCGAGTGATAAAGGAGACAATGGCTGGTAGGTAATAAGTCATTACCTGTCTGCCAATATCTTCTTCTGGAAGACTTCAAGATATCATGTATTACATATTCCATATTATTCTGAAAGCGAACCATGTAATACCACATGTGTCCTGGAGAGGCCGCTACGTCCAGCAAAACACAGCTGATTGCTGAGGGTGTTCACTGCCAGACCCCCGACTATCAACTGATCGCCTGCAAGTCCTCATTTGGGGACAGGAGTTGTTCACACTTGGCATATTTTGTGATTCATGAGGGGAGGACAGTAGCCGGATATAGACTTTTTCTATAAAGTCAGATTAAAGAGGTTTTCAGGAATGTTTTTATGTAATATATAGGAGGTTCCCAGTGGTAGAGAAAACACACAGAGCTTTACTTTCTCCTGCTGCTCCAGCTCTGGATCTTCAGCGCTTCCTGTGCTCTATTGTGACAGGCTGCAGGGGTGATGGCTCAACTTCAGCACACATCATTGCTGCAGCCAATCACTGAGCTTAGAAACTCTGTCAGCATGGCCCACTGAGCCAAGTGATTGGCTGCAGAGCTGCAGTCATGATGTCACCCTTGAAGCCAGTGACTAAAGATCAGCGGCAGCGGTGAAGTGCTGGAGCTGGAGCAGGAGGTAGTAAAGCTTCATCTCTTCTACTTAAATATAAATCCTATAAATCGTCACTTAAGTGATGAAAAAAAATTCAGAAATTGGTAAAAAAAAAAATAATAAAAATAATTTGCTTGTGTCGCCACTTTCCGAGATCTGAAAGCCGCGGCGTTTTCATGTTTCGGGAATGGGGCTGCGTGAGGGCTCGTTTTTTGCACCACAAAGTGATGGTTATATTGATATCATTTTGGGGTATATACAATGTTTTGATTGCCTGTTATTATATATTTTTTTCTTGTTGCAATGACTGAAAATCTGTAATTCTGGCATTTTATGTAATGTTCTAGTTACGCCGTTTACTAAATGGATTAATTTATTTTATATTTTGATGGATCTGACTTTTACAAACGCAGCGATACCAAATATGTGTATTTTTTAAATGTTTTATATTTCTTAATTTTTAATGGGGGGAAAACTGGGATGATTTGAACTTTTATACTTTTTTCATTTTTTTTACTTTTCACTGTATTTGTTCGTCTCTTTAGGGGGCTTGAACCTGCAATCATCTGATTGCTTGTGCTATATACAGCATTGCTATATATAGCAGAGATCACGGTCTCCTATGAACATTAGCAACAGGCTGGCTGTCACAGGAATACAGTGATGACAGATAGTGTGCAATGATGGGGCCACACATACCCGGATTGGGGGGGTGAGGAGGCCCCACATACCAGGATTGGAGGATGAGGGGGCCATGCATAACAGGATTGGGGGTTGAGGGGGCCACACATACAAGGGGATTGGGGGATGAGAAGGCCACACATACCAGGATTGGGGGATGAGGAGGCCACACATACAAGGATTGGGGGATGAGGAGGCCACAGATACCAGGATTGGGGGATGAGGAGGCCACACTTACCAAGATTGGAGGATGAGGAGGCCACAGATACCAAGATTGGGGGATGAGGAGGCCATACATACCAGGATTGGGGGATGAGGAGGCCACACATACCAGGATTGGGGAATGAGGAGGCCACACATACCGGGATTGGGGAATGAGGAGGCTATACATACCAGGATTGGGGGATGAGGGGGCCACGCTTGCCAGGATTGGGAGATGAGGGGTGCCATGTGTACCAGGATTGGGGGATGAGGGAGCCATACATACCAGGATGGTGAAATTTTCCAGTAGCTGCTGCATTTCCCGCCCTAGGCTTATACTCAACTCAATACTTTTTCCCAGTTTTTTTGTGGTAAAATTAGGGGCCTCGGCTTATACTCGGGTCGTCTTATTTAAAACATACGGTATTTTAAAATCAGTGAGTACGTGGTGCCCATAATACTGCAGGACTGTGTGGTGCATTATACTATATGGGGGCTGCATTTTACCCTTTGGGGTGTGAAATATACTGTATGTAGGACTATGGGGAGTGCATTATATTCTATCGAGGACCATGGGAAGTTTATTATACTATATGGAGGATTATGGGGGGTGCATCATACTATATGGAGGATTTTGGAGGGTGCATTATGCTATATGGAGCATTATGGGTAGCATATTATACTATATGGAGGATTATGGGGGGTGCATTATACTATATGGAGGATTTTGGAGGGTGCATTATACTATATGGAGGATTATGGGTGGCATATTATACTATATGGAAGTCTATGTGTGGCCATTATGATATTTAGAGGGCTATGTGGGGGGCCGTTATACTGTATGAAAGCAATTATACGGTGTGAAGGTTGGTGTGGGGTCCATCATACTGTTTGGAGGGCTGTGTGGGGCCATTATACTGTTTGGAGGGCTAGTGTGGGCCATTATACTGTATGTAGGCCCATTATACTGTATGGAGGGCTGTGTGGGAGTCACAGTTGGGGGAATCATACTGTGTTAGGGTCACCATACTTTGCCTTGGGAGTTGAAGTGGGGTACAATAAGGTCATTATACTGTTCATGTAGAAGCTAATGTGGAGGAATGCACCATGGGGGTATCATACTGTGTTTGGGGGGCACTTTTATTGGCATCATACTTCATGGGGGCAATGAAAGAGGGATCTAGGACTTCAGTAGGAGGAAAATTAGAAAAACAAAGTAAAGGCTGGAAAGTTGTGAGATCGGCTCTTCTGTGACACAGACAAATATTTCTTTATTTTTTGGTGGGGGGGGTCCAATTAGAGCTTCTGCTATGGGGCCTCGCGATTTCTATGTGTGCCCCTGGCCATAATCATCAACATTAACAGAAAAAAACACTTGAAATAGATCTCTTTGATTGTAATGACTCTATATAATATACAGTACAGACCAAAAGTTTGGACACATCTTCTCATTTAAAGATTTTTCTGTATTTTCATGACTATGAAAATTGTACATTCACACTGAAGGCATCAAAACTATGAATTAACACATGTGGAATTATATACTTAACAAAAAAGTGTGAAACAACTGAAAATATGTCTTATATTCTAGGTTCTTCAAAGTAGCCACCTTTTGCTTTGATGACTGCTTTGCACACTCTTGGCATTCTCTTGATGAGCTTCAAGAGGTAGTCACCGGAAATGGTCTTCCAACAATCTTGAAGGAGTTCCCAGAGATGCTTAGCACTTGTTGGCCCTTTTGCCTTCACTCTGCGGTCCAGCTCACCCCAAACCATCTCGATTGGGTTCAGGTCTGGTGACTGTGGAGGCCAGGTCATCTGGCGTAGCACCCCATCACTCTCCTTCTTGGTCAAATATCCCTTACACAGCCTGGAGGTGTGTTTGGGGTCATTGTCCTGTTGAAAAATAAATGATGGTCCAACTAAACGCAAACCGGATGGAATAGCATGCCGCTGCAAGATGCTGTGGTAGCCATGCTGGTTCAGTATGCCTTCAATTTTGAATAAATCCCCAACAGTGTCACCAGCAAAGCACCCCCACACCATCACACCTCCTCCATGCTTCACGGTGGGAACCAGGCATGTAGGGTCCATCCGTTCACTTTTTCTGTGTCGCACAAAGACACGGTGGCTGGAACCAAAGATCTCAAATTTGGACTCATCAGACCAAAGCACAGATTTCCACTGGTCTAATGGCCATTCCTTGTGTTCTTTAGCCCAAACAAGTCTCTTCTGCTTGTTGCCTGTCCTTAGCAGTGGTTTCCTAGCAGCTATTTTACCATGAAGGCCTGCTGCACAAAGTCTCCTCTTAACAGTTGTTGAAGAGATGTGTCTGCTGCTAGAACTCTGTGTGGCATTGACCTGGTCTCTAATCTGAGCTGCAGTTAACCTGCGATTTCTGATGCCGGTGACTCGGATAAACTTATCCTCAGAAGCAGAGGTGACTCTTTGTCTTCCTTTCCTGGGGCGGTCCTCATGTGAGCCAGTTTCTTTGTAGCGCTTGATGGTTTTTGCAACTGCACTTGGGGACACTTTCAAAGTTTGCCCAATTTTTCGGACTGACTGACCTTCATTTCTTAAAGTAATGATGGCCACTCGTTTTTCTTTACTTAGCTGCTTTTTTCTTTCCATAATACAAATTCTAACAGTCTATTCAGTAGGACTATCAGCTGTGTATCCACCAGACTTCTGCACAACACAACTGATGGTCCCAACCCCATTTATAAGGCAAGAAATCCAACTTATTAAACCTGACAGGGCACACCTGTGAAGTGAAAACCATTTCCGGTGACTACCTCTTGAAGCTCATCAAGAGAATGCCAAGAGTGTGCAAAGCAGTCATCAAAGCAAAAGGTGGCTACTTTGAAGAACCTAGAATATAAGACATTTTTTCAGTTGTTTCACACTTTTTTGTTAAGTGTATAATTCCACATGTGTTAATTCATCGTTTTGATGCCTTTGGTGTGAATGTACAATTTTCATAGTCATGAAAATGCAGAAAAATCTTTAAATGAGAAGGTGTGTCCAAACTTTTGGTCTGTACTGTATAAGGGGTGTGGGTGCCATCATACTATAAGGGGCTATGGGAGTCATCATGCTATATATAAGGGGCAGTGGGGCCATCATATTATATAAAATGGGGAGTGGGTGCCAGAATACACTTTATAAGGGGCTGTGGGGCCATCATACAGTTTAACCGGTTCCCGACCGCCCACTGTAGATAAACGACGGCGCTTGCTGGGCTCTGTGCAGCGCTGACGTTTGAAAAACGGTGGGTGGTCTCGCAGCGCTCAGGACCCCCAGGGTCCTGCAAGCGCTGCAATTCCGGTGCAGAGCGTTAGCTCTGACATGGAACATCATCGAGACCTGATTGGATCAGGTCCCAATGATGTTAACCCTTTGCTATGTTCTATATGCCGCGATCTATAGTGATCACAGCATATAGAAGATAGACAGAGGAGAGAGGGTCGTCTTACTTACCTCTCCAACGACCCCTGATACCTTCCAGGACCTGGCGTTGCTATGGCAGCTGGAGGTCACATGACCGCCTCCAGATCTGCCATATATGGTGTCCTGCCAGGGTCAGCCTGCAGCTGAAGCCTGGCAGGAGACTCTGACTGTGAAACAGTCAGCGAAGATCTCATGTAATGTAATACATGTCTATTACATTACATGAGATCAGTGATCAGAAAAATAAAAATTAATGTCCCATACAGGGACTAAGTAAAAATGTAAAAAAAAAGTTAAAAAAAATGTTTTCAAACTGTTAAAAAAAATCACAAAATAAATAAAAATAAATAAATAAAATATTAAACCAATAAATCCGTATATTTATGCAAAACCAAAAAAAGTACACATATTTGGTATTGCCGCGTCCGAAAAAACCCGATCTATAAAACTGTCACACTAATTAACTTCTTCTGTGCACACCGTAATAAAAATAAATAAAAAACCGAGCAAAAAAATATGCTTTTTCATCATATCGCCAAACAAAAAGTGTAAAAAAATGCGATCAAAAAGCAAAATGGAAATAAAAATAGTACCGCTGAAAATGTCATCTTGTTCCGCAGAAAAAAAGCCGCCATACAGCTCCATCAGCCAAAAAATAAAAAAGTTATAGCGCTCAGAATAAAGCGATGTAAAAAAAATATTTTTTCTATAAAATTGTTTTATTGTGTAAAAGCGCCAAAACATAAAAAAAATATACAGTAAGTGTAGTATCGCTGTAAACGTACTGACCCAAAGAATAACACTGCCTGATCACTTTTACCACACACAGAACGGCATAAAAAAAAAACCTCAAAAAACAATTCCTGAATTGTTGGTTTTTGTTAATTTTACCTCCCAAAAAACGGAATAGAAAGCGATCAAAAAATGTCACGTACCCAAAAATGGTACCAATAAAAATGTCAACTCGTCCCGCAAAAAACAAGCCATCACATGACTCTGTCGGCTGAAATATGGAAAAATTATAGCTCTCAAAATATGGCGATGCAAAAACTAGATTTTGCAAAAAAAAGCGTCTCTTAGTGTGTGACAGCTGTCAGTCATAAAAACCCGATATAAATCTGGTATCTCTGTAATCGCACCGACCCGAAGAATAAAGTAATCTCATCACTTATACCGCACGAGGAACGGCGTAAAAAATAAATAAAACCAATTCTTCACCTGCTACTGATTTGTTTATTATGTCTCCCAAAGATCGGAGTAAGGCTCTGCTCACATTTATCCTGCGCTCTGCGCTGAGCACTTACACCAGAGTTTCCGTGTAACTCTCTGAAATACGTGATTCAGCCGGAATCCATGACGGAAGATTCCCTGTAATGAGGCAGATATAGGCCACTGTGGATGCCATCTAGCCTGGGATCCCACGGTGTCATTTGTTTTAGGCGTGCATAAAAGTGCGGTTGGCTACAGTTTTGTGCACTTCTGAAAAAAAGGACACCGCTAAACAGAGGCCAGACGGAGTCCAGAGTAACTCTGCTGCCTCATTATAGTGAATGGATCCCGCAGGGGTTTCATCTGAATTACATCACATGGAAATTTAGATGGAAACCCCGATGTAAGTGCTCAGCCTAGAGCGCCGGATAAATGTTACGCAAAATGTTCCCAGTAAAAGCTTCAACTCAGTCCTCAAAAAAAGCTAGTCCCCACTCAGGTCCATCATCTGTTAAAAATATAAGGGACTTCCAAGTTACTGGTAGCAGAAAGGCTCTGGAAAAGCGAAATGGCCCTTGCCCCCCAAAAGAAATTCAGAAAATGTTGTGCTCCCAAATCCAAATGCCTATTCTACAATAATTTGTTCTCCAATTGTCAAATAGCACTCCATCCCCCCCAGATCTCGCCGTATGATATAGCCACATATGGGGTATTGACACTTTTAGAAGAAATTGTGTGACACATTTCGGCACCATTTTTACCCATTGCCCTGTGTGAAAATGCATAATCTGAGGGTAAAACATTTTTTTGTGGTAAAAATATAATTATGCTTTTTTCACTGCCCAATGGTATAAATTGAAAAATTAAAAAATACTCACTACTTCCCTAGATGAATTCCTTGAGAGGTGTAGTTTACAAAATGGGGTCACTTGTGGGGGTTTCTGCTGTTTCGGCATGTCAGCGACTCTTCAAATGTGACATGGTGTCTGCAACCTATCCCAGCCAACATAGCTCTCCTTTCTCTTCCGAACCCTGCCGTACACCAAAGCAGTGGTTTTCCCCCACATATGGGGTATCGGCGTACTCAGGAGAAATTGCACAACAAATTTCATGGTGCAATTTATCCTGTTACCCTTATGATAATGCAAAATTAGGGAATGAAAAACATTTTTTGTGGGAAAAATGTGAAAATTTTATTTTTACGGCTCAATATTATAAACTTCTGTGAAGCAGCTGGGGTTGCAAGGTGCTCACCACACATCTAGATAAGTTCCCTAAGGGGTCTAGTTTCCAAAATGGTGGCACTTGTGGGGGGTTTCCACTGTTTAGGCACATTAGGGGCTCCCCAAATGCGACATGGCGTCTGCTAATTATTCAAGCAAATTTTACATTCAAAAAGTCAAATGGCGCTCCTTCCCTTTCAAACCCTGCCGTGCGCCCAAACAGTAATTTGCCTCCACATATGGGGTATCGGCGTGTTCAGGTGAAATTGCACAACAAATTTCATGGTGCAATTTATCCTATTACCCTTATGATAATGCAAAATTAAGGGATGAAAAACGGGTTTGTGGGAAAAATGTGAAAATTTTATTTTTACAGCTCAATATTATAAACTTCTGTGAAGCACCTTGGGGTACAAGGTGTTCACCACACATCTAGATATGTTCCCTAAGGGGTCTAGTTTCCAAAATGGTGTCACTTGTGGGGGGTTTCCACTGTTTAGGCACATCAGGAGCTCTCCAAACGCAACATGGCGTCTGCTAATTATTCAGACAAATTTTACATTCAAAAAGTCTAATGGCGCTCCTTCCCTTCCGAGCCCTGCAGTGCTCCCAAACAGTGGTTTTCCCTCACATATGGGGTATCAGCACGCTCAAGAGAAATTGCACAAAAAAATTTGGGGTCCATTTTTTCCTGTTACCCCTGTGAAAATAAAAAAAAATTGGGTCTAAAGTAACATTTTTGTGAAAAAAGTTAAATGTTAATTTTTTTCTTTCACATTCCAAAAATTCCTGTGAAGCAACTGAAGGGTTAATAAAGTTCTTGAATGTGGTTTTGAGCACCTTGAGGGGTGCAGTTTTTAGAATGGTGTCACTTTTGGGTATTTTCTGTCATAAAGACCCCTCAAAGTGACTTCAAATATGATGTGGTCCCTAAAAAAATGGTTTTGTAAATTTTGTTGGAAAAATGAGAAATCGCTGGTCAACTTTTAACCCTTATAGCTCCCTAACAAAAAAAAATTTTGGTTCCAAAATTGTGCTGATGTAAAGTAGACATGTGGGAAATGTTATTTATTACTATTTTGTGTGACATATCTCTCTGATTTAAGGGCATAAAAATTAAAATTTTGAAAATTGCAAAATTTTCACAATTTTTGCCAAATTTCCGATTTTTTCACAAATAAACGCAAGTTATATCGAAGAAATTTTACCACTATCATGAAGTACAATATGTCACGAAAAAACAATCTCAGAATCAGGGGATTCATTGAAGCGTTCCAGAGTAATTACCTCATAAAGTGACAGTGGTCAGAATTGAAAAAATTGGCCCGGTCACAAAGGCAAAAACAGGCTCTGGTGCGAAGTGGTTAAGAAAAGCGAGTAGAATTGTCTCCAATATAAATGGGAAAGATATACTCCGAAATAAGCAGAAAAATAACATTAACACATTGGATACTAGGGTAACGTTTTCTACCACCTATAGTCCTCAGTATAATAAAATTACATCTAGAATTAAAAAGTATAACCCTATTATATATCAGAACAAGAAACTAAAAAACCTACTTTCTAATGCCATCCGCTTTGTAGCCAGGAAAGCGCCCGCTCTGGGAACCATCCTTTCTCCTAGCTTATACACCAGTGAGACTAATACTGTACAACCAAATTGGCTCAGCACAAAAGGTTTCTTCAGATGTGGAGCCAATCGGTGCAAAGCGTGTCTACAAGCGGTTAAAACAGATAGTTTTATGTCCTTAAGTAATGATAGAGAATATAAAATTCATGATTTCCTCAATTGTAATTCATCAGGGGTTATATACCTTATAGAATGCACCTTGTGGAAGGTCCACTATGTGGGTTGTACCACAGGTGCGCTGAAAGTCCGTATCAGAAGACATCTTTCTGATGCCATTAATTTGGAAGCCATAAATACATCAGCAGTATCGAGGCATTTTGCGAGAGTTCATAAAGGTGACACCTCATTCTTTAAATATATGGAGATAGAGAAGGTATATAGATCCACACGAGGGGGGGATCATAAGTGCAAACTTCTGAACCGGGAGTCCCTGTGGATTTTCACATTGGATACTACAGGGGTTAAATTCAAGACCGGATCTGATACTGCAGTATTAAGAAATATAATTCTGCATTTATTTCCATGCATGTACACTGGGTACGGAAAGTATTCAGACCCCTTTACATTTTTCACTCTTTGTTTCATTGCAGCCATTTGGTAAATTCTAAAAAGTTCATTTTTTTCTCATTAAAGTACACTCTGCACCCCATCTTAACTGAAAAAAAACAGAAATGTAGAAATTTTTGCAAATTTAATAAAAAAGAAAAACTGAAATATCACACGGGCATAAGTATTCAGACCCTTTGCTCAGTATTGAGTAGAAGCACCTTTTGGGCTAGTACAGCCATGAGTCTTCTTGGAAATGATGCAACAAGTTTTTCACACCTGCATTTTGGGATCCTCTGCCATTCTTCCTTGCAGATCCTCTCCAGTTCCGTCCGGATGAATGGTAAACGTTGGTGGACAGCCATTTTCAGGTCTCTCCAAAGATGCTCAATTGGGTTTAAGTCAGGGCTCTGGCTGGGCCAGTCAAGAATGGTCACATAGTTGTTCTGAAGCCACTCCTTTGTTATTTTAGCTGTGTGCTTAGGGTCATTGTTTTGTTGGAAGGTGAACCTTTGGCCAAGTCTGAGGTGCAGAGCACTCTGGAAGAGGTTTTCATCCAGGATATCTCTGTACTTGGCCGCATTCATGTTTCCTTCAATTGCAACCAATCGTCCTGTCCCTGCAGCTGAAAAACACACCCATAGCATGATACTGCTGTTATGATCTGCTACAAGAACTAAGGAAAGAGAGGAAATCTGTCCATACAATAGGACTAAGCTGATTCCCTACGATGCAGCGGGCAACCTGTTCCTTGTGAACAGACCCGCCTTCGTCCGCGGCTAGTCTGAACGCAGACCTATAGATTAAAGGGAGGGGTCCCTAAAAGAACTAAGGACTGGGACAAAATTGGACACCTCCTGGCAGAAGTAGTAGCAGAAGAAGACAAACAGACAAAAGTACTTAGTGGTCCAAGGACCAAACAAACTAGAGAGATACAGTAGGTACAAAGCACCTGGCTAGATTAAGAGTCAAAGTAACACTGAAGTCCAGCAAAGCCTGAAGGGCGGAGCTGGAATAAATAGGCAGAAGGTCACGTGACCACAAAATAGAAAAAACTAACAGGAGGGTTCTAACAACTGCCACCACCATGTTTCACTGTTGGGATTGTATTAGGCAGGTGATGAGCAGTGCCTGGTTTTCTCCACACATACCACTTAGAATTATCACCAAAAAGTTCTATCTTTGTCTCATCAGACCAGAGAATCTTATTTCTCATAGTCTGGGAGTCCTTCATGTGTTTGTGAGCAAACTCTATGCGGGCTTTCATATGTCTTGCACTGAGGAGAGGCTTCCGTCTGGCCACTCTGCCATAAAGGCCCAACTGGTGGTTGATAGTTGACTTTGTGGAACTTTCTCCCATCTCCCTACTGCATCTCTGGAGCTCAGCCACAGTGATCTTGGGGTTCTTCTTTACCTCTCTCACCAAGGCTCTTCTCCCACGATTGCTCAGTTTGGCTGGACGGCCAGGTCTAGGAAGACTTCTGGTGGTCCCAAACTTCTTCCATTTAAGGATTATGGAGGCCACTGTGCTGTTATGAACCTTGAGTAATGCAGAAATTCTTTTATAACCTTGGCTAGATGTGTGCCTTGCCACAATTCGGTCTCTGAGCTCCTTGGGCAGTTCCTTTGAGCTCATGATTCTCATTTGGTCTGATATGCACTGTGAGCTGTGGGGTCTTATATAGACAGGTGTGTGCCTTTCCAAATCAAGTCCTATCAGTTTAATTAAACACATTTGGACTCCATTGAAGGAGTAGAACCATCTCAAGGAGGATCACAAGGAAATGGACAGCATGTGACTTAAATATGTGTGTCTGAGCAAAGGATCTGAATACTTATGACCATGTGATATTTCAGTTTTTCTTTTTTAATAAATTTGCAAAAAAATTCTACATTGCTGTTTTTTTCAGTCAAGATGGGGTGCAGAGTGTACTTTAATGAGAAAAAAAATGAACTTTTTAGAATTTATCAAATGGCTGCAATGAAACAAAGAGTGAAAAATTTAAAGGAGTCTGAATACTTTCCGTACTCACTGTATGTATCTATATACACTGCTCCAAAAATAAAGGGAACACTTAAAACAACAGAATATAACTCCAAGTAAATCAAACTTCTGTGAAATCAAACTGTCCACTTAGGAAGCAACACTGATTGACAATCAATTTCACATGCTGATGTGCAAATGGAATAGACGATAGATGGAAATTATTGGCAATTATCAAGACACCCTCAATAAAGGAGTGGTTCTGCAGGTGGGGACCACAGACCACATCTCAGTACCAATGCTTTCTGGCTGATGTTTTGGTCACTTTTGAATGTTGGTTGTGCTTTCACACTCGTGGTAGCATGAGACAGACTCTACAACCCACAGATGTTGCTCAGATAGTGCAGCTCATCCAGGATGGCACATCAATGCGAGCTGTGGCAAGAAGGTTGGCTGTGTCCAGAGGCTGTAGGCACTACCAGGAGACAGGCCAGTACACCAGGAGATGTGGAGGGGGCCGTAGGAGGGCAACAACCCAGCAGCAGGACCGCTACCTCCGCCTTTGTGCAAGGAAGAACAGGAGGAGCACTGCCAGAGCCCTGCAAAATGACCTCCAGCAGGCCACAAATGTGCATGTGTCTGCACAAACGGTTAGATACCGACTCCATGAGGGTGGTATGAGGGCCCGACGTCCACAGATAGGGGTTGTGCTCACAGCCCAACACCATGCAGGATGCTTGGCATTTGCCACAGAACACCAGGATTGGCAAAGTCGCCACTCGCGCCCTGTGCTCTTCACAGATGAAAACAGGTTCACACTGAGCACATGTGACAGACGTGACAGAGTCTGGAGGCGCCGTGGAGAGCGACATCCTTCAGCATGACCGGTTTGGCAGTGGGTAATGGTGTGGGGTGGCATTTCTTTGGAGGGCCGCACAGCCCTCCATGTGCTCGCCAGCGGTAGCCTGACTTCCATTAGGTACTGAGATGAGATCCTCAGACCCCTTGTGAGACCATATGCTGGTGCGGTTGGCCCTGGGTTCCTCCTAATGCAGGACAATGCCAGACCTCATGTGGCTGGAGTGTGTCAGCAGTTCCTGCAAGATGAAGGCATTGAAGCTATGGACTGGCCCGCCCGTTCCCCAGACCTGAATCCGATTGAGCACATCTGGGACATCATGTCTCGCTCCATCCACCAACGTTACGTTGCACCACAGACTGTCCAGGAGTTGGCGGATGCTTTAGTCCAGGTCTGGGAGGAGATCCCACAGGAGACCATCCGCAACCTCATCAGGAGCATGCCCAGGCGTTGTAGGGAGGTCATACAGGCACGTGGATATATATATATATATATATATATATATATATATATATATATATATGCCTTTTTGTCATTCTAGTAGTAGGGCCATAACTAAGACATGATTTGTTGAAACGCGTAGGTCTGTAAGCTATGATAGTTGCACATTTGCTGTATTCTTTGTGGAGCAGTGTTTTATATGGCTAATAAAAGCTAAGTTTTAATATTTTTTCTACTAAACAAACCTTTACGCTGGATCATTTGCACTTTTCCCTTGTCTGACTACACTTACGTTTCGCCCTGGTACCACTTATCTGCATCTCCAGAAGTTTCCCATTTCTCTATTATACTCTTCAAATTACATTTTGAGACTTTCTCCTCCTGTTGTTGCACATATTTTTTTTGCCTTCATCTGCACAGGTATCATTAATCTATCAACTATAATGGCCGTACCAGGTCCTGCAGGTCCTGTATCCCGTACACATGACGTGGGCAGTACACGGCATGCCGCTAGTATTTATTCTGAGTCCTCTTATATATGGTGTTAGTTTTACACAATGTTGAGCCTGTGATTTGCAGAGTGAAATGTCTGACTGCTAGAACAGAAGTATACGGCAGATTCTGCAGCATGGATACATAAAGGACGTCCTGGGGGAATATACCTCCCACCAACACTCGTCCAGTCCCTGCCTCACACTAGAGACATTTATAATAACTCCAGGACTATGGAGCTGGTCATTTTCTCATAATCTGTGGCCATTATTAGTGATCTCGCATTGTACGGTAATATCACCCTGGAGGTTGTGAGGTATTTAGTATAATAGCGCCATCTAGAATATACAGTATATATCAGGCGATACTATGCTTTCTATAGTTAGTCGTCTTATGTGCCCTCTATAGCTATCTATTATACTTTATATTTCTTTATAATAATTTATAATAAATTACTCGATAGTTTTACAGCTTTATGATGTTTATTAATCTGCTGTAATTATAAAAGAAAGTCCAACCTTACAGTGGACACAGGTGGAAGTGTCCTCCATGATGGTATAGGCTGAGGTGGAGCAAGTATATAGTCAGTGGGGGATCAAGATGACCAGTATTCCCCAGGGTTCCTTGTTATCAGGGAGGGATCCGGTGTATGCAATCAAAAGATCTTATCCTCTGACCGGCTTTGTGCCATCAACAGGTAATGATCATCCGGCAGTCCGACATCAACTGGTCATCACCCTCCAGCTGTGTGCCATCAACAGGTAATGACCATCCGGCAGTGCGCCATCAACAGGTAATGACCCTCTGGCTATGGCCATCAATAGGTCATCACCCTCCGGCTGTGTGCCATCAACAGGTAATGACCATCTGGCAGTGCGCCATGAACAGGTAATGACCATCCGTCTGTGTGCCATCAACAGGTAATTATCCTCTGTCCGGCTGTGTGCCATCAACAGGTAATGACCCTCTGGCTATGGTCATCAATAGGTCATCACCCTCCGGCTGTGTGCCATCAAATGTTTTTATCTTCTGTCCAGTTTTGTGCCATCAAGAGGTAATGACCCTCCAGCTGTGGGCCATCAACAGGTCATCACCCTTCGGCATTTAGGCTTCTTGTCTTCTGTAAGATGCGATTCTTGAGTCTCCTGGTGTTAAAAAATATTTAAAAAATCACCGATTAAACTAATAATCTATCTAGTACATAAGCATCACAATTTATAATCTATCTAGTGCATAAGTATGACAATTTAGCTCACAGAACATACACTATGCTAAAACATTAGACCCCACAAGCAGAAATTTGCTAAACTAACATAAATATAACTGACAAATCAGTAGAAAAATCGCTATCAATGGCACAGCTCTCTTCACATCAACCTGTAACCATAGTAGATAAGAAATAGAGGACAATGCTCAGTCAGTTATCAACAATTCGGCATGGGGCATCCCACCAGAGACATTATAATATCTAGTAGATTATAGATGGCAATAGAATTTACCAACAAGCACATAGTACGCCAAACTCAAGTACATAGTATGCCAAACCTCGACACGTTTTCCTAAAATAGGTTCATCAGAAGCACATACTAGACAGTGATACTTAGCAAAGCGTTCATAGATATATGCGCCATATGATAAGGTGCTAAAGTGCAAGTGTGTGACGAAATATCCATTCGATTTCAGGTGCAATGCTGCATTGTATGTAGTAAGATGGTGCCCATCAGACAGCATGTATACGACTAACCTGTGATGAAAACACGAGCAATGGGAAAGTTCAAGCAGTTGCCTTCTCAATCTTCCTCGCCTCTAAGACATCTAAGGAAGCATCTTCTCTTGATTTTGGGTTGAGGTGTTGTAGGCATTTCAGGCTCTGGCATTCTAGGTTCTGACATACTAGGTTCTGACATGGTAGGTTCTGGTGTTCTAGGTTCTGGTGCTCTTGGCTCTGGAATTCTGGGTTGTTGGCTTCTCTGAAAAATCAGTAACCTCTCTTTAAGCTCCGTGGAACTTCGAGCTCTTCTTCCTATATTGTTGTGAGGGATCGTTCTGACCCAGACAATATCACTGAACGCCACTTTATAGTTGCAACTAGGAACCTTTTTCGCATCCTGCGGTGCAGGAGCCATGGATGGAGTAGAACATTTGCCATTGGGCAGGACAGGTGTTCTCCTGGAGTCTTGCTCCTGAATCTGAGGGATGCAAATCGGCTCCTTACAAGCACTTTGTTCCTTCAGAATGGTTTTGTTCTCAGGAGTTTTCTGATTGTTTCACCAGGTTCAGACATTGCCCACTTGCTCAGGACAAGACTTAAGGCCAAATACTCTAGTATTGTCAGTAGTGTCATCACCGCAACAAAAACTGCGTCACGGAAGAGCCAAAGAGGAAGATTGATGGAAGCTTGATAGGTGCTTCTCCTGAGATCCACGGGTAGTGGGTCATCCTATAATAAAGAAAAAAAACATAATAAAGTCCTGTATATTTATACCCAATCCAGTCAAACAGAGAGCCCTTGTTATTATACAGTGATGGATACATTATCAAGCAACTTTCAGAAATATCCCATTGAGAAGATCAGGAAGAAGTTTGGGATTCACCTCCAGGGTCCATGGAATATTGTTTACAGTTGGACTTTCATATGACGCACGGTCACGTGTCCAGTATGAGAAGTCCTGCAAGAGGCGATATTCTCATTAGCTGATCCTTGTGACCTCCATATTGATGAGAACATACTCGCCCTCAGTGTACTGTAATGTGGGGGGTAGAGCAACGTAAAGCACAGAAATGATAGGATGATACTCATCATCTCCAGAGGTCTCTCAGCACCAAGGTATGGTCAATGAGATACAAGCTGCAGATGGGCCGAGGCTTCTAATATACCCAGGGGTGACATCACAAAGCCCTCTGTGACATCATTGCACAGTTCTATCCATCATGTCACTAATACTTTGGACCTAACTAAATGTCTAAAAGAGAACCCTTCCACATGATTTCCAATCACGGAGCAGCTTCAGTTTTTCAAGAAAAGTTTAAAAAATATAATCTGTGCTGTGATTGGTCACAATGGCACATGAAGCAGAACGTCTTTAGATCTTTTAAAGGGAAAGTGTCAGCAATTTTTTTACAATTGTAAAATTGTAAAGTATTTATATTTATATATAAATACACATATATATTTAAAAAGGTTTTAATGGTATAAAATCTGAAAAAAATATTTTAACTCTTTTGATGTTTTCATCTTGTAAACACTAGGGGGAGCAGCTGCTGATATTTCCATGAAAACAGAATACAGCTAGCTCGCATTACGACTGCAGTAAAAGTGGGCGGGATCTGCTCACATGGGTGTGATGTCACTCCTCCCCTTCTGGGCGTTTGCAAAAAGGTAAATGAGACTGTAGTTTAGGATCACAGTGCGGAGCGATCACTGGTGACTGCAAAGTGATATATAAGGGACAACACCAAAGTCATTAATCACTACAAGGACAAGGCAGGAATGTGGGAGTCAGAGGGGTCACCCCACACTTATATCCCCTCTGACTGTCACTTCCTAAGCTCCTTTCCCTGCCATAACCTCTTATTCCCGCAGGTAAATTCTTACAGGACCCCCCTCCCCATCCCCTTCCCCTGCCGCAGCTGATTCTAAACGTCCTCCATATGTAATAATAGACAGGTACTCACCGGCAGCCTATGGTAATTCACAGGGTAGAACAGGGTACAGCACAGAAACAATATGGCGATCCTCATTGTCTCCAGGGGGTATCTCAGCACCAAGATATGGCCAATGAGATATGAGCTCCAGGTGGATGGAGCCCCCTTATATACCCCAAGGGTGACATCACAACGCCCTCTGTGACATCATCACCCACAACATTCAGTCACATGACATCACCCAGCACCAGCATCATGTGACCCAGCGTAAATAGAAAGTCCTTGTTGCCTATAGCAACTATTCAAAACTAAGTTTAAACTTTTCCAACAGCTAAAGGCGGCTCTGTGATGGCAGTTTCTTCTTGTGGACGGTTGTGATAAATCTGCAGAACATCTACATAACGCGACATGTAGAAAATCCTGTCTTTTCCCCTCTGTTCTTCCTCTGGTGCTACAGAGACCGATAGAAGGAGCTTTTCCAGACCTTACAGTGCACAATATGGGACCTAATCACTGATATCCCAGATCTCCTCAGTACAAGCATACCGCCAACCTATGAGGACTAGAAAGAGGGCGAAACCATGCGGCACGCGTAGTCTGGCCACGCCCCTATCCACACCCCAAGCCACGCCCTTTTTATACTTTGGCAGGAGGAGATGTCTGTACAAAGCGCAAGTTATCAAAAGGCTGAAGGAACACTTTATCAACATGAATGAAGGTTTTGAAGGGCATCCACTGTCCCGGCACTACCGGAAGTTCCACAACCAATCTGATAAGGACACTAAGTTTTGTGGGATCCGATTAGTCCCCAGAAAATGGAGGGGAGGTGATTACCTGAGATTAATGTCGCGGATGGAATCCAAATGGTTCTTCACATTAAATAGCTTGGCTCTGAAGGGCCTTAATCACGAGAGTCAGCTGTATGCCTTCAACTCGCAGCGGTATATACTGTATGTATTTTTTATCCCAGTACCAATTGAACATTTACATTGCACTTTTATGAACCTCCTTATATTTTATCAATATAATATGTCTTTTGGATATATTCCTTTGAATCCACCTATTTTATATCTGTATTTGTTTCTATACATTGATACCCCTATTGGAGATACAATATAATGTTTTTATTTTTCTCCTTCATTTTTTCCTTTTTATCTCTGGATGGTACTAAGTGCCGAATTTATACTATCCTGGTAATATACACTGATTAACAGACTGTTTTTTATAGCCATCAGAAATATAAGTATATAATTTTTATTCATTTTTAACTAATTGTGAAAGTTTGAACAAAGTCTTTTTTATTATTATTTTTTTCACACACAGTCTATTCTTATTGGAATTCTATCTTAGTTCTATTGCACCTCCATATGTCCTTTTGCACCGTCTTGATAGTATTGGATCTTCCTGCATTTCTTTGTTTGTATTATCTTTGTGGGGGGCGTTTGGACTTTATTAGGTTACCAGTTTGACTACCAGCGAGAAGCTGACGAAGAGGAACTGTGAGTCCTCGAAACGCGTAGTTTTTTTGGCCTATACAGGACATCGAAGGAGAAGGAGAGAGTCAATGCACAGGGATAAGCCCTCCTGATATCCAGAAGATATATATAACCATATCATATTATTGATACAAAATATAAATGCACAGAGTCAATAAAATCACTTAAAAACACCAAACCCCATCCTTACTTTGCAAGATACCTATTCCAAAAGTGTATCTAGTTTTTCTGGCACCCGGTGCAGCAGGGGCTGGCTGGCAAATTTTAGCCTGGGGGGCAAGCACACAGCAGTGGCCCATGAGTAGCGGCCCATCCTTAACATGTTTATTACCAGATGCATCATAAGCCTATATTCACACGACCGTATTGTCTAAGTGCTGCCCGTGAAAAAACCTGACAGCACTTGGACCAGTTCAGATGAGTGTTTGTAGTGGTCAGACATAGTACATATTATTCTTATGTATTACTTAATGTTGAGCGATACCTTCCGATATCGGGAAATATCGGATCGGATTGGATCGGACCGATACCCAAAAAGTATCGGATGTCGCCGATTCCGATACCGGAAACCAATGCAAGTCAATGGGACGCTAATATCGGAATGCCATCCCAGCGTGAGAGAATTCTCCTGATTGTTTAAAAGCCGGCGGGCGGTAAAAAGCCGCCGGCTTTTAAACAATCACACAGCCCCATACTGCTTCCCCGCAGCCTCCCACCCCGATCCTGCGCTCCCCCCGCCACCTCACATCCCGATCGTAAGTTAGGACCGGGCGGGGAGCGCAGCACCAAGGAGCAGGGAGCGAAGGACCCAGGCGGGGAAGCCGGCAGGGAAAAGACTTCACCGCCGGCTTTCCCGTTCTGTGCTGCGCTCTCCCGCCGGTTATTTCAAATGAACAGCTGAGGTATCAGGTGATGCTGATCAGCTGTTCATTTGAAGTAGCTGTGGTGCCCTCAGAGGGTTCATGTGAGTTCATGCTTCACTGCATGAACTCACATGAACTTTCCCACGGCCGCACAGGTCAGCCTCACCTCCCAGACCATCAGACCCATCATGATTGGTGTGTGCGCGGGTGTCTGTGCGATGTGTGCGGGTGTGTGCGCGATGTCTGCGGGTGTCTGCGTGCAGGCAGACATAGGCCGATGTGACACTACTACTCCCATCGGCCTATGTCTGTCCCCCGTCCACTCGTGCCAGCAGGATCAGCTCGATGGGAGCAGTAGTTCCCATCAGCCTGATCCTGCTATTTAAACTGCCCCATATGTTATTTTTGCCCCTATACATCTTTTATGTTTTTAGGCCCCCCATATATTTTTTTTGTTTTTGGTCCCCAATAAATTTTAAATACATTTTTCATTGGTGGCCAGTGGTTACCTAAAATAAATTAGTTCATACATTACCTGATCGCCACCTAAAATAAAGTAAAAAATAAAAAACTACACCTATACTCACCTAGACACCTAATTCCCCGAAGCCATCGATCTCCTGTAATAAAATATAAAATAATAAACCACAACCTTATCCTTACCCCTCCGTAGTAGTCCACGAGTGTCCCACGAAGATCTCCAGTTTAGAGCAGCCACATAAAATGTGACCGCTCTAAACCGCTGCCGCCGCTAGAATGACGGGGCCGTAAAGCAGCCCCATCATTGCATAAGCGGGTTCGCCGGAGTTCAGGCAGGGCTGCTCCGGTTAGCTCCTTTACGGCCCTGCTGTACCGTGAGAAATTCCCACGGTACAGCAGTGCCGTAAAGGAGGTCTCCGGAGCTGCGCTGACTGAATGCACTCCGGAGACCTCAGTCAGGGGCTCACGCTGCCGGGAGCGGACGTGTTCCCGGCAGTGTGAGCTTACAGCGGCAATGACAGCTGTCACTATCTCCAGATGTGACAGCTGTGCATGGGAGATCAGCGCAGGAACGTGGACAGGTAACTATTTTTTTTTAGTAAACTAAGAATTAAATAAAATGGTGTGTTTTATTTCAAATAAATTATTTTTTTCTGGGTGTAGTGTGTGTTTTTTCTTTTTAACACTTTGTAGGTTAGTAATGGGGGTGTCTTATATACACCTCTCCATTACTAACCTGGGCTTGATGTCAGCTAGCATTATAAGCTGACATCAACCCCAGCCCTATTACCCCACTGCCACCTCTACAGGGCAGTGGGAAGAGCGAGGCTAAGTGCCAGAATTGGCACATCCTATGGATGCGCCATTTCTGGGGCGGCTGACGGCTGGTGTTTCTAGCCTGGGAGGTGGCCAATATTCATGGTACCCTTCCTGGGCTATTAATAGCAGCCCCCAGCTGTCTGCCTAGCCTTTGCTAGCTATTAAAATAGGGGGGACCCCACACCATTTTTTTTTGGGTCCCCCATTTTAATAGCTAGTAAAGGCTAGGTATTCAGCTGGGGACTGATATTAGTAGCCTGGGAAGCTCCGTGGGTATTACCCCTTTCCCAGGCTTCAAACATCTGCCCCAGCCGTCTGCTTAACCTCCGCTACAGACTAAAATTGTGGGGGATCCCACGCCAATTTTTTTTAAAATAAATCCTTTATTTTAACACTAAATGACACTTGAGGGGTTAATAAAGATGCCGTCCCTAAATTATTATTTATTTTTTAATAAATTTTTCCCAAAAATTTTGACGTGGGCTTCGCCATATTTTTGTATGCCAGCAGGTACAGCATCCAGAAACGGGCTGCCCCCAACTCCAAGCTGCCTATTTGTACCTGGCCGGACACAACAATATAGGGAAGCCCTTTTTTTTTATTATTATTATTTCATGAATTTCATGAAATATTTAAAAAAAAAAATATGTGGGGCTTCGCCCTATTTTTGTGTCCAGCCAGGTACAACTAAGCAGCTGGGGGCTGGAATCCACAGCGCAGGGTGGTCCAAGCTTTGTGGACCCCCCTGCTGCGAACTGCAGTCTGCAGCCACCCCAGAAAATATTGCGTTCATAGAAGCGCCATCTTCTGGCGCTGTATCCAGCTCATCCAGGGCCCTGGTGCGGTGGCTCACTGGTAATAAAGGGGTTAGGGCCAGCTTTGTATCATCCGCTGGCCCTAAGCCCGAAATTCATGGGGTCACGCCAATATTAGGCTATGTGCCCACGATGCAGAAATGAAGCAGAAATTTTCCTGACCATTTCCGAATCTCCTTGCCAGTAAAACGCATGCGGATTCTATGTGTGTTTTTGACGCGTTTTTGAAGCATTTTTGAAGACAAATAAAGTTAGTGAAGAAAAAAAAAAAAAAAGGCCAATTTGATGTCATTTCCTAGTCCAACCCCTAATCAATGTATAAAAAAATAAATAAAAAAAAGGTGGGCTCACGCGTATTTTTAAGGAAAAGAGGGAAAGCTGAGGGCTGATTTAATAGTCTGGGAAGTAGCCAAGGATCATGGCCCCTTCCCTTGCTATTAATATCAGTCCGCAGCAGTTAGCTTAGGCTTTACAGCCCATTCTACAGGTGGGACCCCCCCCCCCAAAAAAAAAAATAGGGTCCCCCTATAAATTGGAGCCAGCAAAGGCTAGGCGGACAGCTGCGACCTGATATTAATAGCCTAGAAAGGGGCCATGGTTATAGGCCCCTTCCCAGGCTATAATATCAGCCCTCAGCCGCCCCAGATTTGGCACATCCTATTTGTGCGCCAAATCTGGCGCTTAGCCTCGCTTTTCCACACTGCCCTGGTGCGGTGGCAGGGGGTAAAAGTGGTGGGGTTCATGTCAGCGCCAGCTGCCATGAAGCCCAGGTTAGTAATGATGGGCGTCTATAAGACACCCCCATTACTAACCTACAAAGTGTTAGAAAGAAAAAACACACACTACACCCAGAAAAAAATAATTTATTTGAAATAAATCACACCATTTTATTTAATTCTTAGTTTACTAAAAAAAAAAAAAATAGTTACCTGTCCACCTTCCTGCGCTGATCTCCCATGCACAGCTGTCACATCTGGAGATGTGACAGCTGTCATTTCTGCTGTAAGCTCACACTGCCGGGAACACGTCCGCTCCCGGCAGCGTGAGCCCCTGACTGAGGTCACCAGAGTGCATTCAGTCAGCGCAGCTCTGGTGACCTCCTTTACGGCCCTGCTGTACCGTGGGAATTTCTCACGGTCAGGAGCAGCGCTGCCTGAACTCCGGAAAATTTCTGCTTCATTTCTGCATCGTGGGCACATAGCCTAATATTGGCGTGACCCCATGAATTTCGGGCTTAGGGCCAGCGGATAATACAAAGCTGGCCCTAACCCCTTTATTAGCCAGTGAGCCACCACACCAGGGCCCTGGATGAGCTGGATACAGCGCCAGAAGATGGCGCTTCTATGAACGCAACATTTTCTGGGGTGGCTGCGGACTGCAGTTCGCAGCAGGGGGGGCCCACAAAGCTTGGGCCACCCTGCGCTGTGGATTCCAGCCCCCAGCTGCTTAGTTGTACCTGGCTGGACATAAAAATAGGGCGAAGCCCCACGTATTTTTTTTTTAACTTATTTTATGAAATTCATGAAATAATAAAAAAAAAAGGGCTTCCCTATATTGTTGTGTCCGGCCAGGTACAAATAGGCAGCCGGGAGTTGGGGGCAGCCCGTTCCTGGATGCTGTACCTGCTGGCATACAAAAATATGGCGAAGCCCACGTCAAAATTTTGGGAAAAATTAATTAAAAAATAAATAATAATTTAGGGACGGCATCTTTATTAACCCCTCAAGTGTCATTTAGTGTTAAAATAAAGGATTTATTAAAAAAAAAATTGGCGTGGGATCCCCCATAATTTTAGTCTCTAGCGGAGGTTAAGCAGACGGCTGGGGCAGATGTTTGAAGCCTGGGAAGGGGGTAATACCCACGGAGCTTCCCAGGCTACTAATATCAGCCCCCAGCTGAATATCTAGCCTTTACTAGCTATTAAAATGGGGGACCCCCCCAAAAAAATGATGTGGGGTCCCCCCTATTTTAATAGCTAGCAAAGGCTAGGCAGACAGCTGGGGGCTGATATTAATAGCCCAGGAAGGGTGCCATGAATATTGGCCCCCTCCCAGGCTAGAAACACCAGCCGTCAGCCGCCCCAGAAATGGCGCATCCATAGGATGCGCCAATTCTGGCACTTAGCCTCGCTCTTCCACGCTGCCCTGGTGCGGTGGCAGGGGGTAATTGATGTGGGGTTCATGTCAGCGCCAGCTGCCATGAAGCCCAGGTTAGTAATGGAGAGGTGTCTAAGACACCCCCATTACTAACCTACAAAGTGTTAAAAAGAAAAAACACACACTACACCCAGAAAATTTATTTGAAATAAAACACACCATTTTATTTAATTCTTAGTTTACTAAAAAAAATAGTTACCTGTCCACGTTCCTGCGCTGATCTCCCATGCACAGCTGTCACATCTGGAGATGGTGACAGCTGTCATTGCTGCTGTAAGCTCACACTGCCGGGAACACGTCCGCTCCCGGCAGCGTAAGCCTCTGACTGAGGTCACCGGAGTGCATTCAGTCAGCGCAGCTCCGGAGACCTCCTTTACGGCACTGCTGTACCGTGGGAATTTCTCACGGTACAGCAGGGCCGTAAAGGAGCTAACCGGAGCAGTGCTGCCTGAACTCCGGCGAACCCGCTTATGCAATGATGGGGCTGCTTTACGGCCCCGTCATTCTAGCGGCGGCAGCGGTTTAGAGCGGTCACATTTTATGTGGCTGCTCTAAACTGGAGATCTTCGTGGGACACTCGTGGACTACTACAGAGGGGTAAGGATAAGGTTGTGGTTTATTATTTTATATTTTATTACAGGAGATCGATGGCTTCGGGGAATTAGGTGTCTAGGTGAGTATAGGTGTAGTTTTTTATTTTTTACTTTATTTTAGGTGGCGATCGGCGGGGACAGGTAATGTATGAATTAATTTATTTTAGGTAACCACTGGCCACCAATGAAAAATGTATTTAAAATTTATTGGGGACCAAAAACAAAAAAAATATATGGGGGGCCTAAAAACATAAAAGATGTATAGGGGCAAAAATAACATATGGGGCAGTTTAAATAGCAGGATCAGGCTGATGGGAACTACTGCTCCCATCGAGCTGATCCTGCTGGCACGAGTGGACGGGGGACAGACATAGGCCGATGGGAGTAGTAGTGTCACATCGGCCTATGTCTGCCTGCACGCAGACACCCGCAGACATCGCGCACACACCCGCACACATCGCACAGACACCCGTGCACACACCAATCATGATGGGTCTGATGGTCTGGGAGGTGAGGCTGACCTGTGCGGCCGTGGGAAAGTTCATGTGAGTTCATGCAGTGAAGCATGAACTCACATGAACCCTCTGAGGGCACCGCAGCTACTTCAAATGAACAGCTGATCAGCATCACCTGATACCTCAGCTGTTCATTTGAAATAACCGGCGGGAGAGCGCAGCACAGAACGGGAAAGCCAGCGGTGTAGTCTTTTCACTGCCGGCTTCCCCGCCCGGGTCCTTCGCTCCCTGCTCCTTGGTGCTGCGCTCCCCGCCCGGTCCTAACTTACGATCGGGATGGGAGGTGGCGGGGGGAGCGCAGGATCGGGGTGGGAGGCTGCGGGGAAGCAGTATGGGGCTGTGTGATTGTTTAAAAGCCGGCGGCTTTTTATCGCCCGCCGACTTTTTACCGCCCGCCGGCTTTTAAACAATCAGGAGAATTCTCTCACGCTGGGATGGCATTCCGATATTAGTGTCCCATTGACTTGCATTGGTTTCCGGTATCGGAAACGGCGATATCCGATACTTTTGGGTATCGGTCCTATCCAATCTGATCCGATATTTCCCGATATCGGAAGGTATCGCTCAACACTACTCCTGACCCCACACATAAACTTCAGCTCATCCAGCACCATGACAACCAGCACAGCAGAGTCCTGCATCCACTGAGGCCCCTGATCATGTGACCCCTGACTCCTCCCATCCTGTGACCTCATCACAGCTCCTGTGCGCACAGAGCAGCCATATATGTGGTGGCGGCTCTGCAGGTGGAGGTATGTGGGGATCCCCCATTACTGGGCGCAGGGGGCATTAACTCCTTGAGCACGGAGACTCTTTTGGGGTCTTGTGTTGCCCCTTTATAAGAATCATAAGGTTTTTGTTCTGTTTCCTGTAATAGATACATACGACCCAACTATGGAGACAGGAAGGGAGGAAACGTATTGTTCTCATAGTACAGGGCCCCTTTACTGGCCCCACAGTGTAATGCCCCCATTAAGCCCCTTATACAGAATGTATGATGCCCCCACACAGTGTAATGCCCCCATTATGCCCCTTATGTAGGATGCATGATGCCCCCCACAGTGTAATGCCCCCATTATACCCCTTATGCAGTATGTATGATGCCCCCACACAGTGTAATGCCCCCATTATGCCCCTTATGCAGGATGCATGATGCCCCCACACAGTGTAATGCCCCCATTATGCCCCTTATGCAGGATGTATGATGCCCCCACACAGTGTAATGCCCCCATTATGCCCCTTATGCAGTATGTATGATGCCCCCCACACAGTGTAATGCCCCCATTATGCCCTTTATGCAGGATGTATGATGCCCCCACACAGTGTTATGCCCCTTATGCAGGATGTATGATGCCCCCACACAGTGTAATGCCCCCATTATGCCCCTTATGCAGGATGTATGATGCCCCCACACAGTGTAATGCCCCCATTATGCCCCTTATGCAGTATACATGATGCCCCCACACAGTGTAATGCCCCCATTATGCTCCTTATGCAGTATGTATGATGCCCCCACACAGTGTAATGCCCCCATTATGCCCCTTATGCAGTATGTATGATGCCCCCACACAGTGTAATGCCCCATTATGCCCCTTATACAGTATATATGATGCTCCCACACAGTGTAATGCCCCCATTATGCCCCTTATACAGGATGTATGATGCTACCACACAATGTAATGCCCCCATTATGCCCCTTATGCAGGATGTATGATGCCCCCATTATGCCCCTTATGCAGTATGTATGATGCCCCCACACAGTGTATTGCCCCCATTATGCCCCTTATGCAGTATGTATGATGCCCCAAAAAGTGTAATGCCCCCATTATGCCCCTTATGTAGTATGTATTATGCCCCCACACAGTGTAATGCCCCCATTATGCCCCTTATGCAGTATGCAGGACATTGCCAGACCTCATGTGGCTGGAGTGTGTCAGCAGTTTCTGCAAGGTGAAGGCATTGAAGCTATGGACTGGCCCGCCTGTTCCCCAGACCTGAATCCGATTGAGCACATCTGGGACATCATGTCTCGCTCCATCCACCAACGTCGCATTGCACCACTGACTGTTCAGGAGTTGGCTGATGCTTTAGTCTAGGTCTGGGAGGAGATCCCACAGGAGACCATCCGCAACCTCATCAGGAGCATGCCCAGGCATTGTAGGGGGGTCATACAGGCACGTGGAGGCCACACACAATACTGAGCTTTCATCTGTGAAGAGCAGAGGGCACCAGTGGCGACTTTGCCAATCCTGGTGTTCTGTGGCAAATGTCAAGCGTCCTGCACTGTGTTGGGCTGTGAGCACAACCCCCATCTGTGGACATCGGGCCCTCATACCACCCTCATAGAGTCGGTTTCTAACCGTTTGTGCAGACACATGCACATTTGTGGCCTGCTGGAGGTCATTTTGCAGGGCTCTGGCAGTGCTCCTCCTGTTCCTCCTTGCACAAAGGAGGAGGTAACGGTCCTGTTGCTGGGTTGTTGCCCTCCTATGGCTCCCTGCACATCTCCTGGTATCTGCTCCATGCTCTGGACACTGTGCTGACAGACACAGCTACACTTCTTTCCACAGCTCGCATTGATGTGCCATCCTGGATGAACGGCACTACCTGAGCAACTTCTGTGGGTTGTACTGTAGACACTGCCTAATGCTAATGTACCTCTAGGGGTGAGAGCAATGGCAAAATGAAAAAGTGACCAAAACAACAGCCAAAAAGGATGAGATCAGAGAAATGGTCTGTGGTCCCCACCTGCAGAACCACTCCTTTATAGGGGGTGTCTTGCTAATTGACTATCATTTCTACCAGTTGTCTGCTCCATTTGCACAACAGCAGGAGAAATTGATTCACAATCCGTGTTGCTTCATTCATGGACAGGTAGATTTCACTGAAGTGTTATTGACTTGGAGTTACATTGTGTTGTTTAAGTGTTCCCTTTATTTTTTGAGCAGTGTGTGTATATATAATATATTTACATATTTTTATTGATCATATTAAAATTGTACATATACACTGTGTTCCAAATTATTATGCAAATAATATTTTCTCAGATTTTCCCAAATTACCTATATGAATTGCAGTCACTGTAATTTTCCAGTCAATAACTATTAGAGTACAATTGAAAGGTTTTTATACAAACTGCCTATGATAACAGTATATTTTTAAAAAAATAAAAAACTCAAACTGCACTCAAAATGCATGTTCCAAATTATTATGCACAGCAGAATTTTCAACCTTTTCATTTTAATAAAGAACAAAATAATTGTCATTTTTGAAATTATAAGCATTAGCAGGTTATTAGAAACTGAAATCAAACAGTTTTCAACTCAAAACTTTATTCTAGGTGATGTTACATTTGCACATAGGACCCCTTGTTCGAAAGAAGCTTCTGAACTCTCTCGTCCATTGAATTTGTCAGGTTTTGGATGGTTTCTGCTTCAATTGTTTTGCATGAGGACAGAATACCCTCCCAGAGCTGTTGCTTAGATGTGAACTGCCTCCCGCCATCATAGACACGCCTTTTAATGATGCTCCAGAGGTTCTGAATGGGGTAGAGGTCAGGGGAGCATGGGGGTCACACCATAAGTTTGTCCCCTTTTATGCCCATATCAGCCAGAGATGCAGATGTTTTATGTGCAGCATGAGACGGTGCATTATCATGCATAAAAATGATCTTGATGGTCCAGATGGATGGAGTGGAGGATGGCTGGTTGATGGACTCCCCATGCAAACACGGCTACGGCGCTAACAAGGAGGAGGTGGAGTAATGTTTTGGGCTGGAATCATGGGGAGAGGGATTGTCGGCCCTTTTAGGATCCCTGAAGGGGTAAAGATGAACTCCATAATGTATGTTGAGTTTCTCAAACAGCACTTGCTTCCATGGTTCAAGAAGAAGAACCGTGTATTCCGCAGCAAGATCATTTTCATGCATGATAATGCCCCGTCTCATGCTGCACATAACACATCTGCATCTCTGGCTGCTGTGGGCATAAAAGGGGACAAACTTATGGTGTGGCCCCCATGCTCCCCTGACCTCAACCCCATTGAGAACCTCTGGAGCATCATCAAAAGGAGTGTCTATGATGGCGGGAGGCAGCTCACATCTAAGCAACAGCTCTGGGAGGGTATTCTGTCCTCATGCAAAACAATTGAAGCAGAAACCATCCAAAACCTGACAAATTCAATGGACGAGAGAGTTCAGAAGCTCATTTCGAACAAGCGGTCCTATGTGCAAATGTAACATCACCTAGAATAAAGTTTTGAGTTGAAAACTGTTTGATTTCAGTGTGTAATAACCTGCTAATGCTTAGAATTTCAAAAATGACCATTTTTTTGTTCTTTATTAAAATGAAAAGGTTGAAAACTCTGCTGTGCATAATAATTTGGAACATGCATTTTGAGTGCAGTTTGAGTTTTGTTTATTTTTTTAAATATACTGTTATCATAGGCAGTTTGTACAAAAACCTTTCAGTTGTACTCTAATAGTTATTTGACTGGAAAATTACAATGACTGCAATTCATATAGGTAATTTGGGAAAATCTGAGAAAATATTATTTGCATAATAATTTGGAACACAGTGTATACAGACCACAAAGTATGGCAGTATCAGCGATCAAGCAGACAAGGGCTGGAGAGAGCAGGAGAGACGTTAGAAAGACGCTCGAGAGAGAGAGAGCAGGAGAGACGCTCGAGAGAGAGAGAGAGCAGGAGAGCCCTCAAGATCAGGAGAGACGCTCGAGAGAGAGAGAGCAGGAGAGACGCTCGAGAGAGAGAGCAGGAGAGACGCTCGAGAGAGAGCAGGAGAGACGCTCGAGAGAGAGAGCAGGAGAGACGCTCGAGATCAGGAGAGACGCTCGAGAGAGAGAGAGCAGGAGAGGCGCTCGAGAGAGAGAGCAGGAGAGACGCTCGAGAGAGAGCAGGAGAGACGCTCGAGAGAGAGAGCAGGAGAGACGCTCGAGAGAGAGAGCAGGAGAGACGCTCGAGAGAGAGAGCAGGAGAGACGCTCAAGATCAGGAGAGACGCTCGAGAGAGAGAGCAGGAGAGGCGCTCGAGAGAGAGAGCAGGAGAGACGCTCGAGAGAGAGCAGGAGAGACGCTCGAGAGAGAGAGCAGGAGAGACGCTCGAGAGAGAGAGAGCAGGAGAGACGCTCGAGAGAGAGAGAGAGAGAGCAGGAGAGACGCTCAAGATCAGGAGAGACGCTCAAGATCAGGAGAGACGCTCGAGAGAGAGAGAGCAGGAGAGACGCTCGAGAGAGAGCAGGAGAGACGCTAGAAAGACGCTCGAGAGAGAGAGAGCAGGAGAGAAGCTCGAGAGAGAGAGCAGGAGAGACGCTCAAGATCAGGAGAGACGCTCGAGAGAGTGAGAGCAGGAGAGACGCTCGAGAGAGAGCAGGAGAGACGCTAGAAAGACGCTCGAGAGAGAGAGAGCAGGAGAGACGCTCGAGAGAGAGAGCAGGAGAGACGCTCGAGAGAGAGCAGGAGAGACGCTCGAGAGAGAGAGAACAGGAGAGACGCTCGAGAGAGAGAGAGCAGGAGAGACGCTCGAGAGAGAGAGAGAGCAGGAGAGACGCTTGAGAGAGAGAGAGCAGGAGAGACGCTCGAGAGAGAGAGCAGGAGAGACGCTCGAGAGAGAGAGAGCAGGAGAAACGCTCGAGAGAGAGAGCAGGAGAGACGCTCGAGAGAGAGAGCAGGAGAGACGCTCGAGAGAGAGAGCAGGAGAGACGCTCGAGAGAGAGAGAGCAGGAGAGACGCTCGAGAGAGAGAGCAGGAGAGACGCTCGAGAGAGAGAGAGCAGGAGAGACGCTCGAGAGAACAGGAGAGACGCTCGAGAGAGAGAGAGCAGGAGAGATGCTCGAGAGAGAGAGCAGGAGAGACGCTCGAGAGAGAGAGCAGGAGAGACGCTCGAGAGAGAGAGAGCAGGAGAGATGCTCGAGAGAGAGAGAGCAGGAGAGACGCTAGAGAGAGAGAGACGCTCGAGAGAGAGAGCAGGAGAGACGCTCGAGAGAGAGAGAGCAGGAGAGACGCTCGAGAGAGAGAGAGACGCTCGAGAGAGAGCAGGAGAGAAGCTCGAGAGAGAGAGCAGGAGAGACGCTCGAGAGAGAGCAGGAGAGACGCTCGAGAGAGAGCAGGAGAGACGCTCGAGAGAGAGAGAGCAGGAGAGACGCTCGAGAGAGAGAGCAGGAGAGACGATCGAGAGAGAGAGCAGGAGAGACGCTAGAGAGAGAGAGACGCTCGAGAGAGAGAGCAGGAGAGAAGCTCGAGAGAGAGAGCAGGAGAGAAGCTCGAGAGAGAGAGCAGGAGAGACGCTCGAGAGAGAGCAGGAGAGACGTTCGAGAGAGAGAGCAGGAGAGACGCTCGAGAGAGAGAGCAGGAGAGACGCTCGAGAGAGAGAGCAGGAGAGACGCTCGAGAGAGAGAGAGCAGGAGAGACGCTCGAGAGAGAGAGCAGGAGAGACGCTCGAGAGAGAGAGAGCAGGAGAGACGCTCGAGAGAGAGAGCAGGAGAGACGCTCGAGAGAGAGAGAGCAGGAGAGACGCCCGAGAGAAAGAGCAGGAGAGAAGCTAGAGCGAGAGAGCAGGAGAGACGCTCGAGAGAGAGCAGGAGAGATGCTCGAGAGAGAGAGCAGGAGAGACGCTCGAGAGAGAGAGCAGGAGAGACGCTCGATAGAAAGCAGGAGCAACTGTCAATCACTTCATCACTATATGACTCAGTAATGATACCTATAGCATATTACTCAGGGTGACAACATGGCAGGTCACAGAGTTACTTTCATGATCTAGATTTGCTAAATTGGAGACATATCATGATACAGAGCCCATGTCCATGACTTATGTCAGCTCCAAAGTGAAATATGTATTGAAAAAAATAAAAAAAAATTATATATATACACACACATATACATACACTGCTCAAAAAAATAAAGGGAACACTCCTATAACACATCCTAGATCTGAATGAATGAAATATTCTCATTGAATATTTTGTTCTGTACAAAGCTGAATGTGCAGACAACAAAATCACATAAAAATCATCAATGGAAATCAAATTTATTAACTAATGGAGGCCTGGATTTGGAGCCACCCCCAAAATTAAAGTGGAAAAACACACTACAGGCTGATCCAACTTTGATGTAATGTCCTTAAAACAAGTCAAAATGAGGTTCAGTATTGTGTGCGGCCTCCACGTGCCTGTATGACCTCCCTACAACGCCTGGGCATGCTCCTGATGAGGTGGTCTCCTGTGGGATCTCCTCCCAGACCTGGACTAAAGCATCCGCCAACTTCTGGAAAGTCTATGGTGCAACGTGACGTTGGTGGATGGAGCGAGACATGATGTCCCAGATGTGCTCAATCGGATTCAGGTCTGGGGAACGGGTGGGACAGTCCATAGCTTCAATGCCTTCATCTTGCAGGAACTGCTGACACACTCCAGCCACATGAGGTCTGGCATTGTCCTGCATTAGGAGGAACCCAGGGCAAACCTCACCAGCATATGGTCTCACAAGGGGTCTGAGGATCTCATCTCGGTACCTAATGGCAGTCAGGCTACCTCTGGCGAGCACATGGAGGGCTGTGCGGCCCTCCAAAGAAATGCCACTCCACACCATTACTGACCCACTGCCAAACCGGTCATGCTGAAGGATGTTGCAGGCACCAGATCGCTCTCCGCGGCGCCTCCAGACTCTGTCATGTCTGTCACATGTGCTCAGTGTGAACCTGCTTTCATCTGTGAAGAGCACAGGGCGCCAGTGGCGACTTTGCCAATCCTGGTGTTCTGTGGCAAATGCCAAGCGTCCTGCACAATGTTAGGATGTGATCACAACCCCCATCTGTGGACGTCGGGCCTTCATACCACCCTCATGGAGTCGGTTTCTAACCGTTTGTGCAGACACATGAACATTTGTGGCCTGCTGGAGGTCATTTTGCAGGGCTCTGTCAGTGCTCCCCCTGTTCCTCCTTGCACAAAGGCGGAGGTAGCGGTACTGCTGCTGGGTTGTTGCCCTCCTACGGCCCCCTCCTTGTCTCCTGGTGTACTGGCCTGTCTCCTGGTAGCACCTCCAGCCTCTGGACACTACGCTGACAGACACAGCAAACCTTCTTGCCACAGCTCGCACTGATGTGCCATCCTGGATGAGCTGCACTACCTGAGCAACTTCTGTGGGTTGTAGAGTCCGTCTCATGCTACCACGAGTGTGAAAGCATAACCAACATTCAAAAGTGACCAAAACATCTGCCAGAAAGCATTGGTACTGAGATGTGGTCTGTGGTCCCCACCTGCAGAATCAATCCTTTGAGGGTGTCTTGATAATTGCCAATAATTTCCATCTATTGTCTATTCCATTTGCACAACAGCATGTGAAATTGATTGTCAATCAGTGTCGTTTCCTAAGTGGACAGTTTGATGCACTTGGAGTTATATTCTGTTGTTTAAGTGTTCCCTTTATTTCTTTGAGCAGTGTATATATACAGTACAGACCAAAAGGTGGACACACCTTCTCATTTAAAGATTTATCTGTATTTTCATGACTAAGAAAATTGTACATTCACACTGAAGGCATCAAAACTATGAATTAACACATGTGGAATTATATACTTAACAAAAAAGTGTGAAACAACTGAAAATATGTCTCATATTCTAGGTTCTTCAAAGTAGCCACCTTTTGCTTTGATGGCTGCTTTGCACACTCTTGGCATTCTCTTGATGAGCTTCAAGAGGTAGTCACCGGAAATGTTTTTCACTTCACAGGTGTGCCCAGTCAGGTTTAATAAGTGGGATTTCTTGCCTTATAAATGGGGTTGGGACCATCACTTGTGTTGTGCAGAAGTCTGGTGGATACACAGCTGATAGTCCTACTGAATAGACTGTTAGAATTTGTATGATGGCAAGAAAAAAGCATCTAAGTAAAGAAAAATGAGTGGCCATCATTACTTTAAGAAATGAAGGTCAATCAGTCCGAAAAATTGTGAAAACTTTGAAAGCGTCCCCAAGTGCAGTTGCAAAAACCATCAAGCGCTACAAAGAAACTGTCTCACATGAGGACTGCCCCAGGAAAGGAAGACCAAGAGTCACCTCTGCTTCTGAGGATAAGTTTATCCGAGTCACCAGCCTCAGAAATCGCAGGTTAACAGCAGCTCAGATTAGAGACCAGGTCAATGCCACACAGAGTTCTAGCAGCAGAAACATCTCTTCAACAACTGTTAAGAGGAGACTTTGTGCAGCAGGCCTTCATGGTAAAATAGCTGCTAGGAAACCACTGCTAAGGACAGGCAACAAGCAGAAGAGACTTGTTTGGGCTAAAGAACACAAGGAATGGACATTAGACCAGTGGAAATCTGTGCTTTGGTCTGATGAGTCCAAATTTGAGATCTTTGGTTCCAACCACCGTGTCTTTGTGCGATGCAGAAAAGGTGAACGGATGGACTCTACATGCCTGGTTCACACAGTGAAGCATGGAGGAGGAGGAGTGATGGTGTGGGGGTGCTTTGCTGGTGACACTGTTGGAGATTTATTCAAAATTGAAGGCATACTGAACCAGCATGGCTACCACAGCATCTGGCAGCGGCATGCTATTCCATCCGGTTTGCGTTTAGTTGGACCATCATTTATTTTTCAAAAGGACAATGACCCCAAACACACCTCCAGGCTGTGCAAGGGCTATTTGACCAAGAAGGCGAGTGATGGGGTGCTACGCCAGATGACCTGGCCTCCACAGTCACCAGACCTGAACCCAATCAAGATGGTTTGGGGTGAGCTGGACCGCCGAGTGAAGGCAAAAGGGCCTACAAGTGCTAAGCATCTCCGGGAACTCCTTCAAGATTGTTGGAAGACCATTTCCGGTGACTACCACTTGAAGCGCATCAAGAGAATGCCAAGAGTGTGCAAAGCAGTCATCAAAGCAAAAGGTGGCTACTTTGAAGAACCTAGAATATAAGACATATTTTCAGTTGTTTCACACTTTTTTGTTAAGTATATAATTCCACATGTGTTAATACATAGTTTTGATGCCTTCAGTGTGAATGTACAATTTTCATAGTCATGAAAATACATAAAAAATCTTTAAATGAGAAGGTGTGTCCAAACTTTTGGTCTGTACTGTACATACACACACACACACACACACACACATATATATATATACATACACGCACGCAGTAGGGAAAATAAGTATTTGATACACTGCCGATTTTGCAAGTTTTCCCACCTACAAAGAATGGAGAGGTCTGTCATTTTTATCATAGTTACACTTCAACTGTGAGAGACAGAATCTAAAAATAAAATCCAAAAAAAAATCACATTGTATGATTTTTTAATAATTAAATCGCATTTCATTGCATGAAATAAGTATTTGATCACCTACCAACCAGCAAGAAATCTGGCTCTCACAGACCTGTTAGTTTTTCTTTCAGAAGCCCTCCTACTCTGCACTCCTCACCTGTATTTATTGTACCTGTTTGAACTGGTTACCTGTATAAAAGACACCTGTCCACACACTCAATCAATCACACTCCAACCTATCCACCATGGTTAAGACCAAAGAGCTATCTAAGGACACCAGGGACAAAATTGTAGACCTGCTCCAGGCTGGGATTGGCTACAGGACAATATGCAAGCAGCTTGGTGAGAAGGCAACAACTGTTGGCACAATTATTAGAAAACGGAAGAAACACAAGATGACTGTCAATCTTCCTCGGTCTGGGGCTCCATGCAAGATCTCGACCCGTGGGATAAGGATGATTCTGAGAAAGGTCAGGAATCAGCCCAGAACTACACAGGAGGACCTGGTCAATTACCTGAAGAGAGCCGAGACTACAGTCTCAAACATTACCATTAGTAACACACTATGCCGTCATGGATTAAACTCCTGCAGGGCACGCAAGGTCCCCTGCTCACGCCAGCACATGTCCAGGCCCGTTTGAAGTTCGCCAATGACCATCTGGGTGATCCAGAGGAGGCATGGGAGAGGGTCATGTGGTCAGATGAGACCAAAATAGGACTTTTTGGTATCAACTCCACTTGCCGTGTTTGGAGAAAGAAGAAGGATGAGTACAACCCCAAGAACATCGTCCCAACTGAGAAGCATGCTGGGGAAACCTTATACTTTGGGGGTGCTTTTCTGCAAAGGGGACAGTACAACTGCACCCAGCAACAGTCCCGAAACTTGAAAGATCTGGAGAAGATCTGTATGGAGGAGTGGTCCAAAATTCCTGCTGCAGTGTCTGCAAACTTGGTCAAGAACTACAGGAAACGTCTGACCTCTGTAATTGCAAACAAAGGTTTCCGTACCAAATATTAAGATCTGTTTTTCTATTGTATCAAATAATTAATTTGCATAATTGCATGAAATAAGTATGTAAAAATTATAAAATGTTATTTTCTGTTTTTTATTTTTAGATTCTGTCTCTCACAGGTGAAGTGTACCTACGATAAAAATTACAGCCCTCTCCATTCTTTGTAGGTGGGAAAACTTGCAAAATCGTCAGTGTATCCAATACTTATTTTCCCCACTGTATATACTTTGTTACTAAAAAAGTAAAAACCCACCAGTCTTCTATGTGAACATAACAAAGACTATAACTAAAAATCTTATATATTAAAAAAAAAAACTAAAACAAGGTTGACCACATTTTCTTATGGTATTTTTATCTGAAACTTCCTTGGAAAATTCACTGGAAATATCAGAAATGTCTGAAGTGGGGACCTCAATGTAAGACCCCCACCCATTAGATGTAAGGTGGCTCCCAAACCTCCCGTGTCGATGCAGCACAGCCATCTGCAGCCACATTTTACGTAGAGCACACGCAGAACCGGGTCATTAACACATACATTAATCCTTTCATTTCATTCTTCTTTGCTGAAGATGTGTTTGACAAAGACCTCATCTACCAAAATAAAGAGGTGTATTCCCTATGAACTAACAATACCGTGGCATCTCTTCTTCCCAGGTCCTCTGCGTTGTGCCAATCTTCTGGAAATGTGTGGATACATTGACAACTGGCCACTGCCAGGCCCCTGGTCGTAGTGATTATGCCTACTGTCCAAACTGATTAGACATGGACAAGGAGTAAGGTAACACCCCATTGTCAATTAGATGTAAGGCTATGTTCACACTAGGCGTTTTTTCACTACACATTACTTTCAATGGGTGAAATACACTGAAAGAAGTGACGTGCTCTATTCAGCAAAAAACAATGCAAATCACAAAATACTGATCATACAAAAACCAGGGTGTGAGCGTGAGATTTCTGAAATCTCATAGACTTTGCTTGTACTGTAAAACACAGCTGAAAATTTGCATTAAAAAAACGCTGAAAAAAACGCGATGTGTGAACATAGCCTTCAAAGGCACTGCACAGTGGTCTGAAACACAAATTCTGCACATTTGTGATTTTATAGGGTTTATAAGATTACTAAAACAGATGTGTCAGGAGACCACACAGATCCACTTTATAAAAAAAAAAACACCTCAGTCATTGAAAGGTTAAATTACAACATTCCTAAGTCCAGTGCTCAAAATCTCCCAAGTCTCCTTACATTATGTAGTAAAGGACAGGTGACATTGGGGCCTTGCTTGTCCACCAGGTGATGTCTTATCGGTGGAAAGACTGTGATGAGAGGTTTGTCTTGAGGAAATTGTGGCGGAAGTAAACTGCAATAAAAACAAAGTATTAGAGCAAGACGCGGGATACATGACTGCAGCCTACAGAAACGTGACAGGTCCGGGGAAAATACCCAACACCCTCATCTCATCTCAATGGAAAATCCATTTAGGTGGCACGTAGCGTAAGGCATAAAGGGACGTCAGCACCTTGACATATGATCGTAATGGTGTTATAAGAGATCTGATGAGTCCATCATGACAAATCTAGTGTGGAAAACATATGCAAATCCATCTGGAAGTGCACTGGGGCGTATCCCTGCACTTAGACAGCTCCTTTCAAGTGCACGGACACGCCCCTCTGCACTCCCACACCAATCTACAGACACTCCATTTCCTTTTGACTGGCACATCGGAGCTCTGCAAAAAAAAAAAAAGGATCATTTTTCTGGGGAGGGACAATCGACGATACTGTTCTACCACTACTTCCATATGTAAAAGGAAGCTGAGAGGACCCTATAAGCCTCCATATTGATTTAAAGTGATTTCTTATTAGTAGCAATTAAACAACTTGCATTAATACACATCATCTATAGTGACGTCATGAGCCGCCAAGCAACATCATTTAATGGCTCCAGTGCTACAAGACATGACTATGGATGACAAGTCATTGTAGGGTACCGATTACACGCGGTGGGGTCTATCAACAGCATGGGACAAAGATATTCTAGAAGTTCCTAATATGGTCTACTTTCTTTAAGGGGTTGCCCACTACCTTGATATTAATCACTTACCCATTGGATAGGTCATTAATATGGAATCAGTGGGGGCCATCTTCACAAGTGAATAGGAGCACGCGGCTCCCTCTCTGGGGGGCTGTCAGAACCCCATCGATTTGATATTGATACCCAATGCTGATGTTATCAATATCAAAGTAGAGGACAATCCCTTTAATTCCCATTAGGTTCACATTTAATAACCCCAACAAATGCAACGTAATCTCTCAACTAAGACAATAGCACCCCGTGTCACTTACATATTGATGCTGATGGTGAAGTTCTTAAAGGTGATTGGCAGTCT
The DNA here is from genome assembly GCF_046119375.1 of Phyllobates terribilis. Taxonomy (NCBI): domain Eukaryota; kingdom Metazoa; phylum Chordata; class Amphibia; order Anura; family Dendrobatidae; genus Phyllobates; species Phyllobates terribilis. The sequence continues at coordinate 558,335 of NW_027363230.1, forward strand.
GTACTCCACATCCTTCTGAATTTCAGTAATACTGGAAAGATAAAAAAAAGAAAACATTAATGATGACAATTCTACAAACTGCTGTGTCCCAAAAGAAAACACAACAGGTGGATATGTGTAAACCTAACCGATGCTCCAGTATTGTGGGTGCTGGAGCGTGCAGTCTCACAAGACACGATTTGTCTACCGTCTTGAATTGGAGGTGCCCCAGCCCCCAATAATGATCTAGGTCTGATTCGGCAGAACAGCATGAGGTCCGGCAAATCTGACCGCTTTATGGATACAACATGCTCCATATTACGACCACAAGAAAAAAGCCAAATAAAGAAGTGTGAGAACAGGACGACGATGGGTGTACGGAGGATGGCAGAGAGATGACTGCAGAACGCAGCATAAAGCACTCAGACATTAATCATCCCTGACAAAACATAATACAAGTCCTGCTTCATGCTGGGTACGCTTCTCAGGTAACCCTATACTGAAGGACTTGTACTGTTCATAGACCTAACATACAACACATTACATACAAGTTATCCCGCATCAAGAGACACATGACATAAAATAATAACCATCCTAGACATCAAGTTCCCCTTTGAGAGGTCACAAGGTAATATCCGATGGCTCTAAAATGGAATCTGCCACCAGGTTTTGCTATCCCATCTGCATGATGTAAGGGCAGAAACCTGATTCCAGATATGTGTCCCTTATTTCGCTGCAGTTTTGATAAATTTTAGTTTTATCTACTGCAGATCTAGCAGTGCTCTGAATGCTGAGCTCCGTATAACCGGCTGCACCACTGATTGGCAGCTTTCTGTGTACACTGTGCATAGGCAGAAGGCTGCTATACAGACCTTGTGAAAAATGAGAAAAGAGAAAGGGAGAAAAAGCGCGCCATGTACCACCTGAGGAGGATAGTTCACTATCGAAACGCTTTGTGGAAAGGGCTCATTAAATTTATTTTTTAGTCCTAAAATTTTTTTCACTTCTAGTGTTCATTCTTTTAGCGCCCTATAGACCGCTTTTTTATTTAATTTGGACCACTCCTGAAAAATGAGGGATACCTGGTTGCAGGTTTACTAGTCTTCTAGTCACAACCTCCTACTGATAAAACAAAGATTTTATCAAAACACCAGCAAGCAGCCCAGAAAGTGACACATCGCTGGAATCAGGGTCTCTGTCTCTACATCATGCTGCTCTCGGAATATATGGCAAAAACCTAGTGACAGATTCCCTTTAAGCTCTCATCTCTAGTGATCAGGACCCTAGAATTTTCTTCTGAGGTGGGTTTCCCTTTAGCTCTGCACCTACCTAGCGTCACTGCATGGCTGCGGAAATAAAAAAATAAATAAATGAAAAAAAAAAATCTTTCTGAATTGTGAAGAGAAGGAGCAGTTGTGGAGTGTCTATATAATAGATGTAGAGAAGTGGGATGACGGCGGCCTGTGCTGAGCATTGCCCGGCTGATCGGGTGATGACTGATGGGTCACATGAATGAGTTATTACAGCAGAAACCGCACCCGTCCTGAGAACTATTCCTGCAAGGAACCGGCCGTCCCTAACCCTGCAGCTACATAATAGAGATGCAAAGAAGCAAGGAGAAAGAAAGGATGCAATGACAGCGATCACCAAGGAATAGCAAAAATATAGAATTTTATTAAAGACTAAACATACAAGACATGTTAAAAAAAAACACTAAAAAGCAACAATTGCCCCAATGAATAACAAAACCATTGCAAGGTACTGATATGGTTAATCCTCACATATATATGCCCAACTAGTCACAGAAAATCTCAATATATGACTACAGACTGCCCACCACAATATAATAAAGAGCAAGGTAGCAGCAAAGTATCTATTCACAAAGGCATTAATATCCAAATAAGCCTATAAAAATAGTGCCCATTATATAAAGCCACAATGAAACCTGCTGCTGACACAATCGCCCCAAATGTGAAACAATACAATTGGATTGCTAAAAGAGCAAGCTAACGCTGTTAGGTCGGGCAGTAGAAAAAAATGATGTAAATACACCTGAACCATCAGGCAACCTACAGAAATGTGCATGGAGGATGTTGTTTTTACATAACAGTTATGTATACAGAAAAGCTATATGTCCTATACAGGAAAAGTGTGGGATGAGGAGCTTACAAGACCACTAAAGTAAGACATTCACAAGCTCCTTCTGTATACTCCCTGGTGCCGGGGGTCCGACCCCACTGATCTTACACTGAGAATGGATGGAACTCCTGTAATGTCACCCTTCTTTTCTACAATGTAATCAAGGCATATTTATATGTCTGAACAAGACTTGTATCGACCCATAAAAGAAAAGAGCCGCAGCTCCACCATACTGAATCCCTGCACAGCGACGCTATCAGCCGTGCAGGGACACAACGCAGCTGCCGTCACTTATATAATGGCCGAATGTGCAGGGAAAAGCCACAACGGAGCTCATTGTTCTGAAGGCTGCAGCGTATCCGAGCTATATGTGATACTACTCTGACATAGGGAAAGGGACAAAAACCCTTCAAATAGCAGGGAGTGACGTCTGATTAATATTTAGATTTGTATTGAACATAAAAGCACAATCTTAGGACCATTACATACATTACCAGACTACTTTATAGATGATCAATTGCCCGCACAAGTTATATTACGCCCAAAATATCTCTGCAGCACCACCAAATTGCTGTATGAAAAATATGAGGAGTTATAGAAGTGTGCGCCCACATATTATCTGTACAGGTCCATATATCAGCCACTATTATGTGAAATATGTAATAAAATACACTATTATACATTATTAATGTTCTGTCCCTTTAAAATTCTGTCACCATGGTAACGACAGTCATACTCAGCCAATAGGATTGCTCGGTTTGAATTTGAAAAAAAAAAAAACTCCTATGTGGTCAGTTTGTTCCATCTGATCTGAGTGTGAAGACAGACACCTGCGATCAGCGAGAGATTATAGGTATAAGACGTGATATAATATAATGGACGGAGCCACATCCCATCACACGCACTCAGCGACCACAACTGACAGGAATCAGCCCATTTACCAGAGGAGAAGTCATTATTCCCCAACACATGATACGCTGAGACACCAGTGGGGGGCGCCACACTCATCACATCTCCCATCTGGAAGGATCCAGCCATCACTTCTAATGGGGGTCACTGCCCTTTTTTGGTGATTGCTGGAGTTTCCCGCGGTCGGACCCCACTGATCTATCAGTCGTCACCGAGCCCAGGGTTAAGGGGATGACTTGTTCCATCTGATAATTCCCCTTTAATGAAGCTCAGATACAGAACAGTAAATACCCTACACATTTCCCAATTTGCCCTTTCCCCAGCAGACCCCCGAATTATTTATAGCCAATGTTTCTAAGACCAAAGAAATATCAGCCAATCCCCAAACCCTCTGCTGACGCCTCCTGAGGTTTTATAGATTGTGGAGACATTTCTACAAGAGAAGATATCAGCGGACACCATGGGGATGGAGTATTCTGCCAGCGTTGGAGCAGGTAGTATCCATCACTCACTCACCGTTCTCTATACTCTTGTTACATGGCTTTCTGGGGCTTTCATTAAACAGACTCATCTGGGGGGACATTTTCTTTCCTTTAATGCATATACTTGGTGGTAAATATTTTTCTGAGTTTTATTGAAAATTGTGCACAGTTTGCCTCCTGTACCCTCTGTGCTGTACTGTCTATTGCTGGCTGCAGAACTAGTTAACTGAGAATCCATCAGTGAGCTCCTTCTGACAGTCTTAACATACATACGTCCTCTTTGTACGGTGAGGATTGCTCCTAATATCTGGTTGTGTTTTCTGCAGATTACATCAGTCCTGAGGAACAGCTGAGGAGACTGGCATATTGTGTGAAGTTTCTCCCTTCTCCCCTCTACAAGAAGGAGGTCAGTGAGACGACTCAGGGCAACGCTACGGCCTCTTCTATAAGGTAGCTGTGTATTCGGATCTTCCTTGTAGCCTCCTAACTTCATCTCTTCTCTTCCAGCACCTTATGCCGACCAACCCCATTGCCCAAAGAAGATGCATCGAAGAGTATAAAGCCAGGGAGAAAAGGAAGAGGGAAGAAAGGCGCAAGGAACTAAAAGAACGGCGCAAGTACCTGGATGAAGAGGAAGACGAGGAAGAAGAGAAGGAAGAAGAGGAGAAAGCAGCAAAGAAGATAAAGCTGGACATCATGGATTTAAGACAGAAGACACTAAAAGAACTGTGCGCCTACCTGGATGAAGAGGAAGAAGAGGAAGAAGAGAAAGAAGAGAAAGCAAAGAAGATGAAACTCCACATCAAGATCCCTAGGGGGGAAGTGACGACCAAAGGCCAGAAAAGAAGACAACCGATCCCAACAACAAGAAGGAAGAAGGAGAACCAGACCAACTTCCGCCAGTACATCAACCGGTATTTGAGAGGAAAGAGGAACATCATGTGGACCATCCTGCTGGAACCTCTCTGCCGATAACATCACATACGGCAATACCGGCTGGTAAGTATCAGACCACCAAATAACAGCAGGATAGTGTAATATAGTGGTAGTGCATCAGTATTAGTGTAATAAGAGTAATAATACTAGTGATAATAGTAAGAAATAAATAAAATAGTAATAAAATAACAGTAGTAATAGTACTAGGTAGAATAGCAGTGTGATCCAGGGTCCTAGGACTGATCGCCTTTTCTCGGGGTCAAGAAGGAATTTTTCCCCTGTGACACAAATTGGCTGAAGGTGTCCTGGGGTTTTTGCCTTCTTCTGGATCAATACTGTAGTTATAGGGTAGTATTAGTAGTGATAGGAGAGAATAATAATAATGTAAAAATATAGCAGGTTATTAATAATAATAAGAATATTAAATAGCTATATTTATAAAAACCAAAACATAAATTAAAATAACTCCAGTAGCACAATAAGTAATATATTAATTATACAACTAATAATAACATTATTAGGTTTGATCCAGGGTCCTAGGACTGATCGCCTTTTCTCGGGGTCAAGAAGGAATTTTTCCCCAGTGACACAAATTGGCTGAAGGTGTCCTGGGGTTTTTGCCTTCTTCTGGATCAACACTCCAGGTATAGGGTAGTATTAGTAGTGATAGGAAAGTAGAATAATACTGTAATAAGATAGCAGGATGTTAATAATAGTAAGAATATAAAAATAATTATAGTGTTGTTTTGATTATTTTAAGTAGTTATAGAAAAGTTAGAATAGCAAAGTAATAAGATAGCAGGACATAAATAATATATAATCTATAAAAAGTACAAAAACCTAAATTAAAATACTAATAACTACAGTAGCAGTACAATTAGTTGTGTAATATTAATAAGAATTATTAATAACTAGTAATAACATTATTAGATTTGATCCAGGGTCCTAGGACTGATCGCCTTTTCTCGGGGTCAAGAAGGAATTTTTCCCCTGTGACACAAATTGGCTGAAGGTGTCCTGGGGTTTTTGCCTTCTTCTGGATCAACACTAAGTATAGGGATTTTAGTAATACCATTATCATAAACACAAGAGTAATAAAAAATTATAAAACTAATTAAAAAAATGAATTATAACAGGTACAATTGATTGCATTAGTACAGTAATAATAAACATTAAAAATGGTGGTCCCAGTTAGTAAGTTAGTGTAGTGTTAGTGTAGGGACCCATCTGAAGAGGTCGCCTTGACGTTGGCAGATGGGCTCGCACAATTTGCTCAAAGTGTGCGCTAAGAACCTCATATTTCTATGTACAGGAGATCTAGCAGTAATACCATTCAGGAGATAGGTATTTGTGTACACACATTTTGTTATATACTTTTGCGCCGCACACAGGGCAGGTATACAGGTACAGGACGCTCATATGTAGTGAGAGTGTTGCATTAATATTATAACTGGGCCTTAAGGGTAAAATGTTGATAACTACAGGTCCTGGAAACACATCAGAAACTAGAACCTGTAAGTAACTGGTTCCCAGCTAGTGATTAATATGTAAAGGGCAGTCTGGTATCAGGACCCGCGTTATAGGACACATTATCATCAGGCAGGTGCAGTCAGGGGTCTTACAAGATCTGCGGCAGTCGTGTGGCGGTATAACACAGTCCCGCTCCTGCCTCAGGCGCCAGCAGTGGAGCCAACCCTGATCCTGGCAGCTTAACCCCTTATATGACACAGTCAGTGGCTTTCACAGCATTTAGGCACTTAAGACCGGAGAGGGAGGCGCGATCATGGTGCCGATGAGTTTCTATGGCAGCCGAGATCTAACAATGGACCCCATGACGGCCATCTTACTGCTCTTATTAGACTCCGGCTGAGGAGAGGTCTATGAGGACACCGGTCAGAGTTATGTCGCCTGCTCTGCAGCTATTAGAAATATCTAGGGATGATTAGCTTGCTATCTGTAAATCGGATGTAGCCCTGCCCCCCCCCCCCAGCAGCACTGGGCTACCACTGGTGTGATCAGGGCTATTGGGCTCATAGATTGGGCAGAGGAGCTCAGTCTTCAGCAGGAGCTGGCTGAGGAGAGCGGAGCGACTTGCATGGGGCTGCTGCACAAGAAGCAGCTCACAAGGTGGAGATTTATCCGGAGACGCGGTACCCGGGCTGTGATCTGCTTTGCAGGCTGCATAGTCGCTGCCTCCTAGGACCCGAACTTCACCCCTAACAGGCACAGCAGAGCTCGGACAGCTGCAAGTGCCGGAGAGTGGCTGATTAGTGACTGCTGTGTCTCCTGCACTCAGATAAGAGCGGTACAGAGAGGGGGCTCAGTAATGGTGAATACGGGAAGTGTCCACCCCTCACATGCCCTATATGTGGCCCCCAGAGGTAAAGTCTTCCCTGTACCCAGCGCCTCCTCCCGCCTTCACTGCTGGCGTGCGCCATTGCTTAGAGGGGATGTCTGAAGATAACAAGTTACATACATAGTAACATAGTTTTTAAGGTTGAAGGAAGACTAAGTCCATCTAGTTCAACCCATAGCCTAACATGTTGATCCAGAGGAAGGCAAAAAAAAACCCTGTGGCATATACTAAGCTCCACATTGGGGAAAAAAATTCCTTCCCGACTCCATACGACAATCAGACTAGTTCCCTGGATCAACGCCCTATCATGGAATCTAGTTTTTGTAACCTGTAATATTATACTTTTCAAGAAAGGCATCCATGCGCTTCTTAAATTTTAACAGTGAATCACTCATTACAACATCATGCGGCAGAGAGCTCCATAGTCTCACTGCTCTTACAGTAAAGAATCCCTGTCTGTGATTATGATTAAACCTTCTTTCCTCCAGACGTAGAAGATGCCCCCTTGTCCAAGTCTCAGGCCTCAGAGTAGAAAGATCAGTAGACAGGTCTTTGTACTGTCCCCTCATATACTTGTACATAGTAATAAGATCACCCCTAAGCCTTCATTTTTCCACAGTAAATAACCCCAAGTGTAATAACCTGTCTTGGTATTGCAGACCCCCCAGTCCTCTAATAACCTTGGTCGCTCTTCTCTGCACCCGCTCTAGTTCAGCTATGTCTTTCTTATACACCGGAGACCAGAACTGTACACAGTATTCTAAGTGTGGTCGCACTAATGACTTGTATAGAGGTAAAATTATCTTCTCTTCATGATCATCTATGCCTCTTTTAACGCATCCCATTATTTTATTTGCCTTTGCAGCAGCTGCCTGACACTGGCCACTAAACGTGAACTTGTCGTCCACCAATACACCCAGGTCTTTTTCAGTGACAGATTTATCCAGTGTTTTACAATTAAGCATATAATTATACATTTTATTTCCTCTGCCCAAGTGCATTACCTTACATTTATCCCCATTAAAGCTCATTTGCCATTTATCAGCCCAAGCTTCTAGTTTACATAGATCCTCCTGTAATATAAAATTGTCCTCCTCTGTATTGATTACCCTGCAGAGTTTAGTGTCATCTGCAAATATTGAAATATTACTCTGTATGCCCCCTACAAGGTCATTAATAAATATGTTAAAAAGAAGGGGGCCCAATACTGACCCTTGTGGTACCCCACTGTTAAATGAGACCCAGTCTGAGTGTTTTCCATTAATAACCATCCTTTGTTTCCTATCACTGAGCCAATTCTTAACCCACATACATATATTTTCCCCTATCCCCATTGTTCTCATTTTATGTATCAACCTTTTGTGTGGAACCGTATCAAAAGCTTTTGAAAAGTCCATATACACAACATCCACTGCATTTCCTTGGTCCAGTCCAGAACTTGCCTCCTCATAAAAACTGATCAGATTAGTCTGACAGGAACGGTCCCTTGTAAACCCATGTTGATATTGGGTCATGAGGTTATTCTTCTTCAGATACTCTATTATAGCATCTCTTAGGAAACCCTCCAGGATTTTACCCACAGTAGAGGTTAAGCTTACCGGCCTATAATTTCCAAGTTCGGTTTTTGTCCCCTTTTTGAATATTGGCACCACATTTGCTATACGCCAGTCCTGTGGTACAGACCCTGTTATTATGGAATCTTTAAAGATTAAAAATAATGGTCTATCTATGACGTTACTTAATTCCTGCAGTACTCGCGGGTATATCCCATCCGGGCCTGGGGATTTGTCAACTTTAGTTATCACTTATCCACAGGGTCAGTGATCACTTACTGATCGTGGGGTGTGACCACTGCGAACCATCGTCTGATCGGGAAGGAACGGAAAGTCAGGGAACAACTGCAGCTCCATTCATTCTCTATGGGGCTCTGGAAAAAGCCGAGCTCAGCGCTTGGATGCCACATAGGGAATGAATGGAGCAGATCCTGGAGTAATAACATGTCCTCCTCAGCTTTCTGTCTGTGTAAGTGGCTCAGCCCTCGTCTCCCCTTCTGTTCCCGACTTCTGTTTTGTTCCCTGTGGACTTTCTCTCAGTCCTCTGCAGCCATTATGTGCGTAGACAACTTCAAAAAGAAAAAGTAGCAGAACATCAGTCACCTAATAATCCACGATATTCAGGGGGGAAAACAAAACAGTGATGTTCTTACACAGTCGCCTCCTCCTGAGCTGATGAAGATGTCGATGGCAGCACATTGCGGTTTGTGTTCTCTGCCTGAATATCGCGGATTATGTGACGTCCCGCAGCTTCTCATCATCCATGTTGGGCTGTTGGACGACGTGTGGATGCTCGGCTTGTTGGATTCTTGTGTTACTACCAGCACTGACTTTATAGTGTGACTCCTGTGCCGATTCCCATTTCTAATTGCAGCGTGTTATACCAGCACGTGACGGCTGCCACAATCACGTGACGGCTGCCACAATCACATGACGGCTGCCACAATCACGTGACGGCTGCTACAATCACGTGACGACTGTAGCGTCGGCGTCCCTGCCTCCTGCTAGGCAGGGACGCCGTTCCCCTCACCTCTCCACTCCGTGCCCGGCGTCTTCCTCCCGCTCTGCTGGCAGCGCACGCTGCTTCCCGGTCAATGTGCTTAGGGCGCGCGCGCGCTCCCTCTCTCTTGAAGGGGCCGCGCGCGCCGTCCTAAGGAGTCCCCGGCCAATGGCCGGAGGACCTCACCATATATAAGGCACCTCCTCCAAAATGGAGGTGCCCGAGCTCTGTTGTTGCAAAGCCTTTCAACTCTGCTTCAGCCCTTAGGTCCCGTTGCCTGATACCTGCCTGATATCTGCCTGATTTCTGTCTACCTGCTTGCAATCCTGTGGTCCGACAGTCTGCCTACCAGCACCTGCCAGTCTGTCTATGGATCAGTCCGCCTGCGGACCAGGAACTACCTGCCAGATACCTGCCTGCCTGTCCAGAGACTCTTACCCTCTCACCTGGGAGCGCTCACCTGGGAGCGCTCACCTGGGAGCGCTTACCTGCTACCCGCCTGCTAGCCTACCTGGAGGCTTAGCCGTCACTTGCTGTGACCACCTGCCTGTCCAGAGACTCTCACCCGCTCACCTGGGAGCGCTCTCCTGCTACCTGCCTGCTAGCCTACCTGGAGGCTTAGCAGTCACTTGCTGTGACCACCTGCCTGTCCAGAGACTCTTACTCGCTCACCTGGGAGCGCTCACCTGCTACCTGCCTGCTAGCCTACCTGAAGGCTTAGCCATCACTTGCTGTGGCCACCTGCCTGTCCAGAGACTCTTACTCGCTCACCTGGGAGCGCTCACCTGCTACCTGCCTGCTAGCCTACCTGGAGGCTCTGCCGTCACTTGCCGTGAACCCCTGCCTGTCAAGAGACTGTCCCCGTCACTTGCCGTGACCACCCGCCTGTCAAGAGACTGTCCCTGTCACTTGCTGTGACCGCCCTGCCCTTCTACCCTGAGACTGTCCTTGTCACTTGCAGTGTCTACCTACCCGCCTTCCCTGGGAGCCACCCGCTTCCTTACAAGGACTGCCCTTTGTATAGTAGCTCAGAGGTTCCACCTCCCACACCCGTTACACTTTGCTCGGGCCATGGAACCCGGTGGCACCCAAGCTCCCTCGCTCTCGGACCTATGTCATGAACTTTCCCGTCAGAGGTCCCAACAGGAGTCCATCCTGAGTCACCTGCGTAGTGTTAACTCTCGCCTGGACACACTGACTGTCTCATCGGGAGCTGCTTCCACTCGCACACTTACTACCCTGGCACCGCCGCTGCCCATCAATACCATAGCATCCCTTCCCGGTCCCCGTCTCTCCGCCCCGCCTCGTTTTGGCGGAGATCCCGGTCAGGCACGGGGCTTCACTAACCAGTGCACTCTGCACTTCGAACTTTTGGCACACCAGTTTTCCACCGACCGAGCCAAAGTAGCCTTCATCATGTCCCATCTCACGGGGGAGGCGCTGGCTTGGCTAAATCCTCTATGGGAGAGAGGAGATTCCCTGGTGTCCAACCTGCCAGCCTTTTGTCACGGCTTTCCGGAAAGTCTACGACGAACCAGGACGGAAGACCTCATCCGCCTCATCTCTGCTACGCCTCCGTCAAGGAAGTCTCACCGTGGGCCAATATGCCATACGGTTCCGTACCCTTGCTTCGGAGCTTGCCTGGGATAACGACTCCCTGGTTTCCGTCTTCTGGGAGGGTCTGTCCGGCCGTATTAAAGATGAACTCGCCGGTCGGGACATTCCTACCACTCTCGACGACTTAATAACACTCGCCACCCGGATTGACATCCGGTTCCAGGAGCGCACCAAAGAGGTCACCCATGAGAGGAGGTTTCCACGCCTTGCCCCTACCTTTCAGAAACCCGTCACTTCCTCCGTTCCTCCGTTACTCCTCAGGCGCACTCACCCGAGCCTATGCAGGTCGACCAGACCAAGATCGTCAAAACCCGTCAAGAATTACGCTGTGCCGAGGGGAGCTGCTTCTACTGTGGCAGTAAGGAGCACCGGATCCGTTCCTGCCCGGAGAGGTCGGGAAACGCCTGTGTCTAGGATCGCTCAGAGAGGTCGTCCTAGACAAGAGTAAACCCTCTCCATCTCTGATGCTGTCGGTCTCTATCATCTGCGGGGAGAACAGTTTCTGTGAACTAGCTCAACTTGACTCTGGAGCTGCCGGAAATCTCATTTCTCTATCCCTTGTAGAGAAATACCACATTCCCACCAAACCCCTGGCTGTACCCTTATCTGTTGCCTCCGTGGATGGGGGTCTCTTACGGCATCCCATTCAACTCATCACCGAATCCATAACTCTGCAGGTGGGAATGCTGCACTCTGAGAGCATCTTCTTCCATGTTCTGCCTGGACTCTCTCACGCCCTCTTGCAAGGCCTACCTTGGCTCCAGAAACATGCACCCGTGCTTGATTGGCAGACCGGAGAAGTCCTTCGCTGGGGAGAGGACTGCCATAAGACTTGTTTAGTTCCCGTTCTTCCTGCCCGTCCTTCTCCTACCCCAGCCAATCTACCTGGCCTACAGGTTCCCTATTGGTCTTATGCGGATGTCTTTAATAAAAGAGAAGCAGAGACATTACCCCCTCATAGACCATACGATTGCCCAATCGACCTGATACCCGGCGCTACTCCTCCCCGTGGGCGTATTTACCCTTTGTCCGCTGCTGAGACCCGGTCCATGTCTGAATATATTGAGGAGAATCTGGCCCGGGGATTTATCCGGAAATCTACCTCCCCGGCGGGAGCAGGCTTCTTCTTCGTCAAAAAGAAAGACGGCTCACTCCGTCTAGACATTAGAAACGTATCGTCACATTTAATGTCGGAGGTGTAGATCACTTTAAGAGAACTTCCGTCCCGTCCTGTAATGAGCCATGAGAGCTCCTTGTCTGATCAGGATAACAGAGGGTTGGAATGTATTTGTACACCGGACAGATTAGTTGTTGGCTTCTCGGGTTTGGGCTTTGGACGCTGTAGGCCTCGTCTTTACAATGTACTGCCTCCTCTCTGTTTACAGCCTGGGAAGACACATGATAAGTTCAGGTAATATGATCTGTAGGAAAAAAATGGGTGAAGCCGGACTGCGGGACTAAGTTTAGATCAAGTGCGTCAGTAACCTTTATCTCACCAAACAGGTCACAGTCGTTCACGTTCATTTCAGATCTCACATGTACAAATACACATGAATGAGCACGGTCATGCACTGTGGACTTGTGGACTGAGGCCACGGCCCCACTATCAGTATTCGGTCAGTATTTTTTCTCAGGAGTGGGAGCCAAAACCAGGAGTGGGTGATAAATGCAGAATTGGTGACTTGTTTCTATTAGGCCGTTTCTCTGATTGTTCCTCACCTGGTTTTGGCTCCCACTCCTGAGAAAAAATACTGACCGAATACTGATAGATAGTGTGGCCAATCATCAGCGTCAGGCCACAGCCCCACTAACAAGTCCACCGGTGCTCATATAAAGCCTTTTCAAAAGGGCCGATACAAAGTGTACCAAGATGGTTGCTTATTGTCGGCAGCACGTCCTGTTTACATGGGCAGATGAGATGACTATAAACAATCCAATCAGGCGATGGATGAGTCTTTTTCTAAATAATACATTGTTCCTGGTTAATAATATTTTTTTAGGACTTGGACCTCCTAAAATTAGGACTTTAAAAATCCTAAATATTTTCACCGTGATAGTGATGCTCATAGTCAGTCTCCTCTCATATGCCACAGCAATTCCAACAGTAAAGCGTTGTCCCATACACAAGAGTACTTCAGCCGAGTGTCTCTGTGTTCTCTATAAGAGAACCGCAGTCCTACATCTTTGGTGATAAGTTATCTCCAGGGAAACAGAAGTATCAATAGTTCAAAATCGGACATGTCGGACACTTTAGAGGTATTCTCATCTCCAAAATCCTATCCAAATATGTAGTAGGTGTAATAATATTAGCAAATACCTACAATTATAAATGTAGGATAGTTCTTCTGATTAGCTATGTCACTTACCCCATGTGCAGGGCATTGCAGTAGCTTAGGTATTCATTGTTACGACCACTAAGCGTAACTATGTGTGGTCGTAACCATGGATGCCTAAGCTACTGCAATGCCTTGCACATGGGGTAAGCAACATTGCTAATCAGAAGGACTATACTACATTTCTAATTGGAGGTATTTGCTAATATTATTATTACACCTACTACATATTGGGATAGGATCTTGGAGATAGGAATACCCCTTTAACTTCCCCAACAATCAGTTGTCTGGGCCCCCATACACATTTGAGTTTCAGCTGAATCTGTCAATATCGGTGAGATAGGTCAACATTAGTCTAATATGTATGTTGGGCCTTCAGTTAGATATTTTGGTTCTAATACAGCTAAATATACCAGTAGAGTTTATACAATGGGCTCTGTGCTGCTTTATAATGGTCACCCCAGAGTTTGAAGCCCCCGTAGATCCCAGTATACCACACAATAGAACATTTGCTGCATTTTACAACAGTTTGGCTTTTGTAGATCCTTATTTCCATAAAGAACGGATGCAGCCAAATATCCCAGAATACTAAGAATTATTCAGGAATGGTTCCTTGAATAGTCAGGTATTTTCTTTTTTTCCTCGATGTCCTGGAAAGAGGTGAAGGCTCAGCAGGAGAAGCTCCGAGATGATCATTCCATCATAATGTGTCATTGTCGAGTCTTCAGATGTGGTCCTCTCCCCGCGTGGGGTTTTCCTTTTAGGAGGAAGCTTTAGATTTACCACGTCAGTGTTCTGCATTGTTACTTATTTTTATGTTATGTGAATGTTTTATACACGAGAACATTGACCACTGAGCCTTTATTATAGAATTCTGGGTAAAGCTACTAAATATAGCCTAATGATAATATACAATCACGTTTGTTGTACTTGCGGAATTTTATTCTAGTGGTTTCCTGCTTCCTGACTAATTGTGATTTAGATTAAATACTATCTGACCGCGGTCACTTGTGAGGTCCGAGTACTATCTACGTCTTATACGAGTGTTGATTATGTTAAGGAATATATCAGCTAGAAATTTCTGTAATTATTAAAACCAGACATTTATATTCTTTTTTATCAATAGGTTTTTAATTTCTGATTGTCAAAATTTTTCTAATTGTATTCTCTGTAAATGATCAGGCGGCAATATTACCTGAGCTGATAAGCCTTACAGTGGATATATGGACCACTTTAGACTGTGGATGTTCACTGGGTTCTAGGCATGCTCTCTGACCTGTGCAGAGGTCATTGTGCAGAGAGGGGGGAGAAGGTCAGCTGAGACCATCACCTTTTGTGAATGGTGGATCCTGTATTATCTATATGACAAGATGTTACCTTTTATTTTAATCCTGTCTGTGATGATAATAAGATGGCTGCTGAGAATCTCTACAGAACAGGCAGGGTAAGCCAATGCTGAGACTTAATATGCATTTACACTGAAAGATTATAAACGAGAGCTGCTGAGAAGTGGAGTGTAAATAGGCTATAGGGTAAAACGAGAAAAAGACGGATTTTGGTAAAATCCTTTTCAGCGAAGGAAGGAAGGGAGACACAGATCCATTACTAGTGGGGGTAGGCGGAGCCCCACAGGATAGTTCACCTCAGATTTAGAAAAAGTGACAACCGGCCCCTCCAGCTTAGGCTCCTCCTACTCCCATGTTCTCCAGTCCGTACACAAGCTAAGGAAGAGCAGACAACACCAGGGGAACAACACAACCACTTCTGAAAATTCAGAAATGTGAGAGAACAGGTTATGTATATAACAGCATGAAAACACACAGTCCCAGGCACTACTTACTGGACCTGACAACTGCGATGAGCTGGCAATGCTGGAACAGAGCCCTAGTGCGCCAACCCCAGACCAGATGACCGCCATCAGGAGGGAGTCGCGCCGCATCTAGAAAAACCATCATACACTTCTGCCATGGGAGGGTGCTATGTCTCCCTTCCTTCCTTCGCTGAAAAGGATTTTACAGGTAAAGTCTTACCAAAATCCATCTTTCAGCAGCAGAAGGGAAGGAAGGGAGACACAGATCCATTACTAGTGGGACGTCCCAAAGCAGTCCAGAACTCAAGGGTGGGAAACAGTGGCAGAATCGCCAACACCCCAACAACTTAGGCAAGTGCGCAACAAGCGCCGAACAAAAAATAAAGAGATAACCTAAACCACCGCCGCCTGCAGGACCCTGCGTCCCAAGGCCGCATTGGCGGAAGCACTCACGTCCACTTTATAAAATTTAGTAAAAGTGTGAACGGAGCACCAGGTAGCCGCCCGGCACAGCTGCGCTGCCGAAGCCCCCTGACGAAAAGCCCACAACGAACGAACAGCTCTCGTGGAATGAGCTTGAACCTTAACCGGACAAGGCTCGCCCTTGAGCCGGTACGCCTCCAGGATAGCCGAACATATCCACCGAGCTATAGTGTCCTTGGAAGCCCACTGACCACGTCGACGACCAGCAGGAATCACAAACAGAGAATCCGAAACCCTTGCGTGATTGAAAGATAGAACTTCAATGCCCGCACCAAATCCAACGAGTGCAAGGCCCGCTCCTTCGGACTCTTTGGTTTCGGACAGAGGGAAGGCAACATGATGTCCTGATTGAGGTGGAAAACGCGACACCACTTTAGGTAAAAAATCTCCACGGGTACGAAGCGCCACATGATCCGGGTGGAATTCCAGAAAAGGGGGCGAGCAAGACAGTGCCGCCAACTCCGAAACCCTTCTTAAAGAGGTGACCGCCACCAGGAAGGCCACCTTCCAAGAAAGCAAGTAAAGCGTAGCTGAATCCATAGGCTCAAACGGCCCATGCTGAAGAGCCTCCAAAACTAAATTGAGCCGCCAAGGAGCCACAACCGCCCTCCGAGGCGGAAACTGACGTGCAACCCCGCGAAAAAATGAACGCACATCCCTGCGTGAGGCAATAGCCTTCCGAAAAAGCCCGGATAGTGCAGCGACCTGACCCCGCAAGGTACTAACTGCTAGACCCTTGACCAGACCACATTGCAGAAAGGCCAAGAAGTTGGGAATGGAAAAAACCCTAGGGTTCCTTGATGATCCAGAACACCATGAATAGAAGGCCTCCCAAGTTCTGTGATAAATCCTAGTTGTAGCTGGACCTCTGGCCGCCCGCAAGGTGGCAATGACCTCGGCCGAAAACCCACGACGGGTCAAGATTTTGGTCTCAAGAGCCACGCCATCAAACGAAGTGACTTCAGGTCCGGATGACGAATGGGCCCTTGGGTTAACAGGTCCGGGCGAAGAGGCAGTGGAAACGGAGGCGCCGCCAGAAGAGACACCAGTGTTGAATACCACACCCTCCACGGCCAATCCGGCGCCACCAAAATCGCCGATACTCGTTCGAGATTGATCCGCCTGATCACCAGAGGAAGTAAGGATACCGGCGGAAACACATAGATCAGCTCGAACTGGTCCCACGGGGCCACTAGAGCATCTACCGCCACAGCCTCCGGGTCCCTGTACCTGGACATGAATGTCGGAATCCTGGCGTTCAGCCTGGATGCCATCAAGTCCACTTGGGGAGTTCCCCAACGGGAGCACAGCAGAGCAAAAACCTCCGGATGAAGACTCCATTCTCCGGGATCTACCCTCTCGCGACTGAGGAAGTCCGCCGAGATATTCAGCACACCCGGGATGTGAAACGCGGAGATGACTGGAACCCTGGACTCGGCCCAAACCAGGATCTGAGAGACCTCCATCATGAGTCTGGAACTCCTCGTCCCGCCCTGATGGTTGATATACGCGACAGCTGTCGCATTGTCCGTCTGAATCCGGACCGGCAGACCGCTCAAAGGGACCGTCCAATGTCGGAGGCAGAGAAATATTGCTCTCAATTCCAGAATGTTGATTGGCAGAGACGACTCCTCTGACGACCAGACCCTCTGAACCCAGAGGTCGATCCAAACCCCCCCCCCACCGACCATCACCGACCACCGTGGGAGAAGAAGGGATTTCCCCAGGGATAGAGCCTCCAGACGTAACCACCATCCAAGAGACTCTCGCACCCTGCGGGAGATGACGACACAGCGATCCAGCGAAGTCGGCGATCGGTCTCAACGGGTCAGAATAAGATCTTGGAGATCCCGGGAATGAAATTGTGCAAGCGGCACTGCTTCCATTGCCGCCACCATCAGACCCATCACCCTCACCGACCTCATAGCCTGGACGTGGTGACGAAGGTTCACTTGTTTGTCCGGAGGGAGGGACACCACTGCCCGTAGGGTGTCGAAATGCATCCCCAAGAACAGGATTGACTGCGACGGCTCCAATGACGACTTCTTCCAATTGACCAGCAACCCGAAGTCCTCCAGGTGCTGAAGGGAGAGATCGCGAGCTGTCACTGCCTCCTCCGCTGTGGGCGCCACAATTAACATGTCGTCCAGATAGGGGAGAATCGTAACTCCTTGCTTTCGAAGGAGCGCCATGAGCGGCGCAAGAACCTTTGTAAAAACCCTGGGCGCCGAGACCAACCCGAATGGTAGGGCCACAAATTGGTAATGGGCCTGCCCTACGGCCTGCCCTGCCGACAGGGACATGCAAATAGGCGTCGCGGATGTCGATCGACACCAAAAAATCGTACTGCGACAAGGCCGCCACAACGGAGCGAAGAGACTCCATACGGAATTTCCGGATTCGGACATGAAGATTCAAATCCTTGAGGTCCAGAATGGGACGAAACTTGTCCTCCTTTTTTGGGGACCACAAAAAGGTTGGAGTAAAAACCCCCTTCCCCGGTCCTCCGGCGGAACTGGAACCACTACACCCCGCTGCAGAAGAGAGTCGACCTCCCGCAGCAGAGCGGCAGCCAGCTTGGGCACGGACGGGATGCGAGACTGACGAAACCTGTCCGGGGGTAGAGAGTGAAACTCTATGAAATAGCCCGCTGACACAACCCGCGTCACCCAGGCGTCCGATACGTGGGACGCCTAAACCGACCAGAATTGTAGCAGCCGACCTCCCACCCGAGAAGGATCCTGGTGTCAGTCCGCCTTAGCGGGCTTTTTGTCAACCTCCCTTTTGTCCCGACGGAAATGCTGTTTCCAGGGAGTACGGGATTTCTGGGTGGACTTCTTACCGGAAGACGAGGGACGACCCGATCTCCAAGAGGGCTGATCGAATCGTCCCCTGGGTCGAAAGGACCGACGACCACTACCGGCACTTGACCTGTCAGACGTAGAAGCCGCTGCTTTCCGCTGTGGCAAAGCCACATCCTTGGCCTTAGCAATCAGCTCCGTGAGGTCCGAACCAAAAAGCTGACCGCCCTTGTATGCCAGAGTAAGCAAACCTTGTTTGGATACTGCGTCTCCAGTCCACTGTTTGAGCCACAGTGCTCTCCTGACTGTGACGGCCGAGGCTTGAGCCCTGGACAGAACCGAAGTAGTATACAGCACTGTGTCTCTGCTATATCGGGCCGCCTCTTCCAACAGCTGGAAGAGCCTTTCCACGTCAGACAGCGGAGTCCCATCTTGCCATGCCGACCGCAGCTGATCCAACCATCTCAGGGAAGCCTCACCAGTATAATGTTAGGTGTCAGGCATGTGCTGGGCATGAAATTGGGTCAGAATCATCTGTGGATTCTGTGGTCTCCCATTCTGGTCCAGCCAGGGCAGACACTGCTCAGCATCACCATCTGGCCCAACGCCTAACTAGTGCACTAGATGTACAGGCTGTCCCCACATGGCCCCCAAGGCCGCTCGGAATCCATGACCCGCGGCCTCGTAGATGGACTTCGCCGCTAACTCCGTCCTTCTGTCCAGCGGATCCTGTAGACTCGCCTTCCCTTTAACCGGAAGCAAAGAAGATTTGCTCAGCTGAGACAATGGCACGTCCACTTCAGGAGAGGGGACCCAATTAGCGATCGTCTCTGTGGAGCAGGGATACAGGGCATCCAAAAACCGCATCCCTTGGAAGCGTTTATCCGGACACAGGCATTCTTTCTCCACCGCCTCGTTAAGTTCATCGTGTGCCGGCAGTGTCGAACGAGCCCGACGCGACTCCTGATACAGCCGGGCCGACTTGCCCGGCCTCGTCACCTCTTCAGACAGCTGTAACACTTCCCGCATGGCTCCAATAAGAGCATCCACGCGGCCTGAAAGCGAAGCCGAGCGACCCTGCCGATCCTCTTCATCAGAATCGGAGATCTCACCAGCAGAGCTTGTCGGTGAATCCGAAGCCTCTGATGCGCTGCGCGGAGGAGACAGCGCCACCACAGGCCTGTGACACTTCTTGCCCCGCGCCGGTAGGGACTTAGCTGATACCAGTGACCCAGGAGGTCAGATAGACTGTCAATGGAGCGAGTGAGCGCTTTAACATCACTGAGGCCCCTGACCAGAGACGAACCTGACGCCGTCAACCCCAGCATATCAGATACGCGTGACCGATCCTGAAGCGGGCCGGGAGAGAGGTCCGCGCCGCCTGGACCCTGATCCGACATGCCCCCTACTCAGTAGCGAGCGTCGCGGAAAGAGCAGTAATAACCCCTTACAAGAGCACAGTAACCGGGGAAGTGAGATCCTGCTATCACAGCCTGTTCCCACAAAACAATTTACCAAGCACTGAAGGGTTAAAGCTTCTCCTTAGAGGGAGAAAAGCTACCCCAGCACTGCAGAAAAAAGGTTTTCTGATGATTGCCAGAAGGGGTTAATGCTGCTGAACACGCAATGAACCTTGCCTTAAAAGGACTAAGGTGTGCATGCAGCAGAGAAGACAGCAGCGCTCTGTGCTGTAGAGATGAGACAAACAGATGACTCACCAGCTTCCTGGAGCCTGTGTGTGAGAGCGGAGAGCAGGGGGGAGGGAGAGGACAGCGCTGAGCTCCGTGAGGCAATGGCCGTTTGCAGAGCCGAAGAGAAGGAAGGCAGGAGGGGGGCGGGGACTGCCCAGCGTGCGCTTTCCAGGCGCTTCCTGTCTGCACATGTGGCACCCCAGGGGTCTGGTTTCCACAGTAACGGCAATGTTATGTCTGAGAGCAGGTGGGAGGTCTCTTGGTCAGGGATCCTGTGCATGCCACACCTCCTGCCCAGTCCTGGGAGGGGAAGAACTTCCCCTATATAAACCTAGGGCTGAGGCAGGGTTAGTGAGTAGAGAAGAAGTAGAGACAGAGAAGAGAAGCAGATATAGGAAAGAACATCAGGAGCTCTGTGGGAGCAGTGCTACAAGGAGTCAGGGGCTGGCCGCTGCAGAGCTCGCCCTGACTGAGAAGTTATCACCAGACCCGGAGTCCGAGGCTGTGGGGACTAACTCCTATCCAGCAGCAGAAACCGACCGGCAGGGGATTGCAGGTCCTCTGGCCCAGAAACCCGAAGGCACGGTCACACGCGTGGGACCAGCACCGCCGTCGTGGAGCGGAAGCTACTAGAAGGCCCCGAGTCACCGGCCATACGGGTGAGCACCACACGGTACACTCAGGGACGTGGGCTACTTATACCCGCTTCTAGCAAGGTAGCCAGAAGAGTATCGTTAGTTTGGGAGGCCTACAACTCCGCCTGGCCAGGGGAGATCCCATCTGCTCAAGGACTGACCAGGCCCCAATCGCTAGCCAGTACTCCGGGAGGGTCTATCGTTGTCACCAGTAAAGACCCTGAACTACACCGTACCGTCTCTGAGTGGTTCCTGCTACCCCCATCATCCACGTCGGCTGCCCTGAGGCCATACTCCTCCCGTTGGGGGTTATACTATCACGCTGCACAATCCTACCACCGGCCTCAGCGGTCTGCCCTGCAGCAGCAGCTCCTTAGCTGTACTCAACGGGTGGCGTAGTCGTCCAACATCTACCGCTAATACAGCGCCACTTAGTCTGACTCCCTGGGCACGGACCGGATCACCGCCACGAGACTACAACCCTCAAGAGATCCGGCTCCGGGTAAGCTCCCGCATGCGCAACGCAGCGCGACACAGGCCCAGAGGCGCGTCAATTTTTGGCGTAGTCGGCAGGATTTCGTGCCCGCAACCACCGGGTACTGCGTGCCTGAAAAAGACTGTTCAAACTTACCTGTGGTGAAGATTCCCGCCATCCGGCGCCATCTTCCGCTTCCTTCCCGCCATCGGTGGAGTTTTCCCGCCATCCGGCGCCATCTTCGGCCTTCTTCCCGCCATACGTGGAGTTTTCCCGCCATTGGACGCCATCTTGAGGATGCCGCGTGGGAAGAAGAGGGGCGTGGACTCCGAAAGCGCGCGAGAACTGAAGCCCCGCCTCACGTCCGGACGTTGCGTAAGGTCCTGGAAGGAGCCCAGCAGACGCCGACGTCACAGGAGCGCGACGGAAGGTCCTCAACCCTGACGATCCACTGCGGAGCCGCGGCCTACGGAAGAGGATCATCGCAAGGTAGGCCACGGTCCACTAGGGGGGAGAAGGATGTCGGATACGGAGGAGAGCTTCACCGCTTCAACCCCCGCCAGCGCCACCGCTGTTGCGGTCATGCCTTTCACCATGCCCTATATCCCGGGGGCAGCCTGGCTACCCCAGTACTCAGGGGAGTCACATACCCTGCATGACTTTAGAGAAAAGCTGGATAGCCTCTTCCAGGTGTACCCCCTCACAGAGGAGCAAAAAGTGAGCATCCTGGTGGCCCAATTAACCGGAGCAGCCCAAAGGGAGGTAAAGTCCTGGCCACCTGGGGGGAGGACTGTCGCAGGGATACTAACCCGGCTGAGGGACACCTTTGATACCCGCACCTCAGCCGAGATCAAGCTTAGATTCTACGGGTGCAAACAGCGGGCACATGAGAGTATAAGGGACTATGCCCTGAACCTACAAGAGGCCCTGAGAGCCATTAAGCAGACCGACCCTGACGGCGTGGGAGACGAGGACAGGCTGTTGACTGAACAATTTATAGAGGGTTTATATTGCAATGCCCACCGAACCCAGTTGCGGGCAATGGCCTTACAGGACCCTCATCTGGGATTTGCACAGTTCAAGGACAGAGCCATCCGGGTGCTTCGAGAACCGGCACCAGGTGGCGTTGTGACCCCCAGACGCCCCACTACCACTTACCACCAGGAGGCGGCGCCCTTGTTGGCAGGGCCTGTGGGAGCTGATGCGCAGGCTTTGAACAATGACCCGGCTCCAGACCTGCACCATCAGGTCCAAGAGCTAGCTAAAAGCGTTGCTGCGCTAACCCGAACTGTGCAGTCTTTACAGGTTTCCACTCCAGGGAAGATCCAGCTGGCATCCGGACCGGAGGACATCCCGTGGCGTCGACCAAGGAGGACCCCACCGGCCAGAGGAAGACCCAGCGACCGATACAACGAGGACGGACGACCCATCTGCCACCGCTGCAATCAACCCGGACATATGGCAAGGTACTGTCCTTTAAACTGGCACAACCTGGGGTAGAGGGCCAACCCCCAGGAAAAAGATCACCAGGCCCATCGAACTGGCGCGACAAATATGTGGGAGGACGTCCAGTCTTACCCGTGGTACTGGATGGCATTCCTATGAGTGCCCTACTGGACACCGGGTCACAGGTCACCACCATCCCGTACGTGCTCTTCAAGCAGTACTGGAATGACTCGGATATCACCCGCTACCCTGACGACGACTTGAGTATCATCGCCAGCAATGGTCAGCCCGTGCCACAGATTGGATTTAAAGAGGTGACCATTAAAATCGGTAGAGTCGAACTGGCAGCACAGGGACTGATCATTGTAGACTTTGACAAACACGAGAGTCACCCAAAGATAACTCTAGGAACTAATGTAATTGAAAATTGTCTTGCAGAGGTGATTTTCCTTTTACAGCAGGTTGCCAAGAACGCCAGCTCCGGCCAGCAGCGAGTGCTCCAGAAAGAGATCCGGGCACTGATGCGACGGCAACAGCTAGAACTCTCCGGTGGTGAGATTGGTAGCGTGCGAATGTGTGACCCTTTCCCTATTGCCATGCCCCCGAAAAGTGAAATGATGATTTGGTGCCGGGCAGCTATTGGTCTGAGAGGTAGAGATTACCAGGCAATGGTAGAACCAGTTTACTCAGACAGTAGGCCCACCATTTTGACAGCACGGGGGGTGGTCAATGTACACTATGGGAGGGTGCCCGTTCGCATAATAAATATCGGGAAGAGGGAAGTGTACCTGCCCCGGTATGCCACGCTAGCCAAATTGTATACCATCAATCAAGATTCCATACAGTCCGTAGAACCCTTGCCTCCATCTTCCCCGGAGGAAGGTAACGGCTCCCAGAAAACAATGGAGGACTGGTGTCAGCAACTACATTTGGGTACTGACTCCACTCCCTCACACCAGAAACAGGGAGTCTATCGGGTGGTGCAATAATAATAATATAATAATAGTTTATTTTTATAGCGCCAACATATTCCGCAGCACTTTACAAATTTTAGGGGGGACTTATACAGACAATACAGAATAAGCATATCTCATATCGAACGGAGTGAGGGCCCTGCTCGCGAGCTTACAGTCTATGAGGAAGTGGGGGAGACACAAAAGGTAAAAAGTACATATATTGTATAATGCAGCCTTGATATACTGAATAGGATAAATAATAATACATGGACTGGTCGCCAGCCAGTATGTGTGCAGTCCTGACAGAGGCTTTTATGTGCATGGTTGGTTTGAACCCGAAGTTGAAGAAGATTTTAATATGGGGGAAAGCTGGGATGGACAGAGTGTGTTTAGGTGATACGCCAGTCTAAAGAAATGTGTTTTTAGGGTTCGCTTGAAACTGTGGGTATTGGGAATTAATCGAACTGTCCTGGGTAGTGCATTCCAGAGAATTGGCGCAGCACGCGAGAAATCTTGGAGACGGGAGTGGGAAGTTCGGATTATGGAGGATTTTAGTTTCAAGTCATTTGCAGAACGGAGGGCACGTGTAGGGTGGTAGACTGAGACAAGGGAGGAGATGTAGGGGGGTACTGAAGCATGGAGCGCTTTGTGGGTAAGCGTGATAAGTTTAAAACGAACTCTATATTGGATGGGCAACCAATGCAATGACTGGCACAGGGAAGAGGCATCTGAGTAGCGGTTGGCGAGGAATATGATCCTGGCTGCTGCGTTCAGGACGGATTGGAGAGGGGAGAGTTTAGTAAGAGGGAGACCGATTAGTAGAGCGTTGCAATAGTCAAGACGAGAATGAATAAGAGCGACAGTAAGAGTTTTTGCCGAGTCAAAGGTGAGAAAAGTCCTGATTCTTGAGATGTTTTTGAGGTGTAGATGACATGAACGAGCGAGTGATTTGATGTGAGGAGTGAAAGAAAGATCTGAATCAAAAATGACCCCAAGACAGCGGGCTTGTAGCTGGGGAGTAATGGTTGAGCCACAAACGGAGATGGCAATATCGGGCACAGGTAGATTAATGGAGGGAGGAAAGACGAGTAGTTCAGTTTTTGACAGATTCAGTTTTAGGTAGAGGGAGGACATAATGTTAGACACAGCAGAAAGACAATCACTGGTCTTTTGTAGTAATGCAGGGGTGATGTCCGGAGCAGAGGTGTATAATTGGGTGTCATCAGCATAGAGATGGTACTGAAAACCGAATCTACTGATTGTTTGTCCAATAGGAGCGGTGTATAAGGAGAAAAGAAGGGGGCCTAGGACTGATCCTTGAGGAACCCCGACAGTAAGAGGAAGTAGGGAGGAGGAGGAGCCGGCAAAAGACACAGAGAAGGAGCGGTCAGAGAGATAAGAGGAGAACCAGGAGAGAACCGTGTCCTTGAGGCCAATAGTGCGGAGCATAGTGAGGAGGAGCTGGTGATCCACAGTGTCAAATGCTGCAGAGAGATCCAGGAGAATCAGCAGGGAGTAGTGACCATTAGATTTAGCTGTTAGTAGATCATTAGAGACTTTAGTGAGGGCAGTTTCAGTAGAATGTAAAGAGCGGAAACCAGATTGTAAAGGGTCAAGAAGAGAGTTGTCTGAGAGATAGCGGATTAGACGGGAGTGGACCAGGCGTTCCAGGAGTTTAGAGATAAAGGGAAGATTGGAAACAGGTCTGTAGTTGGCCGTGCAGTTCTGGTCGAGGGATGGTTTTTTAAGTAATGGTTGTATGCTGGCGTGTTTAAAAGAAGAGGGAAAGATACCAGATGAGAGGGAAAGGTTGAAAATTTTAGTTAGGTGAGAGGTGACAGCTGGAGCAAGGGACTGAAGGAGATGTGAGGGAATAGGGTCGCTGGTGCAGGTGGTAGGGCGAGAAGATGCAAGGAGCCTGATCACTTCATCTTCCGTGACTGGTTCGAAGTCAGAAAATGAGCAAGATACAATGTGGCGGGGGGGAGCATGCATAACATTTGGGGATTGGGAGAAAATTTCCTGTCGGATATGGTCAATTTTTTCTTTGAAATAGTTAGCCAGATCGTCAGCGCTGAGGTCGGTGGTCGGGGCCTGTGCTGTTTGATTGAGGAGAGAATGAAACGTGTCAAAGAGTCGTTTAGGATTATTGGAAAGTGAGATGATGAGGTTGTTAAAGTAGGTTTGTTTGGAGAGGTGAAGGGCAGAGTTATATGTTTTCAGCATAAATTTATAGTGGAGGAAATCTTCGGGCAGATTTGATTTTCTCCACAGCCGTTCAGCGCACCTGGAGTACCTCTGGAGAAGACGTGTTTGAGGCGTGTGCCAGGGTTGTCGCCGTCTATACCGAATTGTTCTTTGTGTAGGAGGTGCGGCTTCATCCAGGGCGCATAGCATTATTTTGTTATAATGCTTCAATGCAGATTCGGCACATGAGAGGGAGGAGATTGGGGCCAATGATGATTGCAACCTTTTTATAAATTTCTGGGTGTTAATGGCGCGTAAATTTCTATAAGTGTGGACGGTGGGAGTGTCTTGAGTAAAGTCACAGTTCTTGACAGAGAATGAAAGAAGATTATGGTCAGAGAGTGGAAGGGGAGAGTTAGTAAAGTCATGTACTGAGCAAAGCCGGGAGAAGATCAGGTCCAATGTGTTCCCGTCCTCATGTGTAGGAGAATTAGCAAGCTGTGAAAGGCCGAAGGAGGAGGTTAATGATAAAAGATGCGTGGCAGATGGGGAAAGAGGATCGCCAATTGGGATGTTAAAGTCTCCCATGATTATCGTGGGGATGTCGCAGGATAGAAAATTTGTAAGCCAGGCAGCAAAGTGATCCAGGAATTGACGGGGGGGACCTGGGGGGCGATAGACAACCGCCACTCGCAGGGAGAAGGGCCGGTAGAGTCTGACTGTGTGGGCCTCAAAGGACGGGAAGATAAGGGAGGGTACAGGGGGGATAACCTGAAAAGTACATTTTGTTGAAAGAAGCAGACCAAGAGTACGAGAGAGTGTTTAGTAAACACCCGTTAGACTTCGGGCGAGTCAAGGGGGTAGAACACCACATCCCCACGGGAGACCATCCTCCCATAAAAGAGAGGTATCGACCCGTACCCCCTGCACACTACCAACACGCCAAGGGGATGCTTAGAGACATGAAGGAGGCTGGGGTGATCAGGGATAGCTGTAGCCCCTGGGCAGCTCCACTAGTCTTAGTCAAAAAGAAAGACAACACCATGAGGATGTGTGTAGATTACCGGAAAATCAACCGTATCACACACAAGGATGCGTACCCCTTACCAAGGATAGAGGAGTCTTTGGCTGCTTTAAGATCTGCTAACTTCTTCTCTACCTTGGATCTCACTAGTGGGTACTGGCAGGTTCCTGTAGCAGAGGCGGACCGGGAGAAGACCGCATTCACCACCCCGATGGGACTTAGCGAGTTTACCTGCATGCTGTTCGGACTCTGCAATGCACCAGGAACCTTCCAACGATTAATGGAGTGTTGTCTGGGCCACAGAAACTTTGAGACGGTCCTGTTGTACCTGGACGATGTCATCGTATATTCCAAGACGTATGAGGACCACCTGAAACACCTGGCGGAAGTGTTCGAAGCTCTGGCAAGCTACGGCCTAAAGGTGAAACCCTCCAAGTGTCACCTCCTGAAACCAAAGGTGCAGTACCTGGGACACGTGGTGAGCGCTGATGGAGTGGCTCCCGACCCTGATAAGATCACCGCAATTAAGGAATGGCCAAGTCCCTCCAGTGTAAAGGAAGTGCAGCAGTTCCTCGGGTTGGTAGGCTATTACCGCAGATTCATCCCCGGTTTCACCAAAAAGGCAGCTCCTATGCAGGACCTCCTGATAGGCCAGTCCCGGAAGGCCAAGAACCAGAAGCCACCCTTCAGATGGGAGAAGTTAGAAGAAGAGTCCTTCCGCCAGCTGAAGATGGCCCTCACGGGGGATGAAATCCTGGCGTACCCTGATTACAGCCAGCCCTTTATCCTCTACACCGACGCAAGTAACATCGGGCTAGGAGCCGTGCTGTCCCAGATCCAGCAGGGGAAAGAACGAGTAATCGCTTACGCCAGCCGAAAACTGCGACCCACCGAAAGAAACCCTGAGAATTATAGCTCATTTAAGCTAGAGTTCCTGGCAGTGGTGTGGGCAGTCACCGAACGCTTTAAGCACTACCTCGCTTCTTCCCGGTTCACCGTGTACACGGATAACAACCCGTTGACACACCTGGACACTGCAAGACTCGGTGCCCTAGAGCAGAGATGGATGGCCCGTCTGTCCAACTACGAGTTCACAATCAAATACCGGGCAGGACGCTCCAATACCAACGCGGACGCCCTGTCCAGGATGCCAAACCTACCGGACGTAGGAGAAGATCCAGAGGGACTGGAAGAAGTCGAACTCCCCGCGTTCCACCGTCATGGGACTATCCAGTATTCCCATCGGGTAAGGAGTAAGCAAGCCGCTACGTTTAACCCCTTGCCTCACTACAACTGGGAGGAAACGCAAGACAGTGACCCTGCCGTCCGGCTGGTGAAGGAGATGCTGACTCGGCCAGAGGCTCGCCTTGACCCAGACGCTCCGGAGGAAGCCAAGCAACTGTGGGCTGAGAAGAGTCGACTGTTCCTTTACAAGGGGAAGTTGTGCCGCAGAATGGTTAACTCCCGGACGCATGAACTAATCTGGCAAGTAGTGGTGCCACGGAGAGACGCAGCCATGGTGATGGAAGCATACCACGACGGGGCTGGACACTTCGGATGGAAGAAGCTGGAGTTCCTGCTGCGTGGGCGGTTCCACTGGGTAGGCATGAGGGGAACCATCGAGAGGTGGTGCAGAGACTGTGGCCCGTGCAACCTAAGAAGGAAGGACCGTGCCAGCCAGAAGACTCCCCTGCAGTCCATCGTCACCCGGCAGCCGTTGGAACTGGTAGCCTTGGATCATGTAAAACTGACCCCAAGCAGAAGTGGCTACGTCTACGCGTTAACCATTGTGGATCATTACTCCCGGTTCTTGGTTGTCGTCCCCGTTAAGGACTTAACGGCTCAAACAGCAGCTAGAGCCTTCCAGCAGCACTTCTGCCGTCCACACGGGTACCCGGACCAAGTGCTGACGGACCAGGGACCTGCCTTTGAAGCGGAGGTCTTCCGGGAATTCTGCAATCTGTATGGCTGCCGGAAGATAAGGACGACACCCTATCATCCGCAAACTAATGGACTTTGTGAGAAAATGAACCAGGTGGTAATGGATCTCCTGAAAACGTTGCCCCTGGAAGAACGCAGTCTGTGGCCTGAGAAGCTGCCCGATCTAGTGGACCTATACAACCACATCCCGGTAGGTTCCACCAACTGTACCCCGGCTTACCTAATGAGGGCGAGACCTGGTAAGTTACCTGTTGACCTGGAAATGGGAGTCCTGACACCCGAGGACACTTCACCAGAAGCAGACTGGGACACAGAGAGGCAGCAGCAGTACCGGAAAGTACAGGAGAGCGTGGAGCGAAGTCTCTGTCAGGCTAGGGAAAGACAAGAGAAAACTTACAACCAGTATGCTCCCGCTGTTCCCCTGGTACCCGGAGAGCAGGTCTTGAAGAGGAAAAGACGGCTCCACAAGTTGGACGACCAGTGGGAGAAGGACCCGTACACCGTACTGCCCTCAAGCCACGAGAACCCGAAAGTCTGTACCATCAGTAAAGACGGAGGGGAGACCATAGCCATTGTATCCCGGGATCACCTGAAGAAGTGTCCTGAACAGCTACGGAATCCTGAAGAGGAACAAGAAGACCATCGACCCGTAGAGGAAAGGGAAGATATGGTTAGTACTGTGCTCGGAGACTTCCCTCGGTCCTGGACTCAAGTCAATGGTGCAGTTGTGGTACCCGTCCTCACGTTCCTCCAACCAGCATCCCAAGTGCCTACGGAGCAACAGGAAGAGCTGGAAGAGCAGCCGGTCCAGGAGGCAGAAGACTCCACACAAGCAGAACAGGAGGATCAACCCTCTGCTTATAGTGAGCCTGCCGTACCCCTAGTGAGTCAAAGAGCCGGTAGACAGCTGCCCAGTTTACCCTTGACAGCTCCTACACCCTGTAGTTCAGGGCTAGACAGTCAGCTCCGTAGGTCCACTAGGGCCACTAGAGGCCAGTTACCCGCACGTTGGAGGATTTGAAGTGTATAAATTGTTTTATTTGTGGTTACCTGTTTTTCTTGTTGCTTGTGTATAATTATGTGTTTCTAGTTATTTATAGGAGTCCTTGGTGGATTTACCGGGAATCCTTTGTGTATAGTTGGAGCGTAACCCAGGACGGACTAAAGACTGTTAAGGACTCGGGGCAGGACAGACCCCTACCTGGTTACGTCTCCCTGTTTTGGTGAAATGGACACCTTGCTTTTCTTCAAAGACTGCACCCGGTTGCGGACACGCCGTAACAATCTTTATGTGTTTTTCTTATTGTATTATTATTGTTTATACCTTGTTATGTTTTTCTAAAAATATGTTTAGTCCCGGAGTACTAAATTTCACTAGGGGGGAATGTGGCACCTCAGGGGTCTGGTTTCCACAGTAACGGCAATGTTATATCTGAGAGCAGGTGGGAGGTCTCTTGGTCAAGGATCCTGTGCATGCCACACCTCCTGCCCAGTCCTGGGAGGGGAAGAACTTCCCCTATATAAACCTAGGGCTGAGGCAGGGTTAGTGAGTAGAGAAGAAGTAGAGACAGAGAAGAGAAGCAGATATAGGAAAGAACATCAGGAGCTCTGTGGGAGCAGTGCTACAAGGAGTCAGGGGCTGGCAGCTGCAGAGCTCGCCCTGACTGAGAAGTTATCACCGGACCCGGAGTCCGAGGCTGTGGGGACTAACTCCTATCCAGCAGCAGAAACCGACCGGCAGGGGATTGCAGGTCCTCTGGCCCAGAAACCCGAAGGCACGGTCACACGCGTGGGACCAGCACCGCCGTCGTGGAGCGGAAGCTACTAGAAGGCCCCGAGTCACCGGCCATATGGGTGAGCACCACACGGTACACTCAGGGACGTGGGCTACTTATACCCGCTTCTAGCAAGGTAGCCAGAAGAGTATCGTTAGTTTGGGAGGCCTACAACTCCGCCTGGCCAGGGGAGATCCCATCTGCTCAAGGACTGACCAGGCCCCAATCGCTAGCCAGTACTCCGGGAGGGTCTATCGTTGTCACCAGTAAAGACCCTGAACTACACCGTACCGTCTCTGAGTGGTTCCTGCTACCCCCATCATCCACATCGGCTGCCCTGAGGCCATACCCCTCCCGTTGGGGGTTATACTATCACGCTGCACAATCCTACCACCGGCCTCAGCGGTCTGCCCTGCAGCAGCAGCTCCTTAGCTGTACTCAACGGGTGGCGTAGTCGTCCAACATCTACCGCTAATACAGCGCCACTTAGTCTGACTCCCTGGGCACGGACCGGATCACCGCCACGAGACTACAACCCTCAAGAGATCCGGCTCCGGGTAAGCTCCCGCATGCGCAACGCAGCGCGACACAGGCCCAGGGGCGCATCACACAGACGATGGCAGGCAGCCAAGAACATAAGCCACGCCCCCCCCGTTACACTAACGGAGCCCGCGCTCCTGTGACCCGCTCCCCTGCTAACAGCAGCGGTGATGTGCATTCTCCAGTATTACACCTCTGCCTGAAAAGACAAAAGGTGCAGTCACCATAAGACAGTAACACACACACGGGGCACTTACCCAGCTGAGCGCCACAGGGACCCCCAGGGATGTGTGGCGCCATGGCCCTTCGCTCCCCCCCACGGCGGAGCTCGCAGGGACCCCTAGATGCAGTGTGCGTCTCCGCTAGGGAGCGCCCTGTATCCCCCGGGGTCGGCAGGCTTCTGCGGGGACCTCCTTAGGGGGTACGCAGATCCGCCAGGGGAGGGCCAGGGGTCCCAGCAGCGCTGAGACCTCGAGACCACGGGGGGTCCAGGTCTCCTGGTAAAAATAAAAAATTCTTCTGAGGAGCTGCAAAGGCAGCGACTATCCTCTGCGACCTCAAATTTTAGACTGGAGAACATGGGAGTAGGAGGAGCCTAAGCTGGAGGGGCCGGTTGTCACTTTTTCTAAATCTGAGGTGAACTATCCTGTGGGGCTCCGCCTACCCACTAGTAATGGATCTGTGTCTCCCTTCTTTCCCTTCTGCTGCTGAAATGCTTGTTCGTAGGGTGAAATTATTTTTAAATCATTAAAAATCATTCTTCTTGGTGGCGCATCATCCTGTATAAACAGGACTTGCACTGCCAAGAACAAGGGTAAGCTTACGCCTTCTGAACGTTCAACGCACATCATTTAGCATGGTTTTCCTGTGTAAACAGGCTTCTAAACCTCCGACAATCAGTAAATATTTACCAGTTAGTGGTAGTTTACTGCCACTAATCTGTCTGGGTAAATGGAGTATTAGTGTGCAAAGCAAAAATTCCAAGATTTTAGGATTTTATTTTTATATGTAACCTCTCACCGCATTAGGATGTGAATGAACATCCTGAGAAGGAGCCTGCGTGTGTGGAGGTGGCTCAGGAACTCCACAAGAAGCTGATGGTGTCTGTTAACTATTTTGAATGTGCGCTGTTAATCGATGGGTTACCACAGCAGCCGGGGGCCAGCTTAAGCAGAGGCGTTCATAGAAATCATGGGGCCCCATACCAAGAGTCTATATTGATGGACTAGGCAGGGTTAAAACATATTGATGCAGTCACACAAGGGCCTACTTTCCAACTTTTAAATACAGGGAGAGGACATGTTTTGTGGCTTGGACACAGAAATAATGCCCCTGCTACTGATTCCTCTTGTTTGCACACACTGATACCATTTTAATAAACCCCATAGAGTATGCTGCCCTCCACACACGGTGCGATACCTCGGAGTGAATCTCCTGTCATAATTTTCTCCCACAGTAGTCCTTACATGGACAACATGATGACCCCATGGCAAACCCCACCAGTATAATGCACCTACACTACTCCCACCACACACACACATATTATGATGCTCTTACAGCCCCCCACACATATACACACACAGTATGATGTCTTCCACAGTTCGCTCACACAGTATGATGGCCCCCAACAGTTCGCTCACACAGTATGATGGCCCCCAACAGTTCGCTCACACAGTATGATGGCCCCCAACAGTTCGCTCACACAGTATGATGGCCCCCAACAGTTCGCTCACACAGTATGATGGCCCCCAACAGTTCGCTCACACAGTATGATGGCCGCCCCACATCATGTATGATGGATCCCACAGTATACGCTTTTCTTGTTGCCAAAATAAAAAAAAACTCCACACAGAGGGCCCGATCTAGTGACGTCATTGCACCTGCAGTGCTGAGACTTCGAGTACAGACGTACAGGCTGAATGATGGGGAACAAAGGCCATCTTTCAAAGAATGATATGCGGAAGAAGAAAGCCCTGTAGCATCAGGCTTTCCCAGCTAATGAGCGCCATAGTGGCCACGTGGTCTACCGCTATGGGCAAAATGCCTTTACCTTTAAGGCCCATCTTAGTACTTTTTACAGCAGACTGAGTGCCATAGGAAACCATGATTTCCAGTAAATACCGCAATACTGTGGTATTACAGTATATATAAGAAATCCAAGGATCACATGTTTAAGTCCACTAACGGGTACAAAAAAAATGTAAAAAAAATAAAAAGTCAAAATATAAAAAATAGATAATTTTTAACTATCCCACGTTTTCCCTATTAAAAACAAAGAAACGGAAAAAAAAACATTTGGTATCGCCACATCCGTAAAAGTCAGATGTATCAAAGTATGGAATTATGGTAATTAACCTTTACGGTAAACATTGCAGAAAAAAAAAATCAAAATGCCAAAATTGTGGGTTCTTTGTCACCTCACTTAACAAAAAAAATGCAATACAAAGCTAGCAAAACGTTCTATGTACTCCAAATTGGTATCAATAAAAACGTCAGCTCCATAAACACAAAAAGCGCTTAAATAAAAAACTCCCTGGTTCTTAGAGAGTTAAAATAGCGATCACAAGACGTTATGTCACCAAACTCATTAAGGCCTAGTACATTAATGGTGCCACAGGAACGGGCAACAGCGAAAAATGTCATTTGCAAATCTACTCTCCATAATCTTTGAAAATTCTTGGAGAACAGGAGAAGTCCCAGAAGACTGGAGAAGAGCAAATGTTGTTCCTATCTTCAAAAAGGGGAAGAAGGTGGACCCAGGGAACTATAGGCCGGTGAGTCTGACTTCTATACCAGGAAAGATCTTTGAACAAATTATTAAACAACATGTATGTAAGTACCTGGATAAGAATGAAGTGATTAACCAGAGTCAGCATGGGTTTGTAACTAACAAGTCATGTCAGACTAACTTAATTTCCTTCTATGACAGAATCACTGACTGGGTGGATCAGGGAAATGCTGTAGATATAGTATATCTTGACTTCAGCAAAGCATTTGACAAAGTATCTCACACCATCCTTATTGAAAAAATGACCAAGTATGCAATGGACCAGGCAACTGTTAGGTGGATTCATAACTGGCTTAGTGATCGGACTCAAAGGGTGGTTGTAAATGGCTTCACATCCAGCTGGATGAATGTCTCAAGTGGGGTACCACAGGGCTCCGTCCTGGGACCTGTATTGTTCAACATCTTTATCAATGATTTAGATGAAGGAATTGAGGGTAAACTGATTAAATTTGCTGATGACACAAAGCTAGGAAGGATAGCTAATACTAGAGAAGAGAGAGAGAGGATTCAAAAAGACCTAAATAAACTGGAGCAGTGGGCAGCAACCAACAGAATGGTTTTTAACAGGGAAAAATGCAAAGTACTACATCTGGGCAATAAAAATGAAAAAAGCATATACAGAATGGGAGGAATAGAGCTAAGCAACAGTACATGTGAAAAAGACTTAGGTATACTAATAGATCATAGACTGAACATGAGTCAACAGTGTGATGCAGCAGCAAAAAAGGCAAATACAATTCTGGGATGTATTAACAGAAGCATACAGTCTAGATCACGTGAAGTCATTATCGGTCTTTACTCCTCTTTGGTCAGACCTCATCTGGAATACTGTGTACAGTTTTGGGCACCACATTTTAAAAAAGACATAGACAAACTGGAGCAAGTTCAGAGAAGAGCGACCAGAATGGTGACTGGTCTGCAAACCATGTCCTATGAGGAACGGTTGCAGGATTTGGGAATGTTTAGCTTGCAAAAAAGAAGACTGAGAGGAGACTTAATAGCTGTCTACAAATATGTCAAGGGCTGTCACATTGTAGAAGGATCATCTTTATTCTCATTTGCACAAGGAAAGACTAGAAGCAATGGAATGAAACTAAATGGGAGGAGACACAGATTAGATATTAGAAAAAACTTTTTGACAGTTAGGGTGATTAATGAGTGGAACAGGCTGCCACGAGAGGTGGTGAGTTCCCCTTCAATGGACGTCTTCAAACAGAGGCTGGACAGACATCTGTCTGAGATGATCTAGTGAATCCTGCTTTGAGCAGGGGGTTGGACCAGATGACCCAGGAGGTCCCTTCCAACTCTACCATTCTATGATTCTATGATTCTACTTTCAGCGTATGTATGTTGGCCCTTGAGGACATTGCACACGCTGCTGCCAATTTATAGTTTTCCATGAATGTTTATTTTGTGCATAGGGTAAAAGAATACATAAAAGATATTTCTTATAGATGGCAGCTAGCGTTCTATTACTCCTGGTTTAGGAGCTGTGACTCTCACAATCCCTCCAGGTGAGCACCTCAAATTATTTCTTTCCCCCTCCACTGTTTTTTTTCCCTATGTTCTGTGCGCTCTATTCCCTAAACAGCTCCATTTTCAATGGACAAATCATGATGTCTAGAGATCTCAATATTCTCCTTGTCAGAGGTGTCCCCATGAGGGCTGTCAGAAGATCTCAAAAACAGCAGGTGTTGTGGGGTGTGCCTGGCATACAATAGTTAGTGCCTACCAGGGTAGAACATCCGGTGAGCAGTTGGCGGAGTCATGGGCGCCCAAGGCTCATTGATACTTGTGTGGAACGAAAGGTACAGTAGCCCCAGCTGGTCCGGTGCTGCAGAAGAAATACTGTGGCACATATTGCTGAAAAATTAACTTTTGGCTATGAAGAAAAGATGTCAGGATAAAGTATTGCAGCTTATTACATATGGAGATGCACACTGGTCATTGTCATGCTGACCCGGTTACAGCCAAAAGCACCTACAAGGGAATATGGGCATCAGAACTGAACCATAGAGTAATAGAAGAAAGGGTTCTGGTCTGATGAATCATGTTTTCTTGTACATCACGTAGATGGGTAGAGGTGTATAACTTACCTGGGGAGAAACATGGCCTCCAGGCGCACCTTAGGAAGAAGGCAAACTCCGGGGAAGTAATCTATAGCTGTATGTGCCAAACATTACATTTTATCACCCTTTTGGAATTTTTTTATATAAAGTGACCAACCCTAATATAATAAATAATACAGAATTTTACATTTTCATTGTACAATTTTTAAGTCATATCCTCACTTGGAGTATCCTACACAACCCTACATATATATATATATATATATATATATATATATATATATATATATATATATATATATATATACACAGTCATGGCCAAAAGTATTGAGAATGAGACAAATAGTAATTTTTCCAAAGTTTACTGCTTCATTTTTTTGTAATGGCAATTTGCATATACTCCTGAATGTCAAAGAGTGATCAGCTTAACAGCAATTACTGTACTTGCAAAGTCAATATTTGCCCAGAAAATGAACTTTAACCCCCAAAACACATTTCAACATCATTGCAGTCCTGCCTTAAAAGGAGCAGCTAACATCGTTTTAGTGATTGATCCATTAACACAGGTGTGGGTGTTGATGAGGACAGGGCTGGCGATCAATCAGTCATGATTAAGTAAGAATGACATCACTGGACACTTTAAAAGGAGGCTGGTTCTTGGTATCATTGTTTCTCTTCAGTTAACCATGGTTATCTCTAAAGAAACACGTGCAGCCATCATTGCACTGCACAAAAATGGCCTAACAGGGAAGAGTATCGCAGCTACAAAGATTGCACCTCAGTTAGCAATCTATCGCATCATCAAGAACTTCAAGGAGAGAGCTTCCATTGTTGTCAAAAAGGCTCCAAGGCGCCCAAGAAAGACCAGCAAGCGCCAGGACCGTATCTTAAAACTGTTTCAGCTGCGGGATCGGACTACCAGCAGTGCCGAGCTTGCTCAGGAATGGCAGCAGGCTGGTGTGAGTGCTTCTGCACGCACTGTGAGGCGGAGACTCTTTGAGCAAGGGCTGGATTCAAGGAGGGCAGCAAAGAAGCCACTTCTCTCCAGAAAAAAACATCAGGGACCGACTGATATTCTGCAAAAGGTACAGGGAGTGGACTGCTGAGGACTGGGGCAAAGTAATTTTCTCTGATGAATCCCCTTTTCGATTGTTTGGGACATCTGGAAAACAGCTTATTCGGAGAAGAAGAGGTGAGCGCTACCACCAGTCTTGTCTCATGCCAACTGTAAAGCATCCTGAAACCATTCATGTGTGGGGTTGCTTCTCAGCCAAGGGAATCGGCTCACTCACAGTCTTGCCTAAAAACACAGCCATGAATAAAGAATGGTACCAGAATGTCCTCCAAGAGCAACTTCTCCCAACCGTCCAAGAGCAGTTTGGCGCCCAACAATGCCTTTTCCAGGATGATGGAGCACCTTGCCATAAAGCAAAGGTGATAACTAAATGGCTCATGGAACAAAACATAGAGATTTTGGGTCCATGGCCTGGAAACTCCCCAGATCTTAATCCCATTGAGAACTTGTGGTCAATCATCAAGAGACGGGTGGACAAACAAAAACCAACAAATTCTGGCAAAATGCAAGCATTGATTATGCAAGAATGGACTGCTATCAGTCAGGATTTGGTCCAAAAGTTGATTGAGAGCATGCCAGGGAGAATTACAGAGGTCTTGAAGAAGAAGGGGCAACACTGCAAATATTGACTTGCTGCGTTAACTCATTCTAACTGTCAATATAACCTATTTGTACTCATAATATGATTGCAATTATATTTCTGTATGTGATATAAACATCAGACAAACACTAATAAAAACCAGAGGCCAGCAGATC
Organism: Phyllobates terribilis; assembly: GCF_046119375.1. NCBI lineage: Eukaryota > Metazoa > Chordata > Amphibia > Anura > Dendrobatidae > Phyllobates > Phyllobates terribilis. The sequence goes on from NW_027363230.1 coordinate 596,091, forward strand.
ACGGGAAAATATAATTTTGGTGTCATTCTCAAAACTTTTGGCCATGACTGTATATATATATATATATATATATATATATATATATATATATATTCTCTATCTCAAGTCTTGGAGCAGAAATACTTCACATACAGAATCTGTTGCTATAGTGAGCTTATAGCTTATTGTTCTGTTCATGATTGCAGTTTGTGAGCTCCGATCTCCTTCTATGGGTGAATTTCTTTGGGGTCTTGAATCCTCTGGCTGGTTAAAACACGTGAAAACAATCCTAGATGCTGGTATCTTCATTGCAAAGGTAAGATGTGTTGTATCTGTTCATATTCTACTGCTGCTTGTCTGATTTGTACTATTCTAGGCACGGACTGTACAAAAATGATCCTTTTAGTGCTGAGAATAAACGAGATTTGTAATTATATAAATGTGTAATATTTTACATTTAATTTGCACATTTAGGCCGTGTCAGAAGAGGGCGCCAGCGTGCTCGTTCATTGTTCTGATGGATGGGACCGCACCGCTCAGGTCTGCTCTGTATCCAGTCTGTTACTTGACCCCTATTACCGAACCATCAGAGGATTTATGGTAAGAGGTTTTATTTCATATACTCTATGTACTGGTGGAGATTTACGGAGTTGATATTTTGTGCATAGTGTAACTTTTATTTTTCCCAATTACTATTAGGTGTTAATTGAAAAAGACTGGATTTCATTTGGACACAAATTTAATCACAGGTAACCCTGGTCACTGCACATATGTTGGAAAAGTCAAACAGAGTCACTTATTTACAGAGGGCCTTTCACCAAATTTTTCATGTTGAACTGAAAACACGTTGTAGCTTCAGAGTAGAAAAAAAAAAATTGTTAGTTCTTTTTTTATTTTGCATCTCTGTTGCAGGGATATTAACAATCAAAGTATTTGTCACCTAATGAGTTAATTTTTGTTACATCCAAGTGGGTGTTATCAGAGAGCTTTCACTGTGGGACATGTACTTCTCCTTGTACGATGCTGTCCAATTATAAACAGGCAGCAAGATGCTAGAAAAAGAACACGTCCACACCATATCTTACAGCAGGTTTCTCAGTGTGTGGGTTATAATGAAAGCCCGGATCTCCTGGTCTAACCTCCTGCATGATTAGAATATCAACTGTATTCAAATCCCATCAATCAACACATTTCAGATATGGGCCCTGCAGTCAGTGTGGGGCTAGGGTCAGCACAGCTGAGTTTAGCTGTGTCACTTTCCAAATCTTCCATCAGCTCTCCTCCTCTCAGCAAAAGAGACAAAAAAAAACACCATACATTCTAATATAATATACTTACTGTAGTTTTTCTGTGCCATTCCCAGTCTCAGGCGGTTTTGGGAGTGCAGTCCACCTGAAAAAGATGTTGCATGCATATACCCCAATTGCATTGCTTCAGCATATTTTTTTTTTTTTTTTTAAGGTATGGAAATTTAGATGGGGATCCCAAGGAGGTGTCCCCAGTGATAGACCAGTTCCTGGAATGTGTCTGGCAGCTCATGGAGCAGTTTCCCTGTGCGTTTGAATTTAATGAGAGATTCTTGGTCCACATACAACACCATATATACTCCTGTCAGTATGGAAACTTTCTGTGCAACTGCGAGAAGGAGAGGAAGGAACTGATGTGAGAGAATATGTGCTCTGTGTATGGTCACTATAGGCTTGTAACAGAAATAGAATATGGATGGTTGACGTGTCCCTGATGCTGATCTGATCACACGGTGCCCACAGTCTGGATAACAGCAATCACTTATAAACTGTGAAGGTTGAACCTTGGCAAAAAAATTTCAATAACTGTGCAGGAGAAAAATGTATAAAGTGATGGCATATTGGTAAGATATGCCATAACTTCAGGATTGGTGGGGGTGTCAGACCTTAGGGACTCCCACATATCCGGAGACTGAATGGGTATGTGAACCTAAACCATTTCAGTTTTTTCCTGCCCATCTGGGTCGCTGGCATCGCTGGCAGTGCCACTGTACAGAGAAACATAAGAATGGTGAAATCAAAATGCCAATAATAAAATAAGATGGGTACATGGATTTAAGAATTGCACAGTTCCTGATGTAACCAATGGTCCACTAGAAGATACTTCTTGAAGATATTCTCTGTCCTGAGTAATGTTGAAATCTTGTAGATCTTCTTTCCCAGTCAGAAAATGTCCTAACCTGCACGTCAGTAGCCAAGGACATGAGATCCATCCTTGTAACTAGAGGATCATGGCTTTAAAGAGATATTCTTAAAATATCAAGCTCTCATTGAGGCCTCATTCAGACATCCGTATCCACATGTACGTGTTAATGCTAATGCTATTCACATGCCTGTGTATTTTCATGGACTATGTGTCTGTGCAAAACTCACGGAGACATGTCTGTTTTTTCTTCCAATATCACAGATGAAAAAGACCTATACAAGTCTATGGGTCCATGAAGAACATAGACAGCCCACGGATGGCATCATGGTGCTGTCCGAGATTAAAGGGGTTGTCCAGTACTTTATATTACCCCCCACCAATGTGTCTCCCCGGGGCCCCTAAGGATTTTTGTAATTACCTTCCGTTGCAGATAATGCCTGTGAGTGGCGCTATCACTGGCCGCTCACAGGCATCACGTGACCCCCGGCTGCAGCTGGCTTTGACATCCACCGATGTCACTGGCAGCAGCCGGGGATCTCTGTCTTCCGCGTTCCAGGTGGATGCCAGACTGTGGGCGGGGTTACCCCCAACCCCCACATCACACCCGGCATCCACCGCACGCTCTGCCTCTCCCTATTCATTGGGAAAGCGCGGTGGATGCTGGGTGTGACGCGTGGGGAGGAGGTGTAACCCTGCCCACAACCCAGCAGCCACCGTAGGGACCCCAGCGCTGAGTCACGCCTCACTTGTCGTGACATCAGCGTGGGGTCACGTGATGCCTGTGAGCAGCCACCGATAGCGAAGCTCACAGGCATTATCAGCAACGCAAGCTAATTACAAAAAGTCTTAGGGGCCCCGGGGGGATACATTGGGGGGGGGGGTAATATAAAGTACTGGACAACTTCTTTAACATTACAAAGCATTGGAGAAACTTTATAACATATTTATCCATATGAGAAGAACACTGATAACACAATGATGGTAAAAATGGACACACTGATACCATTTTTTCACATACCTGTTTAAACCTGTACATGTGAATGAGGCCTTCTGCTGATCACTGAAGAGCCCCATTCTCAGCATCGCTAAAAGTCCCATCGGTCAGACCTCCAGCATTCAGAAAGTTATCTCCTAACCCTTTACAGCAGTGGTTCTCAACTCCAGTCCTCAGGACCCACCAACAGGCCATGTTTTCAGGATTTCCTTAGTATTGCACAGCTGATAATTGCATCACCTGCACAGGCAATAATTCCATCACCTGTGCAATACTAAGGAAATCCTGAAAACATGATCTGTTGGTGGGTCCTGAGGACTGGAGTTGGGGAACACTGCTGTAAAGGGACTGTCAGTACAGAAGGACTGTTCAAATCAAGTACAGGCGCTCGGTGCACCGTGGTGGGGCCAAGCAGTTCAGTGCATCTTTCCATCTACTTTTTGGAACCGGATTTTCCAATTTTGACTATGAAGCTACACAGCTACTATGCAAAGAAACACTGAAAGCTATAGAACTTGTGGCTCATTCATATAAGAGAATCAGGCACAGTTTCACCAGTTTGGTCAGTGTCAGTTTTTATCATTAGAGTTTGGCCTGAGCTTCAGTTTCTTCATCTTTTTCCATCAAACAGACCTGGAAAACTGGACAGCGCTCAGATGGCAATTAATTGTTGGCCGATTTTTTTTTTTCACTGACCCATGGATGTGCATTGTTAATTTTGACCTGACACTCAGATAACTATCGTACATTTTGCCACGATTTTCCGTCTCTCAAACAATCACAGATGAGTGAATGGGGCCATTCACTCTTCTAGGTACAAGTGCTATCTGGAAATAACACAAATAGGACTCGTACACAAAAAATGTACGTCTGAATGAGCCCTTAGTGTTAGTGCAGGTTGCAGTGGTGACGGGTATACTTGCAGCTCTCATAATCTCAATATATCAGTGACGCAATCATCATCTTCCAGAATTCAGGAGAGGACCTACTCCCTCTGGTCTTACCTGTGGAAGCAGCGGTTGGATTACATGAACCCTCTGTACAGAGCAGATCACAGTCAGACCCAAGGAACTCTGAGACCACACACCACTCCATGCCACTTCAGGTAAGAGGTTATTCTGATTCCTCCTCTGCACTGAATAAAGCAGCAGAACTCTAACACACCATATACTTATCATTCATATATAGAAACATCAACCCTAACTTTACAGGTGAAAGAAGCGGGGTGACGTATCATGAGCCCAATGTGTCCTTCAGTGGTGAAATCCAAGGCCCAACACTCTTCCCACTTGTAACCATGGTCTACATTTAGGGGTTGCGTCAGAGCTCACTCGTCAGTTCTATCTTCTGCCTGGCACAAATCAATTCACTTTAGACAGATTTACTGACATCCATGACAGCTTGTGACACGGTGATTCATTTTGCACATATTTAGACTGCGATAAAGTATTGATCTTTGGGGGTCAGACCGCTGGGACCCCCAACAATCCCCAGGAGGTTCTGTAGAGCAAGCTTTGAACAGAGCAGAGGTGGAGCATGTACATCTCTACTCCATTCATTCTCTGTGGAACTGACCCCTAGCGATCAATTCCTAAATCCTGTTGATAGGGGATTACTTATATACTTGGTACAACCCCTTTATTAGGGCATGCGGATGTCCCTGATCGGGAACTTTCTATATAAACGCATAATATAAAGTCGAGTTTGGGTCAGGAGACCTGAAGCCAGTCTTTGCATTGAAGCATACTCAGACCGCAAAATACACGTGTGAATCCAGGCAAAAGCTGTTTTTTTTTGTTTGCCTGTACAAAACAGACCAATTTTGCAAGTGTGTTAGATCCAATTTTCGGGCATATTTAGTCCACATGTCCGTTTTTATCAATGGTTTTGCCATATGCAAAAACAACGTGACAGAGGTTTCCCAAGCTTCTTCAAGTACCCAGTCAGTGAAAATGAAGAATAGCAGTAGGATGCAACTTGGATGTCCGCAAATAAGGTCAATGTAGGGGATGTCTCTGTTTATATACAGACCATCAGTCAGCAAAATAACAGAACGGACATGTGAATAGTGTAAGGATAGGATGTGTCAGTGTCTTGTCCGAGTAATGAGGCCCAACTTGCCACCACATATTTTCACTGATCTGAAGTCACCAGCCATAGATCAGCCACTGAGGGACTCATTAGGACTCGCTCACATTGCCACGTAACACGGCCGAGTGCTAGTGCTATGTGATGTTTTATCGGATAGCACTCGGACCAATAATATACTATGTTATCCGAGTGCAGTCTGATGTACGTGCACAGAGACAATGGAGAAGATGGAAAAATTAAGTCCTCCATCTTCTCCACACCTGTGCTGCAATTCTTCCATGCGAGAAAATTGGATCACACTCAGAGTTAAAGCAGAGTGTCATTAGCATAATCGGCCCAATTCTCTGGCATGGGAGAATATACAGCATTGTGAGCTAGCCCTTCATGTGTGTACCATGAGCTAGCACGTCTTAAGAACATATATCATGAGAATTGCTTGATGATAATCTTCTGTACTTGTGCATATACTAACTCTTCAAACTTATTTTTCACCATGGAAGGTTTTGGAGAGGCCTCTATAACCGATTTGAGAAAGGAATGCACCCTCGCCAGTCAGTCACTGAGTTTCTACAGGCAGTAAAAGAAGAGACGCAGCAGCTGGAGGAGGAAATGGAGTTCATGGAGAAGATGTGGTAGAAATACTGAAAATCCAGCTTCCTGGCCTATATGTTTTTGATGTTTATACCTCCGCTTAGGTTTCAGTGTAAACCAATTCAGCTTTTAATGGTGACTGAGAAACAATTTTAAATGATTATATATAGAAACCCTGCACAAGATAAAAAAGAGGCAATCATTCTTAGCCGATGCCCTATGTCTTTGGTGTTCTCCAACACAATAACTGGAAGAGAGCACCATTAAAGGGAATCTGTTACCAGGTTTTTGCTACTCATCTGAGTGCAGCGCAATATAGGGGCAGAGGCCCTGATTCCAACACTCTGTCACTTACTGGGCTACCTGCTGTCATTTTGATAAAATTACTGTGTTATCTGCAGCAGACCCCGCCCACATCACTGATTGACAGTTCTCTGACTGCTGAGCTCTGTATAACCCCGCCCACACCACTGATTGGCCACTTTGTGTATACTACATTTGCAGAAAGCTGACAATCAGTGAATGGGGCGGGGTTGTACAGAGCTTATGAATATGTAGGACTACCTGGCAGCAGGTTTACTAGTCCCCAATGATAATCTGCTTGCTGATAAAATAGTGATTTTATAAAAACTACAGCAATCAGACCATTAAGTGACACATCACTGTAACCAGGGTCTCTACCTTGTGTCTTTTCAATGTCAGTAATGCCTGAGCACTGTGGCGTTATGGCTTTCTTATGGCACCAGAGAAGTTTGTTCATTGGTATAAAGTTTTCAAGTAAAGGTTCATTTAGGCAGGCCAATAATTGGGTTAGGGAGCGTTCCCTCAGTCCCATCTGTTGGCTGCCTAAACAGGCCATCAAACATCCAATGGAGGGGCAAAACATTCATTGGTGTGATAATTTTTGAGCAAGTTTAAAAATAATCATTAGCAGCACATTGTCCTGTGTAAACGAGAAATGTGCTGACGATAACATAAGTGCGGCCGGCCTTACTAAACAGACCATTAAACCACTGCTGATCGACTTGCATGTAGAGGTTACATTAACATGCCCTAACCCAATGTAACTTTTGCTCTTGTCTAACAATTTTTCCTTTAGAGATTAACAAAACTGGAAACTCGAGAGTCAAATGAAACCTACAAGAATCTCAATGACCAGCCAAAAATCCACAACTTCCAGATATGCATCACCAAACACTCTCCGGCTAATACGCCCCAAGATTACAGCACCAACCTGAAACCGTTTCCCTCTCGTAGTCCATCCCAAGGTGAGGAGGACTCGGCCCTGATCCTAACCCAGGACCATTTGAAGAGCTCGGACCCCGACCTGTCGGCTAACAGTGACCAGGAATCTGGGGTGGAGGACTTGAGCTGCCGATCTCCGAGTGGTGGAGACTCGTTACCCAGCGAGGACAGTGGGAAGGATCCCGATTCAGATGAAGCAGTGTTCCTCACTGCTTAGAGGTCTTATTAACCACTTGCTATTATATTAGTGCTTCTATTTATTTATAGGGAGTGATGTAAGCTGGGAGGGATATCATAGAATCATAGAATCATAGAATGGTAGAGTTGGAAGGGACCTCCTGGGTCATCTGGTCCAACCCCCTGCTCAAAGCAGGATTCACTAGATCATCTCAGACAGATGTCTGTCCAGCCTCTGTTTGAAGACGTCCATTGAAGGGGAACTCACCACCTCTCGTGGCAGCCTGTTCCACTCATTAATCACCCTAACTGTCAAAAAGTTTTTTCTAATATCTAATCTGTGTCTCCTCCCATTTAGTTTCATCCCATTGCTTCTAGTCTTTCCTTGTGCAAATGAGAATAAAGATGATCCTTCTACAATGTGACAGCCCTTGACATATTTGTAGACAGCTATTAAGTCTCCTCTAAGTCTTCTTTTTTGCAAGCTAAACATTCCCAAATCCTGCAACCGTTCCTCATAGGACATGGTTTGCAGACCAGTCACCATTCTGGTCGCTCTTCTCTGAACTTGCTCCAGTTTGTCTATGTCTTTTTTAAAATGTGGTGCCCAAAACTGTACACAGTATTCCAGATGAGGTCTGACCAAAGAGAAGTAAAGACCGATAATGACTTCACGTGATCTAGACTGTATGCTTCTGTTAATACATCCCAGAATTGTATTTGCCTTTTTTGCTGCTGCATCACACTGTTGACTCATGTTCAGTCTATGATCTATTAGTATACCTAAGTCTTTTTCACATGTACTGTTGCTTAGCTCTATTCCTCCCATTCTGTATATGCTTTTTTTATTTTTATTGCCCAGATGTAGTACTTTGCATTTTTCCCTGTTAAAAACCATTCTGTTGGTTGCTGCCCACTGCTCCAGTTTATTTAGGTCTTTTTGAATCCTCTCTCTCTCTTCTCTAGTATTAGCTATCCCTCCTAGCTTTGTGTCATCAGCAAATTTAATCAGTTTACCCTCAATTCCTTCATCTAAATCATTGATAAAGATGTTGAACAATACAGGTCCCAGGACGGAGCCCTGTGGTACCCCACTTGAGACATTCATCCAGCTGGATGTGAAGCCATTTACAACCACCCTTTGAGTCCGATCACTAAGCCAGTTATGAATCCACCTAACAGTTGCCTGGTCCATTGCATACTTGGTCATTTTTTCAATAAGGATGGTGTGAGATACTTTGTCAAATGCTTTGCTGAAGTCAAGATATACTATATCTACAGCATTTCCCTGATCCACCCAGTCAGTGATTCTGTCATAGAAGGAAATTAAGTTAGTCTGACATGACTTGTTAGTTACAAACCCATGCTGACTCTGGTTAATCACTTCATTCTTATCCATGTACTTACATACATGTTGTTTAATAATTTGTTCAAAGATCTTTCCTGGTATAGAAGTCAGACTCACCGGCCTATAGTTCCCTGGGTCCACCTTCTTCCCCTTTTTGAAGATAGGAACAACATTTGCTCTTCTCCAGTCTTCTGGGACTTCTCCTGTTCTCCAAGAATTTTCAAAGATTATGGAGAGTGGTTCTAAAATTTCTTCTACGATCTCCTTCAGTACTCTGGGGTGTAATTCATCTGGACCTGGAGACTTGAACTCATTTATGTTAGCTAAATATTCCCTCACAATCTTTCTGTTTACAGATAACTTGGATTCCTCTATTCCTTTAAAAGGACAGTGAAGATCAGCTGATGTTACATTTTCTTTCTGAGAGAAAACAGATGCAAAATAGGAATTAAAAAGTTCGGCCTTCTCAACATCCTCTCTTACCATTTCTCCATTTTCATCCTGTAAAAATCCTATAGCATCTTTGACTTTTCTTTTACTTTTGACATACCCCCAAAATCCTTTTTTATTGCTTTTGACATCTCTTGCAAGCCTTAATTCATTGTCAGCTTTAGCTAACCAGATACGTGCTCTACAGGATCTGCAGACTGAATTATAATCTTCTTTAGATATGCCTCCCTCTTTCCATTTAATAAACATTTCTTTCTTTCTTTTTAGCATGTGTTTAAGTTCTGTGTTCATCCATCCTGGTTTCCTTAAATGCTTCCCATTCTTCCTACTTTTCGGGATTGTTAACGATTGTGCTTTGAGAATCTCATTTTTAAAAATTTCCCATCCTTCCTGGACATTTTTGTCCTTAAGGACATCCAGCCATTGGATCCCTCCTATTCTCTTTCTGAGTCTCTTAAAATCTACCTTTCTAAAATCTAACCTTGAAGTTTGAGTCTTCACATGTCTTCCTCCTCTAGTTATCCAAAATTCTATAATAGCATGATCGCTGCCTCCTAGGGTCCCAGCCACCTTTACCTCCTCAACCATTTCCTCCCTGTTTATAAGGATTAGATCCAAAGTAGCAGATCCTCTTGTTTTCTCCCCTACCTTTTGGAAGATAAAGTTGTCAGCAAGAGAGGATAAGAATTTGCTTGACCTGTTAGTTTTACTTGAGAGAGATTCCCAACAAATGTCTGGATAGTTGAAATCTCCCATGACCACTACGTCATATTTTTTGGAGAACTTGGTCATTTGATACATAAAGAGTTCATCCATATCTTCAGCTTGCCCAGGTGGCCTGTAGTAAATGCCTACAATGGTGTCCTTTCCGTTGTTCTCTCCTTGTATTCTTACCCAAACAGTTTCCACAGAACTCCCAGTCTCTGAAGCTTCAATCTCTGTGCAGATATACGCTTTTCTAACATACAATGCGACACCTCCTCCTCGTTTATCAAGTCTGTTTCTTGCAAATAAGTTGTATCCTTTTAGCCTTTTATTCCAATCATGTGTATCGTCCCACCAAGTTTCAGTGATTCCAATGACATCATATTCCTTTTCCTGCATTAGTAGTTCCAATTCTCCTTGTTTGTTGCCCATGCTTTGTGCATTTGTATAAAAACATTTTAGTTTGTGATTGGTTTCTCTTCCTCCCATATTTTTATTATTTAGATTTTTTTGTCTTTGTTCTTCCTTTCCACTTCCAGTAGCAGAGATCTCAATAGTATTTGTCAGCTGTATGGCTTTTTCTGGCCTTTTGCTTCCCTTCCCACATTGTTCTAGTTTAAAGCTCTTCTGATGAGTGTAGCAAGGCGACTTCCAAATACATGTTTTCCAGTCTTCGTAAGGGGCACCCCATCTCTAGCAAGTAGTCCATCGTATAGGTAATTCATTCCGTGATCCAGAAATCCAAATCCTTGTTGACGGCACCATCGACGTAGCCAGTTGTTCACCTGTAGAATCTTATTCCACCTCATTGTTCCATGGCCATCCACTGGGAGGATGGATGAGAAGACCACCTGCGCTCCCAATTCTTTCACTTTCTTGCCTAAGTCTTCAAAGTCACTGCAGATGGTTTCCAGGTCCTTTCTTGCGGTGTCATTTGTCCCCACATGTATTAGCAGGAATGGGTAGTGATCTGTAGGTCTGAAGAGTCTTGATATCCTGTCAGACACATCTTTAATTTTTGCTCCTGGAAGACAGCACATTTCTCTTGAGGTTATGTCTGGTCTGCAGATAGCGGCCTCTGTTCCTCTTAACAGGGAATCCCCCATGACCACCACTCTCCGTTTTTTCTTCACAACATTCTTCTTTCTCCATCCAGGAGGATTCTGAGGGCTTACAAGGTTATTCATTGCTGGCAAAGTCTTATTTTGCTGTATTTCTTCATGGTTCTCCTGCGTGAGAGCCTGGTACTGGTTCCAGAGCAGTATGGGTGCTGACTGCCTCTCGATCCTCCTGCTTCTGTGGGTCACATGCTTCCATTCCTCTGTTTCCTCAGGTGCAGTTCGAATTTCTTCTCTTTCTGAATCATGAAGAGATAATTCTGCTCTGTCTAAGAACTCTTCACCTTCCTTAATGATTTTCAAGGTAGTTAACCTCTCTTCTAGATTTCGCAACTTTTCCTCCAACAGGGACACAAGCTTGCATTTCTGGCATGTGAAGTTTGGCTTTTCCACTGGCAAGTCTGTGAACATGTAGCAGGATATGCAGCTCACCAAATGGCTCCTGGACTCTTCCATGTTCTTATTGTTAATGTTCTGAAAACAGTGAAAAAAGCTTAAAAATAAAGCTTCAAAATGCGCGCACCAGCAGGCGCGCGGTTTACCGATGTCCTCTTTTCAGCTCCAACAGCCAAAATCCAGTGTTCTTTGAGCTCGCGGAGACTCTTCACTTACCCCAAAATGCAGTGGGAATATGCAAATTATCTCCTCAGGACTCCTCCCCTGGTTTACCGATGTCCTCTTTTCAGCTCCAACAGCCAAAATCCAGTGTTCTTTGAGCTCGTGGAGACTCTTCACTTACCCCAAAATGCAGTGGGAATATGCAAATATGCAAATTATCTCCTCAGGACTCCTCCCCTTTTTTACTGGGGGAAAAAAAAACATATCGACTTTGTTCACATGTATCAGTGGTAGTTTGTGCAGCGGAGACCAGATACTAATGTCCTATATAGTCGGTCTGATCCAGGCAATTGAACGACTGACAATTGGAAAAGTGCATACACAGGTTGACGAAACAATGACGGGGACACAATGATCGCTAATAATCTGGTATCATGTTATCAGCAGCACGTCTCCTGTTTACACTGAGTAATGTGCTGCCTTTAAGAATTTTAATGAATGCATAAAATGTATCGCACCCAATGAAACGGTGCTTTCCTAGTTTGTCTGCCGATTGTGGTCCTGGTTAGATGGGCCAATAATCGTATGTTGAAATGATTCCTATGAGCGCTCGTTCATCGTTTATTGGCTCTACGCCTTAAGTGCGTGTCTGCAGCCTCCGGGAATATTCAGAAACAGTTATCTTTTATTAAGAGCCAACCTTATAATGCATTTTGTTTCCTTTCATGATTTCAAACCACATGTCCGTGGAGCATGAATCCTGTCCCAATATATTTGTATATTTAAGGTTTGTCATTGACAAAGGTGCCCTGTACTGGAAATATGGACACTTACATGGTTTTCGGATTTCGGTCCACTGTGTGAAAGATCTGAATGTGCTTTGCTTCTGTGTAAGTTGCTGGTAGACTAATGGTGGTCATCCAGGATCTGACATTGGGTATTAATTCCCTACCTCCTAGTTATGTTAGGCATGACTATCACATGTAAGGTTCTTGCCACCTGGCCGAGAAAAGTTCGAAAAAAAGGACGCAAGCATAAACTGTTTGGCCTGTGACCACAGCAATTTACAGTAAAACAATGTGATTTTCGTCACATGATTAAAACCATGACCCAATGTCTATGGCTGAATAATCCCTTAAAGACTAATGTTTTGTGCTATGGTATACCATCGGTCCGATCTTCTGTAACTTTATACTGTTTCCACATAGACTGCCAATGAAACAAAACTTCAGAATCTCATTTGGAGACTTTAAAGGGGCTGTCCAAGACTTTATTGAAGGCCTATACTTGATCATCAATGTCTGATTGATAGTGCGTGCTGTAGCTGTTCCTGTGTCAACGGTGGCCAGAAATGCTCAGGTGCCGAGCTCTGTTGACGGAGTACTACATATCGGCCACCCATTCAAATCATTAGGGGGCAGATGTGTAGTACGCAGCCGCAGCCACTATTCCCTCCACAGAGCTCTGCAGTGCAGCTCCGCTAATGAGCACCCCAATTGATCAAACATTGATGACTTATCTTAAAGAGGTGGTCACTACATTGTATAATGCCCCCATCAAATTACACCTTTTAAATACCTGCAGCCGGGGTCACGTGATGCAGACTGAGCAGTCAGCAATAGCGCCACCCACAGGTACATATGGAAGCAGGAGGTATTTACAAAAACATTTATTTAGTTAACATGTGTAAATCGATGGGGTCATTATACAATGTAGTGGACCACCTCTTTAAAGAAAGGCCATCAATGTTAAAGTCCGGGACAACCCCTTTAATTATTAATCAGTATCGGTACAGATCTATTAGACTTTTCAGAACTTCAAAATAGGTCCATCCTTCAAACAGATGCCAAAAGTACAGTATGCTGCAAACTTTAATGGAAGCATTCCTGTATGAATACAATATTGGAGGAAATAAAGAAAAAAAAACAAAAAGCTTTGGCACTTTTATGTAGGTCTCCATAATATAGTGGGGAGAGACTTTCTTATTGACTTATACAGTGCCTACAAGTAGTATTCAACCCCCTGCAGATTTAGCTGGTTGACACATGCGGAATTAACTTGGCATTGTGACATTTGTACTGTAGATCAGCCTGGAAGTGGGAAATGCACTGCAGCAATTTTTTTTTTTTTTAAAACGTTAAAAGTTAATTCAGAGTGTCATTTATTATTCAACCCCTCAAACCACAAGAATTCTGTTTGGTCCCCCTAAAGTATTAAGAAGTAGTTCAGGCACCAAGAATAATGAGCTTCACGTGTGTGGATTAAAGATCTCTTTTGCCAGCCTTTTCTGACTATTTAAGACCCTCCCCAAACTTGTGAACAGCACTCAGACATGGTCAACATGGGAAAGACAAAGGAGCATTCCAAGGCCATCAGAGACAAGATCGTGGAGGGTCACAAGGCTGGCAAGGGGTACAAAACCCTTTCCAAGGAGTTGGGCCTACCTGTCTCCACTGTTGGGAGCATCATCCGTAAGTGGAAGGCTTATGGAAATACTGTTAGCCTTCCACGGCCAGGACAGCCTTTGAAAGTGTCCTCCCGTGCCGATGCCAGGCTTGTCCGAAGAGTCAAGGCTAACCCAAGGACAACAAGGAAGGAGCTCCGGGAAGATCTCATGGCAGTGGGGACATTGGTTTCAGTCAATACCATAAGTAACGTACTCCACCGCAATGGTCTCCGTTCCAGACGAGCCCGTAAGGTACCTTTACTTTCAAAGCGTCATGTCAAGGCTCGTCTGCAGTTTGCTTATGATCCCTTGGAGGACTCTGAGACAGACTGGTTCAAGGTTCTATGGTCTGATGAGACCAAGATCGAGATCTTTGGTGCCAACCACACACGTGACGTTTGGAGACTGGATGGCACTGCATACGACCCCAAGAATACCATCCCTACAGTCAAGCATGGTGGTGGCAGCATCATGCTGTGGGGCTGTTTCTCTGCCAAGGGGCCTGGCCATCTGGTCCGCATCCATGGGAAGATGGATAGCACGGCCTACCTGGAGATTTTGGCCAAGAACCTCCGCTCCTCCATCAAGGATCTTAAGATGGGTCGTAATTTCATCTTCCAACAAGACAACGACCCAAAGCACACAGCCAAGAAAACCAAGGCCTGGTTCAATAGGGAAAAAGTCAAGGTGTTGGAGTGGCCTAGTCAGTCTCCTGACCTTAACCCAATTGAAAACTTGTGGAAGGAGCTCAAGAATAAAGTCCACATGAGACACCCAAAGAACCTAGATAACTTGGAGAAGATCTGCATGGAGGAGTGGGCCAAGATAACTCCACAGACCTGTGCCGGCCTGATCAGGTCTTATAAAAGACGATTATTAGCTGTAATTGCAAACAAGGGTTATCCCACAAAATATTAAACATAGGCGTTGTATAATAATTGACCCACACTTTTATGTTTAAAATTTAATAAAATTCAACTGAGCAACATAACTTTTTGGTTTGTAAGATTTATGCTTCTGTTCATAAAACCTACTCTCGTTTGCAGTTTGAAGGCTCTAACTTATTTGCATCTTATCAAACCAGCTAAATCTGCAGGGGGTTGAATACTACTTGTAGGCACTGTATAAGTGAGGTAGAGCAGTAACCCCAAAGAAATTGAAAAATCAGCTGTGGTCCCTATAGGATGGCCCTACACATTGCATTTCCCATCACTTTTTTGAGAATACATTGGGGTGGAAAAATAAGATACCACTTTTGAAAAGCGAAAATAAAAGCAGATAATAAGAATTTATAGTCCAGAATTTACTGGTCACTTTTGTATTTCTGTAGGAATTCCAGCTCTGTACGTTGCAGATATCCGGCCCATCAGCGGATTAGCGGGGTCCCGCGTACTTGAATCCTTGCATGTTATCTGGGGGCTAAGAGCCATAGGGTTCTCTCTAAGTGCTTCCGACACTGGTTTTCAGAAAACGTACTGATCCTTTTATATTCGTGCTGCAAGGTAGTTACATGTGGGGTCTCAGCGTCACATTACTGGGCTAGTACTAATATGGTAAGAGTCAATGTTGTGTAGTATCCCCCCGCCATCCTTTACGTGTCTGCCTGCTGCATAGTGAACGGCTGCCATCTTGAATGCTCATTGAAGCTGCTATTAGTTTTTTTTGTAAATTGCATGGATAATCTTACCAGAATAATCGTTCTCACTTCTTGACTTGTCTGCTCATTGTGACCAATATCATATTGGTTTTCTAGACGAGTTTACAAGCGCTTGTAGTGCTACAATACAAGAACAAAGCTCCTAGATGTAATAGGAAGATCATCATAAAATGACCGTCCCTCCCAACTGCAGATTCCAAAATCTCCTAAAGATGCAGCTTATAAGTGAGGTCCGTGATGGTCAGAAGCAGCGTCTTCTTCCCATGATCTGTGCCTGGAGTGGGAGCCCAGCGATGTAGGGTCTGAGCCGCAGTAACAGACATGGTGCCGTGTCTGCGGGGGAAGGTGGGGAATAGAGTTTTCATTTTCTAATCCAGGACAACCCTTTTAAAAGTAGAACTCCCAAAAACAATGAAAGGGAAAGCCTCTTAAAGGGACACTAATCCTCCAAATGAATGAGGGCAAAAAATATAGCAGCTCTTACTTGTGTCCAGTCTCAACATGATCCTAAAAGAGATGGGGCCAGAGTGATCAAGAGCGGCGCTGTTCACATTGGTCTTGATGAGGAGGTGTGCTGGAGTCAGACAGACGCTCACGGGTCATGAAAAGGTGCATGCTTCTTCCTGAATTGAGAACGCACCGTGGGGCAATAAACAAATATGTAACATGTGAATGAGATTTTGTGGCTATTTATGGTACAAAGATTTAAAAAAAAAAATTCTGCACAAGCGCTGTGTGTGAACAAACCCCAACGGTGGAGCCGCAGGTCTTTTGGGAGTTCTCCTTGATTGCAAAGGGTTTTGTGTGTTTTTTTTTTATATATTATTTATGGTTTATTTATTGATGCCATCATTGCTTATTTTTGTGACGAGTATAATAAAATCATGATCTATTTTTTTATTTTGTGTTGCATATTTTGGCTGTAATTTATATGCAGAAATTGATTTTTGTTTTAAGATATTTTAAAATATGTTGTCAAGCAATATTACCCTAATTGTGACTATATCAGTACAAAGTACGTATGTAAAGTAGTTTATTCCGTAATGTGCAATTAGAATATTTTTGTAAACTCCCTTGTGTTGTGTGTGTGCTGGTGTGTATAGATTAGATTGGGCCTCTGTCCTTTACGGACATAGCATTACAGTCATTTATGCTGCACTTATAGAAGATGCTAAAGAATTACACTACAGGTTTTTTAATACAATTTTCTTTTCTTTTTTAAAGCAATACTTTACTCACCCTCTCTGGGTCTAATGCAGAGTGTCAGCTATTTGTCACATTGACAGCGCTGCAGCCAGTCAGTGAGTTCAGTGACTCTGAGCAAGTAGTGCCGTTAACTCGGGCAAAGCTGCTGATCTCAGTTATTGGTTGCAGCGCTGTCGACGTGAGGCCAAAGGACAGTGACAGACACTGGGAGCAGAGACCCTGTGCTGGACCCAAGGAAGGTGACTAGTGCACAGTTACAAAAAAAACAGCTGCACCAACGGGTTAAAGGAAAATCCCTTTAACCCTCAACTGGTGAGGTGGGGGTTGCCACACCCCAGGGAATTTTTGTTCGGCTGCCATTCATTGAAAAATGCTGGTATGAGGATACGTGTCTCACTAGCTTCCATCCATTTGTGGGTGTCAAAAATTTGTTACACTCATATGCAATCAATCGCCAATAAGAAAACGATTAAAACAAACGTGATCTTCGCATTTTCTGTAAAAATAAGAGATTTCTAAACACTGGGGTATAGGAAACCCCACCTCACCAGTTGCGTGACATAAACCCCACCTCACCAGTCGAGGGTTAATGAACCAGATAATCTGGCACAGATCAGCAATGGAATGGAGAATTTTACAAGATCAGAAGCAAGAAACTGAGCAGAAAATTAGGAAATTACCCTGATAACATTTTGAATTAGCAGCTTGTTTTTGGGCTCTCTATACCAATCCAAGGGAGGTTTGTATACTTTATGACGGACATGTAATAATTCAGAATATTTGATGATTTGGAATTTATTAGATCCCCCAGGTGAATTACCCCAATACTATAAAATGGACATAAATGACACATAAATCTGTGCGGTTACAAAGTAACATTGATGCGCCTCCCCAACTCCCCGTACAGAATGACATGCCCTCGGGTAAGGAGTGTCTACAGCTTCATAGAAATATATAAAGCAGTCACGTTAGGGTCGGGAAAGTCCGTGCATGGACTGATTACCACGGACGTCTGAATGAGTCTTTATTGACTAATAAAGTCACTATTGATCACAGGGGTTAAAACGATCAGGATTGGAGTTCATCTCCAATGTTGGCCTTTGTGTAATATATACAACTCACACCTCCTGCACATGGAACAGGCATAGATTCTGGGTATGAACAATGGGCGCCCTACACTATCCACCCTAAATATGGGGAAGATGGCAGTAAAGAGTAAAAGACGGTTGTCTGGGACTTGACTCTTTTCATAAGATAGGTCACCAGCGTGTGATTAAAACAGAAATGTAGAAATTTTTTGCAAATTTATTAAAAAAACAAAAACTGAAATATCACATGGTCATAAGTATTCAGACCCTTTGCTCAGACACTCATATTTAAGTCACATGCTGTCCATTTCCTTGTGATCCTCCTTGAGATGGTTCTACTCCTTCATTGGAGTCCAGCTGTGTTTAATTAAACTGATAGGACTTGATTTGGAAAGGCACACACCTGTCTATATAAGACCTCAAAGCTCACAGTGCATGTCAGACCAAATGAGAATCATGAGCTCAAAGGAACTGCCCAAGGAGCTCAGAGACAGAATTGTGGCAAGGCACAGATCTGGCCAAGGTTACAAAAGAGTTTATGCATTACTCAAGGTTCCTAAGAGCATAGTGGCCTCCATAATCCTTAAATGGAAGAAGTTTGGGACCACTAGAAGTCTTCCTAGACCTGGCTGTCCAGCCAAACTGAGAAATTGTGGGAGAATAGCCTTGGTGAGAGAGGTAAAGAAGAACCCCAAAATCACTGTGGCTGAGCTCCAGAGATGCAGTAGGGAGATAGGAGAAAGTTCCACAAAGTCAACTATCACTGCAGCTCTCCACCAGTCGGGCCTTTATGGCAGAGTGGCCCAATGGAAGTCTCTCCTCAGTGCAAGACATATGAAAGCCCGCATAGAGTTTGCTCAAAAACACATGAAGGACTCCCAGACTATGATAAATAAGATTTTCTGGTCTGATGAGACGAAGATAGAATTTTTTGATGATAATTCTAAGCGGTATGTGTGGAGAAAACCAGGGACTGCTCATCACCTGCCCAATACAATCCCAACAGTGAAACATGATGGAGGCAGCATCATGCTATGGGGGTGTTTTTCAGCTGCAGGGACAGGACAACTGGTTGCAATTGAAGG